>NC_064922.1:595175674-595834821 GCF_023897955.1 Schistocerca gregaria
ACATACAGCTGAGAAACGCGCATCTCCATCTGTAGATCCGGTCACACGCCGAATATCAGTGAATTTTTATGTGAATAAGGTAAACATAAAAGCTGAGACAGAAACGCTACATCAGACTCAAGAGGAAAACAGATCCCATCGATTCTATATCTCTGTATCTCTAATAGACCGATCAGTTGCAGAATTTTGGAACACGTATTATGTTCGAGTATAATGACTTTTCTGGAGACTAGAAATCTAGTCTGTAGGAATCAGCATGGGTTTCGAAAAAGACGGTCGTGTGACACCCAGCTAGCGCTATTCGTCCACGAGACTCAGAGGGCCATAGACACGGGTTCACAGGTAGATGCCGTGTTTCTCGACTTCCGCAAGGCGTTCGATACACTTCCCCACAGTCGTTTAATGAACAAAGTAAGAGCATATGGACTATCAGACCAATTGTGTGATTGGATTGAAGAGTTCCTAGAAAACAGATCGCAGCATGTCATTCTCAATGGAGAAAAGTCTTCCGAAGTAAGAGTGATTTCAGGTGTGCCGCAAGGGGGTGTCATAGGACCGTTTGCTATTCACAATATACATAAATGAACTGGTGGATAACATCGGAAGTTCACTGAGGCTTTTTGCAGATGATGCTGTGGTGTATCGAGAGGTTGTAACAATGGAAAACTGTACTGAAATGCAGGAGGATCTGCAGCGAATTGACGCATGGTGCACGGAATGGCAATTGAATCTCAATGTAGACAAGTGCAATGTGCTGCGAATACATAGAAAGATAGATCCCTTATCATTTAGCTACAAAATAGCTGGTCAGCAACTGGAAGCAGTTAATTCCATAAATCATCTGGGAGTAGGAATTAAGAGTGATTTAAAATGGAATGATCATATAAAGTTGATCGTCGGTAAAGCAGATGCCAGACTGAGATTCATTGGAAGAATCCTAAGGAAATGCAATCCGACAACAAAGGAAGTAGGTTACAGTACGCTTGTTCGCCCAATGTTTGAATACTGCTCAGCAGTGTGGGATCCGCACCAGGTAGGGTTGATAGAAGAGATAGAGAAGATCCAACGGAGAGCAGCGCGCTTCGTTACAGGATCATTTAGTAATCGCGAAAGCGTTACGGAGATGATAGATAAACTCCAGTGGAAGACTCTGCAGGAGAGACGCTCAGTAGCTCGGTAAGGGCTTTTGTTAAAGTTTCGAGAACATACCTTCACCGAAGAGTCAAGCAGTATATTGCTCCCTCCTACGTATATCTCGCGAAGAGACCATAAGGATAAAATCAGAGAGATTAGAGCCCACAGAGAATCATACAGACAATCCTTCTTTCCACGAACAATACGAGACTGGAATAGAAGGGAGAACAGATAGAGGTACTCAGGGTACCCTCCGCCACACACCGTCAGGTGTCTTGCGGAGTATGGATGAAGATGTAGAGTCTGTCGTTTATTATTTAAATGTGCGTATTGGGATATTATCACTTTGGGGGAGGCTCGGGGGGGGGGGGGGGGTTGAGGGGAAGGACGTAAGGCAATCAGCCTACTTTTCGCGTCAGTAAGTCTGTGTAGTTCTCTGCTCTTTTTGGTGCTTCGACCGTTCAGGTACGGCTACTGAGTTTTGTCTGTGTAGATCACTACTGTCAGAGATAAAACGTTTCTGATCGATTACTTCGACGAAACATGCCCAAGGTTACACTTATTCCCAGTCACGACTGGGCCTAGACCAATATAATGGGTTATGCCTTACAACACCTGTCTTAAAAAACTGAAAATGTGCTAGAACTATGTCACCGATCTGGATATTTACTTTAGCGGGCAATGCTCTACCAACTGAGCGAAACGATCACTTTCTAGGTCTCATTCAAAACTTCCATCTGATCGAACATCCTATTTTTCCAAAGTCTACAGGAGGTTTTCAGCATTCTTTGTTGAAGTGAGTACGTATGAGACAAAGAATATGGCAAGGAACGTCTCGGCCACAGCCTTGGGGTTAGTATCAGTACGAAATTCTTGACTCTATAGCACGGCGCATAACTCTGGCGGAACTTGCTGACAGAGTACTTGACTGTGGTCCTCCACGCGGTTCTAACGTCTCAAAGGCGTTTTATATCAGCACACAGCTCCTGCCAAACGAATACGACATTCTGAAAAAAAAATCATCATTATCTTTCTGTAGTAACAGTTGCCGCCATATGATCTGTCGGATTATGAATGTACGGAGATGAGAAATACCCATCAGTCATAGCTTTAATCGATACTCCGTACGGGTCAGTGCAAATCTGTACCAAAAAGAGTTCAAATAGTTCAAATGGCTCTGAGCACTATGGGACTTAACATCTATGGTCATCGGTCCACTAGAACTTAGAACAACTTAAACCTAACTAACCTAAGGACAGCACACAACACCCGTCATCACGAGGCAGAGAAAATCCCTGACCCCGCCGGGAATCGAACACGGGAATCCGGGCGCGGGAAGCGACAACGCTACCGCACGACCACGGACTGCGGACCCAAAAAGAGTATCGTGCAAGAAAAGAGTTTGGTTTTAAGCGGAAATCACTCCTAGAATCCGTACTGAATTAGGCAAAAGAGCTCTATATGGTGCTACAACATGTTTTCCTGAATTTCAGTAATGTAAATTAGTCTCTCTTTCCAATGTCCTTCCAACAAAATTCCAGTAACTTTCCCCTTGCCTAACAGTCGTTCTCGCCTCCTGTAGGAAGTATTAATGCCTAGGAAATGTGGTCTGAACGTTATTACGTAACGTCTCTCCGAGCTGTGTCGCGCAGCGCGGCCAGACATTTCGCAAATAGCAGCTGTGCAGGGCGACGGCCTCTGAACAGCAACCGGATATCCGCCATCTCGCCTGTGGAGGTGACATCAGCGGTCAAGTGCCCTTTGGAAAGCACATGAACCTGTGTCTACGGACGGATCTCGTTTGCTCAAATAAAAACTTACGGCCAGCGTAACAACTACAACATATACAGACCGCTGCAATAATCGAAGGGGCCGACAGGTAGATGATGTGTATCGACGTTGTTGGCAATACGTTGATATGAATTACCTTAATCTCAACGTGAAATATAATACCTGTAATTTATACGTATTGTTTATGCTACTGTTTGACAACTATAAAAGGCATAGTAAAGATTGCTGCATTCAAACCGCTGCACGCAAGTCGTTAAGTATTAGCACATACACAATTTAGCAGTTCATTAAAATAAGCGTATTTTTCTTTTGTAGCCTTTCTGAGTACAGATTTCGTGACCTTTCACATCCCATTCTAACGTCTCAATTCCGTTATTCTTTCTTCGGAATTTAAAATCTTATTGAATATATAGGATTGTCAGAAACAGTCTGAAAAGTCTGTAAGGGTGTGGTAGTGTAAGTTGTGCTAAGAATAATTACTAAGAAAATTATATACGTTGTGCCGTTTCAGAGATAATTAGCATTGGAGTTCGTCAATCAGGCGGTTGTAAGTGCAAATTCAAGCGGCCCGCCATAGACGGTGCCGCCAAAGTATTCTTCGTTTGGTTTCTTAAAAAGCGAACAAGAGAGCGATACAAAAACTGGACATGGGACGGTAGTAAGGATCAAACCCGATCCAAAGGCTGAGCTGTATCGTACGCTATCATTTTCGCTACGAAAGCAACTGACGCTAGATGTATCACGCGGACCGCTTGAATCTGCGCGTTCAACGACCTGGTTGGCTAACTTCAATGTTAATTTGTTAATTAACTCGGAATCGGTGCAACGCATCGATTGTTTTTCTTAACCATTATTTCTCAGCGCAACCAACCCCACAATCCCCTTACAAGCTTTCCAGACTGCTTCTTATCACCCCCTATAGTCACCAACAATAGATATTCTTGCCTATACTGACACATGAAAGAGACTATCATTTCTTGCTTGTTTTGGAGAATTGTAACTGGTAATTTTCAGTACCTGGAAGCTACATTATGAGCTCATAGGAAAAGGCAAAAAGAAATTATTTATGTACGCAACAAGATACATACTTACATATTCATCATTGAGTTCTTGTCATTACACTGTCACACAAAAGGTAACATATCTATTCCTGTTCTAACTTACACAACCGTAGAGAGGCCATCTGTTTCACCTCAATGAAATTCATGGCCTTTCCACTAACGCTCACACTTTGAATTGTGAGAAAGAGATTCACCTTGTTTTAGAGAAACGGATGTTCTTGCACTCGGCTGATCATGTACTGTCGTTACGTCAAAGTCATCCTGCTGTTTCGATATACCAGTATCACAAATAAAAACGGTCAATATTGCAGTCATTCGTTGTCGTCTCGTATACTACAATAAAGTGCTATAATAGTGGGAATTTGTTCTGTCAATATATTGTTTTTTAAAAACGTGTTCAGGATTTAAGTCACGGGAACAAGCAACCCATGCAGAGTATCTATGGGATCCAATCTTTAGGAAAGTAATTGTTCACTTCCGTATAACTAGGAAAACGGAGTACGTTATTTTATTGTATGACGACTGGTGGCTTATAATAGAGTTGCAGCAGGTTGTTGCGATGATTTTCTGTGTTCTTGGGGCCATGTAATTCTCGTGGATACACTCTGCGCGCCGGCCGGGGTGGCCGAGCGGTTCAGGCACTACAGTCTGGAACCGCGCGACCGCTACGGTCGCAGGTTCGAATCCTGCCTCGGGCATGGCTGTATGTGATGTCCTTAGGTTAGTTAGGTTTATATAGTTCTAAGTTCTAGGGGACTGAAGACCTCAGAAGTTAAGTCCCATAGTGCTCAGAGCCATTTCAACCATTTTTTAACACACTGCGCCGTTCGAATGCAAATTAACTCCACTCACTCACTCCGGCAGGAGTCAGTAGCCCGAAGATGCCAATACAACGTACCCTCCGTATTCACAGCCTGACGTCATATGTGGCACTGACACTGGGGTGTCTGAAGCTGTTTGTTTACACTGGCTATAGTATGTACACTACTGGCCATTAAAATTGCTACACCAAGAAGAAATGCAGATGATTAACGGGTATTCACTGGACAAATACATTATACTAGAACTGACATGTGATTACATTTTCACGCAATTTGGGTGCATAGATCCTGAGAAATCACTACCCAGAACAACCACCTCTGGCCGTAATAACGGCCTTGATACGCCTGGGCAAACAGAGCGAAGATGGCGTGTACAGGTACAGCTGCCCATGCAGTTTCAACACGATACCACAGTTCATCAAGAGTAGTAACTGGCTTATGTGACGAGCCACTTGCTCGGCCACCATTGACCAGACGTTTTCAATTGGTGAGAGATCTGGAGAATGTGCTGGCCAGGGCAGCAGCCGTAAATTTTCTGTATCCAGAAAGGCCGGTACAGGACCTGAAACATGCGGTCGTGCATTATCCTGCTGAAATGTAGGGTTTCGCAGGGATCGAATGAAGGGTAGAGCCACAGGTCGTAACCCATCTGAATGTAACGTCCACTGTTCAACGTGCCGTCAATGCGAACAAGAGGTGAGCGAGACGTGTAACCAATGGCACCCCATACCATCACGCCTGGTGATACGCCAGTATGGCGATGACGAATGCACGCTTCTAATGTGCGTTCACCGCGATGTCGCCAAACACGGATGCGACCATCATGATGCTGTAAACAGAACCTGGATTCATCCGAAAAAATGTCGTTTTACCATTCCTGCAGCCAGATTCGTCGTTGAGTACCCCATCGCAGGCGCTCCTGTCTGTGATGCAGCGTCCAGGGTAACCGCAGCCATGGTCTCCGAGCTGATAGTTTATGCTTCGGCAAACGTCGTCGAACTGTTCGTGCAGATGGTTGTTGTCTTGCGAACGTCTCCATCTGTTGATCAGGGATCGAGACGTGGCTGCACGATCCGTTACAGCCAAGCGGATAAGATGCTTGTTATCTCGACTGCTGGTGATACGTGGCTGTTGGGACCCAGCACGGCGTTTCGTATTACCCTCCTGAACCCACTGATTCCATATTCTGCTAACAGTCATTGGATCTCCATCAACGCAAGCAGCAATGTCGCGATACGATACACAGCAATCGCGATAGGCTACAATCCGACCTTTATCGAAGTCGCAAACGTGATGGTACGCATTTCTCCTCCTTACACGAAGGCATCACTACAACGTTTCACCACGCAACACCGGTCAACTGCTGGTTGTGTATGAGAAATCGGTTGGAAACTTTCATGTCAGCACGTTGTAGGTGTCGCCAGCTAATCATTTGCATATAACAGCATCTTCTTCCTGACGGTTAAATTTCGCGTCTGTAGCACGTCATCTTCACGGTGTAGCAATTTTAATGGCCAGTAGTGTATATCATTTTACACTGTCCACACCAGAAGTAACTTGTTTCACATAAAGTCACTCACACCGTTCATATTTCATTAGCTCTCTAACCTTGAGAACTGTAAGGTAATAGGACCGTAACAATGTGTAGCTACATTTCACTGACGCAACATACGTACAGAGATGCGTTTAAGAGGAAACTGCAAACGTTATCATCAGGTGCATAAACAGTTATAAACAAAATTTTACAAGCATTCCAATACTATTATATTTTCAAAATTTCTGGGCAATAAACAGAATCCCTGCTATCCGGTGAGATCTTAGGTGGAATGACCACACAAAACAAGTAGTGGGAGATGTAGATGCCAGACTCAGATTCATACGAAGAATCTTAAGGAAATGTAGCTCATCCACGAAGGAAGCGGCTTATAAGGCGCTTGTTCCACCGACTCTTGAGTACTGTTTATCTATCTGGGATCCCTAGCAGGTACGGATGATAGAAGAGACAGAGAAGCTTCAATGCAGAGAGATGCGTTACGCCACGGGATCGTTTAGCCGGAGCGACGGAGTTACGGAGATGCTCAACAAACATCACTGGCATACGTTACAAGAAAGACGTTGTGCATCACGGAGGGATTTACTATTGAAATTTTGAGAGGGCATTTTCTGAGAAGAGTCGGACAGCATATTTCTGCTCCCCCCCCCTCCTCCTCCCCACCTACGTCTCGCATAATGCTCACAAGGAGAACCAGTACAGAGGCTTACCAATAATCTTTCTTTCTACGCGTTATTCGGCAGTGGAACAGGGTTGGAGGGCTCAGTTAGAGGTACAAGAAGTACCTTTCGTCACACACTATTAGGTAGCCTGCAGAGTATGATGTAGGTGAACAGCACGTTGAGCGCTGAAACGTGATTGCTTGAGCCGAAATCAAGTATGAATAATGTAGAATTTAATGTAATTTTATCTTTGAAACCACGGAAACGAGACAGGCCAGCAGTTGTGAACTTGCGCCAGCGTCTGAGGTCGTCCTGGTTCGCGTGTGCCACGCCACTGCCTTCGGCGACGCCGGGAATCCTCGGGCGCAGCCACGTTTTCGCACTCCATTTCTTCGGGGCTGCCGCCAGAGGCATCCCCGCAGTCCGCAGGGAGCGCGTCGCGCCGACCCATCCGACGGCGCCGCACGAGGTCAGCCCGCAGAAAGCATTCGTCTACGTCTCAACTCCCAAGCTGCGACTTCCTGCATGCAGTGCATTTCCTTTAATGCGAAACTGCTCGTGCTTCTCTTACTCTTGTTCCACCCGCAGACGACGTGACCACAGAGCTCTCGTAATCTGCTGAATAATACAAAGCTTTGTTCTATAAGGCTTCACAGAAACCTATGGAACGGTGCAAATAGTACGAGATCTACTCCGCAGTTGCCAGAATAAGGTGTCATGTGCAACAGCATCTTGATGATAGGGGTAACCGCCGTATATGATCGCGTACTCTACCTACAGTTAGGAGGGCCTTAGTGCAGCTAGCCATTCGTTAAGTCACGACTGAACAATTACTAATTCTTTACTCTACGAAGGCTATAGGCGACATGGCTGACAGGAGTAGCTGTGTTCATAGAAGTCGAATGGCCTCGTTCGGTCCCAAATTTCTCTCTGTGCCGCCAAGCTAGTTAACCTTGGATAGCAGATGAGTCTCTTTCAGGGCTTCTATGTCCTCGTAAATGAAAGCAGAGCTAACACGCGGAGTTGTAGGTAAGAGAAATATTATACAGGGTGATTCTGTGACGAAGTTAAAAGCTTTCCGGGATAAGAAGTGTCAATTTGAAGTAAGGTAACCTGGTCTGGAAGAGATCTAGTCGAAAGTTACAAGTGAAAATCGTTCTGATGCCTCTGACACTGAAATACATGTACTTGTAGTGTTGTTGTTAAGCTTGTAAGGTAGGCAACTCTCAGAGGCGGTAGTATGGACGAAACTAAGAATAAAACGGATGGCAAAAATGGGCTCTACAATTCATACCGTAACAGCTACGACCACTTGGTCATCTTCGGTAACGTGAAACACGTCTCTTGTACTGCAAGCTCTTTGTTTTCCATATTTTTTTAGTAGTAGTATGGACCAAAACAAAAAAGTAAAGATAACAAGGATTCTAAAGCGCATACCTTAAGAACTATAAGTACTGATTCATCTTGGCGGCTGTGAAACACATCTCTTCCACTGAGAAAGGACCCACAGCTCTTATGGCATTCATTTTAGAGTTCATATTGACAGGACCTTTTTTTTCTTGTTTCGGTCCATACTGCCTTCTCCAAAAAGCGTTTCCTGTGTTGGGACGTTATGCCCATTGTTTCGTGTTCTCCTCCGTTCCCTCCTGTGTAAACGCTTGTTCACAGATACTGGAAAATGGTACTGAACACTAGCCAACAGTCTGTGAATCGTTGCTCGCTTATGTCGACTTTCATTCGTCTAGTGTAAATAAGGCATGAGAGTGAAAGATTAATACAAGCATCGAGCAGGCACGATATTTATGGGGTACAGAAACTACCGCTCCGCCCGTTTAGCTCTGCTCACCACACCCCAAACGCAAACAGAATGGCATGGACATAAGTACCACTGCCATTAGACAGATTAAGCATGAAAAAAGGTCGGCGATGGCAGAACACGAGTTAGTCGAAAACCACATGGTGCGGTGCTTATCACTTGCCAAAAGGGCACCGTTCAAGTAGTTATAGAAACCTGCAGCATTTTTTTTTGCATACATAGCTCCATATGTGGTGACACAATGTTTGTTTAACGATTGGTTAGGTCGTTCACAACATTCTAGATTACCCGCGCGTTTCCACGGTTAAATGCGTTCAAACTTTTTACTTGTAACGCAATTCGAGGAAAGAGAAGAGCCACGGCATGGTGACAATACGTGCTTCTCCGAGGACTGCAAAGTGTGGGACATGTGAATGGGCCGAGCGACAATACAGCTCGCATTCACGAGAGCTGAACATCTGTACCCGCGACAGACGGTCGAGGTTAACGAAGGCCGCCAGGTATTCCACGCAAGATAGAAACGGCCGACAAAAGCAAAGACAGAGCACATCCCATTGTCGGCGAACGTAAACAACGCCCCTGCAACGGAAATAGCCATCGGCGCTACTATTACCTGTTCACGGCAAAAGCGTACTTGTCGAAAGAACAGAAAACAAGATGCAAAACGATTGTGCAGAAAACGAGTAGTGGCAGTTATGTTTGACTTTCCCCTTCCAGGGAAATGAAATGTTGTGATATCACTATCTTAATAAGTGTCAATTGAGTAATAAAGAGCTCCATGTAGATGACTCACTAAGTAGATAAGACAACAAATCCAAAAGTTAGAGGTTCAATATTTGGTCAGTTCTAAGATTTGTTACGTTTCTTTCACTTCTACTAATGAATTATACACGATGTCCCAATAAAAATGCAGAAATTAAATTGCCTGCCGTTTTAGTTCCGAAAGGTTAGCAACGTTTGTTACTAATCAGATATCGTTAGTGAAAGTGAATCGCTGCTTTACGTCGGATAACGCGTTATCGTCACAACTTATTATAAATATAACGTCTTTGGAGATATTTCGCTAAGTGTACACAATTTATCGGTCGGCGGAGCGCATCCGATTCATCGACGATTCGACGAATTGAAAGTTGTACAGTCTGAGGAAAATGGTTCCGAAGCTGACGATATGACAATAATGCGACATACTACTGGCCGGTTTTCTAAAAATATTGCCTCAGTAAACGAGAGTTCAGTCCAAAGTTTCCGATCTCCCATGCGCCGCAGACGACAAGAACTGAAATTTCGAGAAGCACCAATCAGCGAATTATGGTTGAAGAGCTCCATCTACACCCCTACGAGGTTCAACTGGCACAACAACTACACTGAGCTTACTACTTCCACCGGCGCAAATTCGCCAATTCGGTATTGGAAAACTAAAGTGTGGATGACAATTTTGGGAGGAATGTCATCTTTAGCAATGAAGTACAACTTCAAGGTTTTTTTTTGTTATCGTTAAAAATTGCACTCAGATACAAAGATCCGCTGGCTCTGAGGCCAGTTTTTTGAATGGTAACCAGCAGAAACCTGCAGAAATTTTGTGCCAAATACAGAAAGTGTATGGAAATACAGTAACGAACGAAATAAAACTGAGAAATGGGTATGAAACGTTCAACAATCGACGAACAAATGGCGCACGACGAAAGGACTCCCTCACGTCCGTCACTCGTAACAGAAGATTTGAGGAACATAGCGAGCACGGAAATCGTGCAAGACACACGCTTAACCCTGGCCGAGACAGGCATATCTTACCGAACTATCTTTAGTTCTTTGATAGGTGAAATAGTGTCCGAACAGCTTGGCTGTAGCAAATTCTGCGCGTGATGGGTCCGCTGGCAACTGAATGATCGACAAAGAACACAAAGAATGGCTACAGCATTGACACTTTTGACGCGGTATTACACAGACTGAAATGCTTCTCTCGATCAAACTGTTACTGCTGAAGACACTTCAGCCCAGGAACCAAGCTCCAAACCCCGAATGGCACATCCCTCACTACCCAAAAACTCAAAGGGAAAACTCATGGCGAACATTTTTTAGGATCATAAGGCTGTTGTCTTAGTGAATTTCACGCTAAAAGGTTGTTGTTGTTGTGGTCTTCAGTCCTGAAACTGGTTTGATGCAGCTCTCCATGCTACTCTATCCTGTGCAAGCTTCTTCATCTCCCAGTACCTACTGCAACCTATGTCCTTCTGAATCTGCTTAGTGTAGTCATCTCTTGGTCTCCCTCTACGATTTTTACCCTCCACGCTGCCCTCCAATACTAAATTGGTGATCCCTTGATGCCTCAGAACATGTCCTACCAACCGATCCCTTCTTCTGGTCAAGTTGTGCCACAAACTTCTCTTCTGCCCAATCCGATTCAATACTTCCTCATTAGTTATGTGATCTACCCATCTAATCTTAAGCATTCTTCTGTAGCACCACATTTCGAAAGCTTCTATTCTCTTCTTGTCCAAACTATTTATCGTCCATGATTCACTTCCATACATGGCTACACTCCATACAAATACTTTCAGAAATGACTTCCTGACATTTAAATCTATACTCGATGTTAACAAACTTCTCTTCTTCAGAAACGCTTTCCTTGCCATTGCCAGTCTACATTTTATATCCTCTCTACTTCGACCATCATCAGTTATTTTGCTCCCCAAATAGCAAAACTCCTTTACAACTTTAAGTGTCTCACTTCCTAATCTAACTCCCTCAGCATCACCCGACTTAATTCGACTACATTCCATTATCCTCGTTTTGCTTTTGTTGATGGTCATCTTATATCCTCCTTTCAAGACACTATCCATTCCGTTCAACTGCTCTTCCAAGTCCTTTGCTGTCTCTGACAGAATTACGATGTCATCGGCGAACCTCAAAGTTTTTATTTCTACTCCATGGATTTTAATACCTACTCCGAATTTTTCTTTTGTTTCCTTTACTGCTTGCTCAATATACAGATTGAATAACATCGGGGATAGGCTACAACCCTGTCTTACTCCCTTCCCCACCACTGCTTCCCTTTCATGTCCCTCGACTCTTATAACTGCCATCTGGTTTCTGTACAAATTGTAAATAGCCTTTCGCTCCCTGTATTTTACCCCTGCCACCTTCAGAATTTGAAAGAGAGTATTCCAGTCAACATTGTCAAAAGCTTTCTCTAAGTCTACAAATGCTAGAAACGTATGTTTGCCTTTTCTTAATCTAGCTTCTAAGATAAGCCGTAGGGTCAGTATTGCCTCACGTGTTCCAACATTTCTGTGGAATCCAAACTGATCTTCCCCGAGGTCGGCTTCTACCAGTTTTTCCATTCGTCTGTAAAGAACTCGCGTTAGTATTTTACAGCTGTGACTTATTAAACTGATAGTTAGGTAATTTTCACATCTGTCAACACCTGCTTTCTTTGGGATTGGAATTATTACATTCTTCCTGAAGTCTGAGGGTATTTCGCCTGTCTCATACATCTTGCTCACCAGATGGTAGAGTTTTGTCAGGACTAGCTCTCCCAAGGCCGTCAGTAGTTCCAATGGAATGTTGTCGACTCCGGGGGCCTTGTTTCGACTCAGGTCTTTCAGTGCTCTGTCAAACTCTTCACGCAGTATCGTATCTCCCATTTCATCTACATCTATATCCTCTTCCATTTCCATAATATTGTCCTCAAGTACATCGCCCTTGTACAGAGCCTCTATATACTCCTTCCACCTTTCTGCTTTCCCTTTTTGGTTAGAACTGGGTATTACGAAGAATTCAGATCGTGACGACCCTGAAAATTCGACGTGCAACAGGAAAACGTACGCGCGGAATGCACTATCGCGATGTGCTCCTTGACGGCAACGCTGCTGCGACCACAGGCTCGCTGGATTAAGGTGGACGGAAAGCTTTGGTTCGTACACTATATAGTTCGCACCTTGCTCCTGGCGATTTTCATCTTTCCTCGAAACTCAACTCGTTCCCGAACGATAAGCATTTTGCAAGTGAGGCCGAGGTAGTAAAGGATGAAGGAAACAACTGGCTTAATGGACTGGCGGCGCTAACTACGACACAGGAACTGTAAAGGTCGTGGGCAGATATGAGAAACGTTCACTCAAGGGACGACGTCGTTGTATAGTAGAGTGTTTTCTTGTCAATCAAATATGTTTCTTGAAATCGTTTAAGCCGAACCAAACAGGCGAAGGCTTTTACCACGTTCAAAATGTTGTGCGAGAAGTTGAAAACTGACCCATGATTGATTTTCACTTTTTCCATTATCGCTTTGATTGAAATACTCAAGTCTTCGAGCACTAGGGCCCCCTATTTCTCTTACTATCTACAGTTGTTCGTAGAGGTATGCACTGCCACTTCTGTCTTCGTCATTCAGACTTTTCTAACCACACTGGAAGAATATGCGTCACGTAACCACTTTTTAATACGGTGGTGCACTCGTGCCGTGCACTTCCACTCTGAACTGACTGCTGCAGCGTTGTTCCCCTACACATGTCGAACACGAACTATCAAGCGGAACTCCACTTCGATATGGACATCTCAGTGTGCACCGTGATTGCTTATAAATAAAAAAATCACTGCCTCGAAAAAATAGATAATAAACTATTTTTTATTTGCATGTATATGCAAGCAATCGTGGTACACAACGAAATTACAACGCCGATTGAGGAGCCGAAATAAAAAGTGGAGTTCCGTAAGGTAATTTATTACGTTTCTAAGGGAAAATGCTGCAACAGTCAATTCAGAGTTAGTGGAAGTTCACGACAACAATGCACAATCATATTAGAGTGGTCTGTGGCAGAGACTCTTCCAATATGGTCACACAAGTCTGAATGACGAAGGTAGAAGTGACAAAGCGAACCTCTATGAAGGACTGGGAACTGTAAGAGAAATGGGGGGGACGACGAGGACTAGTGCTCGAAGACTGGCGTGTTTCAATAAAAGCGACACTGGAAAAAATGAAAAATCAATCATCGGTCAGTTTTCAACGTCTTGCACGACATTTTCATTGTGGTAAAGGTCGCCGACCGCTGGATTCCGTGACTGCTCACACTGAAGGAAGCTTCCACTCGAATCGAGGCAAAAGTGAAAATGTTGCAGCTGTATACGACAAAAGTACATGACTTCGTTAGCCGCGCAATCACAGTGAAGGAGGGTTGGGGGTATCATTACGACCGCGAGACAAAGGAGCGAAACTAACAGTGAAAACAAGTGGATTCGGCATCGTGAAAAAAGGAAAGAACGAACTATCATCAGGAAAGATGATGCTGAGTAATTCTGAGGCTGGCCATTGCTTCAGTTCATATTCGTAAGGGGGCAAACAGTCAGCGGAGCAACCTACCGAAATATCATGAGAAAGTTACGGAAAATTGTCAAGACGAAGCTTCGAGCAGGAAACGTGTCCAAGAAGGCGTTTTTGCTCCACAACAAGCCACACAAGTCCTTCGCACTCATCACAGCCACACATGCTGCTTCTTTGGGTTAGCAAATTTTGCTCAACCCCCGTATTCTCTTGACATGGCACACAGTGCTCTTTACCCTTCCGTCGTGTGGAGAGACCACTTAGTGGTAGGCAATTCAAGGATGACGACGAGGTGATTTTGGAGGTGGAACGTTTGCTGAACAACCAAAGTGAAGACTTATACACCGAAGTCTAAGCCAGGTGATCCATCATAGGGAAAAATGCGTCGCGTTGAAGGTTTTCATGGTTGTAATTTGATTTTTTCGAGATGACGATTAAAGCTTTATGATTACCCGTAGCATGCGGCCCATTTAGGGGTTTGGGAGGCAAGGTGACTGTGATCGCTTCCCTCCACCCGCGCACAATGTGAAAGGGCTGACCTGCAGCGACGGCCGTGTGTGACCCGGCGACCCCAAACGAGAGAACGTGGCGAGTGCCGTGGGCGGTATCCGCTTCGGGAGCTCTCACAGCCCCCGCGCCGCCCGGTGAGCGGGGTGGGCGGTGAAGCGATGCGCGCCGGGGAGCACGGCACGGTATATACAGGCGCCACCTGTCGGCAGCAGAGATAAGCGGCTGGCGCTGACGGCTGACTGCCGCCAATCGACAGCTCACACAATGCGGTGTGCCCGTCGTGTACGCGCGACGCATCCGCTCCGGCGCTCGTGCCGAAAGCGATACTGCACCCCACAACTACCACTCATCCGTCACGCACGCACTTGTTAGTCGCACATGTCTGTCGCACTGACAAGGTAACAGCACCACATTCACCTCATACTGTACGTTACAAAAAGCACACTTGAACGATATCAGTCCCAGCAATCGATCTCGCGCAGAAATGTGGACCATAATTTTTCTGATAGTACCCAGTTACGACCTGAAAGTACAGCTTTTAAACCTGCGCGTGCACCGGTTGTCACTCGCTACGCCCTAATACATCCACTTAAGGTCCGAGCCCAAAGTACTGAACAGCAGAGTAAGATGTTTGTGAAATACCATTCCAGCATTGCTTACATGGGCTGATCATTCCGACAAAGTGGGCCATTTCTAACCTGCACTGGTGCCAGAGATCTCTCTGCTTTGAACATTTTTATTTTGCGATTCATAAAGGTCGCGCAAACCAATGAGTGTGTCATTAAAGGAGTAGCGTAGCGATATTTAATTATTAACATAGCTGTGTTGTGTTATTTTCTTTGGATTTTAAAGCTGGCACTGTTAAAGTGAAGAACATTTTCAGGTAATAGACTATTCTCCAAGGTGATTGTCATGATTAAATTGTAAAATATAAAATCATTAACTTCATTTCATAAGAATTGTTCAGTCGCTTAAGTTTATTCAATTTTATTTTGAGGCATATATAGCTACAGAATATCAGTTAGAAAATATTGTTATACTGAACGTTTCCATGGTGAGTCAGGAGGAAAGGTACGTGCTTCGAGAGGTGATAGTACTAGAACTTCTGAACAAAAAAACTTGATATGAACATATGTCCTGTTCCTAAGAGTTTCCAAGGAAACTACTGAATATAATGAGAAACAGGACAAATGCAGGTTACAGTAAATGAAACACTGTGATCTAACGTTTTGTTTAATTGCATACATTTCCCCGTAAGAGGTGTTCAAACAGGCCACCGTCAACTGCACTGCATTTCACAGCTCTTGGGTTGCAGCTGCTGTGTTGCTGATCTGAGTTCATTCGTACGGTGCTTGCTTTACCTGAGCACAGCCATGTAGAACACGAGCGGTAATTTCTTCCTTTAAACCCACTCCGCGCTTATAGACTTCGCTCTTAAGACAACCCCACAAACAGTAATCAAATGGAGTAAGATCGGGTGACATCGGTGGCCAAGAAATGACTACACGGCGACCGATCCGAAGCCCAGGATACGTTCCAGTGACATACTGTATCAGTGGTCGTGAGGAATGAGCAAGTGAAGCGCGCAGTGAAATCGTAACTAAAGACAACACTGCGTCGCCCAGTGTCGCTCTGGTTGTATTCGGGAGTCAGTGCTGGAGAAGGAACACGCGACTGGCGCCCGTGATTTGCAAAAAGCTGTGTGTCGGATACAGTTAACAAAAGGGTGTATGTTCATCTGAAGTTGTTTGTTCAAAATCTCTAATAATATCACCCGTCAAAGCCTGTACCTTTCTTCTAACTCGCCGTGTTTGTGCCTGAGGTTGACGTATTACGTTCTCATAGTGCTTGCTATTTTTCATATAGAACAGCATGTGTTTTCGAAAAAGTTTTCGAAAGACTTCACGCTCGGATATTAGGCGGCTGCAGTGAGGTGGCGCGAGAGGCAAACAACCTGTGCGGGCGAGGGTTTAAAAGCTTGGCTTCCAGAAGGTCATAACTATGAACTATCAGAATTACGGTCCAAATTTTCGTGCCGAAGATTTCTGGCGCTGATATCTGGCTTGTGTGCATTTATCTTCTTAAAATACACTCAAAAAACATCAACACGCTACGAATCAGTTATGCAAATTGGTAACAAATTGATGTTCACACAAGTATCGGCGGAAAATGTAAAACCGTAAACTTCGGCGGCTAATGGATGAATAAATGACGCTCTATGGTAATTTCACTGCGCAGCTGGCAAAGATAGTACGAAGGAGACATATCTATACTAGGGCATAAAGTCTTTGCGAATTTCACTCCGTGTACTCAGTAGGATAGTAACTGTGCCTCGCAGACGGTTGGATTAATCGGCGAATCGCTCTACTTTTCAATGGGTGCGATGCCACTATTCGAAGATGTTGGCAGTTATGGGTGAAAGACGGCCGAGCACAGCGTCAAGAAAAACAGCTTCGAAAAGGAAGCTGTTGATTTAGAGAGGCGACAGAACGTCAGAACTGAGCAATCGTCAGAGAGGCATTCAGAACCCCAAATTCATCATTATCATAGATTCGACGTGCAACTGGTGTTTTAGGGCCACGAATAGGCGGCTCACAGAAGGGCGGCCTGGAATCTCATTGACAGGAGTATAACTGTCTTCAGTGATGAGTCCCAATGGCCTACGAATAAGTGTCTGGAGACGCCCCGGACAGTGGTGGTATATCAATCTAACGGTCGCCCGCCATATGCGCGAACAAAAAGGAGTTATGGCCTGAAGTGCCATTTCGTTTCACAGCAGGTCCCCTTTGGTAGCTGTCTGGGGCACTCTTACAAAACAGTTCATGATATTCTACGTCCCGTTTTTTTTTTGTTTTTTTTTTCCCATGTCAAGCCATCCTCGGCTCACATTTCAGCAAGAAAATGCCCACCCGCACACGGCGAGAGTTTCTCCACCTTGTCTTCGTGCTTGTCAAACCCTACCTTGGCCAGAAATATCACCGAGTCTCTCCCCAATTGCGAAACTTTTGAGCATTACGGGCAGGGCCCTCCAACCAGGTCGGGATTTTGGCGATCTAATGCGCCAATTGGACAGGATTTGGCGCGTTGTACCTCAGAGGTACAGGCAACAACTCTATCAATCAATGTCAAGCCGAATAAATACTTGCATAAGGGCCACAACTGAACCAAGTCAGTAGACTTGCTTAGTTTGTGAAACTCTTTCTCTTGAATAAACCGCTCAATTTTTCTGGAATTGTAATCATTTGTTCCTTTGTATATGTACATCACATCTACCGATTTCTGTCCTATTTGGATAATTCCTTCGTGTTACCCTGTCGTCCTCCTTTATTCTGTCACTATATAAGGTCAAGTCGGTGGCTTCCTCACCTCATTAGCAACATGCTGCATTTGGCAGCCATTGGGCTCAACAAGACCTGCCACGAATATACCACAGTTGGCTCCCTCTATGTTGCCGCTTCCGTCGCGTACCATAATCCAGTTGGTCGTTGCGGTAAGAGATTTGTGTAACGTATAGTTGCGCGTGCCATGAAAGTAGTCGACAGAGGGGTATAGAGCTGCTATAGAGCTCTGCAACGTGACATTCGGAATTTTTACGGGACTTCTTGTAGGATTTACTTGTTGTTACGAAGTACTCACAAGTACCTCTGAGTTTTCAGAAGGCGACAGTGCGAAAACTCAAAAGACTTATCGAAAAATGACATATCAGTGAATAGAGTATCGCTCCAGGTTTCGATCTGTAACGCGCACCGTGCGGTAGATGCATTAGGGGCAGACGTGTGGAGAAATCTCCCGCTCCATACTGGCGCAACGAATCAATTCTTGCCCGCGGACAGGCAACTCAGTGAACAGATGTCCAAAGCAGGCTCAAGTGATTGTGAACGCAAGCACATACTGAAGTTAACCCAATCACAAACGGTGCCCGTACAGAGCACCTGTAATGTGAGTTATAAAATAGGGGAGATCCTCTAGCCACTGATATTTGTCTATTCCCTATATGTCTCTAGTTTTCACGCACTACTCTTCCGATATCTCCTATAAATACACATCAAAAAAAAGGTTTGCATCACCTCGGTTCCTAGAGTTCCGGAAGCTGTACAGAAAACTGGAATAGAGATCAACATAAAGATTATTTCCGCCCTTTTAATTGCTCATGAAAACCACACATTCCGTGTTGTACCACCATACAGCGAGACATTCAGAGGTGGTGGTCCACATTGCTGTACAAACCGGTAAATCTCATACCCAGTAGCAAATCCCCTTGCACTGATGCATGACTGTATTGGTCGTGGCATACTATCAACGAGTTCATCAAGGCACTGTTGGTACAGATTGTCCCACTCCGCAACGACGATTCGGCGTAGATCTATCATAGAGTGGTTAGCGGGTCACGTCGTCCATAAACAGCCCTTTTTAATCTATCTCAGGCACGTTCGATAGAGTTCATCTCTGGAGAACATTCTGGCCACTCCAATCGAGCGATGTCGTTATCCTGCAGGAAGTCATCCACAAGATGTGCACGATGGGGCCGCGAATTGTCGTCCATGAAGACGAATGCCTCGCCAATATGCTGCCGATATGGTTGCACTATAGGTCGGAGGATGGCATTCACGTATCGTACAGTAGTTACGGCGCCTTCCATGACCACCAGCGGCGTACGTCGGCCCCACATATTGCCACCCCAAAACGGCAGGGAACCTCCACCTTGCTGCACTCGCTGGACAGTGTGTCTAAAGCGTTCAGCCTGACCAGGTTGCCTCCAAGCACGTCTCCGACAATTATCTGGTTGAAGGCATATGCGACACTCATCGGTGAAGACAACGTGATGCCAATCATGAGCGGTCCATTCGGCATATTGTTGGGCCCATCTGTACCGCGCTACATGGTGTCGTGGTTGCAAAGATGGACCTCACCATGGACGTCGGAAGTGAAGATGCGCATCATGCAGACTTTTGCGCACAGTTAGAGTCGTAACAGGACCTCCTGTGGCTCCACGAAAAGCATTATATCAACATGATGGCTTTACTGTCAGCATTCCTTTGAGCCATAATCCGTAGGTAGCAGTCATTCACTGCAGTAGTAGCCCTTGGGCGTCTGAGCGAGGCGTGTCATCGACAGTTCCTGTCTTTCTGTATCTCCTCCATGTCTGAACAACATCGCTTTGGTTCACTCCGAGACGCCTGGACACTTCCTTTGATGAGAGCCCTTCCTGGCACAAAGTAACAATGCGGACGCGATCTAACCGCAGTATTGACCGTCTAGGCATGGATGAACTACAGACGACATGAGCCGTGTACCTCCTTCCTGGTGGAATGACTGGAACTGATCGGCTATCGGACCTCCTCCGTCTAACAGGTGCTGCTGATGCATGGTTGTTTACATCTTTGGGGGTCTTTAGTGACATCTCTGAACAGTCAAAGGGGCTGTGTCTGTGATACAATATTCATAGTCAACGTCTATCTTCAAGAGTTCTGGGTACCGGGGTGATGCAAAATTTCTTTTGATGCGTGTGCTTATGAGCAACCCTGTACTTTAGTGAGTTCAATAGTTTTCGAAATATGATACAATTAGAGCTGTTTCCCGAATGGAAAAACAACTCATGTTTCACAATAAAACCGTTAATCTAGTACTAATTAAAATCAAGAGAAAATTTTTGATGCTCTTATAAATACTAGAAAAATCTGTACCATAAATGGAGTACAGGTCTTGTACATGATCTTTTTTTAGATTTGCCATGACCGCAGAGAGCGAAGAGCTGTGGTGGCGGCAGCACTTTTCGTAACAACATCGCATCTTTGGACCTTAAACGTCAGATGGTTGCTAATCTAAACCACACTATAGTTATTCCAGAATTACGCACTGCCCAACGCTCAATGTCAACAGAAAACATATGTAACTCAAGTGAAATAGGCATTCCATTGTAATTTCCGTTCATATGGTGTATAATTGAAACAATTTACATCGAAGAAGTAATAGCCGTCTAACAAGCACTAATATTTGGTAATCAAACAGAACATCACAACACTACAGTTATATCACGTGCTATTCAAGCCACAGAACGTCCAAAGTGGAACTACGAGAGGAACAAATATACAGTAGAAATTATAGTTATGGTGATGCGTACAGGAATTATCTCTTCTTTCATTTGGATCCCCCACACTCAGGAATTTCTCGCAATGAACATGCATATCAGGAAACAAAGTCTGTAACAGCATCAGGAATTTTCCATCACTGATCAGTTACTAAGTTAGTGTTTAACCAGAGGACCGAGGAAAAAATAAATATCTATTGGAAAGAGTACCGCAGTTTAGCTATATCTATTATGGCAAATAACATGCTTCGAGACAAAAAGCCATTCTAAGGTTTATAATTTGTATACCTTGGTCCAACAATAGAAAGTTCTCAGGAAATTAATACTAGGTGTACTTCGGATGCTTCAATCACCGATACTTTCCAGCACATTTTCACCAATTACGATTCTTGAATTCTCCTTACTGTGAATGTGGGAATAGTTCTTATGCCCTTCTAAATCATATTTCACAAAAGCACAGTGTTCATAGATACGTATTTATGGAAGATCTGAGAAAAGCGTGCGTCCATCTACATTTTGCTTTTCCGAATAACCTTTACAACAACTCAATCGACATACGTATGTAACATGCTCTTTAAAATATTGACATCATCTCAAATTACAGTATAGCTCTTATAGCTCTTACGCATAAGACACAGATATACGAGGTTTAGGGAAAGAATATTTATAATCGTAGCAACTATTTGAAATGTACTGTATTTGCAATTTGTATAGCTCCACTGCATTTTTCCTGCCACTTGTCAAATGAAATATATTAAAAAAAAAAGAAGGGAACTTCCGAAATGCGTCATGCGAACGACGAGTAGCGCGCTTTGTCAACGGTTCGTTACGGAAGCGCTAAGACTTAATGGAGACGCTAATGTAACTCCTGTAGGCCCCCCTACACACACACACACACACACACACACACACACACACACACACACGATCTCAGAAAAAGAACATAAAGGTAAAATTCTCAGAAAAAGAACATGAAGGTAAAATTTGAGAGAACTGAGATTCACGCGGAGGTTTACTAGAAGTCATTCGCAGCTGGAACTGGAAAGTGAGAAGGTGACAGTAGTACACGGAATTCTCTTCGCCACACACCGTAAGATGACTTGCGGTGTCTATATGTCGATGCATACGTCACACCGTGAGCAATTTGCATCACTGCAGAACGCCTAAGAGATGCGCATATTCCATGCAATGTATATAAATTGTATTACATGAATTGAAATGAAATGAATGGATTAAATGGGATGAAATCAATGAAGATCCAATAACCTGAAATGATGTAACTGAAAACTGACTAGAAATGTTGAACTTGCAATATAATTAATGAGATGCGATTGCTGAAAAATTCGTGCTGCGATTCACCCGTATAATTGTTCTCTGGCCGTCCTATTACGGAATGGAGAACTTCCTATGCTTGTTCGGAAGTTATAGATGGGGATGTCAGTGAAACGAAAGTATGATCACGGATGGAGAGGTGCTCAGATAGCGTAATGGTTTAGCTCACTTGTCGCAAGGAGCAGGGAAATCTGGGTTAGAGCCCCCGGCATGGAACAAATTTTCATTAATAATGGCATATACGGTCCACAGTGTATATACGTTGTATGGGTTCAAGTGTTACGAAACCCGCGGCGCTCATTTCGTGATGAAGCAACTGAGGGCTGGTATTCTAGAGTAGTCGCCGAATTCTCCACGCTAGTTTAAACTATCATCAGAACAAACTGTATTTCGACCAGCGGGTAGTACTCAACATTTCGCCATGAATTGCAGAGAAAGAAACAATGGCAATTTTTTAAGCCAGGCTATGGAAGTCAGAACTACTCACAGGTAACATGAACAAGCAGTATTATCGTTAATGAATAGACACCAAGTTTACAAACATCCTCTACAAATCTTCAATACAACGTTACACTGGACAATATCGTCCCGCGAGGAAACTGAACTTTTATTTCGAGGATGAAGATCAGATCACTATCACTGTCACTTCTTCAGATTAGTAGGCTGAAATACTGGAATTTTTTGCTGCATCTGCATTGCAAAATTTTGGCAACGTCTTGTCTACTGGTTCAACGAAATAGCACATTACATGGCAATGAGCAGCAGCTGTGCAACAATTGTACAATAACCAATAAACAGGCGTTTGCAACGTGGCGTGAGGGGTATGGTTGGGTGAGTGGGTGGGTGGGTGGGTGGGTGGGTGGGTGGGTGGGTGGGTGGGTGGGTGGGAGAAGATAGGTACTTGACCTCTTCCCCCCCCTCCCCCCAAAGAATATGGTGTACAAAGTTTTAATTCATTACTGAAGCCACTTGTAACAAATATTTAAGGATATCCATTAATTCCTTAGGATATAAAACATTTTTTGTGTCAAATATAAAATTTTGTTCTAGTAGAAACTGATCAACTCATTTAAATAAAAAATGACAGTGGCGCTCCTCTGGGTAAATTTCTGTGGATTCCCTTGAACCACACAAAAACAATTTCAACATTAATTAGGGATATCCCAGTTGAGATCGCAATGAAGAGCCTCAGCAGCAATACTGGATGAATAATTACGTTTGCATTTTCTGGACCCCATCCTGTAAAAAATTACAATGTGACAAAGAACCCTCAAAATACAATTATATGCAGGGTGAGCAAGGCGATGCAGATTTCAAGGCACTGGTGTCTTATTCACGAAAAGAGGTGGTCAAATCCCCGTCCTGCGTTTGGTCAGGGGGCAGTTGACGCTAAATAACGAAAAGTGTGATATGATACACATGAGTTCCAAAAGAAATCCGTTGGAATTCGATTACTCGATAAATAGTACAATTCTCAAGGCTGTCAATTCATCTAAGTACCTGGGTGTTAAAATTACGAACAACTTCAGTTGGAAGGACCACATAGATAATATTGTCGGGAAGGCGAGCCAAAGGTTGCGTTTCATTGGCAGGACACTTAGAAGATGCAACAAGTCCACTAAAGAGACAGCTTACACTACACTCGTTCGTCCTCTGTTAGAATATTGCTCCGCGGTGTGGGATCCTTACCAGGTGGGATTGACGGAGGACATCGAAAGGGTGCAAAAAAGGGCAGCTCGTTTTGTATTATCACGTTATAGGCGAGAGAGTGTGGCAGATATGATACACGAGTTGGGATGGAAGTCATTAAAGCATAGACGTTTTTCGTCGCGGCGAGACCTTTTTACGAAATTTCAGTCACCAACTTTCTCTTCCGAATGCGAAAATATTTTGTTGAGCCCAACCTACATAGGTAGGAATGATCATCAAAATAAAATAAGAGAGAGCTCGAACAGAAAGGTTTAGGTGTTCGTTTTTCCCGCTCGCTGTTCGGGAGTGGACTAGTAGAGAGATAGTATGATTGTGGTTCGATGAACCCTCTGCCAAGCACTTAAATGTGAATTGCAGAGTAGTCATGTATGTAGATGTAGATGAGTTTCGTCACTACCGAACGACCTTTGGCTTGTCAAGCGCTTACAAAATATCAAAGCTTACTGAGCACATCTAGAAATCCCAATAGCCCACATCTGAGCTGTTTAAATTCTTATTTTTTATTTTAACTGAAACTATGACGTGATTATTTATTTGAAGCCGCTTTCCTTGATTTCTTTATGGGCTCTAATGATCAATGAGCAGAACCCCAAAATCTACACAACACGGATATTGCTCTTCGGTGACGTTACCGAATTACCGGTAAGTGAATAAGGTAAATATATGGTAGCTAGGCAAGGTCATCCACTTAAAGGAGCACACTGGTCACTACTGAGTACTGTACATGGCATGAAATGGTGGGTACGTACAAGTTGGCTGTACGGTATCAGCGCAGTAACATGAGTCGACGTGGAGACGTCAGAGAATGGCAGAAAACAGCTATCGTGTCTAGTCGTGCACAAGAACATATCGTGAATAAAATTTCCCGATTTGTTAGTGTATCAACGCGGACTGCGAAACGTGTCTATGAGGAACGGCGTATGACTCGCAACGATGTAACACGACGCAGAAACAGGGGGGTGTAAGGACCAGCAAGGACTGAGACGAGACGAGAGTCACGCCTTATCCTTGACAATCTGTTTCGAGCCCGACAGGATTGGCTGTTAACAGCAACTGCAGGGCCATCTCAACCAATTTCCGAGCGAACAACAGTGAAGGGAGTTGCATACAACTGCAGCTGGATATCTCGCAAAAATCTATTGCTCAGAGCGGCAGACAAAACCACACGTGAAACTTCCTGGCACATTAAAACTATGTGCCGGACGAGACTCGAACACGGGACCCTTGCCTTTCGCGGGCAAGTGCTCTACTATCTGAGCTACCCAAACAAGACTCACGACCCGTCCTCACAGCTTCACTTCAAGACCGCCACGTCTGTTGGAGAGCTCCTGTGTAGTTTGGAAGGTAGGAGACGAGATACTGGCGGACTTGAACCTGTGAGGACAGGTCGTGAGCCGTGCTTGGGCTGCTCAGATAGTAGAGCGCTTGCCCGCGAAAGGCGAATGTCCCGAGTTCGAGTCTCGGTCCGGTCCGGAAGTTTCACATCAGTGCACACTCCGCTGCAAAGTGAAAATTTCATACTGAAAGCAACACGTCTTCATGGGCCAAACGACAATGGAATGGAAGTAGCTGACTGGAGACAAAGTTTTCTCCAAGACATGACCAAAACATCTGAACCTTCTAGCAATAATTTCACCTGTATCGAGGTATTCGCGATTCTTTCTTGGTCCGCGAGACCAGTGCTTGCTTCACTTAAAAGACGATGTACCATGTACAACTGGACCGTGTCATACTGCAAGAATCAAATGGGTTGTATTCTCGTGCATTATATATTTTACACACGACTGTCACTCACATATTTGGTACAAGGTCTAACGACAACTATATCGTCGAACATGGTAGACATATAACTCCTTCTCCGATTATGAATAACGTACCCATTCATATAAAAAAAGCGTTCGTTTTCCTTTTTTCCCGTTTCAGGTCTTTAAACTGGTTTATGTAAGAGCCTATAGCTTAGAAATTCACAGGCACGAAGAAAAAAAGTAAGCTGAGAGAGTCAACGACTGCTTAATAGACGCGTTAAATTCTTCCACGTGGCTTAACGGCAGCACTTTGGAGCCTTGAGAGCTAAATTTCATGTCTCGTGTTACATGTCCCACTTAACCTTCGTCAACGTGTGTGGGTTCGCCAGGACGGGACACCAACTTATTTTGTACATGTTGTCCATGGGAAACGTAACCAGCTTCCTTAGAGCACTGAACAGAAGGACGATACTTCTTAATCCTTTTTTTTTATTGTGTGTTCATGTGAAATACTGCGTATGGAGCACAGGTCCATACAGGTTAAGTAGGATGCTAACATAAAATCGGTTCCACGCAACGGTGAGTGGTTTCAGGAATGTGTAACAGAAGCGATTTTGCCTGAAGCGAATACGATCCCGTATTCTTTTGTCCATTTGTCTCCAAATAAGAGGTGTATATAGTGAATCAAAAAACTTAGGGTCAAAATTATACAGACGGCACAGGATTTTAAATAGTGTGTTTTGTGATAAATGAATCGTCGGAAAGAATATTTCAGGTGGCACGAGATCTTGAATCAGCAGTGCGTGTGAGTCACAGGTCAGTTGACTACTAATGATTCATTACAAACGACTGCCGACCGGCTCAGAGTTGGTCGCACAACCTTAAGCGTACACAATGGACCTTAGCATTCTTTAAAGTTCACGACTGGTTGTCGAAGATGGACAACGACTTGTCGCACACACTTGGAGATACGCATTTAATGTATAGTACAGCAGAATGTGACGCTCAGAATGCCGAATGACTGTACGGATGAAAGTTTCGCAATAGACATCATAGTAACTGGAAAAATTTTATTTCCATAACAGCAACTTTGTCGATCAAGCCGCAAAGAGATGGCCAAAGTATCGTACGCACCAAAGAATTTGAGGAGACGGGAACCTAAATCTACATCTATAGTCTGCAATGCATCGTGAAGTGCATGGCAAAGGGTACTTCCCCGTTGTGCCACTTATTAGGGGCTCTTTCTGTTCCAACTGTGCATTCAGGGCGAGAGAAATGACTGCGTCGATGACCCTGTCCGTGCTGTAATTAGTTTAATATCGTCTTCGCGGTTCCCATGGGAACCATACGTGCGAGCCTGTAGCACATTCCTAAACTCATCACTTGAAAGATGATTACTGAAATTTCGCAGGTGGGCCTTCACGGAATAGCTGACGTCTACCTTCAACCACCTGCCAAGTCAGTGTTTTCAAAATATCCGTTATGCTCTCCCGAAGATAAACCACACTGTGACCATCCGTGGCACCCTTTTTACCTTTTTTTGCATGCGTTCAGTGACCCAATTAAGTCCTGTCTGGCATCAGTCCCACATACTTGAGCAATATTCTAGGTGGGTCGCATGAGTGTTTTGTAAGCAATGTCCACGGTAACTCCCGTTATCCCAGGGTTCTACAATAGAATCTCACCCGCTCTCCTATGACCAAGCCTAAATGAACTTGCATTACGTATCTCAATAAATTGAAAACTCATGTATTTGCACGAGTTGACCGATTCTAACTGTGACTCACTTATACTGTATTTATGGCATACTACGTTTGAGTTTTGCCAAGTGCAACTCTGACGGTCGGCCGCGGTGGTCTCGCGGTTCTAGGCGCGCAGCCCGGAACCGTGCGACTGCTACGGTCGCAGGTTCGAATCCTGCCT
Source organism: Schistocerca gregaria (assembly GCF_023897955.1). Taxonomy (NCBI): domain Eukaryota; kingdom Metazoa; phylum Arthropoda; class Insecta; order Orthoptera; family Acrididae; genus Schistocerca; species Schistocerca gregaria. The sequence continues at coordinate 595,203,134 of NC_064922.1, forward strand.
CGGGCATGGATGTGTGTGATGTCCTTAGGTTAGTTAGGTTTAAGTAGTTCTACGTTCTAGGGGACTAATGACCACAGCAGTTGAGTCCCATAGTGCTCAGAACCATTTGAACCAACTCTGACGGAAACATTGATTCATAAATTTCACAGTTACCAATCTCTGAAACCACTTTGAAATCTCACCAAGATCTGATTGAATATTTGTGCAGCTTTCTTCAGACAGTATTTATTAAATATAATGTCATTTGCGAAATGGCGTGGTGTCGTTAATATTGTCTACAGGGTCATTAATATACCACATCATCAGCGAGAGTTTTAACAGACTTTCCTAGACACGCTTGAAGTCTGTAGAAGTATGGATGCTCCATCGTAGGGGAGAAGATCCGTCAATAAGCAGCTATCAGACTTGCCGTGAGGTGTACACTCGGAAGACTGCAGAATCGAGACCACTGGTAAAGTCAGTTGCACTGCTGTCATTTTCGACGTGTGGTAACAACGCCAAACGATTCGGAATCCGTGTTCAAGGTACTCATGGATTACTCAACACGGTACTGATGAGCCGACCGTTCTACAGGTTTTACTTATTTAATGTATAGCTACATAGCAAGAGAATAATATTACAATTATCTCAAACCACAAACTAACATTCAGGCCACGAATATAGTCTACAGTTCCCTCCGACATTACCTGGAACTCTGTTGGATCACTAGGAAAAACTCGCGGAGGACATTCTTGAATTATACGTGGAAAGGTCTGCTTTTCATCGCCACAGTCACGGCCTGATGAAGTTACTTTCTTCTACCTGCTCGAAGAATCGGCACACCTTTCAGTGTTAGTTCTTCTTCGTTTAACAACCGACTAGATCTTGCGCGGCAATTTAAAGCCAAGTGGCTTGGTCGACTGCATGGCATCTTAAGTTGTTCTGTTGCAGCATTAATCTGCCATGTGTCTCAGCAGATATTAGTATAATGCTGTTTCCAACTAGCATTCTTGCGGTTTCCAGCGGTGAGTAACGACAGCGAAGCCTACCTTTCTTCTTCTTTTTAAGTCTTTATTTAATCCAATAATATCATACCTACATTTGCTGATGCTTGGAATATCTGAGTGAACATGGAGGTTAGGATTTCTCCGTAATTTTTGTACTTCCGTACAAGCGAACTTACTCGCCGCGGAGACGGAGATGGTATGTGGCTAATTATGGGTAGCAAGAAAGAAGGTGTGGATTTTTATTGTTCACGGACGGAGCCTTTTTCGATCGTAATAGTGAGTTTTCAACAGCCGGGATAGAAATGTCTGAAGTGAAGAAAAGTACTGCCGCGCAGAGTGGCCGCGCGGTTAGAGGCGCCATGTCACTAACTGCGCGACCCCTCCCGCCGGAGCTTCGAGTCCTCCCTCGGGCGTGTGTGTGTGTGTGTGTGTGTGTGTGTGTGTGTGTGTGTGTGTGTGTGTGTGTGTGTTCTAGGGTCCCTAAAGAACTCACACACATTTGAACTTTTCTTTGAGCAATGTATTCGTTGCTACCGGCTTGGGTGGTGTATTATTTTACCTAATATACATTCGAGATATACTGGCATTATTGCTAAGGACTGTATATCTTATCTGCGGGAGGAAGTGGTTTCAATACGACGGCGCACCAAACGACTTCGATATTAACGTCCGTACAACCAAGTACCTGAAAAATGCCTATCTTCGTCCTTGGATTGGAAGGGGAAGGGCTTTAGCGAGATATACCACTCCCAATTAATTTCTCCTGGTGGTTTATATGAAACTGTTGATATATGGAATCAAGTGAAAAGATGAACTGGTTGGTAGAGTCCTGCAATCCTGTCTCATTATAAAACAAGCTCGGGAATTTGAGAGAGTGGTAATATTTTATGTGCCGTTGTAATTCAAGAGTTGAGGCTGACGATGGTCACTCTGAGCAGTTTTTAAGAGCATACGTTGTTTACTTAAAGAAGTCATATATTACCTATTTCCTTGTATCGAAAGAACTGTATAATTCTGACAATAACAAATTTGAGGCATTCAATTAACGGGCACATAACATCCATAGTAGTAGTGGCTCCAGCTAATCCCAGACTCACTCGTTTCACGTAAAATCGCGAAAAATGAAGACAGGTGTTCGCTGCATGGAGTAGTGCCATCTATATAGCATTAGTTGATAGTCTTAATATTGAGTCTTCTGTATCTGGGATAAAACTTTTTTTTCCGTCTGAAAGCCTTGATAGATAAGGATGTAACTGGGCATCACAGATGATCCCCGCAGCTCCGAATTGCAGATAACCTGAACTAGACTGCCCCGTTATGGTATTTATAGGGATCGTCGAAGTCCTCACTGTAGTCAAACACAGTAAGTGGAGACAACATATGATAAAAACATGGGCCAACATTACTTGGTGTGCGAATCGCTCGTCGTGGCTGTCCAGCAGGATCATTACAGAAGTTCACCTTTCGGTATGAGTTGAGTCTATATCGGCACAAATCAATACCAGTTTGATTCCACGCCACGATGTATAACATAGTTTTACGGCATGATGACTCCCCCACAAAATCCATTTACGAATAGTAGAGTGTATTTACGTATACCAAAAACAAAGGCCATAACAGTTTCCTCCCTTTCTTACAGCGAATAATTCAGGGCGCGTTAACTGACTGACTATAGTTTCCCAAAGTAGTCTACAGTTGTTTTTTTTTTTTTTACAGTCAATCATAAATTTAGGTCATCGACGTAAAAAATTCAGTACTTAATGTTCTTTTCATTAGGAATGAGACTTAGTTAACGCAGGAACGACAACGAAGATCACCGCATTACTGTTCTAGCAACACAATTTAAAACTAAAGATAATCTTTCAAACATGTGTATCAGCTTGCAGACAAAATATGGGAAGCATCCAAAGTGGAGAAGGAAACCAAATGAAACTGCACGGGTTTGCAGGGTATGTAACGCTATTTCAGTGATTACAAGACCGAATCAAGTTTACAAAGAACTTGGCTGCACGAGCCTACTTTTCGGTATGACATAGTACCCACTCTGCTTCAAATGTGTGCACTGTTTCGCTTGAGAAAGGAGTCATAAAGCTATATTACTCTGATGCAAGCTGCCCCACAACTGTTGTAGCTGGTCCTTGATATCCTGGGACGGAGTTGATGTCCGCGCTGGTCCCAAACATGTTCTATCGGGGACAGATACGGGGGTCTTGCTAGCCGCGGGAGTACCTAATCTTAGGCAGACACTTCATAGAGTACGTGCCATTTGTGGACGAGCACTGTGTTACTGAAAAATGACACCACCATACTGTCGCACTAGGGGTAACACTTTCTACACCTACATACATACTCCGCAAGTTACCGAGGGGGTCTTGTATCACTTTAAGTCATTTCCTTTCCTGTTCCAATCGCAGTTAATACGTGAGACAACATGCCTCCGTATGAGCTCTAAGTTTATTATCTTCGAGGTCTTCAAGCGAAATGTATGTTGGTGGCAATAGAATTGTTCTGCCCACAGCTTCAAATGCCGGGTCTCTAAATTTTCTCAACAGTGACTCGGGAAAAGAATGTCGTCGTCGTCGTTCTGGCGATTCCCATTTGAGTTCTCGAAGTATCTCCGTAACATCTGCATATTACTCGAAGCTACCGGTAACAGTTCTAGCTGTCCACGTCTGAATTTCTTCGATGTCTTCCTTCAATGTGACCTGGTGCGGAGTTCAAACACTCTAACAGTACCCAATAACAGATTACACTAGCGTCCTATATGTGGTCTCCTTTAAAGTTGAACGGCACTTTAGGATGCACGATGTCCTTGACGTATTATCGTGCCGTCAGAATTCCCCTAGTCACTATCTGCCCTGGTGTGACGTCATACCGTTTGCTTCCCACGCCATGACTACAGGAGTAACATTGTTGTGCCTCTCCAAGACAGTGGAAGAATGGGACTATTGCAAAGGTTACCGCCAAACTTGCCGACGACAGTCGTCCAACATAATGCAGAACCATGATTCATCGCTGAACACAATGCGACGCCGTTCTAGCCGCAGCCTTAGTTTTGTGTTGTAGTGGCAGCCCGCTCGTGGTACGGTAATTCCCTACCCCGGCTGCCGCTAATCCCCGACCAGTGCTGCGAGATGACAGAATGTTGCACGGAGTCCATTACTTGTTCTCTGATGGCAGGTGCAGTTGTGGGTTACGATGTGGTTGGTGCACAACTCGACGATCCTCCCTTGTGGTGGTCAGGCGTTGTCGATCGGAAGCTCGACAACGAGTACGCCTGCCATGCAGTTCAACATCGGGCACCGTCACATCTGAATGCCCCACAAATCCGGGTATTGCACGATTCCACCTGGCAGCCAGATGGAGGCCCACGATGAGGTCCCTCTCAAACTCCGCCAGGCGCTGATAAAGCTGTCTCACACGAGTAAGAAGCTTCTCCGTGTCCTGCACTATGATCACTCAACGTCTGACCCTGTTCACGCCCCTTATATACACTGCGAGACCTGGTAACAACACTAAACACGAACAATACTAAAGCACACTGGTGGCCGTTCCACATTTCACAGAGAACTGCAGCTCTAATCATTTACATACCGGCCGACGGCGTGCACCTCCAAAAAGTTACAATGACATTCGACAATGTCTTCTTGATGCTTCCCTTCTTTTTTGTCAGGCAGTGTACATAACAGCGGTACATGCAGTTCAAAACAGTAAGAGTACAAAAGAGACAGAATTGTCTTCTACTGGACACTCATAAAATTATCTAAAATTGCACTCACCCTAAATGTGACGGTTTTCGTTCCACCGATGAGACCCATCTTTTCCTTTTATGTAGTTGAGATTCAACAGCCCACTTTCAGAAAATTGGCGACAACAGGTGAAGAAAGTGGTTCACTTAAGGGACTCGTGCATGAAGTGATAGGCATATGTTTAAGGAAACTACTAAACTTGCACATATGAATCGATCGTGAATTCAGTTTGGCTCCCCGACACTACCAGCCGAGCCCGCTGCACTGAACTACCTAGTTACTGCCATGGGGATATTCTCTCGCTTCCTAAACTCGAAAAAGCGGTCGCCTACATACGGCAATCTTGGTTCTATAATTGCAATGCACATCAGGTTGCAGAAACAAAGCACTACGTCCTTTCTCTTAAGGATAAAATGGGAAAGTAGCCACGGGTATTGTAGAAATTTTTACTTTCGCGAGCAAGGTGATCTCTGTTCTACGGCCGATAGTGGACACAGAAGAGGTTTAAACACATCTGAAACGAGAGCGGAAGCAAACGTCACGCGAAGCTATACTTCATCACATGAGATATCTAACGAATCCTGAAAAGTAGCACTCGAAGTCTCAAACTGTACGAGGTTCGAGTTCTTTTGCCTCACTTTTTTCGATTCATTATCATTTTACCCGTTAAAAACAAGACCATACTCTCGATACTGGCCGATACATCAGGTGAAGGGCATAATAACTGTCACAATAATAGACAGTCAAAGCATGCGCTGCGAAAACTTTTTTTTTCTAAAAAAAAGTGGTAAACTATAACAGTGGCTTGTAGCTGTACATTTGAATGTTTGTATTTAAAAACAAAAAAAGATCGTGCAAAATGTATTTCTACATTCACTCGTCTCTTAGCTAAAAAGTGTTTCCCAACAGAATAGAACAGATATAAATCACGTAAATTTAACTGAGAGTGAAATTTTCCCCGTGTATCAGCAACAAGAATGGGCTTTTCTCGTCGCTATGGTAAAATACAAATACTGAACGGACTCTGTACGTGTAAGAAACAGAAATGAACGTACGAGAATTGACAACAATTTGATTAACTGACCACTGTATTCTACGATTCTCTTATTACTAATTGCCTTATTTAAAAATGAGGATGGAGTGTAGGGAATATATACTCATGTCCGCTGCCACCCCAAGAAAGGATGCCTCGTGGTGATGTTACGGGCTCATGAAGGGGTAAGAAAAATATACAAGCGGGGTATCATTTTATGGGCCGCAAATGGGGAAATCCACTGACACATGCAACTTCGACAAAGGGCAGATGGTTATGGCCTGGCGCCTGGGAACGAGCATTCCAGGAATGATGAGGCTGGTCGGCTGTTCGCATGCTACCGTCGTGGGAGTAGGAATATATGGAAAGTGTTTGAAGAACGTGAAACTACGAGTACTCAACTAGGTGCTGGACGTCCACGCCTCGTCACAGGACGTGAAGCTCGAAGACTTGCCCGCTCTGCAAAGCTGGATAAGCGGCGATCTATGGTAGATCTCACAATGGAGTGCAATGTTGTTGCAGGCACAAGTGTTTCAGAGAAAACGGGTCAGAGCACACTGTTCAAGAACGGTCACCGTAGGAATGGGGATTCCTGGGTGTTCCACTTTGACCCAATGGCATTGTCAGATACGATTGCAATGGATAAGGGATCATCAATATTGAACCGTGGATCAACGGAAACACGTCGCCTGGTTGGATGTGTCACGTTTGCTTGTTACACTAGGTCGATGGTCATGTCCGGATAAGACTTCATCCAGGCGACGACTGCTCGAAACGTGCACCACACCGGTGACACTGGCTAGTGGAGGCACCATAGTGCTCCACGGAGATATTCACCCGGTCTTCCATAGGAGGTGCGGTAACAATCAAAAGCACCTTGACAATTGTGGACTGCGTGAACATTGCTATGGACCACCTGCACACCGTCATACTTGATGTCTTCCCCGACGCCGATGGTATCTTCCAAAAGGATATTGTGTTGTTGTTATAATAGCAGAATTGCGCTACAGCTGTTCTAGTAGTTGAACTCAGGTTGATGTCTTGGGCACCAGACTGGCCTAATTTGAAATCGATGGAACACATTTGGTACGCACCCAAAGCTCACCAGGCTGCAACGTACGAGAATCGCGTGACCTGTGAGTAGACGTCTGCTACCACATACCTCTGAAAACCTACACATGCGAACTGTGCCACGCATCTTCGCTACTGTACTGCATCCGAAAGGTAAATGTAAATCTCGTGTGACTAGGGCCTCCCGTCGGGTAGACCGATCGCCGGGTGCAAGTCTTTCGATTTGACGCCACTTCGGCGACTTGCGCGTCGATGGGGATGAAATGTTGATGATTAGGACGACACAACACCCAGAACCTGAGCGGAGAAAATCTCCGACACAGCCGGGAATCGAACCCGGGCCCTAAGGATTGACAACCAGTCACGCTGACCACTTTTTTTTTTTTTTTTTTTTTGCATTTTGTTCGTTATTGATCGTTGTGTTAGGTCGTTGCGGATGTCGCAAGACATCCTGTTCAAGTTCGGTGGTTGATCGTTCCCCTCAGTTTTTTTTATTACAGAGGCCAACCGGCTCTGAGCTACCGTGCCGGCCACCACTCAGCTACCGGCGGCGGACTATCAGAAAGGTGAACCAACACAATACCAGGCAGGTGGTCACAATAATTTGGCTCATCGGTGTACTTCTGTATAACAGACAATGCAGAGATGCACTTTGAAAAATACGAGTACAGGTAGGAAAATTAAACAAATGGGTCAGGGAACAGATTGGTGTGGACGACGCAGTTATAGCTGTACTGTAAAGGAAATCGAGGTGGGCGGAGATGTAAACAGGCAAATCGATATTCTCTAGTGGCTTCCGAGGAATAAGAAAAGGCCAAGAAGGCAGTAATGCATGTATAAGACTACAGACTGTAGCAGTAAATGTCAATTGGCTGATGATGGTGGTGGTGATAAAGAAACTAAAAGCAAATTGTACGTAGGGGTGACCATTTTGGATACAAACTTTTCATAAAGGACATTTCACTTGTAAAGTAACACCCGTCATCATATGTGAAGTCATCATACAACTCTCGTGATCGCAGACATGCATTGTCAGACGTAAAACTCTTCCTAAAACATTTCATTTTGGTGTATTACACTCTCAAGGGACAGTTGTAATCTAAAGATAGCTCTTTCTCACTTACCACAGATAGTACTTTCCCCAACGCATATGTCACAGCACCCAACGATGATACTGTCTGCCATAGCATCTATGAAAAAAAATGTTCAAATGGCTCTGAGCACTACGGGACTTAACATCTGAGGTCATCAGTCCCCTAGAACTTAGAACTACTTAAACCTAACTAACCTAAGGACATCACACACATCCATGCCCGAGGCAGGATTCGAACCTGCGACCGCAGTGGTCGCGCGGTTCCAGACTGAAGCGCCTAGAACCACTCGGCCACTCAGGCCGGCTAGCATCTATAAACATTATACGTTAAGTCCTGATAAATTCGAAAAACCAATACTAAACCTAAGTTGCAACGTGTGGATCCATGTAGGGTGAAAAATACAAAATATTAAAACTAACGTTGCTATTTCGAATAATTTGGTGGCTGCCTTCCAAGTAGGACACCGCCAAAGTGGACTTTAAAATGCCATTTGGTCACTTCTGTCTTCTCGTTTAACGAGCTGATGCATTACTTTCTTAAAGCGCAAAAAATCTTCGCTTTCTCTATAATTGACAACAACTACCCTTTATCTCCAAAGTGCAACATTTTCATGCTGTTTGTGGTGTTATCTAACGTATGTTGCTCATTCTGGAAGAGCTAGTGGCGTTCCTGGACCCACTTTAACGATGTCCTCATTTGGAAGCAGCCACCAACTTACTCGAATTATCGGAGTTCGTTTAACATTTTCTGCTGGTCATTCTAAGTGGGTGTGCAAACTGCAACATACGTGCAGTATAGGTTTTTAGAATTTGCCAAGACTTGCATATAATGTTCATAGATTTTATAGACTAACGTATTCGAATGAGCGGCGTTACGTTTGATGTTTTCCGTTGGTCAGTCGATATAAATGCACACCTTGCCATGTAGGTGAAGAATAGGTCTGGTTTTTAGACTTCACCAGGATGTGGTGTATAATGTTCATATGTTTTATGATAAACAATAGCATCGTCGAGGGCAATGACATATGTGTTGAAGGGGAAGTATTTTTTTGTAGGTGAAAGCGGCTGCCTTTGGTTTATACATGTGTTTTGAGACCATAACGTGACAATATGAGACGTTCTAGGAAGAGTTTTATAGTCGACAATACATTTTGCTTCCAGTTTTTTTTTCCCCCTCAGCTACGTAATGCTTTACAGCACTTGATACTGACATAATGTAGTCCCAAAACATGCTGTGATAAAAATACCACACATCTGACAATTGGTTTACCATTCTCAGTACCGAAATGTACGTGTCATCTGACCAGTGTTAGGGCTGCTCTCATCGTCAGGGAATAAGTCATGTTATTTCATCTGGTGTGTATTACTTCGTTACATCACCCACATCCAGGGAGATACGTGAACACCAACGTATTCATGAAGTTAATTACCGACTAGAGTGGCACTTTACCGCACCCACCTTTGCACTTGGCATATTTTTGGGGGTTTCTACTAAGTACTGTTAGAGATACGTGAAGTGCGTGAACGTTATATGTGTTGTCCGTAAAGTCCCTTCATGGCGTTGACTTACCTCCCACTGTCAGAGTGATGTAATGAGATAATCCCTGCGCGAAATAACACGTTTTAATCCCCGATGATAGCTTAAGCTCGAACACCGCTCGGACAGTAAAATAACTTCAATGTTCTGATACGTGTTCCTTTGCAAATAAGATGTTGGCATACACTTACAAATATTCGGCATAATGGAAGTTGTTCTACAAAATGCAGCACTTCCCGACTGCATGGTGATACTATTTACACCGACAACAATGGCAGAGCGCAGTAGAGATTCTGAGTGCTCAAATATTTGAAGAAATTTTCAGACCCGTAAAAAATAATGGAGGAACTGAAAGGTATTCAAATGATGAAAACGGAAGGTATTCTATGCCTGACAGGAAATGAAAACAAAAGCAAATGTACTGAATACAGCTTTTGAGAACGGACTTTTAACACGGAAATGCATCATACAACGAAAAACATAGTGAAGGCAAATGGTTTTTGTTGTACTTCTACTTAATGGTTAAGGAGTTACGGCACTGCTACAAATAAAAATATGTCAGTAACACGGGTTTGAGAGAAATAAGATGATGATAAAATCTGAGCAGGATAGGTGACGTCGAAACAAACGAAGTTTCCTAACTGACCATAGTCCGTAAAGCCATAATTGCGGAGATACGACCGCAAAATGTTAGCCAATCAGTAACGAGCGCGCCGAAATATGTTCATTTAAACTAACTTGGCCCTGTCAATATTTATTTACTGATGAGCGCAGTTATTAATTCAATTAGCTGAAGAAAACGGTTTCGGCTTAACATTGAAAGCTAGGCAATACCGGCCCGGACGGCCGTGCGAGTTAGCACGTCACTTTAGGGATACGGGGTTGGGTGTCGGCTCCGGATCGAATCCGCCCGGCGGACAAACGAGAACGAGGATGGCCGGTGGACAGGCCAGCCTGGGTGTGGTTTTGACGCGGTTTCTCGCATCCGACTGGTGAATACCGGGCTGGTAACCACGTCCTCCTTGATTCCCCAAAACATTGAAGGAATGACGACAGGTATGGTGTCTCACCAGTCTCTACCAGTAACACTGCCAAACCCAATAAATAGTATGCCGACCCTGCCAAGACATGGAATAATGCCAGAAATAAAGAAGTAGAAAAGTGAAATCTGAGCAACTTTTAAATTCCTATCAATGGTTGATTGCATTACAGGGGGTCTTTTCGTGATATTTACTCGGTAAAGTATGAGTATTAAATCAACAGCAACTTCTCGACCTTAACGCTCTTGCGTGACCAAGGCAGAAACACCCGTTTCCATCAGGGCCAAATCCTTTACGCCCCCGCCCATCGTTCAGTCACCTTCTCGAAGCCAATCTCATGAGCAGTACCCGTCCCTGGAAGATCCTCCCACATTATATTAGAGAAGTAAATAAAGCCTCTAGCTTCAGAAGACAGATGATGACATATCCAGTAAAACAACAATAAGGATTTTAATACTAGTTCTTATATTAAAATTCTTATTTCTTAGGTAACTATGATGTAATTGATGCTGTATACGTGAATCTCTGGTCCAGTGTAAGAGACGACTGACGACCCTAATCAGATCGGGTTAAACAAATAAACAAAAATAAATCAATAAAAAGTAGCGTAGTCTCATTAATTTTTTACTACGATAAGCTTACTGCAGTAGCACCAAAGCAACAAAATGGCAAACATGTGGTAAAGTCAGGTGCAATGTTACTAATAACAAAATCTAAAGGCTACAGGTTTTAGTTTTTACTAATGAACGTGAGGATGAATGAACTTATATTCTAAATACAGGAGATAAGTAAATATCAAATAAGAAATAGTAAAAAAGGAAGACTTTTTGAAATAAATTTTTTATCTCTCAATGGTAGAATTTTCTGCTTCCAACATCGCTACAAAGTTGACATCGGCGTACCCTCTCGACAATTCCTGGCACGTTGCAAATTACTGTCGCGGCCCCAAAAATTCTTGCGACCGCAATCTCGCCGGTGACTGGATGCCGTTTTGTGGCTATAGCTGCTCCACAACGGTGCGTTGCCGACCTACGATTATCTGGCAAATTTTGCTCGACTGGACGCCCGCTTAATTATCATGCTGCTTGCCTCCACACTGTATAAGTGTTCGTTTATAGTTTCTGATTAAGATTCATGTTGTGCACAGGATTGAAACATTCAACGAGAAACTGCAAAATTTAAACGAATGAAAACACTCAAAAAAAACAATTTTTCGCGAATATAGATTTCCGCAACGGTGGTATATCCGAGAGGGAAGTGAGAGAGAGGAACAGGTGTACTATTTTAATACAAAATACGATTCACGAAACACAAAGGTGTCGTGGCAATATTGCCTTGCAGCATACGACCGACAATGCCCGGCTACCTGTAGAGAAAAAAAAAGACAACGCTTTTCACTTGAGCGGTCCGCTACGAAATCGGCGCAAGTCGGGCACCTCGCGGCACACGTGTTGGCGCGCGCGGCCGGAGCAGCAGGTGTCCGGCTGGCACACGGGACGGCGGAGCGCGGCGCCGCGCTGCCCAGCGGCCGCGAACGGAACGCCGCCAGCAGCCAGCAGGCAGCAGGCACAGCCAGCAGCCAGCACTGGAGCACTGGGGGCCCGCTCCGCGGAGCCGCCGTCTGCCGGCCAGCACGCCCCCTCCCTGCGGGCTCGCCGCCGGTCGATGGCCTACCCCTCCACCCGCCGACGCAGCTGCCCCGCGTCCCACAAACTTGGGCCAAACAGCACGGACCGATTGCCAAAGTTGTGTGGCAGCTGGCTTCCGCGGAGGCGGATCGCAATGCGAGGTCGGAGGGAAAACACAGGTGGTCGCATCAGGCGCATCGAGCCAATTTTCAAATTCACATCCTCGCTCAGAGGATTAAATAAATAATACGGCAACAGTGCTTTGAGTCAAAACGTCTAACACGGTCACCTTAAAGATTCCCTCTCTTCGATTTCCTCATACTTACAGGATTTAAAGCTTAATGTCCGGATATCGGAGTCTTAAAGCTGCGCTCTGCAATACTCCCGAAAGTCCGGAAAAGTCAAATTTATGAACGGTGTTAAGTGCAAAACATTTCGAACTGACTTGCATAGACGTAGGTGGGTAGAATAAAACTCTAGTAAATGTAGAGTTCCCAGTTCGAATATCACTAGTAGCAACTATTTTTCACTTCTATGTAAATTCCATTTTTAATAACAAATCGAAATTTCTTTATTTTAACAAAAATAACATCTTTGATTTTCAATTACGGGGAGTATGAAAATGATTTCTAATTTGATACACTCTTTCGATATCCCTTATGGACAATAAGACGCTACAGGCGTAATACGTACCACAACTTTTAAGCAATTTTATACAAAAAATGCCGTTTTTACCATTTTTACTATTAGATTGCAACGCCAGATTAAAAAATTCTTACTTTATAAAACCGAACTGACCTTCAAAATCCGTGAAAATCGTCATCCGAACTACTTCTTCTTCCTGCTCTTCGTCGTCATCGTTGTCCTCTTCATATACAGGGTGGAGAAAAATTGTGTCACGAAATTTTAACCCTTGATAGCTGATGCCAGTACGAACCAAAATTACTAATGTTGTGTAGGTCGACAACGCATCTTCTTTAAACTACGGCAATATGGCACCACGCGCTCCGATTAGCCATGGGATGCCCCTATTGCCGTTCGTCGGTTGAAGAGCAGCGTTATGGTTGTCGGTTCACACGTACAAACGTCCCTCGACCCGTCACTCCGCCAACGCAATACGCACACGCGTCGAATAGGTCTTGCTATTTGTCTGCACCTCACGTCAGAGGCATTCACAGGTAAGCTTCGCTTCGGAGCACACAGACGTCACCTGCGATTTAGTCATACAGTAAGCATCATGGCACAGTATTCGTTTGAAGAACAACGAGATACGGTTTTTGTTTATGGACTAGCCGACGGTAATGCGCAAGAAGCTCGACGGTTGTATGAGAAACGGTACCCAACAAGACGCCACGCACACCGGCGACTTGGCGAAACAGGCTCGTTAGCGGAATATCATGGTGATGCTGGAAGACCTCGAACACGACGGGATGCCGCATTTGAAGAGACTGTTCTCGAGAGCTTCGAGAAAGTACCCATGACAAGTACTCGAGCTGGGGGTCACTCATCAGTTGGTCTGGGAGGTTTTGAGGGATGACAGCTAGCATCCTTTTAGTTTCCACCCTGTCCCAGATCTAAATCCTTGGCGGACTATGGACACAGGCTAGGGTTTTGCCGGTGGTTTCTGTGATATGTTACACGCGATCCCGACTTCCCCCCGATTGTGCTGTTTACCGACGAGTGCACCCTCCATCGGGATGGCCTTTACAACACTCTAAACGTTCATTACTGGCCAAGGGGAAATCCTCATGTCACGTACGCCCAAGGACACCAGGGACGAATTTCGTTCATTATTTGGTCAGGCATTGTGGGTGACCATCTGATTGGGCCGGTCCGTCTACTTCCTCGACTTACCGGGGCAATTTACCTTCACTTTCAGCGAGAAATTCTACCTGGCCTGATGAAAGATGATCGGACATACGGCTGCGCATGTGCTTCCAGCATGATGGGGCGCCCGCACATAATAGTCGTGCTGTGCGCAGATATTTAAATGAACTCTTCGACGGCCCGATAATTGGCAGAGGTGTTCGTAGGAAATGGCCCCCGCGATCACCAGACCTCAAATCACCGGCCTTTTTCCTGTGGGGATTCTTCAAGGTTCTAATTTACCCACCCGGAAGAAATACCTAGAAACGAAGAGGAATTAATGGATCGCATTCAACACGCCACCAACCACATCAGGGAAATGTCAGGAATCTTTGAAAGAGTTCGGCAAAACACCGTTCGACGTTACCAAGCTTGTGTCGCGTCAGAGGGTCGCCAGTTCGAGCACCTGCTTTAAGTAATAATTTGTTTAAGTCTTTCTGTGCGCGAACTAACAGCTGTTGACGGGTTTGTTCCCGGTACCTCTTATCATGAAACTACAATGGATCTGTCTGTAGGCTAGCGCGCTACCACCAAGTGCGCGGGTCGTCTTGGATTCATCACGAACTTGGACAGGCAAAGCATTCGCGGTCATGCATTGTCCAGCATCCGGCAACAGGGCAATCCCGCGGCCAATCGGAGCGCGTGGCGCCAAGTTTCCCTAGTTTAAAAATTGTGTGTTGCCGACCTAAATAATATTAGTAATTTTGGTTCCTACTGGCATCAGCTATTCACGGTTAAAATTTCGTGACACAATTTTTCTCCACTCTGTATAAGATGGTCTTCACTGACACCGAGAGCGTTGCTTATTCCATACTTCTTCAAATATTTTACAATAATGTCTTCTCCCACTATAGTCAACGGCTGTTTGATCTACTGACACACTTGTTTTACTGTAGGCTGTTTTAATTCATGTTAGGTTTCGTCCACCATCCATTTGTTTCATTCCTCTCTCATGTACACATTAAATGGTTTATTTTCCAGGACATCAAAAGGTTGTTACTGTGAGGTCAGTCTTGCCGGAATAACACCAAGTTCTATATTCCCCTGTCTCAATTTCTCTTTCATAGAATTTTTCAGATAATTATTAAACTGATCTAGCGCAAGAAGAGAACCCTTCTTCAATTAAGCACCTTTCCTTCTCTCGCACACACTGATAATCCATAATTTCATACCGTATTCGTCCAACCAACCTTTGTCATGTATGTGAACACTACCAGCTGGCGGTATATCAGAAGGTTTTGGCACTGTTTTGCGCTTGAAAATAATCACTGCATTAAGTTTAGTATCGTCAGCAGAACATGAAAGGAAAACATGTCTACTTGTTCTTATAGTTGCAGTTCAAGCACCTTTCATGGCTACAGCTCTGTTACTCAGCACATCAAATGTCAGAGGAGTTTCGTCCATATTCGTTATTTGCCTTAATTCCACACTGGTTTTCTTTCGATGTTGAATAATAAAGCAATGCAAGATATTATTATCTCTACATACTCTTGTGGCATTTCCTGAGATATTTTTTATTTCGGTTCGCACGAAGTCCATGATGCTTCATAGAGGTGTAGCACCAAGAAACTCCACCCTTAAAGTCTGTTACGTTCCACTGTAGCGCTGGCTTACGAGCGTGTATTTGAATCTTTTTGTGTTAATTCCTATGCTTTTTTGACGGTAACGTTGAATCCATGTCAATACGTCATCTTCTAGTTTTGGCCATATTGTATTCAGTTCTCTATTAGCACATACCCTCTTCCTCATTGTTTTCAATCCTTCTTTACTAGCCCGCCAATCACGAATGGTTTTTTCTGTTGGTGGAGGGCCGAAATGCCACTCACCTGCTCCGTCACCACACTCTTCTGCATAAGCTACACTCCTGGAAACGGAAAAAAGAACACATTGACACCGGTGTGTCAGACCCACCAAACTTGCTCCGGACACTGCGAGAGGGCTGTACAAGCAATGATCACACGCACGGCACAGTGGACACACCAGGAACCGCGGTGTTGGCCGTCGAATGGCGCTAGCTGCGCAGCAGTCGTGCACCGCCGCCGTCAGTGTCAGCCAGTTTACGGTGGCATACGGAGCTCCATCGCAGTCTTTAACACTGGTAGCATGCCGCGACAGCGTGGACGTGAACCGCATGTGCAGTTGACGGACTTTGAGCGAGGGCGTATAGTGGGCATGCGGGAGGCCGGGTGGACGTACCGCCGAATTGCTCAACTCGTGGGGCGTGAGGTCTCCACAGTACATCGATGTTGTCGCCAGTGGTCGGCGGAAGGTGCACGTGCCCGTCGACCTGGGACCGGACCCCAGCGACGCACGGATGCACGCCAAGACCGTAGGGTCCTACGCAGTGCCGTAGGGGACCGCACCGCCACTTCCCAGCAAATTAGGGACACTGTTGCTCCTGGGGTATCGGCGAGGACCATTCGCAACCGTCTCCATGAAGCTGGGCTACGGTCCCGCACACCGTAATGCCGTCTTCCGCTCACGCCCCAACATCGTGCAGCCCGCCTCCAGTGGTGTCGCGACAGGCGTGAATGGAGGGACGAATGGAGACGTGTCGTCTTCAGCGATGAGAGTCGCTTCTGCCTTGGTGCCAATGATGGTCGTATGCGTGTTTGGCGCCGTGCAGGTGAGCGCCACAATCAGGACTGCATACGACCGAGGCACACAGGGCCAACACCCGGCATCATGGTGTGGGGAGCGATCTCCTACACTGGCCGTACACCTCTGGTGATCGTCGAGGGGACACTGAATAGTGCACGGTACATCCAAACCGTCATCGAACCCATCGTTCTACCGTTGCTAGACCGGCAAGGGAACTTGCTGTTCCAACAGGACAATGCACGTCCGCATGTATCCGTGCCACCCAACGTGCTCTAGAAGGTGTAAGTCAACTACCCTGGCCAGCAAGATCTCCGCATCTGTCCCCCATTGAGCATGTTTGGGACTGGATGAAGCGTCGTCTCACGCGGTCTGCACGTCCAGCACGAACGCTGGTCCAACTGAGGCGCCAGGTGGAAATGGCATGGCAAGCCGTTCCACAGGACTACATCCAGCATCTCTACGATCGTCTCCATGGGAGAATAGCAGCCTGCATTGCTGCGAAAGGTGGATACACACTGTACTAGTGCCGACATTGTGCATGCTCTGTTGCCTGTGTCTATGTGCCTGTGGTTCTGTCAGTGTGATCATGTGATGTATCTGACCCCATGAATGTGTCAATAAAGTTTCCCCTTCCTGGGACAATGAATTCACGGTGTTCTTATTTCAATTTCCAGGAGTGTATTTGCTGTGTCGTCCGAACAACACACAGCCAGGGCAAAAGCACTACAGGCGCGAAGATACGAACTGGTGCCAGAGCTATAGACTCGCCACTTGTGCGAGTTCCATCAGCGCCACGGGCGGCGCTAACGATTAAGATATCGACTTCGCCTCGGCCAACCGCCGGCCGAGTACCGCCAACGACCGGACGACAACGGCGAAGCCTACTCGGAAGATGGATTGCCCACTTGGTTATAGACCATCGTCCAGGGCTGACTTAGACAGGGAACGTCGTTTAGTGAACTCTTAGAAGTGAACAGACAGCTGTTGTAAATTGCATTTGCTATGCACTGTGAAGTTTACCTATGATTATTTGCACTTAGCCATTGAGAGCTTTTTTGTGTTGTACTACAAGCAGTGTTGCAGACTTCAATATTCAACTAGTCACAAAGATAAGTAAACCTTTTTACTCATTCGTGTGACTTCGTTACTAATTTGCTGGGGTGTTGTAGAACCCTCGTTTCCTATCCTGACCTTGGGGCATAGTTGTGTAATAGTGGCAGGGAGAAATTGTCTTAGCGGTGTACTGCACCAGAAGCCGTTTCACGAACTCGCAAACTTGGCCTCCATAGCAGTAGCGACGAGGCCTTTACAAAACTGGCGACGATTTATAGCCCGCATCATGTGAATACCTTTTATTTTTTCCATTACGAAACTAGCTACTAACAAAAATATTACACTGTTACCGCTAACACAAATCACTTTCAATTCAAGTTCACAGGCACTGTAGACTGCAATGGCGCATCATAGACTAGACAGTGTTCTGGGTTTGTGATGGCGGAGAGGGAGGGACACAATGTTAGCAAGTTCGTGAATCCCGGCAACTCAAGTTCGTCGCATCGATGCACTGGTCTTGGCAGTTGAATCCAATGTTACCAGACAGAGACAGCTTTCCCGCGGCATCGAATATAAGGCCATTTTTAAGACTCGCGGGAATTTTAAATCAAACACTCGACATTTTTATATTAATTTGGAGGACAAGACACATCTGAATTTTTGAGGCAATTTTTGGAAGAAAAAGCTGCGTCCTGTAGTCCGTAAAATACGGTCCTCTTAAATGAAAATAATATATATATCATCGTACTGGAGCTTGGAGCTCAGTTCTCGTGCTTGCACAAAATAATAATGAATTAAGCACTATGGGACTTAACATCTACGGTCATCAGTCCCCTAAAACTTAGAACTATTTAAACCTAACTAACCTAAGGACAACACACAACACCCAGCCATCACAAGGCAGAGAAAACGCCTGACCCCGCCGGGAATCGAACCCGGGAACCCGGGCGCGGGAAGCGAGAACGCTACCGCACGACCACGAGATGCGGGCAGTGGATTTTGTTGTTTTATTTTTCTGAAATACATACAGATTATGTTCACAGTTTAGGAAATACGGCACATGGGATTTTGTTGTTATTTAAATTATTTACGCACTTTAACTTTTACTTTACTATGTATTACCCAAAAGTAAAAGAACAAAACCGACTTAGGATGCCACAACTGTGAATGAAACATGTTTGGCTGTTAAAACAAAACAATAATTTGTATACTTGCAGAAAAGCGGACCCATACTTAATTCACTATCAATAACATTATTATTCAATTTCGTGAAATAAAAAGCATTTTATTTTCTACTTGATGTATCGCATTTCTGTGCTAAATTTCAATTCATTGTGCACATTCATGTTTTCATGCAAATAGTAATAGATACAGGTTTTTATTTAAAAAATATGATTTGATAGTGGTCAATTAACATTTTTACATGTATAAATATGAAATTTAAATAAAAGTAAAATAAAATAGTTGCTACTAGGGACTATGCTCATTATACTTTTACTTTTCACAATCAGCTTTCGATTCAGAAGACGTTTGCGTGAAAACTACACAGATATACAGAAAAATGTCATGTATCAGTGGATACAAAACCTCTCCAAGTTTCGATTCGTAATACGCATAGTGGCATAGTATAACCACAAGAGGCAGGCATGACACAACATGCAGGCAAATCATCCGCTGCACAATGTCGCATCGAATTACTTCCCGCCTACGGACAGGTAACTAAATGAACAGATTTTCAAAGGAGGTCGCTCTTGTAGCGACTTCTATGGACTCAACGCAAATGCTCTTCCATCGCTGTTGACGTTTGCTGTATCACAAGCGGTATCCGTAACGAACACGTGTAATCTGGTTTGAAATTTGTAGATTTCTCTACTTGAATCCAAATGAACTCAAACTTAAAGCTGGCTGGATCCGGTTTACGACGCGGTCGTGCGCCCTCGTGACCACAGCCCTTCCATCCTGCAGTCCATGCTTGCCGCCAGCGGTCCCGGCGCGTTCTCGCACTGCGCGGACCTGGCTCCTCCTGAGTCCCGTACCGAACTACCGACTGACACAACCCGGAACAACCACAACGTCGCCCCAAAGATAGGGCCACAGTTACTACATATAGATAACCACCGCTGCTGCCACCAGCGGACAGGCACCGCTTGCGAAACCAAGTGGCCCCAGTCGACACGAGAAGAAGACAAGCAGTCACAATCATGGCAACTAAACGATACAATCTGGCCTCCAACGCAGGACGGAAACTTACAAACAGCACCAACGCGAGCTGCAGCATGGCTCAATGTAGTTTGCACTTACATCACAATTACAGTTTATAAAAAGTGGTTCTTTTCTGTATGCATTACAAATTATTGTCTCATAATGTGGATAAACGTTTTATGTACAAACACTGAAAGTTTAAAAAAAAATCCATGCAAAGTTGATGACATGTACATTTGTTTATGGTTACATGCATAAACAAAACAGCAAGCAGAAAAAGTACCGGTTTGTATTGACAAATGACTGTACCGAAACGTGATTTGAGGACTTGCTTTGTATGAGCTGCATGCAAATAAGATGGAATGCAAGACTTGGGCACTGTGGTAAGTTGGAACAAAAATATCCGGTCCTTAATGTGTTAAACAACTGACTCTGAGTCCTACTTTGACGAAGTTTTCCATTAACAGTAAACATTGATAACCAGAGATAGAAACGATTTGGAGGTCGCGCAGGGCGCGAGGGACTGATGACCATGTGGTTTGTTCCCTTTATACACCAAAGCAACCAACCAACAGTGGCGCCGCCCCTATGGAGCAACATGCGCTCATGATTTTTTTTAATGAATTACTTAACTGCTAAATGTGTAGCCAATGTACAATAAAATATTAGCTTTTGTTGTCTTCTGTCCCAAGACTTGTTTGATGCAGCTCTCTATGCTACTCTACCCTGTGAAAGCCCCATCGTCTTCGCGTAACAAATGCAACCTACATCCTCATGAACTTGCTTATTGTTCACAAGCCTTGGTTTTCTCTACAATTTTTACTCGCCACACTATCTTTTTTTTACCCTCCCATACTTTCTTCCGCTATTAAATTCCTTGATGCCACAGAACGTGTCCTATCAACTGATTCCATCTTTTAGTTGAGTTGCATCACAAATTTCTTTTTTCTCCAATACGATTCGGTATCTCCTCATTTGTTATTCGATCTACTCATCAAAACTTCTCCATTAGTTTAAAGCACTATATTTGAAAAACTTCCACTCTCTCCTTGCTTCAGTTGCCTATCATCACGTTTAGCTTCCGAACAAGGCTACACTCGAGAGAAATACCTTCAGAAAAGTCTTCCTGAAACTTGAACTTATATTTAGTGTTAACAAATTTCCCATTTTCAGAAAACGCTTTCCTTGCAATTCCAGTCTGCATTGCCCACTCTATTTTGATCGTCGTCAGTTATTTTGTTACCTAAGTAGCAAAACCCTTAGAGTACTTTAAATGTCTCATCCCCTAATCTAATTCCCTCCGAATCGTGTAACTTAATTTGACTACTTTTCACTGCACTTGTTCATACTTATTTCACATCCTCTTTTCAAGACATAAACCGCTTATAGTTCAATTTATCTTCAAGACCTTTGCCGCCTCTGACAGAATTACAGTGTCATCAGCCAACCTCAAAGTTCTTATTCCTTCTCTATGAACTTTAATTCCCTCTGCTAATCTCTCCTTTGTTTCCTTTAAAGCTTGCTCAATGTACAGATTATACAACATTGGGGATAGGCTTAAACGTTATCTCACTCCCTTCTGAACTAACGATTGCCTTCAATGTCCTCTGACTCTTACAACTGCAGCCTGGTTTCTATACAAGTTGTAGGCAGCACTTCAGTCCCTTTATTTTATCCTTGCCACATTCAGAAGTCAAAGACTGTATTGCAGTCAATAATGTCAATACACGTACATGATCAGTACAAATCATCCTTATGCAGGACGAAAGGCAGTGTTGCATACCACTCACGAAAACTACACAATTTTATAGTCAAGTTCAGTATTTCAAATGATAACATAGGCTTTATTGACATAATAATGCCTACTATTCTTGGGGCAAATATACTTCTTAAAAAACACATACTAATCTCCTGTGAGGGAGAACTGATGCAGAATACCTTTAGAAATAAAAATTTGTTTCCACGTCTCCGAGATGTACAATCTGTACTCTGATTGTCAGCTAAATATATGTGCGTGTCTGCAAATTCAGAATTTAGGACTGGCCGGCATTTAAGTTGTGGCTGACAGGCATCTCCTTTTGAGTGTCGTTGTGAATGTTGGTCAGTTTGTATGTTACACGCTTGAATCACCTAGCAAAACCGCCTTTTCAACCGATGAGTTAGACACGGACGTAACAGCAGAAAGCAATCGTACCTGACACAATGGTCACCAATTCGAACGACAAAAAAGGCGCAACTTAGCTTTTTCCTTTGTTTTAAATTTGATGGCCGGTCGGGGATTCGAAGTTCTCTTCTCCGGCGTGGAAGTACCGTGTACATTCCTCCAAAATGGGACAGCAGTGTTGCATGTGGGTACGAATTGCAGAGTATTTTATCAACATATTTGAGAACAGTATACGCTCTCTGAAACTATATCGACTTATATATGAGGGTCGTTCAATAACTAATGCAACACTTTTTTTTATTATTTTAGAAAGTGGGTTGGTTTTATTCAGGATTTCAGTATACCATATTATTCCCTACTCTTTTGGTCACAATACCCAGTTTTTCAATACAATCTCCGTTCAATGCGACGGTCTTCGTCACCTTATGGGAGGTGCCTGTATGCCCGCTTGGTGTCACTCTGCTGGTCGACGTCAGACTCAACGTCTCGCTGCATCAATAGCCTCCGGATGATCGAACTGCTTCCAGCGGAGTGCATCCTTCACTGCGCCAGACACATGGAAAGCGGAAGGTATGAGATTCGGGCTGTAGCACAACACATTTCCGAGTTGATCCTTGCGACATGAGGGAAGGCATCAAACAGAAACGCCTTCAGAGTCCCGGTTGAGGTTGCGGCTTTGAACTTTTTGTTCGGAGGACAGGTGGGGTTGTGCCAGTCCATGGACTGCCGTTCTGTTTCCGGTTAAAAGCGAAGAACCCATGTTTCATCGCCTGTGACGAGGTTCCACAAAAAAACAGTCGCGATCAGCCCCGTAACTCGCAAGAAATTCCGCACAGAAGGTCCTTCGTTGCTCTTTACGGTCAAGTTAGACAGAAATCCAGCGAGCAAGCCACCTCTGAGAATCCTAGCTGGTGAACGAGTGTGTCAGCACTACCGGGCAGCTAGATGTTTGATTTTGATCCGTCGATCTCCTCGAAAGAGAATGCCCACATGTTCCAACAAAGCAGGAGTCAGCTGTGTATGGCCGGCCGGTACGAGGGAGATCGGTCACGCTTGCGCGACCTTGTGGCGATGATCACAGACGTCTCGCCCAACGACTTTACCGTGCTTTTGTTCACTGCTAGGTCTTCGAAGCCATTCCGCAATCGCTTGTGAATATCCGCGATGCTCTGGTTTTCTACCAAAAGAAATTCAATGATAGTTCCCTGCTTGGGAAGCACCCCTGTTACAGACGCCACTTTGGAGGCTACGTATAGCGCCGCCACATATCGGAACTTCATGAAACTATACGGACTGAAGTGGGAATATTCCACAAAATCCGACTGCAAATTCCGCATTTTCGCAACCCAAACTGGCCGAGAAAAAAAATGTGGTTCATTACTTATTGCAAGCCCCTAATACCAAAGTGGATTAAAAGTTTATCTTCACAGTGTGGATAACATTTCGCCTGGTTCCCTTGTTGTTTGAACTAGAGTGTTTTTAGAAATATGTCTTCAGAAAACTGCTGCTTGGACTCGTAGGTTGGAAATGACAAGCGACGTGGTTCGGGATTCAACTTCCTCAAATCTTGTAACTGGTATCGGTATAAAACGACAGTAGAAAATAAAGTGAAATAAGCTGACATTTCACTTGCGTAGGAACGGGTGCATGTAGAATTACACGTGCAGCTACTAGATGCATGTACTATCAGCACTGCGATTGTCTGTCTCACAGAAATTCCAAGGAGAAAGCAAACAGATCCACTACACAAGTTCGCTATTTGCTATATACGTTGCATGTTTGTTGAGCTGAGCAATAAATTAAAATTATACGAATACATGGTGTCTAGCGTTTCGGACGTGATATCAGCTGCATCGGTACTTTGTGAAGAATCAGCGATAATGAGTGAAAATGTGTGCCGCACACGGTCTCGAACCTGGGATCTCCTGCTTACTAGGTAGTTGCGTTACCCACTGCGCCATCCGGACGACACAGTATTTATCGCAAATGCGCGGACTATTTCGGCACACTCTCCAGCCGACTCACAATGCCACTTAGCGCCACCTACATGTCCATGTACTCTATGCTCGCTAATTTTAGATTCCCGCTGGAGGATGAATGTCCACTGAGGTGACAAAAGTCATGGGATACCTCCTAATATCGTGTCGCATTTCCTTTTGTCCACTGAAGTGCAGCAGCTCGACGTGACATGGACTCAACAAGTCGTTGGAAGTCCCCTACAGAAATATTGAGCCATGCTGCCTCTACAGCAGTCCATAACAGCGAAAGTGTTGCCAGTGCAGGAGTTTATGCACTAACTGACTTCTCGATTATGTTCCACAAATGTTCAATGGAATTCATGTTGGGCGGACTGTATGGCCAAATTACTCGCTCGAACTGTCCAGAACGTTCTTCAAACCAATCGCGAACAACTGTGGCCCAGTGACATGGCAGCCATAAAAATTCCATCGCTGTTTGGGAACAGAAAGTCCACGAATGGCTGCAAATAATCTCCAAGTAGCCAAATATAACCATTTCCTCAATGATCCTTTGACCAGAGGACCCAGTCCATTCCACGTCAACACAACACACACTGTTGTGGAGCCACCACCAGCTTGCACAGTAGTAACTCGGGTCCATGACTTCGTGGGGTCTACACCACACTCGAACCCTACCATCAGCTCATACCAGCTGAAATCGGGTCTCATCTGACCAGGCCATGATTTTCCAGTCGTCCAGCGCCCAACCGGTATGGTCATGAGCTTAAGAAAGGTGCTACAGGTAATGTGCTGTTAGCAAAGGCACTCGCCTTGGTCGTATGCTGCCATAGCACATTAATGCCAAATTTCTCCGCACAGACCTAACGGATACGTTTCTCGCAGGTCCCACACCGACTGCTGTGGTTATCTGATGCAGTGTTGCTTGTCAGTTATCACTGACAACTCTCTGTACACGCTGCTGCTCTCAGTCACTAAGTGAAGGCCATCAGTCACTGCGCTGTCCGTGGTGACTGGTTGTGCCTGGAATTTGGTATTCTCGCCCCGCTCTTGACGCTGTTGATCTCGGAATGTTGAAATCATTAACGATTTTCGAAATGGAATGTCCCATGCATCTAGCTACAACTACCACTCCCCGTTCAAAGCCTGTTAATTCCCGTGGTGCGACCATAGTCACGTCGCAAACCTTTTCGCTTGAATCACCTGGGTGCAGATGAGAGCTCCGTCAATCAAGGGAAGCAAAGACATCACGCATTCATATAATTGATTCGCCCCGACGGGCCATGAATCCACAATCTCCATTGTGATTGCACATTTACGTTCGACCTCCAGCGGTAATTTAAAATTAGCGAGCATGGAGTACATGGACGGGGGCTGAAGATGGGTGGCGCTAGGTGGGAATGTGAGTCTGCAGGGCAGCGTCCCGAGATCGTCCGCGCACTACTGTGTCCGGGTGGCGCAGTGGTTAACGCAGCTGCCTGACAAGCAGGGGATCCCAAGCTCAAGTCTCCGTCCGGCACACATTTTCACTGGTCACCGCTGATTCCGATCAAGGTCCTATGGCAGCCGATATCATTAGTTCCTTCCCTTCCATTTCCTTTCTGCCCCCTCTTCCATCAATTTACATAACAAGTTAAAGGTCACCGCAACAATATTTAAAACAAGAGTGTCTGCCAAGTCATGTTCTGCCAGCTACCACTGGTCTTCAATGTGTTATGCACTGGCACGCTTGTCGAACAGTAGAGGACGCACAGTAGAGTTACAGATACCTACGTTCAACAACTGTGTGCAGTTGTTTGTTAATACTTTCTTTCAGTTACATAACTCTGAGTTAATTTCGTTTGCTCCTTGATATAACGACATCGTCTATCTTCATTTGAGTTCGTCCTTCCACTTTCGAGACGAAAGCGTTTTTGATTTATTCTTGTTCCAATTTTTATATAATAATTCCGCTTTTCAACTGACATATAAGAATATAATTTTAAGTTTAACTAAAGGAAACTGAAAATATGTGAAAATAAATAAAATGTAGGCCCTCACACTTTTGAACTGGTAGCCTTCGACTATATATACTACTATGCCACACTCAATTATCCCGAGTGCTGCATTAATTCACACTGCTCGCGAGGCGGTTGGTGACGGAAGAAACTGTCGCTGAAACGCGCAAGGTGATAACTAGTAGGGAAACTGTAGAACTCCATTTGTGTAAACTGGTTTTCTTTAACTGAAAAATAAGGTAAGTGATTGAAAAAAACCAACACAAAACCTACTGTTTTCTTCTTCACTTGTATGGCCACGATTTAAGTACCTTCACCAACTACGATTTTCTGTTTACTTATTGTCCAGGAAGGAAGAATGGAAGGACCACAGTTTATAAGCCAAGTCATGTAAAGAATTTAATGGACAACAGAACTAACTAGTAACACAAAGTAGTAATTAGAGAGAGAGAGAGAGAGAGAGAGAGAGAGAGAGAGAGAGAGATCGTTAACTACAAATCACTACATGCGGGGACCAATGACCAAGCAATTTGGTCCCCCTCCTCCCCTTTTAAACCAACTAACCACCAGACGCGAGTAAAAGAAAAATGTCAGTCATGGAAATGGGTACTATATTTCCATATTTTTCGCTGAAGAGTAGTACTGTAACTGTAAATCTGATTCGTTCCATATCATAGTGAGAAGCTGCAACTATACTCCACGCAAGATGCAAATAACGTAACTAGACCGGAAGCATGGAGACGTATAGTGAGTCGTAAGAAAACAGGCGAAAGTTCAAAGGCAAAAAGTGTCTTAAAGAGTAGAATAATTAAACGACAGTACTCTCATTTCTGTGTTAGTACTAAGAAATTGTGCGGGCTTTGTATAAAACGCACCGTAAATACGGTATAACAGTTTAGAAGGCAAATTCGTACCATGTCACCCAGGTTGAAATTAGCAAATGCAAGATATTGCACCCAGACATGGAATCGAACTCTCCAACTCGAATATTCTAGCGCAAAACTCCACCAGCGGAAACAACCGGGAAGGACTGATACACCGTTTTGAATGAAGTTATTTGTCGTAAACGTGATTAGCACTGCCAAATTACCGTTCTTCAGACTCCATTTACTACAGAAAATACGCACGGAACGAAATATTTTTACATTCTGCTGTTTCTAGTGCGGAGGGGGTGGAATCGCACTGCGAAGTACGAGTACGGGGTAATTTGTGTTCCGCTTGAGCTGGATCGCCTAAGCACTGTATTTCGTCAGATCCATCTGCCTTTCCTCCAATGAGAGATTTTAGTAGATTTAGTTTTCTATGATCACTTACCCCAGAAAATGCCATCTCTAGAATCATATGGTGATCGAAAGTGCGAATCGTATTGCGATCCTGCGCAGAGAAGTAATTTCGGGACACTGAAATTAGTATTTCGACCTACTCTGTCGTTTTCCGTTTCGGTGCAGATATGATCACCGAACGACTGTGTAGTTAATTTCGATTCGTTTACTGACTTTAATTGAAAACAAAATTTCAAAGGCTTTTCCGTCACATCGATCCGTAAAGAAGTTTTTACTTTCGAACTAACACTTCACGCATTGCTCTCTTTACACAGATTTTGGTTTCGCTCAGATTTCGTTTGTGACTTTGACTTCTCATAAATCTGCGATAAAGCACTCTTTGCTTTCTGAGACCTTTCTAATACACTTCAGACCATCTTCAATCTGTTTCCTTTTAGATCTGCTACACAAAAACGACCTTGCCAAGGAGGCGTGTCGTAGAACCTTCACGAAGAGGATGGGATGACGTATACGAACTACACTCCTGGAAATTGAAATAAGAACACCGTGAATTCATTGTCCCAGGAAGGGGAAACTTTATTGACACATTCCTGGGGTCAGATACATCACATGATCACACTGACAGAACCACAGGCACATAGACACAGGCAACAGAGCATGCACAATGTCGGCACTAGTACAGTGTATATCCACCTTTCGCAGCAATGCAGGCTGCTATTCTCCCATGGAGACGATCGTAGAGATGCTGGATGTAGTCCTGTGGAACGGCTTGCCATGCCATTTCCACCTGACGCCTCAGTTGGACCAGCGTTCGTGCTGGACGTGCAGACCGCGTGAGACGACGTTTCATCCAGTCCCAAACATGCTCAATGGGGGACAGATCCAGAGATCTTGCTGGCCAGGGTAGTTGACTTACACCTTCTAGAGCACGTTGGGTGGCACGGGATACATGCGGACGTGCATTGTCCTGTTGGAACAGCAAGTTCCCTTGCCGGTCTAGCAACGGTAGAACGATGGGTTCGATGACGGTTTGGATGTACCGTGCACTATTCAGTGTCCCCTCGACGATCACCAGAGGTGTACGGCCAGTGTAGGAGATCGCTCCCCACACCATGATGCCGGGTGTTGGCCCTGTGTGCCTCGGTCGTATGCAGTCCTGATTGTGGCGCTCACCTGCACGGCGCCAAACACGCATACGACCATCATTGGCACCAAGGCAGAAGCGACTCTCATCGCTGAAGACGACACGTCTCCATTCGTCCCTCCATTCACGCCTGTCGCGACACCACTGGAGGCGGGCTGCACGATGTTGGGGCGTGAGCGGAAGACGGCATTACGGTGTGCGGGACCGTAGCCCAGCTTCATGGAGACGGTTGCGAATGGTCCTCGCCGATACCCCAGGAGCAACAGTGTCCCTAATTTGCTGGGAAGTGGCGGTGCGGTCCCCTACGGCACTGCGTAGGATCCTACGGTCTTGGCGTGTATCCGTGCGTCGCTGGGGTCCGGTCCCAGGTCGACGGGTACGTGCACCTTCCGCCGACCACTGGCGACAACATCGATGTACTGTGGAGACCTCACGCCCCACGTGTTGAGCAATTCGGCGGTACGTCCACCCGGCCTCCCGCATGCCCACTATACGCCCTCGCTCAAAGTCCGTCAACTGCACATACGGTTCACGTCCACGCTGTCGCGGCATGCTACCAGTGTTAAAGACTGCGATGGAGCTCCTTATGCCACGGCAAACTGGCTGACACTGACGGCGGCGGTGCACAAATGCTGCGCAGCTAGCGCCATTCGACGGCCAACACCGCGGTTCCTGGTGTGTCCGCTGTGCCGTACGTGTGATCATTGCTTGTACAACCCTCTCGCAGTGTCCGGAGCAAGTATGGTGGGTCTGACACACCGGTGTCAATGTGTTCTTTTTTCCATTTCCAGGAGTGTACTACCTAAAGAGCATTTCGAACCAGTAACTTAGGGGAGGGTATAAAGGGGTCATACGACTATTAAAGCATCAGTCAATACAGGAATGTTAGGAAAAACATGAATATATATTTTTTCTTAGCGAGAGCGACAGGGAAAAAATTGCAAAACAAGTAAGTAGTTCAAACTAAATATTCAAATATGAGGCGGAAAAAGTGGAGCACAAACGAAATTCAAAAGCATTGTACAATATCCTTCGCCGAGCAACCTTCTAAACGGTGGAAAAAATGGTTCAAATAGCTCTGAGCACTATGGGACTTAACTTCTGAGGTCATCAGTCCCCTAGAACTTAGAACTACTTAAACCTAACTAACCTAAGGACATCACACACATCCATGCCCGAGGCAGGATTCGAACCTGCGACCGTAGCGGTCGCGCGGTTTCAGACTGTAGCGCCTAGAACCGCTCGGCCGCTAAGGCCGGCAAACGGTGGAAAAGACCCACCGTAATTAGAATTAATCTTTAGTACCTTCAGCTGCTGACGGGCGTTGATATATGTCAGCAGCTGCAGTATTAAAAATTAACTCTAATTTCGTTCTAGACAGCTGCAGGTCATATAAGGGGGTCTGTTTTTTCGGACAAAAAAAAAGTTTGTGAAATCTTATGGGACGTAACTGCTAAGGTCATCAGTCCCTAAGCTTACACACTACTTAACCTAAATTATCCTAAGGACAAACACGCACACCCATGCCCGAGGGAGGACTCGAACCTCCGACGGGACCAGCCGCACAGTCTTTCGGACATCCATAAAAGTATAAAGACCCACCGTAGTTCATTAGCGGTGTTAAAAACTTCGTTTAAAAGCAAACACAGCAGCTTCACACATTTAAGCGAAGTCAAAGCCACGATTATAAACAAAAAGGAAAGAAAGATCAGAGTTTAATACCCCGTCGACTACGAGGTCATTAGAGACAAACAAAAGCAGAACAAAGCTACAATGAGAATAAGGTTGTCACAACCGTTTAAAGAATTCGAAAGTGGAATTTTGCCAACAGACATGATTAAAAACCCCAACAAGCTATGGTCTTGACTGAAGTCAGTCAGCGGGTCGACATCACCTATTAGTCGTTCAGTGAATGTACCGGCGCCGAAACAGATGATGACAGAGAGGAGGCTGACGTAATGAATTCAATCACGTAAAATTTTTTCACGCCGGAAACTCGTAATACAGTTCTTCCTTCCAGGGCCGTACCGAGGGCATGGCGAGATAGGCCCCCGACAAAGGCGTAGGAACAGAAAGGGCGCACAAATAAAAGAAAAACTGTTTAAGAATTGCACGGGAGAATTGCTATCCTCTGACTGCGAGAAGTAGCCTTACCCTCCACCCAAGACTGTAAGCTCACAACTTTGGCACAGTGTCATTTCTACAGTGCAATTTCGTCCACGTAGCATCATAAAGAAACGACTGCTACTGAACATACATCTATTGTTAACATGGTATGTGTGAGAACAGCACTCTAGGCCCCCGCCAAAGGCGTAGGCACAGAAAGGGCACAGAAATAAAAGAAAAAATTCTCACAGATAGCGCCTACACAGATGTTCGACAATGGAACTGCTGCTTTTTTTTATGGTTTCAGGGCTGTCCCTTCACTAAGTTTCTGTAGAATACCAAAGGCCGGAGTGCCGGTGCTGAAACAGATATTTCGTGTTACAGAAGGTTTCCTATTTTTGCCGTTTTCTGTCGACTGAGGGGTAGTAGGGAAGCGGCGGTGGAGGAAGCAAGCAAGCGAAAAAGATGGAGGGGATATGGTATAAAATTTATTTGCGCGTCTAGCCAATACTTTTGCTGCTCTACAGTTTCAAGTGGTTCGAACTGTTGTGTAAATAAAAGAGAATTTACGAATAAGACTTCTGTGACTAATTAATAATATTACAGGAGCTGCCGTTCGTGGTGCCTATAGAAAAATACACGCTGTTCATCTACGGTGAGTCTTCGTATAATCAATCGTAAGCTCAGCCGTTATTCATTGGATGCACCGCTCAAGCATGTATGTCGTAAGACTACTGAAAGTAAGGCTTTACTTGTGTATTAGCAGTTCTGTTGTTATTATAGTGCAAATGGACTACGAGATGCAAAGCACCGAAAATCTTCATGTTTTTTGCTAAACGCTAAACCCAAGTAATCCTCGTATCAAATCTCACTGCGCAGTCAGCTTGGAAGTGCTTCATTTTTATGAAATCTACTTAAAATTAATTTTTTAAATCATACGCAGCAAAAATTGCAGGAAGATAGTGTTGCAGGAGGAGGGGGGGGGGCAGTTTTGGCAGTTTTTCCAGGGTCGCAGGACACCGTAGGTATGGTTCTGGTTCCTTTCAACCATTGTACAACACAGAACTGATAGATATCGAGATAAGACATAGCGAAAGACAAAAGCTACTACAATCGCTCAGCAATGGAAAGGCAACAGAACGAGGCGAGATACCTGTGCAACTCTACACAATTACTTCCTTTCAAACAGCAACTTATCGTAGGTAGCTTGAGCAAAGGAGGACACCACGCGACTACAATTACACAATTGGACACAAATCGCTGGAAACAGCAACTACCGTAAAACACGAAAGAGTAACCGCCAGGAGCGATTTGCAGTGGAGTGCATCACATACAAGAAACTGTAGGAAAAACATATCGCAGAGTGAGATTCACTAGAAGGATCTTACGGAAATGCAGGGCTCTAACGGATATGAAGTTCATCCGTGAGAGAAGTGTCTTCCCAAACACTTGTTCGACCGATTCTTGAGTATCGCTCTTCAATCTAAAGAGCTCACCAGTTTGAATTAATAGAAGAAATTCAGAAGATGCAACTAATATGGGCAAGATTCGTCAGGGGACCGTTTAGTAAACCTGAGAGCTTTACAGAGATGTTAAGCGAACTCCAGTGCCACACGCCACAAACAGAGGAGTTGTACGTCGCGCAGCAGTTCAATCATGAATTTCTAAGACGAGTCTTTCAACATACACTGCCTCCCACATACGTCTAGCGAAATGTTCACGGCAAGAAAATCATACAGAAGGTTACGATGATCGTTCTATCCAGGTAAGGATGAAAGAGCTACGTATGTATCCTCCGACACACACCTAAGGTGCCTTGCGGAGTGCAGATGTGTATGTTAAGGATGCTGTCAGCGATGAACATCGGCACAATTTTAATCTGTCAGGAAGTGGTGTTGTAACGAACGCTCTTCAGCAGAACAGAAGATTCATTTTGGGCAGGACTGAGATTTTGTAGATGTCGTTATACTTGTGTTAGGAGCACACTTACCTTTAACGTACAGGGATTGGACAAAAATATGGAAACACTGCGAGAAATGCATACTTGAACGCAAATGCAGCTGCTGGCCAAGGCTGCAATTTGCGCTGTTATGTTTCACCACGAAAGGCACATGTGCTATGTCTCTATATGATGGAAAAAGTGTCAGTCGTGGTCAGAGCAGTGTTCTGTTTTGTTGGGAGCTCAAGGAAATTGCTCTGAGCACTATGGGACTTAACATCTGAGGTCATCAGTCAAATGGCTCTGAGCACTATGGGACTTAACATCTATGGTCATCAGTCCCCTAAAACTTAGAACTATTTAAACCTAACTAACCTAAGGACAACACACAACACCCAGCCATCACGAGGCAGAGAAAATCCCTGACCCCGCCGGGAATCGAACCCGGGAACCCGGGCGCGGGAAGCGAGAATGCTACCGCACGACCACGAGATGCGGGCGGTCATCAGTCCCCTAGAACTCTGAACTACTTAAACCTAACTAACATAAGGACATCACACACATCCATGCCCGAGACAGGATTCGTACCTGCGACCGTTGCAATCGCGCGGTTACAGACTGAAGCGCCTAGAACTGCTCGGTCACACCGGCCGGCTGTTGGGAGTTCATCACGTCTCGGTGCTAAGTGAATTCGAACGTGGACAAATAGTTGCTGCTTGTATAACGGGTGTTTCTATAAGCATAGTGCGTTTCGTCTCTCAAGAGGTGCCCTATCGGAAATTCATACCGCGTACAGAAAACGCGGAAAATCATCATCTGTAAGCCATAACGTGGACCAAAATATGTGTTGAGTGATCGTTAAAAATGGCCATGGAAGAGGGCTGTGACGATTAATAAGGCTCCTTATTTATGTTTTTGCGTCGTTAGGCTTAATATTCCACTCGTTGAGTTAATGTTAAAGTTGTTTAAGTACTCCTAAGTTTGCTGCTTGGCTTCCTTTATTGTTATTGCGAGGTACCAATATGCCGCGTCATCAGTGTAAAGTGCTAATTCTTCATTCCACTTTTTTTTGTTGTGAGTTGTCTGACTTGTATAGGCTGTACAGCAAGGGGGAGAGTGGTAATCCTGCCTCTGGTATGTAGGTTTCTGATTGGGCCTTGCTAACTATTCGACTAGAATATTGGACAGATGTGGCGTGCTGTGGTGGAATGCCCATTTTGAGTAGTTTGTAGTATAGGTTCTCACACTACACCTTGTGGAGGGCCCCTTCTATGTCTTAAGAATAGTGTGGAAGCGTAGTTCAGAATGTTGAAGCCTCTTCTCACACCGATACGTACTTGCACTATAGGATCGATGGTGGAGCACCAGCCCACTTCTGGAATCCCGCTTGGCAATCCAGTATGATCATAGCTTTTTCGGCGAATGTGCTGAATCAGTTATTAATGTTTATCTCTAAGCATTTGCCTATTACAGGAAACAGAGTAATAGGCTGATATTATGGTGGATCGTTCGGTGGCTTGCTTGTTTTCACAGCATGACAGTTCTTGTCTGCGTCCATTGCATTGGATTGTTACTGAACGTCAAAAATGGTTCAAATGGCTCTGAGCACTACGGGACTTAACATCTGTGGTCATCAGTCCCCTAGAACATAGAACTACTTAAACCTACCTAACCTAAGGACATCACACACATCCATGCCCGACGCAGGATTCGAACCTGCGACCGTAGCAGTCGCGCGGTTCCGGACTGAGCGCCTAGAACCGCTAGACCACCGCGGCCGGCTATTGAACGTCATGTCCGCGTTGTGTAGAATATTTGGTCTTGTAATCAATTTATCTCTCTGTGCTAATGGATTAGATTACTTTTGATTCCGTTTACTCCTGACGCATAATTTTTCCCTCTTAATACGACTTACTCGATTTCTCTGCTAGTTATTTCAGCTATGAGAGCTGATTCCTTTTCTGTGGGAGCGATTAGTGCCTGTTAAATTATTTTTAGTTCTAGTTTGACTATTTTTTATGTCTTGCGTCCAAGTTTGGGTCTTTGGGGAAGTTTTGTATGTCTTATAATTCTTCCATGAAAATATTTGCTTTTAGTTTGTTTACTGTTACTATGTTAAATTCGTGATAAGGGGGAATCGTTTTTGTGCCGGATTATGGTAAGATTTCTAAATGTGTGACGAGTACCTCCTTGTTTGTTTGTGGCGAAGGTTTCTGCTTACCTCAGCCCATGTTTCGGCTCGGGATTCTCATTGGCGTTGCTAACCAGCTTGGTGAGTTGGTTCCATTCTCTTTTGTATTCGCAAACTAATGTTAGTTTAAATATTTTGTAGGTTCGTATTTCTTTCCTTCTTTTGTTGAGTTAAATATTATTTTTGGCATCCTGTCTGCACGTGATTTTATTATCTTTACTGGTGTATTTTCGGATGCTGCTGGTGATATTGTTCGTTTAATTCCTTCGTTGTGTTCTCCTACATCTTGTAATCTCTAGACTTTGCGGAAGGCTTCTTATTAGATTTTTGTATTTCTTTTCGAGAAACACTATTGAGATAATTTAGAGAACCGGCATTTGAAAGTGACTGCCGAACGATTCTACTGCTGCCAACACACATTACGCAAGGACCGCGAGTATAAGATAAGGGAAATTAGGACTCATACGGAGGCATATTCCCTCGCTCTATTTGCGAGTGGAACAGGAAAGGAAATGACCTGTAGTGGTACAGGGTACCCTCCGTCACGCACCGTACAGTGGCTGGCGGATTATCTATGTAGATCTAGTTCCTCTTCGTATTTCTTAACATTCAGGTTCTTAACGTCGATGATAGCTTTTCTGTTTTCATCTGTTGAATGTCGCCAAATGTGTTGTTATTATGGGCAGATGGTTGCTCCCTATACTGTCTCCTGCCCATGGTTGGGTAAGGTAAGCACAGACTGCCCTTGCGCATGTACAGGGTGTCAGCCGTCATGTGCAGTTTCTCTAGTGTTTCGAAAGATATCTGCTGTTTCATGTTGGTGAAGTACAGTTGCGGTTAGCCCAAACAAATACTGATCGCCTCTTTCATGCGACAACCAGCGCCGAGGAAAGCGCCGATTTGTCTCCTGTTACAAAGAAAATGATTTTTAAATCGGAATTTTACGTGCCCATTCAACAGCGCGGTTCCAAATTAGTCTAGTGCAATGTAAGTTTTATGGATATGTATTAACAACGACTGTAAAACACGAAGAATAACCAGCACTCCAGAAGTGATGGTACTACACTGGCTCGTGCCGACTGCTACTGCCTTGCAGGAGCGCTGCTCAACCGCTGCTGTAGTACTCGTCGTTCTTCGTGTTTCACTGTCCTTATTAATAAACACCGATAAAACGAATATCGCACTATACTAATTTCGGAGCGCTTTGTCGAATGGGCTTGTAAAATTCAGTTAAAAAAAAAACAATTTGTTTGCAACAGGAAACAGACCGACGCTCTCCGTCGAAACTGGGCGTCGCATGAGAGAAGTACCTGTTCCGCCTGCTTCAGATACACATTGCGAAGAACGAAACAGCAAATACCTGCTGAAGCACCAGAGAAAATGGCCCCTGACGACCCATAGGAGGGACATACTGTATAGTAGTTAGGAGTGCATGTTCTTGCATGATAGAGGAAGGTGGGTGCGTTGTGAAGGAGCGTCACGCCGTTTGTGTTGTCTTCAAGTAACGCTATTAGCGCTATTTCTGGAGTCTCCAAATGTTTCTAACCTTGCATTTACGTAGACTGCCCATGGCTATGCACCGTCCCAATGACCTGTTCTAATGTAGGTATTGGAACGGCTATTTCTCATGTTGTGGTACACATTTTTATTAGGTGCATTTCTCTATAAATGCGAGTTTTCATTTCAGGGTGGATTGCCTGGATATCGGAAAACTGTGCAGGTAAATCTAACCTAACGGCTGGTATCGTTTCGTTGTAGAACACTTTTATTCTTCCTTTGCGTGTGCCGCGGTGTGGTGGAGCGGCGCCTATCCTGTAGTAACGTATTTGCTATTATTAGTAGAAGACCGTTGGTCACCATTACTATGACTCTTAGTACGGCTAGATTTCTTTGCTGATTAGTTTTATAACACTGAACACTTTGTCCCAAAGCCACTGGTGCTGACAAAGCCAATGATGATATCGTCCTGCAGTCCTCCATCCATATCTGTTATGTTGTTCATTCCGTTGACAGAAATATTGCTGGCATAGCGCCGCTGTTTATAGCCGAGTTCGACTCGTTTTCTTTTCCAGAGTCCACATCATTATTCCATGAAATACACATTCTCCCAAGGTTTCCATCTCTGCTGGATGAGATGGCAGGCGAGATCTTAATCACGATATTGTTTAAATTGAAATACCTCTCATTGTTATCAGGTTTTCCGAAATTTTTACTTCAACTGGCTCCTTCATTATGTTGTGCCAGGAACTTGGCGTTTGCGCCACGATACCAGTCGCGTCGTGTTTCCTTTCGAGGCAGAAACAATGAGCTTTTCACGAAATAACAGGCTCTTAAAAACAAATGGTCATAAAACGAGTGTCGAACTCGGCCACAAATAGCACTGTGACACCAACTGGTTTGAGTCCAGGCAGTGAGTACGCCTAACAGCTCGCAGCACCTGAAGAAACGCTGGGTCGATCATCGAAATATTGCGCATGAAACGGAATTATGAATTCGGCAGTACACCTGGGAGGACATTATTTATGTCACGCCGAGGAAACGTCAAAGATCGCGCAGAAATAAAAAAAATGGGATTAAACATAAGCTTGTTGTTGTAATCGCCAGAGAGAAAATCTACGAGTTGCAGGTAGATAATGGTTTCGAAGGACAATGAAAATGTAATCACTGACCCTAGAACACTAAAGGAGAGCGGGATGTTACATTGTTAAACCATAGTAAATTCTACTACTCCACGTTTTATTCAAAGGACATCATAATTTATAGTTTATGCACAAGTCAGTTACAATTATAAGATCTCCAATGATATGCCACATACAAAGTAAGTACAATATGTCCTGTTGCATATCCTATACTGACAATACGAGATTGGTGGAAACAGCGAATTGGTACCAACTGCAAAATTTTACAAGGTGTTAGTAATCGACGGTTTGGAAGCATAATATTAAGTTAGAAATTTAACACAGTACGACATGTTTTACAATTAGAAACTGTGTGTTTCTCTTGAGGGAGGGTAACTGACGGTGCAAAAATACCCTGTCTGTATACCAGAGGTCGAAAAAAACAGCTTCAGCTGTAAGGTTCTTTTTGAAACTTCCTGGCAGATTAAAACTGTGTGCCGGACCGAGACTAGAGCTCGGGACCTTTGCCTTTCGCGGGCAAGTTTCTTTTTATTTAAAACACGGCCGGTTTCGGGCTCTTAACACCTACCATCAGGTGTTAAAACTTTGTGCTGAGATCCCGAGCGCCGAGATGGACGAGTACAGGACGCGGTGGATCACCAGCGAGCGCAGTATTCATCCAATATTTGGGTATGAGAGAACTCAGTGATTTCCAACAAACATCAAGCGTAACTCCAAACCTTTCCTAAACTTTTTCTTCCCTGCATGCTTGAAGTCAAATATTTAACACACTGGCCCAGTCGTAAAACAATCAGATGTTTGAAGCTGTTTTGTATATGGGAGTCCGATTCTTTGAAGAATATTGGTAAATAATTAGGACACCATTCATAGACCACCAACAATGTGGTTCCTGGGATCATCCCAGGGACACACTTTTAGGGTTCCGTGCTTCAGTCAGTAGAAACGAAACGATTACAGGATCACTCTGTTGTCCGTACGTCCACCCATCCATACATCCATCCGTCCGTCTTTCTGTCTGTCTGTCTGTCCGACTGT
This sequence comes from Schistocerca gregaria, assembly GCF_023897955.1. Classification (NCBI taxonomy): domain Eukaryota; kingdom Metazoa; phylum Arthropoda; class Insecta; order Orthoptera; family Acrididae; genus Schistocerca; species Schistocerca gregaria. The sequence continues at coordinate 595,241,467 of NC_064922.1, forward strand.
TAAAAACCTTTTCCTCAGGAACGAGTACACATATCAAATTGAAATTTATGTCACACACTGAGATCTGTGGTCCCTTTGTGGTGTAAAAAATTAAAGCTTGCAAATTAATGGTGTCTAAAGAATGGCCATTTATGTCACATATTTTAAAACTAACAAACTCACTCGCCAAAACCTGCAGGGTACTTCCCGCTGGCCTCGAATCATGAAATTTGCCATGAAGCAATGTTTCACAGTACAAGCAATGGAAAAAAACTCCGAGAATGGTTTATTTGTAAGAAAAATATTCTTTTGTCATTTATTATCCGACGTAAAACTTGAAATGAAAAGAATCATTAGTTCTGCATTCAGGCTGACTATGTGGCTATGGTAAAAGTCAAATATCAGGTAGGGAATGATTTTATTGCTATTATGATGCGTTTCGGAATTCATCCATCATCAGATATCCAGCAGCTATTAACTGCACATGAATATGGCGTTTCAAGTTGTAACTGAAACAAACAACCGTAGATTAGTCAGCCTAAATGGAGAACTACTGATTGTTATAATAATGGTTGCCTGCCTCCCGCGTGAGAACTGTTGTAATTTTGGGTCCAGAGACTGGTTCGATGCAGCTCTCCAGGCTACTCTGTCATGTACAAGTTTCTTCATCTCCAAGTATTTACTGCAACCTACATTCTTCCAAATCTGCTTAGTGTATTCATCTCTTGGTCTCCCTCTACCATTTTTACCTTCCACGCTACCCTACAGTACTAAATTGGTGATCCCTTGATGCCTCAGAACATGTCCTACCAACTGATCTCTTCTTACAGTCAAGTTGTGCCACTGATTCCTCATCTCCCGAATTCGATTCAGCACTTCCTAATTAGTTACGTGATCCGTCCATCTAATCTCCAGCATTCTTCTGTAGCACCACATTTCGAAGGCTTCTATTCTCTTCTTGTTTCACCAACTGCGACATAATCACTTCCATAAATCGCTACAATCCATACAAATACTTTCAGAAAAGACTTCCTGGCACTTAAATCTATACTCGATGTCAACAAATTTCTCTTCTTCGAAACGCTTTCCTTGCCATTGCCAGTCTACATTTTACATCCTCTCTACTTCGAGCATCATCAATTATTTTGCTCCACAAATAGCAAACCTTATTTACTACTTTAAGTGTCTCATTTCCTAATGTAATTCTTTCAGCATCACCTGATTTAATTCGACTAAATTCCATTACCCTCGTTTTGCTTTTGTTGATGTTCATTATATATCTTATATATCCTTCTTTCAAGAAACTGTCCATTTCGTTCAACTGCTCTTCCAGGTCCTTTGCTATCTCTGACAGAATTACAATGAGAACAGCAAACCTCAAAATTTTTAATTCTTCTCCATGGATTTCAATTCCTTCTCCAAATTTTTCTTTTGTTTCCTTTACTGCTTGCTCAATATACAGATTGAATAACATCGGGGTCAGGCTACAACCCTGTCTCACTCCCTTCCCAACCACTGCTTCTCTTTCATGCCCCTCGACTCTTATAACTGCCGTTTGGTTTCTGTACTAATTGTAAATAGCCCTTCGACCCCTGCCACCTTTAGAATTTGAAAGAGAGTACTCCAGTCAACATCGTCAAAAGCTTTCTCTATATCTACAAATGCTAGAAATGTAGATTTCCCTTTTCTAAGATAAATCGTAGGGTCAGCACTGCGTCACGTGTCCCAACATTTCTACGGAATCCAAACTGATCTTCCGCGAGGTCGGCTTCTGCCAGTTTTTCCATTCGTCTCTGAAGAATTCGTGTTAGTATTTTATAGTCATGGATTATTAAACTCATAGTTCGGGAATTTTCACATCTGTCAACACCCGCTTTCTTTGGGATCGGAATTACTATGTTCTTCTTGAAGTCTGAGGGTATTTCGCCTGTCTCATATATGTTGCTCACCAGATGGTAGAGCTTTGTCAGGGCTGGCTCTCCCAAGGCTATCAATAGTTCTAATGGAATGTTGTCTACTCCCGGGGCCTTATTCGACTTAGGTCTTTCACTGCTCTGTCAAATTCTTCACGCGGTATCATATCTCTCATTTCATCTTCATCTGCGTGCTCTTCTATTTTCATACTATTGCTATCAAGTACATCGTTCTTGTACAGACCCTCTATATACTCGTTCCACCTTTCTGCTTTCCCTTTTTTTCTTACGACTGGGTTTCCATCCGAGCGCTTGATATTCATACAAGTGGTTCTCTTTTCTCCAAAGGTCTCTTTAATTTTCCTGTAGGCAGTATCTATCTTACCCCTAGTGATACATACTTCTACATCCTTACATTTGTCCTCTAGCCATTCCTGCTTAGCCATTTTGCACTTCCTGTAGATCTCATTTTTGAGACGGTTGTGTTCCTTTTTGCCTGCTTCGTTTATTGCATTTTTGTATTTTTTTCTTTTATCAATTAAATTCAATATGTCTTCTGTTACCCAAGGATTTCTAGCAGCCCTCGTCTTTTTACCTACTTGATCCTCTGCTGCCTCCTCTATTTCATCTCTCAAAGCTACCTATTCTACTTCTACTGTATTTCTTTCCCTCTTTCTTGTCAATCGTTCCCTAATGCTCTCTATGAAACTCTCTACAGCCTCTGGTTCTTTCAGTTTATCCAGGTCCCATCTCCTTAAATTCCCACATTTTTGAAGTTTTTTCAGTTTTAATCTACAGTTCATAACCAACAGATTGTGGTCAGAATCGCATCTGCCCCTGGAAATGTCTTACAATTTACAACCTCGTTCCTAAATCTCTGTCATACCATTATATAATCTATCTGAAAGCTTCGAGTGTCTCCACGCCTCTTCCACGTATACAACCTTCATGTCACTGAAATTAAACCATTCTCTAAAATCTTGGAATCCCTAGGACCGGTATCTTGCCAGTGTATCAATGTCGATAACAGATTCCCGGTTCCCAGAATGGATGAACAGCATACGAAAATAATTATTCTTGTACGGAACCTTCTGTGCGCGAGTCTTAATCGCACGTGGACAGCTTTTTTATTTGACGTGCATCAGAATCAGCTGGTGACTGCGGCAACTGGAGATGACACGAGATGCGTCAAGATCGCTTTCCCCGCAGCGCTCCCTTCGACGTGTCGTAATTTGCCAACAGCGACGTGACTGGGATGCCCCGCTCACCGCGGTGCGGCAGCGGCACGCGCACGAATAGCGCCGGGAAGAGGGCCGAGGGGAGCCGGGGCCGGGTAGGCAATGCGGCTCACGCGCCGCCCTCCGCTTCCTGCCTTTGTGCGCCGCTGCCCGCGCGGCGGGTCCGGCCTGCGGCTTAACGCGCGCCTCGCCTCACACCGAGGGGGAAGTCAACTCTGCCGTCAACACGATCAGCCGACTGCAAAATCTGCCGCGGCCGTCTTTCTCAAAGGAAAGACGAGCAGCGCAGCCAGGCGCACTCTTTGGATACTCCACTTTTCCACGAAGTAACTCGTAACCCTCACCCCCCCATGAACCATGGACCTTGCCGTTGTTGGGGAGGCTTGCGTGCCTCAACGATACAGATAGCCGTACCGTAGGTGCAACCACAACGGAGGGGTATCTGTTGAGAGGCCAGACAAACGTGTGGGTCCTGAAGAGGGGCAGCAGCCTTTTAAATAGTTGCAGGGCTACAGTCTGGATGATTGACTGATCTGGCCTTGTAACAATAACCAAAATGGCCTTGCTGTTCTGGTGCTGCGAACGGCTGAAAGCAAGGGGAAACTACAGCCATAATTTTTCCCGAGGGCATGCAGCTTTACTGTATGATTAAATGATGATAAGGATGTAGGCTGCAGTAGGTACTGGGAGATGAAGAAGCTTGCACAGGATAGAGTATCATGGAGTGCTGCATTAAACCAGTCTCAGGACTGAAGACCACAACAACAACAACAACAACCTCAACAACAACTCATAAGACTCGGTGTTGAGTCAAACTAATATCTTCATCTGTATCACTGATCCACAAGCCACCCGATGGTGTGTGGTGGAGGCCACCTCTGCTACCACTATCTGATACCTCTCCGATTCGTGGACTGCATGTGGGGAGAACAATTATCGGCAAAACCTCTGTATTAGCTCTAAAATTCACTTATTGTGGTCATTTTGCAAGACGAATGTGGGAGAAAGTATTATGTTGTTTGACTCTTCCCAGAACGTAATCTCTTGTAGTTTCAATACTAAACCACTCCATCATGCACACTGCCTCTCTTGTAGAGTGTGCCACTGAAGTCTGTCGAACATCTCTGCAACGCTCTTGTGCCGACTAACCTACCCTGTGACAAAATGCACTGCTCCTTGTTGGATATTTCCTATCTGGTCTACAAGTCCTACCTGGTATGGGTCCCAACCTGATGAACAGCCACTTCTTTAGTGGACGTGTAACATCTTATGATTCTTCCTATGAATCTCAGTCTTGCATCTGCTTTTCCTACTATTTGTTTTATCTGGCCATTCCACACGATGTTGTAACAGGTAGTTACTCCTAAATATTTTATGGCAGACACTCTTTCTGGCAATTTCAAATCAATAGTGAAGTTGTACAGCAGTGAAGTACTTCTCCTATGTACATGCAGTATGTTATATCCATTTATGTTCAGGGTCAACTGCCAGTCCTTGCACCACTCAACAAATCTCTGCAGGTCCCTCTGCAAGTCAGTAGTCTTCTGGCATTGCTACTTTCTTGTAAGCAATCACATCGCCTGTGAATAGCCTTACGGAGCTCCAATAATTTTGCACTTAATCATTTACGTATTGTAAACAGTAATGTTCCTATCACACTTCCTTGGGTACTCCTGATATTACCTTCACAACTGTTAATTTGTTCCACTAAGAGCAATGTATTGAGTTCTCTCTGCAAGAAAGTCTTGAATCCAATCACAAATCTGATCCAACCTTCTGTAAGCCTGTATTTTTTTTTCCACTAAACAGTTCTGCATGACAGTATCAAATGCCTTCCTGAGGTCTAAAACAGAATAATGTGTCGACTGGGAGTTCGGTGCTCAGTCTACAGTCCCAAGATTTGATTCTGATACTCTTCTGACTTCACTCCCTTTACCTGCAATTTTTTCATGTTAAACACGTATATTTGCATCATAGTTAACAATTCACACTGAACTGCAGGATCTACCACAACTGATGGAGTGTGATGGTCCAAGGGATGAAGGAAGTCTACAGCATCACACCCTGTAAAATAGCCTATGTTCAAATCCATTATTAGGTATGAAACTATCTCACAGATTAAATCAGTATGCCAGACAGGCACTCAGACCTGAAACTTTTCTTTCATGGGCACATGCTCTACCAATAGTGCTATCTGTGCACAATCACAACCTGCCTTCACAGCTTTACTTAGGACAGTACCTCTCTCCTGGAGGAGAACTGTTTAGAAGACACGAAAGAAGTGTTGGCTGAAGTAAAATTGTGGAGGTGCATTGCAAGTCATGCCTGGATAACTCAGCTGGTAGAGCATTTGCCAACAAAAGGCAAAAGTCCTGGGCTTGAGTACCCATCCAGCATTTAGCCAGGAAATTTAAAACCAGTGGACAGTCTTCTGCAGAGTAAAATTTCATTCTGTGATTGTAAGAAATATGACTTTTTAAAAAAAATGTAGATAGGATTCCACATCAGTTTTGCCTCTGTACTTGTATGCTTTGCAGTTGAATAGCTTGAATTTTAGATAAATAATGAGAAATACATTTTCCTTTTTGGCAGGATCTTCAAACTGTGCAGCAAAGAAAAGGAAAGAAAGATTAAAATGTAACATACTGATGAAATCAAGCTCATTCAGGACACAGCACTAGCTCAGAATGACAAAGACGAGTAAACAAATCAGTCACTGGGTTGCTGAAGGGAATATCACAGCCATTTATTTGTATTTATGTGAACCATAGAAAATGTATATTATATCTAAATTAGTATGTTGCTGTGATGATTTAAACATCACTGTTTTGAACAATGAGTCCAGAGTCTTTAACAATTCACTGTGATTTAAATATAGATTTCTCAATACACTCATTTGAATGGACAGTCTGATGAAAAGCAGAGTACTGATTACCTTTAGAAACTGGTGTCCCCTGTAACTAATAATGATACAATTAAATTCAATATTCTGAATGAAGCTAACAGTAAATCTTTTGCACACTGTAAAGCTAATGAAGATTAGAAGTGTGCTCTTTAAGAAATTTCTGTGACGCAGCTTTCACCCACTTCAATACATCAGTCGTACCTCCATCTAGGAAGAAAGCTTGCTAATCATTACACAAGAATGGTCTGGAAAATAAGCAGCACAATAAAGAGCTGAAACTTGATGCGCTGTAAGGAAAGATCAGCTATTCCATTCACTGTCTAATGTAAACTATCTGATACCAAAACAGCAGAAAGCATGTACTGGTGAAAGTATATGACATTAGTCTCTCTGCAGCTACTCTACGTTAACACTAGACACTGAAAGATCAGCAGTCCATATGTACCAGATCACAAGCCATTCCTAATAGCACACAATATTCCAAATTATGTGCTATGGAAATTTGCAGTGAACTTGTATCATTTGACAAATATTTCATCCTTAATGTTTGAAATTTAATAAAGGGCTCAGCCAAGAAGTGATTTCTTACATTTATGCACAGCAACCACTATCTTTGCTCTTACACCAAGGATAGCCAGTGGTATCAATTATAGCTAGCCTCTAGAGCCCTGAACAAATGAATATTGAATGCAGGGCATACTTTTAAGAGTATTTCACTGTTGGGCTAAAGAGGAAGTCAAGTTCTCAGTGATATACAAAACATCATCTGCAAAGTCGGAAGACTACGTCATTTTGTTACAGACTACCACACCTTATATTCCTCTAGTTGTATTTTGCTTCCATCAGGTACTAAGATTTTTTAACAAAGGAATCTATGTTAGAAATTTAATTTCTACAAGTGTCACTATAGATACAGCAATAAAGCAGAGTGATCAAATTCCAAAGCATTCCCAACGTAGTTTGAAGTACTCCTAAAAGGAATTGCAGCTCATATAATACCAGATACAGAGAGCTGGATAAAACCAAATTACACAGGAGTGAGATTCTGGAGATAAATCTGAGTGTATGTCAAAGGGATAGGCTGATGAGAAATGGAGGTGGTGTATTTGTCCCACTAGACAAAAAAACTCAAATCCACTGAAATGGAAATTGAGGCTGCATGCAAGATTGTTTAACCAAGATCTGGTATCAAGAGTAGCCATAAGTTGTAATTGGGCCCCCTCTATCGACCACAATACTCAGTCCCAGATGTAACTTGAAACTTTAGAGATACACTTAAACCAACTAACATATAGTGTTATTACTGAAAGAGACTTGAACCAATCAATCTTGGATAATAAGGGATTGGGTTAGTTAGTGTTAGTAAGCGGAAAAGACCACTAAGATCTTTCTCTGAAAACTGCTTGGCATGACTGGTTCAGAAGTCCACTAATGATGGAAAAATATTAGATCTAATGGCAACAAATAGACCCACTCTTTTTCAGTATGTCCATACTGATACTAGTGTCAGTGACAATGAGGCATGTGTAACAACAAATATTACAAAAGTAGATAAGTGCATTTCAAATAAGCAGAAAGAATTAGAATTACATGTTCATCAAACAAAATAAAGAGCAACAGTGTCATATTTCAAAGAGGAACATTTACCTTTGGTCAGATGCATTAAGTGATATTGTGCCTCAAATTTAATAGAACAGCGACGAAGCACTGAGAAGATATGTACTGTACCTAGTAGAACAATTCAAGATGGGAGGGATTCTACTTCGTATATAGTTTCTGTAAACAAACCTCTAAAGAAACAGTAATCACCCCACAATAGTTGTAAGACAAAACACAGGGCTCCAGATACACAAATGCTAAATGGTAATCTTCTATGCTTTCATTGGCTACTGGTGCTCTGTCTTATTGAAAAGATTCTTGTCATGTGTAAATGTTGTCACTGGCACAAAATTTAGTCTCCATACATTCACAAATGACACAGGAATGAAAACGGGGGGTAGCAAACAAGAAGGGGGAATGCTGAAGTCCATTTCTCATTTCTACTGTTCCTTTACAAAGGAAGATAAAAAAGTACTGTCCTGGTTAAATACCCACAACACTGCAAAGAAAAGTGATGCACGTACTAGTGTCAGTGATGTTGAGAAACAGCTGAAATTGCTCAAATAAAACAAGCATCCAGGGCCCAAGGAAAACTCAGTTTATTATAAATAATTTTCCTCTGAGTCAGCTCCCATTTTAACCATAACATACTGTAGATCCCTCAAACAAACAAAAACTATGCCCAGTGTTTAGAAATAACAGTAATCAGATCTGTCTCCAAACTCAATGACGACCATCTGTTGTGGAACCCTAGAGCACATTCTGAACTAAAACATATGAAATATCTCCAACAGAATGACTTCCACCAGACCAACCAGCATAAACAGCAAACACTTTGATCAGGAGATCTCAAACTTGAACATTTCTCACACAACATTACATCTGAAAGCCATGCGTCAATGCAATCAGCTTGCTGTTGTATTTCAGATTCCCAAAAACTGATTGAGTCAGTACCACATAAACATCTATAAAAAATAACTTTTATTAAACATAATCTCATTCATATGAGACATCAAACAAAATTTGGCAGTGGAAAGAGGATTTCTTGGTTGAGAGGATTCATATATAATCTTGGATTGTGTGTCATTAACAGAAACTAAAGTACATTCAGGCAAGCCCCAGTGAATTGTATTGGGTCCCCTGCTGTGCATGCTACATATTAATGGCCTAGCAGATAAAAGCTGAGACAGTTATCTTGACTGAAGTAGTATCTCAAGAATAATACAAAGATCTACTAATATTTTAATGAGATTTCAAAATAGCGCAAAGATCTGCACTTAAGTAGACAGAAAGTTAAGACTGTGCACTTCACAAATTACAGGAGGGTATTACCCCATGAATACCTCATCAGTGAAAAAATTGGAATCAGTCAACTCAGACAAATATCTGGGTTCATTGGTAGGATACTGGGAAAAGGAGACTACCATATAGGACTAACAGGGGTTACTGAATGAATACAAAGGTGGTCAGCATAAATGGTGACAGGTTTTGTTCGAATTAATGAAGCCTGTCACAAAAAGGCTGAGTGGCAGATGCCTGAACATGGGTTCTGGAACAACTATCATGTGAAATCTGGATTGCTCTTTCATCCATGCGACCCAGAAAGTAGTATACATGACATCCAGGTAGGTGCTGTGTTCCTCAACTTCCATAAGGTGTTTGATGCAGATCTGCATTGCCACCTATAGAACAAAATACGAGTGTATGGAATACCAGACCAACTGGTGGTTGGACTGAAGAGATTCTAGCAAACAGAACACAGGACATCATTCTCAACAGACAAAGTCTTCAGACTTTGAGCAATCCCAGAGGAATTTCAAAAGTATATTATTTTTCACAACATACATAAATGACACATTACACAATGTCTGAAGTTCCATGAGGCTTTTGGCCAATGATGCTGTTGTATACAGAGAAGTTGCAACACTGGAAAATTGTAGCAAAATGCAGGAAGACCTGCAGAGGATTGACACTTGGTGCGGAGAGTGGCAACTGACCCTCAAAAATAAAAAAATAAAAAAGTAACGCACTGTGTGCACATAGTCAGAAAGATCCATTATTGTATATAACATGACTGCAGAAGTAAAGATGTGGGACGGGGCATGAGTTGTGCTTCATTGGCTCAGTTGATAGAGCACTTGCCCGCGAAAGGCAAAGGTCCTGAGTTCGAGTCTCGGTCCAGCACACAGTTTTAATCTGCCAGGAAGTTTCATATCAGTGCACACACTGCTGCAGAGTGAAAATCTCATTCTGGAAACATTCCCCAGGCTGTGGCTAAGCCATGTCTCCGCAATATCCTTTCTTTCAGGAGTGCTATTTCTGCAAGGTTCGCAGGAGAGCTTCTGTAAAGTTTGGAAGGTAGGAGATGAGGTACTGGTGGAAGTAAAGCTGTGAGTACCGGGCGTGAGTCGTGCTTTGGTAGCTCAGATGGTAGAGCACTTGCCCGCGAAAGGCAAAGGTCCCGAGTTCGAGTCTCGGTCGGGCACACAGTTTTAATCTGCCAGGAAGTTTCATATCAGCGCACACTACGCTGCAGAGTGAAAATCTCATTCTATTAACATAATCATTCTTGTGTAGCTATTGAATAGTGTATGATAGCCTACCATCAACATAAAAAATATTGTTTCCAAGTACACCTTCATAATTTCCACAACAGTTCTACATTACTTCTCTCTCTTTTGTTTACTAACATAGAGCCTTCAAGTGCAGTGCAATTGCCATATGGGAGGAAACAGTGTTTCATGAACAGGAAGAATGACAAGTTGCCTACAGCAGATCTCTGTATTTTAATGCACTTCAGAAATGATAACATTTTAAAGTGGTGGAACCGACATCAAAAGGATCTACCGGAGGTTGCTGCAGTTGCAGAATGTATTTTACATACCCTAGGAACAAACACAGTTAGTGAACAGCTCTTTAATAAAGCTGGCATGTCATTAGCAAATTGTTGCAGCCAATTACATCCAGAATGCATCAGTGATCTACTGCTGATCAACATCAACTAAAAATTTTTTACTCTTGTAAACAAGTGGAAGATGCAAAAAGTTACAACTCCAAGTATATAATGTTCTTCAAGTTTTTTTCCTTTAAAAGGACAGTCATCTCCTTGAGTTCAGAGAGAGAGAGAGAGAGAGAGAGAGAGAGAGAGAGAGAGAGAGAGACAGAGAGAGAGAGAGAGAGAGTAGTTTTGTGCTATGTAGTAAGGCTATGACAGGGGAAACATAAAGAAAGAATGGTCATGCTCCGTTTTTCACATATATGAGTAGACAACAGATGTGGAGTGTAAAGTCATGTGCGGCTGGCCCTCAGCGCACAAATACTAATTGGCCAAACATTAAGCAGTGCAACACTCTAATGTAAACAGCCGATGATGGTATGTGTAAAGTTACAAAAATTCTGGGTTCAAAGTATCAGATGAAAACAGCAGTCGGGTAGTACAGGGGTGAAGGGGAGGGGGGGGGGGGGGAGCAGTGCCTTTTTCTAAGTACAGTAGTTGTTTTTCTCCTGATTATATAGACATATGTATTTATACGTGTGCCACTTTAATACACGTGCGCGCGCACACGAGCGAGCGCATGCGCTCGCACACACACGCACAGGTGTGTTGGTTGTTTTTTCTTTGCATCAAACAGTCTTCCCACAAACTTTACATTCTGATGTTTTCTGTGCAGTCTTAAGTGTGCCATGAAGTGGACTATGCCTGTCAGTATAGACTATCTGTTATGTGTCCATATGACCATGCTTCAATAACTGATCTGTTGCCCAGGGAATGAACATTAATGCTTTTGTCATGCCATGTTAACTTGGATGTACTACCCAACCTGAAAGCATATGACTCATAACAGCTATAATTATTAGTCTGCAAATGACATAAATACTGATGTAATGTTGTTCAGTATTCCATCCTTAGTAACCAATACAAATATCTGCACTTACACCCATTACTCCCGGCATATATAGTGTCTCTCTAAGAATCACAGGTCTGTTTTCTCTGGTGTTTTGGAAGATATTTGCAATTTACTTTTGAAATCTGTATCTGGAGTCAGCCCAAACAAATACTGGTCATGAAGTATTCATGCAATGCTCAGTGTTGAAGAAAAGCATTGGTTTGTTTCTCATGACCAATAAAATTATTTTTAAAATGGTTGTTTACATGCCCATTTGATTGAGCAGACCCAAATTACTCAAGTATGATGTTTGTTACATCAGTCTGTCTTAACAGGGACAATAAAACACAAAGAGTAACTGGTACTCTGGCAGCAACTGAACAGCACTGCTGCAGGGTGGTAGCAGCCAGCGTGAGCCAGGACGATGCTGGAGTACTGTTTATTCTTCATTTTTTACTGTCTCTGTTAATAAACATCAAAAACACTTATATCACACTACACTAATTTGGGACTGCTCTATTCTAATGGGCATGTAAAATTCCTCTTTAAAAATCATTTTGCTTGTAACAGGACACAAACCGACACTTTTCGTTAACAATGGGCATGGCATGAAAGGCGCGATGAGCACTATTTGCTTGAGCTGGCTCCACCTACATACAACAAAAACTAAACTGCAAATATCTGCCAAAACACCATAAAATTCATCTGAAGACCCATAGGAAAGATGCCCTGAATGTACATGGTGTATCGGGTATAAGTGCACATATTTCTATTTGTGACTGAGGACAATGTACTGAACAACATTCATTAGATCAGTATTTACATCATTTGCAGACTAATAACTATAGCGTCTACAAGTAGTGTGGTTTTAGGTTGGTTAGTATCTCCAGCTACATATGAAGGGAGCAAACCATTAATGCTAATTTTCCCCTGGACAGCAGTTCATATGTTGAAGTGTGGACACATGGCGGCAAACCAGTTAGCCTATACTGACATGCAGTTCACTCAGTGGGGCAATTATGACCATGCAGAAAACACAAGATACTAGTAAATTACACGCATTTGTGGGAAGACTGTTTGATGCAGGGAGAAAACAACCAACACCCTAATGTGTGTACATATTATGGTGCCACATATAAAAATATCTGCTGTTACATCATATATAAAACTATGAATAGATTACAACTTGTCATAATTTGTTGCTGGTATAGTTTACAGAAGCAGCTAGCAGTGGCTGCTTCTGTCTGTTAAAGTATAACTTCTCTTCCTGAATGATTTTTCACTCTACAGCAGAGTGAGCCCGATTTGAAACTTACTGGAAGATTAAATCTGTGTGCTACACTGGAATTTGAACCTAACACCTTTACCTTTTGTGGGCAAATGCTCTAGCAACTGAGCTATCCAAGCGCAACACACTATCTGCCATCACAGCTTTACTTCTACCAGCACCTAACCATCTACCTTCCAAACACCACAGAACTTCTCCATCTTACCTTCTGGGACTAGCATTCCTGAAAGACAGGATATTAAGAAGTTTGGAAGGTGGCGAAGCGGGTGCAAGTAAAGATGTGAAGGCAGGTGGTGAGTCATGCTTGGTTGGCTCACACAGTAAGGCAGTTGTCCATGAAAGTCATATGTTCCAACTTAGAGCTGCTGTCTGGCACACAATTGTAATTTGCCAGGAAGTTTCAAATCAGCGTACACTCATAGCAGAGTAAAAATTCACTTTGGAAACATCTGCCAGGCCGTGGCTAAGCCATGTCTCCACTATATCCTTTCTTCCATGAGTGATAGTCCCACAAGGTATGCAAGAGAACTTCTGTTAAGTTTGGAAGGTAAACGGTGAAGTACTGCCAGTATATTCTTTCTTCTTTTTTATTGTTTAACTACTCATTACCAACCCAAATGGTAATGAAGAATAATATTTCAGTGAAAACTTCTACAATCAAGACTAAAAACAAATGTGTACTTCCCAAGACTCAGAAATGTTTGTTTCATTGATTCCACAATAGAGACATAACACCTCACAAACTGTAGGCACAGAGAATTTCATTAAATTCAAGTTTGTTAGAACAACTTCTAAAAATCTGATCTCAATTAAATTTAATTTATCTTACAAACTTTGTTTAAGATTGTAAGTAAGTTATCAGTTTTTTATATAGATAAATTAAAGAAGTAAATTCAAAAGCATATGTTTGGTTCACAAAAAATACAGCAAAATAGATTTAACACACACTTTTGACTTGTGAAGTCGTGGTCAACAATCAAAAAGTTCTTTTAGATTTATTACAGTGCAGCAGCACAAACTGTTCTGATTCTTCTCACTGTGATGTCCATAAACATACAAAGCAGAAGGTTACCTGATATGATCCCATCCATCTGCTGCAAAGCAGCTTCAAGCATTTTGCTGGCTTCTGCATGTGGACTGCCCAAGGCCGCTTCGCGTTGTTCTTCGATATGCTGTTCTGCCTTTCCCATTGTCTTTTGACACCTAGTTGGACAAATGTAATATTGATTCAGAAAGAAACTATGACGGAATACTTTATTCACAAAAGATATTTTGCATGGAAGAGATAACGCTTACAACACTGCTGCATGAAACATGCTATTATGCGGCTTACCCTATACCAGGCACTACTTCTTAGTGGATGAAGTAATTAAATGGACATGAAGCTTCACATTTTTTTGGGTAATGCCTCACACAAAACCATGATATAGGCTATTTAACTTACATTAATAAAATGTCAACTGAGTCTCTAAACCATTGAAACTACAAAGTACTTATCACTGACACGCATGCCAGCAGCACAAGCAGGCAAAATGTGAAAAGACAAAGCAAAAATATGTCCTTCTCAATATACAGCTTTGGTGTCAAACAGTGTAGCTATTTTTCTGACCTTGCTTTTTAGAACAAAGTTTTTCATTTTTTTATTTTCTGAATCTGTACTTATTATCCGGCAATAACACGATACTCGAGAGAATATTTAGGATAATTGTAATTTGCCAACATTCTTTTTCCAATCACACGGTTTATGGAAAAAAAAAACATTGTTTCTTCTTTCTGTGGTTTGTTTCTCTAAATTAATTGATTTAATTCGTAATGACTAGGTAGCACAGAGTTGGACAGGTTGACTGAAGTCTCTGATACAATTTTGTCAATTTGCAATCAAATTGTCCCCTTCAACACACCTTACACCTTGGACTACAGTAAAATATAACACTTATACGAGAAGAGTGCCCTTAGAACAGTAGCCCATAACAAGTGTGAGGCTGGAACATTCCAAAATATGTCAACCTTAGATATCAGCAACAACTATATCTCTCAGTTCCCTTGATATTCTTTTGCAAGTATGAATGCTGTTTCCTCCCCACTCATAACTTGCTAGAATTTGTAAAAGTTTAACTAACTTATTTACTATATTATTTGTCTCCAGTGAGATGCGAGTTTGTAAACATCATCAAACCAAGTACCACAGATCCAATGACCAACATTTGGGGCAAGATTAGATTAGATTAGAGTCTGTAAACATCATCAAACCAAGTACCACAGATCCAATGACCAACATTTGGGGCAAGACATTCTCCAGACCTCTTAGTTACACACAATAAATTATGCTAGCTGGATATTTTAATTTTATTTTAGTTTATAGAGGTTCATGACATATTTTCTTGTCCTCCAAGCTCGCACAGAATTTCTTTATATTGCTAGACGTCACAACAAATCATCCTAGAACTTAGTGAACTCTCATTGCCCAACTTTCAATCATTCGTCTTCTTTACGATTTCATCAACAGTTCTTGCTCAGTATTA
The DNA here is from genome assembly GCF_023897955.1 of Schistocerca gregaria. NCBI lineage: Eukaryota > Metazoa > Arthropoda > Insecta > Orthoptera > Acrididae > Schistocerca > Schistocerca gregaria. Next base: position 595,256,798 of record NC_064922.1, read on the forward strand.
ACGATGTCAGATCCAACCTGCTCATCGACATCTTTCGTAAGATGCTCAAACATTACATCCTGTATGACTGTGTGCGATTTTCTGTTTCGTTAACCTAAGTTTTACAAAGCTAGTGTAAAACTGATATCTACAGGTCACCCTTCGTGCTAACATCTGTGGTGTTTGTAATATAGGCCTAAATAGAATTCTAACAAGAAAATTGATGATACAAAAATCTACCAATAACAACAGTAAGTAAACAAAATTTTACTTCCGTAAACAGTGATAATAAATCGATTAATTACCACAGAATAACGTAAATTTCCCGGTGGCGACTATATTATTCAAAGATGTTTTGCACTAGAAAAGGGAGGTAACTACAATTTTTATGCAGGCTTCATTCGTCAATGTTTTAACGCACAGAATTGACATACAGCAAAATTACACCTTGCTGGACAATAGGTATCACAATTCGCCATACAATTCTATAACTGCAGAAAAAACATGTATAACTTACAAATGACATGTGTCAGATCAAGTAAAACTGACAGGCCGGGTCATAGTGATAGATACAAGAACTTATGTACCTCACATGTGAGTGTCAACAAATGTCATCTGACATAAACAATACGTTATTCGAGTAGGACAGTGAATCACTTGGCATTCAGCCTACTTACCGAGCCGCGAAGTCTGTAAAGCACTGTTTACATACGAAAAATGCTACACTCCTAAATAAACAAAAATAAAAAGACGCGTTACACGAATCTACGGAAGCGATAAACACAACACAGATAAAAACCAAAGATACTAAGACCCAGGCCACAAAGATATAAAACTCGGATAGAACGCGTCATTGTTACCAACGTGGATATGATGGAAGAGCCAAATACCAGATTTCTACGGCCTTACACACGTGCAAACGGTGCAACCGGACAGCACCCTCCGCTTCTAGGGAGGCCGCGCAAAACATTAGAAGGTATATGAAAACTGTCACCCGTAATTTTCTTATTACAGATAAATGGAAAACATAAAGTGAGGTATTTTTTAGGTTGGTTTGAGCAGTACCCAGAGAGCGCCAGAAAACAAGCGCTACTGCGCAGGCGCAACTACGTTGACGTAGACAGCCCGTTGTTGGTGTTTGCTCAGTTCATACACGTTTAGTTGCATTACTGTCTGGAACTTCATGTGTAGTGAGGCACGAAGTGGCCATATGCAGTGCTGCGGCGTGTGTTGAGAGGAGCCACACGGAGCTGTTCGTGGAGCAATTGTTTTATAATATCGTATCAAGATAAGGAATGCGAAATAAGTATGGTTGGTCAACTAGGTTCGGGGGGGGGGGGGGGGGGGGGGGGGAGAACGAAACAGAAAGATAAACGGCTCCATCGGATTAGGGAAGGACGAGAAAGGAAGTCGGCCGTGTCCTTTCAAAGGAACCATCCTGACATTTGCCTAGAGCGAATTAGGGAAATCACGGAAAACCTAAATCAGTATGGCCAAACGCAGCTGCAAAATAAGGAAGTAGTTCTCGGCATAATATTCATTTCAAAACTAGATTCTACAGGTCAAAGTAGGTATCCTAATATTTTGTTATGTGGTGACTTTGAAGTTGAAAGATGCGGAGCAAGTAAAATACAATGTTTACTGGGTGTGCTTATAAAAAAAAAAGAAGAGTGCTTAACATCTAAGAGTTTATATAAAATAAAATATATCTGTAAAGTAGGTTGACATAGCAACATATCAAGTGTGTATAGTGTCTTTTTAATTTAATTTGTGTGTCTATGTAAGTGTGTTATTACATTCACATAATGTTCCAATAAAATTAAGTTAAAAATCACAGCAGGTTATGGGCTCAGAGCAATTAGAAAATAAGCTAAAAATAGAAAGCATGAATAAGGAAGAAAAGCAGTTAAAGATGTTTCAAGAAAATGAAGAATGTCATAATATACAAATGCTTAAAGATAGTACTACATTCAATCTGTGGGATGTTGAAATTAGAATATTATTTAATATGCAAGACCTGTGTGATATTGTGGATGGAACTGAAACACTGGAAAATTGCAAAACTTTAGAAAAACAAAAAAAAGGGACAGCAAGGTGAAACATTTTATAATGAGAACAATTGATAAAAAGGTAAAGCCACATGTACTTTGTTGTGAAACTTCCAAGGCAATGTATGATAAACTTAAAGCAATTTATAAAAGAGATGAGTTTCAAAGAACACAGCATTTGCTTCAAGAATTTTATAGTTTCAAGTAGCTAGTAATGTAAGTGCACTACAGAATATAGTATTTGAACTGAATCGTCTCCAGTCAGAAAAGATGACAGATATACGACCGTACCCAAGATATTGTCTATTTTCCCAGAAGAACACAAACACTTTTCTCCAGCATGGGATTCTTCACCCATGGGTGAGAAGACTATGGAAAATCTAATTGCAAGGCTTATAAGAGAAGAAGAACGACTGAAAAGCAATAATCAAGAAGCGAGTATTTAACAAAAATAAAATAAAAGATATAATTTGTAAAAATTTTGGTGGTTGTGGACATTTTGCAAGAGAATGCAAGAAGCCTAAGAAGAAAGAACACAGTTCTACGTAAGAGGAATAATCACAAAGAAGAAGAACGTTACTTTAAAAATAAAAATAAAATTTAGGAGCCAAAATTGATATCTTTCAAGCCCTGTCCTCATTGCAAAAAGACTAACCACAAAGAAGAAAACTGTTATTTTAAGAACAAAGACAGCAAAAGAATATCATTTTGCACTTTTGAAGACGTAGAAGAATATCTAGTCACTTAAGAAAACAAGAAACAAGACATTGATGAAGAAAAGGAGATGGAAAACACTGCACATATAGCATATGAATGTAAAAAAGGAAAGATTTCACAATAAGCCAGTGAGAAAGAAGATATGGTCATGGTTGTTGATAGTGCATGTACAGGACGTTTGTGTAATGAAGTGGACAAGTTAACAAATGTGAGACATTATGATAGTAATGTAAAAGTTGCCAAATAAGGTGGATCAATGAAAATAGTTGCCACAGGAAACTTTGTAGCAGATAACTGTGTTCTAAAAGATGTTACATATGTTCCTGAATTGAGTAGAAATCTGATGTCTGTAAATTCAATCAAAGAAAAAGATTGTACAGTGTATTTACAAAACATTCTGTTCAAATCTATAAAGGTGAAGTACCTCTTTTGAAAGGACAAAAAACAAGAAATGGGTTGTATGAAGTGAACATTAAATCAGGAATGCAATCACTACTGACACAAGAAGAAAAACAAGAATGGCATAAGAAACTACGTCATCTAGGCATAAGTTGTACTTCAAAGATCAAGAGAATGTGTGAAGGAGTTCCTAATAGTTTATGCTCAACAGAACAATTGTGCGAAGCTTGTGTGAGAGCAAAATTAACAAGAAAACCATTTCCTACTGTGAGAGAAAGAGCAACAAGACCTCTTGAAATCGTACATACTGATATCTGTGGAGAGATAGAACCCTCAACATTTAATGGATATAGGTACTACATGACAGTGTTAGATGATTTCACTTGTTTCTGTGTAACCTACTCGTTAAGATATAAGTCAGAGGCTGAAAGATTCGTAAGAAAATATGTGTTAGAAAGTGAAAATAAGTTCAATCCAAAAGTGTCAAAAATAAGATGTGATAATGGTGTTGAATACACCAGCCATGAGTTTAAGAATTGGTGTGAAGGAAAAGGAATTGTGCTAGACTATAGCATTCCTTATAGCCCTCAGCCCAGTGGGAAAGCAGAGAGACTGAATTTGACAATAATAAACAAGGCAAGAGCTATGATATTCGATAGCAAACTAAAGAAAGAGAGATGGGGAGAGGCAGTGCTCACAGCTACATACTTAATCAATAGAAGCCCAACTATCAATCAAAGTGCCACACCTGCAGCGAAGTGGTTTGGGAAAGACCAGACCTGTCAAGACTTCAAATTTTTGGATCAAGAGCTTTTGCCAAAATTTAGGCCATTTGAAGAAACTAGATGTAAGAAGTAATGCATAGATTTTTGTTGGTTATGCACCAAATGGCTACAGACTGTTTGATGCAGAAAGAAGAAATATTGTTGTGACAAGAGATGTTGAATATGAGCAGAAAGCGACAAAAGAAACTATACAGAAAAATCTTGTTATTGATGAACTATCAATGATACTAGCAATCAAGAAAATGAAATAGAAGACCATGAAAATCAAGGAGAAGAAAATCAAGAAGTAATAACATGCAATGAAGACACAAGAAACTACAACCTCAGGAAAAGAACTAGTTTAAAAACCTGTAAAATATAATGATTATGAAACAGCTTTACTTACCTATGAAGAATGTATGAGTGCCGTGAATGAGATTTTCACTCTGCAGAGGAGTGTGCGCTGATGTGAAACTTCCTGGCATATTAAAACTGTGTTCGCAGAAGAGCTTCTGTTAACTTTGGAAGGTAGGAGATGAGGTACTGGCAGCAGTAAAGCTGTGGGGATGGGGCGTGAGTCGTACTTGGATAGCTCAGTTGGCATAGCACTTGCCCGAGAAAGGCAAAGGTCCTGAGTTTGAGTCTCGGCCCTGCACACAGTTTTAATCTGCCAGGAAGTTTCAATGTATGAGTGGTCCAGACAAAAAAATTGGTTAAAAGCAATTGAAGAAGAAAAGAGATCTCTTCAACAGAATGAAACATGGAAGTAAGCAAAAGGGAAAGAAATATTAACAAGCAAATGGATCTTTAAAGTCAAAGATGATGGATCATATAAGGCCAGACTAATTATCAGTGTTTGTCAACCAGAAAAGGATATATATTTCAAGGAATTATTCAGTTTAGTAGTAGATATATGCTCATTGAGACTGTTGTTTGAGCTGGCAGCAGAGAAAAATTTCCATATGAGAGTGTTTGATGTCAAAACAGCATTTCTCTGTGGGAAACTGGATGAAGAAATTTTTATGAAGATACCTGAAGGATACAAAGAAGCCGAAAAAATCTATGTTTTGAAGAAAGCTCTGTATTGGTCTTAAACAAGCCCCACCCAGATGGAATAAAACTTTGACAGATTTCCTAAAACCAGAAGGACTAATTCAACTGAAATCAACTGTAGGCCATGAAGGCTTCATTAGTTCCAGAGGCAAAGACAAATGAAGAAAATCAAGAAAATGAACACAATGAATTTGCATATCGTGAAGCCTTAGGAAGCCTTATTTATTTGTCATGTAAAACCAGACCAGATCTTGGGTCTACAGTAATTTGTGAGAGCCGCTTCACAGAAAAGCCTAAGAAAAGGGATTACAAAAATATAAAAAGAACTCTTAGATATCTACATGGATCCAAGAATTATGGTCTTTTCTATAAGAAAAAAGAAAGTGAAGAAGATGACAGCATTCATCTAAATGTTTATTGTGATGTCATTTATGCACAAGATTTAAGAGACAGAAAAAGTTCTTAATAATGGTGCTCCCATCAGTTGGTGTTCCAAGAAGAAATTATGCACAAGATTTAAGAGAGAGAAAAAGTTGTTTATAATGGTACTCCCATTAGTTGGTGTTCCAAGAAGCAAAGTGTGACAGATACTTCATCAACTGAAGCAGAATACATTTCAGCAGCAGAATGCGTCAAGGAAATAAAACACATCAATACCCTAATACAAGAGTTAACCAGAAGAAAAGTGAAAAACATTCTTCATGTGGACAATCAAAGTGCTCTCCAAATGATCAAATCAGGACAGTTGGTTAGACGAAGCAAACATATAGATGTAAAATTTCATTATATTAGCGAACAATAGCGAGAAGGGTTGTTCGAGATACAATATTGTAATATGGAAAAACAATTAGCAGACATACTGACCAAAGCTCTACAAAGATCAAAGTTTGAGAAATCTAGAAATGCTATTATGAAATAATAACCATGACTGTGATAACTAAATTTGTGAAGCTTGTGATTTAGAGTCAAAAAAATAAATACTGTACTTTAAGGGGGGGATGTTGAAGGGTGCGGAGGAAGTAAAATACAATGTTTACTACATGTGCTTTAAAAAAGAATAGTGCTTAACATCTAAGAGTTTATATAAAAATACAATATATCTGTAAGGTAGGTTGACATAGCAACATATCAAGTGTGTATAGTTTTTTTTTTTTTTGCTTTTGTGTCAATGTATGTGTGTTATTACATTCACATAAAGTTACAATAAAATTAAGGTAAAAATCACAGCATTTAAAGTGTAGATTTTTTAAAGTTGTACGCTGCACTATAGTTGTGTAGCATTTCCAATCAGGTTTATTTCTACAGAGCACAGCAAAACACTAGTAAGGAGAAGTACAGATTTGTTGCAAAAACTTACAAAAACATTTCCTCATGTAGCCCACATCAGAACCAAGGGCAAAATGTGTAAAAATTAACAAGATTATCTGTGAAGCAAGGAAACTGTACAATTGGCAGTATATATTTTACTCAAAGAATAAATATAAAGCCACATGGGGAGTTAAAACAATAAAACACGGTGTGCCACCAGTCTACAATTTATCACAGAATTCGATTCCAACATTTAAGATGTACTTATACAATACAAATTAAGAAATAACGTCAAGCCTAGAAGAAGTACCGAACAACTGTCTTATGGCTGAGAAACAATGTGTTTCACAGAAGGCAGATTTGTAAAATCCTCCTAAAGCTGTCAGTACATTTGAAATAAAATATGTAATTCAATACTACTGACCAAATTTGCCCGATTGGCCAGCTTCAAGTGAATAGTTATGAATGTTCATATGTATATAGCATTAAGAGATCTTACAGTGTCTCTCTGTAGGAGAGACGCTCGGTACAGGCTTTTGTTGAAGTTTCGAGAACATACCTTCACCTAGGAGTCAAGCAGTATATTGCCTCCTCCTACGTATATCTCGTGAAGAGACCATGAGGATAAAATCAGAGAGATTAGAGTCCACACAGAGGCATACCGACAATCCTTCTTTCCACGAACAATACGATACTGGAATAGAAGGGAGAACCGATAGGGGTACTCAAGATACTCTCAGCCACACACTGTCAGGTGGGTTGCGGAGGATGGATGTAGATGTAGATAAAAGAAAAAACGCATCAGAGACTACTCAAAGATCATCGGAATTTCATAAACCATACAAAGTGCACATTTGTATGTCCAGATTCTCACCGAAGTTCCTAATATTTAACTTTTCTGTATGGTTTCCTGGATGGCAACTTTCTGGCATACCAGTACTGTATTATCTCTTGTTTGGCTTTTTCATTATGATACAATGCCAGGAAATGAAAATGTGCACTTGAAATTGAGTGAACAGTTGAAACTAGCCAATAGTGTGGAATCAAACACTTCATTTCAAATAAATTGACTACCTCTAAGGAAAAGATTAATAGAAGGAAATTTCTTCAGCAAACCGACAAAAATAACTTCATTAGTCTCCAAGATGATAAATGGTTGATTGCTAATAACGTGGAAATAATATAAAATCAGAAAACTGGAACTCCTAACATATTTCAGTCTTCTGTGGTTATGGGAATGTATTGAAGAACTTGATGGCTCTTGGTCACAGATTTTTTTTTTAATTTGACATACGAATTTTAACGAAAATAAAACAGCTATATCCCGAAAAGTATACATGGGTCACGTCGAGAATTACCTCCTTCCCCTTGTCAAATCTGGCGGCTTGGGTGGGCCAGAAAATTTTTTGCCAGTTGGCATCTGGCTGCTTGCTGCTACTGCTCATACGGTTAACAGCTACACTTCATGTAGCCAGAAGTGGAGAAGGCACTACCCATCCGTGAATTCAGCTCTGCGCATGCGCAAGGGCCCGCTGCCAACTGCTCAAACGAACATATAATGTAAATAATTCAGTCATATACCCATTTTGACACGACTTAATGCCTGCATCGGAATTGAGGGAACCAGGGGCTATGATACTGAAGCGCTATAGTAATATCTATTGTCGGCACATGAATATTGCTCATCCGTAAATTAAGGGGTACGTTACTCACTGTTTCTGAGCACGTCTCCGCGACCTTTCTACTCGTTGTGTCTAACGATCAAGCATTACATTCTTCTCCAAATAGTGCGAGAAACGCATTGTACGAACCCGTAATAACTCCTAACCAGAGATTAAACTCGGCATCACTTAACCAGTGATTTATGGCCGGTTAGCGAACTTAACTGTGGAATACGTTTTCAAGATGGTAGGAATAGTGACAGATGCAGATGGCGAAAAGAAATTATGGCTGAACTTTTCATGAGAGCAAGGAAGGAGAAGAAATTAAGACGACACCGATTTCGAATTTATATCCGGATTTCTTTTAGCAAAAGAAGCCGTACTTCGTCTTTTCTATCTTGTACTTGCATGAGAAACTGGAGCATGTAACTGACAGGTGAGAGTATTTCTCTGTTCTCTAAAATAGTTTATTTGTAGTAATATCCAATTGATTCCAATACTTCATGAATCCTGTCGTGTTATTTATGTAAAGTAGGCACATTAAACTGACTGTTTGTGCCAAAATAGTTTTTATCTGCTGTGTGTTACAACTGTTGGAGTCAAATCAGAAAACCACGCCAATTATATGGGCACTATTTGTATTAACAGCTTTTCTGTTTTAGACAAAAAGCACTATGATTTTTCATGTTGCAAAATTTTTGATAACACTGCAGTGTCCCAATTTCATTTAGCGACAATACATGAATATCAGAAAATATTTATCCACTCTATTTACTATGGAGAATGACTATTTTTGTAAACACCACAATAGTGTCCGAACAACTTTCTGTCTTTCAGTGAAAATATTGGGATCATAGGCCCATTGTTGCTTCAGGGCAACAACATTGCCTCCCACCTACCATTATTCACTGAAGCCTGTGACTATTTGGGCTTACTCAAGCTAAAATTTAATACAGTAAGATTAACAAGGAAGTTACCATGTTTTAAAGTGGTGCCTCCCTAGTTATTGAACGTAGCTCTAAGCCCATCCATATTTATCATGAAATAATAGTTATATATGTATCTTACAAGAGCAGAAAAGGAACCTCATTTTGAATCTGAATAGTTGTAGCATGTGGAAAGAGTGTCTGGAATGCTATGTTTTAACTTTCCTGAAATTTACAGTAATCTTCAGTGTCATTCTTTACATCAAATTATAGCTAGTTGAAGGTGACTTAAATTGAAATATCTTAAATTGTACTTGTGTGAAGTATAATTTATTTGTGAAACTGATGGCTTTTTATCATTGTTTAATGTAACAAAAAGTTTGATAGTACACTGATGTCCTGAGTTCACTCAAACATATCTCTAGCAGAAAATATTGTTCGCACGTATCTCCCATGGAACAACATTCCATCTTTTAGGGACTGCTTCAGAGCAACAAAATTGTCCACTACCTAGCATTAGCCCCAAAAATATATAAATTATTTGTGCTTACTCAAGCTAAGTTTAACACAGTAAAATTAACAGGAAAGTCAGTTTTCTAAAGAAAGCTGTAGGATATGGCTGTTGCTTCTCAGTTCTAAGTAACAGCAACATAAACACATTCCACATTTATCATGAAGTAATTGTAATCTGTGTGTTATAAGAACGTAAGTACTTATCTTTTAACTAACAGGAATCTTAAGTTACTGAATCACATAATTCTTCCAGACAAGCTTAAGTGTCGTAATATGAGTGAGACAGTGCACAAAAGGTTTAGTTCATATTTAACTGGGAGAATGGAGAAGGTTGAAATTAACAGTACTGATAGCCTGCAAAAATTAGTAGAATATTTTGAATGGGGAGGCATCAAGAATGGTGACCCAAATGGTTCTGTCTTGTGCCCCTTATTGTTCTTAATATAAATTAATGACTTGCCACTTTACATTTATGAAGATGCAAAGCTAGTTCTTTTTGCTGATGATGCAATTATAGTAATTACACACAACAAACAAAAGTCAGGTGAGGAAAATGTAAAAAATATCTTTCAGAAAATTATTACATTGTTCTCTGCAAATGGACTGTCACTAAATTTTGAGAAAACACAGTATACACAATTCTGTACAGTAAATCACATAACACCACTGATAAATGTAGACTGTGAACAGAAGTCTGTTGCTAAGGCAGAATATTCAAAATTTCTTCATGTGTCCATCGATGACAAATTGAATTGGAAGAAACACATTGATGATCTACTGAAACAGTTAGGTTCAGTTACTTACACTGTGAGGATTATTGCAAATTTTTGTGATAAACATACTAGTGAATTAGCCTAATGTGCCTCTTTTTGTTCACTGCTTTCATATGGTATCATATTTTAGGGTAATTCATCATTAAAAGAAAAATGTATTCATTGCACAAAGGCATGTAATCAGAGTAATAGCTGGAACCCACCCAAAATCACCTTGCAGACATTTATTTAATAACCTATCCCAATTCATAAACAACAGCAAAATCCATAGCTACAACACTAGAAGAAAGGATGATCTTCACTATTCTGGTTTAAATCTGACTTTGGCTTGGAAGGGGGTGAATTATGCTGCCACAAAAATATTAGGTCATTTGCCAAATAACATTAAAAGTTTGACAATGGCCAACCAACATTTAAAAACAAATTTAAAAAATTCTGAATGAGAACTCCTTCTATTCAGTAGATGAATTTTTAGATGTGAAGTAGTAACAGCAAAGAAAAAAAAAGGAGTTACATTATATAAAGAAAACTTATGTTAAAGTGGAACTTTCCACATCATTATGAAATGTCATATTCATGAACTGTGGAACAAGTATTAATGCAATGTAATGAATCAACATAATCATAACATTGGAAGGAGTGGCTGGCTAGACATGTTTTTAAATTTCCCTTGAACTGTCACACAAATTGTCTCATGTCATTCTTTTCTTTCTTTCAGAAATGACTTTGTTTCTCAATGAACCATCTACTATTGACACTGAAATATTTTGCCTCTGGTGATTTTCTTCTGTCCATTGGGGGCTATCTTTTGTATTGGCAAGGGGACGGGCAACAAGATCATTAAAAGGATGTGTTTGACACTGCCAACATGTACACGAGACAGTTTTGTTAGTTATTTCAGTTCTCTGATGTAATGAAATGAAAATAAAATACATAAATTTATATGGATTAATTTGTTTTTATTCTGAAATCATTTGTTTTAATTTTTATTTTTGGATCCCATTTTTTAACTTTATACTCTTTTATAACCAGTATTGTTCTCCTTCCTTTCTTTGGTTCCATTTATGCTACTTTTGAAGTAGCACTATCTGCAGCTCTGATACTTTTTTTCACATTTGAGAACAGGCATTCGTATTCTGAAAGCAAAATTTGCAGTTCTAAGTTAAGCTGACTGCACGAAGGCAGGAAGTACACTGAAGGTGTCATACCTTCAGTTACTTCCTCTTCTCTTCCAAGTTACATGTAAGTTACTATTCCTCAAACGTTTAGGGTGAAATCCAATAACAACAGCCTCCACTTTCATGTATGCCTTAGGTACATTTCTGCCCCAGTATAACCAAAAGATAATGTTTGTTAATCGTAAATATCGGGATCTTATTCTTTATGTGTAGCATCAATATAATTAATAACAGTCGCCACAACACAGAAACAGTATTTATGTGCACCTCTGAACTGCAAAAGTAGATGCACAAATAGTGTTAAACAATTTTGCAAAAGAACTTTCTGTAGAATACCCACCTGCTGTAATGAATCAATCATTATAAGACGTAAATATACACACAAGCTATCCAGTAATATCTCTCAGAATCGACAATCAAAACAGTCTCCATGATGTCTGTGTTGTCACAGTTTGTTGGAGACTTGGACTGTGTGGCTGGTCCCGGTGGAGGTTCGAGTCCTCCCACGATCATGGGTGTGTATGTTAGTCCTTAGGATAATTTAGGTTAAGTAGTGTGTAAGCTTAGGGACTGATGACCTTAGCAGTTAAGTCCCATAAGATTTCACACACATTTGAAGTTTTTTTTTTTTTTTTTTTGATGGTGACTCAGTAGACCAACTGTTGCACAAAGCAGTTGCTTCTATATTATTTGCCTAATTGTAGTTCACCATCTACCATACAGTGACATCTGATGTGTTACTATCATGTTTAGAAGTGTTGCATCTGAACTGAACTGACTGTCGTGTCCTTCTGTTGACAACTCGATTAAATTATGTATTTTATTGTATGCAACTTGGAACTTACGTTCGACAGAGCGACATTCTGTAATCTCTGCTAGTTTCTGTTCCTTTCTTAAAAAAACGTATGCCTGCTGTAGCTCTCTATAGATCTATGTAAAGTTGTTTGTAAATGGAAATGATGCATATTTTTTCCCATACATTGCTCGGAAATTTAGAATTGTCTCTTTTTGGTGAAACAACAAATGCCTGATCCTTTATCTAATTTCAAGACAAATCGTTGTACTGTTATACATACAAGTACTCAACAAAATTAGTTAATTGTTTTGTACTAATATTTTCATTGAATGAGACTGCAGCAGTATTCGTCTTTTCAGCTACACTCTTGAATTCGTTTATAGTAGCTACTAGCTTCAAAGTATCTTCAAGTGAATAGTTTTGCGATCTGAAATGCTTGTTTCTCACGTTAGATACGCTATTTTCTGCAGATAATGACTAATTAAATATGAAATGACATACACAAAAATACCCAATATGCTCTTCAGTTGTTGCCAACTCAACTGGATGGGAAGGATATTCCAGGAATAACTAACTAAAGAATAAAATGGGGTCATACAACGTTCACTCCAAGTTAACCTGTGGTTAGCCTATTCCTTGATTAGCTAACCATGTTTTTTTTTTAGATTGTACCACTGGCCCATCCTCTATGATAAATGACATTGTACAGAAAGGCCCATTTAAAATAGTAAATTTTCAGCATCTCGTAAATGAGAACAGAAGAAAATTTTCAATTCCTTTTTAAGTAAGTACTTTACCAAGTGGAGAAAAAAAGGATCATAAATGGCTTGTGTATTCGAAATCTACTAACAATTTTTGTTTTTGTTTAAACTTTTTGAATCTTCTTCAAGCAAGCCATCATATGATGCACTCCGTGACTGTGTTCATTTAGAATGGGCTTCAAGAGCATGAACATTTAACCACAGAATCTGTACAAAAAATGGATTAACTGTGAGATACGTTTGAAACAAAAAAAGCTATTTATCAAATTGACCTTGAACTACTAGAAAAGAGAAGTAACATTGGTGTTAGCTTCTAAAAAGAATTAAAAAGTATTATACCCACCATCAGGTATCTAGGTCAACATAATATGGCCTTAAGGGGAACCAGCGACGAGCTCTATCGAGAAAATTATGATAATTTTCATGGTTGGTCCAAATGATAACAGAATTTGACCCTGTTTTCAGGAACATTTAAGGTGGGTAAAAAGTCAAGAAATTCGTGATCATTATCTTGGGAAAAATATTTAATATAAATTCACAAATTTACTTGCCAACAAAGAAAAAAAAGCATTGTTAATTATGTAAAAGAAAGTAATTTGGTAAACACTGAATCACTTCATAAAGCCCTTTGTTTGGTTGTGTGAGTCCACACTTTATCTTAGCAGTTTCAATGAACCCATAATTAGCAATTTTAAGATCCTTGTGGGTCACAGAGGTTCCTTTGACCTTGTGGAAATGTTCTGAAAGTATCATGTACTTCATCCTTTCCTTCTGTTTGATGAGAAAAGTATCCATTATGATATAAGGTTCCTGGAAGGAATCTTTGGTTAATTTCAAGGAAGTACCATGCAACATTTCGACTGCTGTACAATTCCTTTCACAGCAGAAGGAATAACGAATCTCAAGGAGAATGATGAGTAATACTTGCCTGTAGCTTGATTGATATGGTATTCTTCAGTGTGTAGTGAAACCTTTCATTTTTACCTTGTTGGTGGTATGTAACCATTCTTGTCAGTTTACAGCCACAAATCTTTGCCATGGTTTGGTGCAAACTAGATTGCACTATGGTTTTACAAACCTGGTAATCCAGGAAGTAAAAAGTGCTATTTTCACAAACTGTGACATAATCGCTTGTAAAGTGCTATTGTTAACGTCTCTGCTTCAATATTTTGAAGGGACACAATTTCTGTCCAGCTGGTAAATCTATCTATGCAAGTTAAATGGGAAGTAAATTCATTAGAGAGTGGTAGAAGACCCAGCAGACTAGCATATATCACCTGAAAACTTTAATCAACAATGGGAAATTTTCCGATTGGTGTGTTAGTGTGCCTCGTAATTTTACTCTTCTGGAAAGATGTACAAATCCTAGTTCACTGTTAAACATCATTCTTTAAATTTGGATAGACAAATCTGGACGATATGAGTTTGACTCAAGCTCTCATACAAGGATGAGCCATTAGATCAGATTCCATTAGGAATTTTGTGCACCACTACCAGACAAGAAATATTGCAAATAAGGGAAACTCCAACCTAAGTTAAATAAATTTGAAACTGTATTTTATTGTTGCATATCGATTTCAATCACAGAGTGATTATCTTAAGTGCAAATGTAACATAAAACACACAAAATGAGGCCTAAACGATCAATGCTCAAAAATATGTGTCAATTTACAACAGATACAAGGATTGTATCAAAAGTGAGGGTCCTATATTTTTTACAAATAGAAAACGTTATTTATTGTTATTAATTTATATATTGTTTATTTTTCAAATTAGTCTCAATTTTTTCCGACACACTTTTGAAGACGGTGCTCCAGTTTTTATATTCCTGAGTTGAAGAAGTCTCCCGGACACCCGTTGAAGAATCGTGTGATCTCTGTTCGAATTTCATCATCACTCTTGAAGTGTTTGCCACTTAAGTGTTCTTTTAGCTTGGGGAAAAGCTGATAATCGCTGGAGGCTCAGTCCAGGCTGTACAGGGGATGGGGCACACCAGTGCACATATATTTCTTCAAAAGCTCCTTTGTTTGACCCAGGATGTGGGTCGATCGTTGTCATGAAAAAGCACTACTCCTTCCTTCAGTCGCCCTCTCTGACGATTCTGGATTGCTCGCCAGAGTTTGGTCAATATTTCACAATTTCTGTCTGAGTTTATTGTCGTCCCAGATTGCATGAAATCGACGAGGAGTATCCCCTTCCGATCCTAAAACATAGTGGCCATAATCTTTCCTACCGACTGTGTTCGTTTGAATTTCTTTGGTGGCAATGAAATGGAGTGACGCAACTGACAAGATTGTCGTTTTGCTTCGGGGGTGTAATGAAACACCCACGTTTCATCTCTCCTTGTTGCCTCCTCCCTCACATTGTTGAAGAAACTTGTGAGGACAGTCAAGGAGTTGCTCCTTGTGTCTGTCAGTCAGCATCCAGGGAACCTAAAGAGCACACAACTTGCGATAACCCAACGTTTCTGTTAAAGTTTTTCAATTTTTCCGTTGGAAGCTTTAAGAATTTAATCAACAAGTTCATGGACAGAGACCCTCCGATCTTTCAGCAGATCACTGTTGATCTTCTGGACAACTGCATCCGAAACCAGCGGTCTTCCATTCCGTTCTTCATCATGAACTTCCGTGTGACCCTCAACAAAAGCCCTGCACCACTGGCGCACGTGCTGAAAGGACATGCGCTCTTCACCAGAAACTTCAGTCAGCTGCCAGTGAATCTCCACAGGCAGTAACTTCCTTGCATGGAGAAACCGGATTATTGCTCGAACCTCGCGGGAGCGACGATCAAACTTCCATCTCTGATGGCTTCCAAGCCAACACTGAGCGACGTAGCGAATCGCAGATGGGTAGTCTCGAGAGTGGGGGAACCACTGCAGACAGCACTGTTGTCGGGTTTCGCCTAGCATCTTCCCTTGAGGCTGTAGCTCATTGGGAACCTTACTTTTGGTACAACCCGCATCACATTGAGTTTTACGAGGTAAAATACATACCAAGACTAAGCCAGTGAACTCCTATAACCATGCATAAAATATAGCTCCAGTCATAGAAGTCTACCTTCAAGAACATGCCAACTAGCAGGAAAGACTCAAACTGAGCCAGCTACTTACAACTAATGGCAACACCGCCCTTCTTATCGAATGCATTTACACTATAGAATATTTGTTTATACAGAAAAAATACACTGAACATAGATTTATATGAAATAGAATACAGAATTATAGAATTAAGATATATTGCCATAAATACATAGCGCAAGAAAATATGAACATTACTAGAGCTAACTAGGTTGTTGAATGGAATTACAAGTGATTTCGAATTGCTGCATTCCAATAGAATAGTCTTTTCTAGCAATATGTGTTAATGAAACAACCATATCATCAATAAAATGGCAGCAGGCATTTAAAGGACATGTACTCTTACTTATTACTAATATGCCTTCTACACCATAGATTGAAAGCCAGAACGAAATCATACAAAATGGTTCAAATGGCTCTAAGCACTATGGGACTTAACATCTGAGGTCATCAGTGCCTGAGACTTAGAAACTACTTAACCTAACTAACCTAAGGACATCACACACATCCATACCCGAGGCAGGATTCGAACCTGCGAATGTAGCAGCAGTGTGGTTCCAGACTGAAGCACCTAGAACCACTCGGCCACAGTGGCTGGCGAAATCATACAACTGTGCTCTCTGGCATCTCAAATTCAAATGAATCTATCGTAGTAGAAAGTTATTCTTTCAATAAACCGATATTTATATTACAGACCAACTATTTAAAAATATTTATTTGCTGATGACGACCACTAAATGGATGAATACAGTATGGTTTAGATGATGTTAATAACAACTTTTTATACTAACAAATGTAAATTATGAAAAATTTGGTTACATAGTTTGATGTTATAAATCATTAGGGATACAATGAGGATCAAGTTAGTAAGAGATATGTTTACAGATAAAAAGTATGTAAAACGTTCTCATATTGTGACCAACTGTCATAGTACTACACAAGAGCTTCCACAAAGCCGTTTTAACGTCTTACTAGGAGACTGATGGACGTCTCATATTTAACCTTGGGGAGCAAGCCAGCCCATGAAGCACTCCCAAAAATGGATGCCCTTCCTCATCTGTTTGCTGAGCAGGACACTGTCAGTCCAGTTTTGGTTGCAGAATATCTCCATGTCTTAGAGGAGATCAAGATATCCACCCTTGACCCCCCTATGTAAAAGCTTAAACTGTGATGTTATCTGGGGGAGCATGCTCTATGGCTACCAAATGCGCTACAAAATTAAATCTCTTCGCTATATCTTTCCTGTCCAATGCCACATACTCACAATATCTCATTTGTAGCTTTCACCCTTTTTGTCCTATGTAGACAGCATTAAATTCTCGACACAGTAGTTTACAGACTCCTAGTTGTCAGCATCTGCACATAAATATTCTTAAAACAGAATGTCTCTAATACAAATATCGGTTTATTGCAACAATGAAAGGTCTCACATCTGTAATTTTCTACACTATCATATAGACAGTTCATAAAATGACAGTGAGATAGATTTATTTGTATTTGACATGCTAGAGAGCATGCCCCCCCCATGAACCATGGACCTTGCCATTGGTGGGGAGGCTTGCGGGCCTCAACAATACAGATAGCCATACCGTAGGTGCAACCACAATGGAGCGGTATCTGTTGAGAGGACAGACAAACGTGTGGTTCCTGAAGAGGGCAGCAGCAGCCTTTTCAGTAGTTGCAGGGGCAACAGTCTGGATGATTGAGTGATCTGGCCTTGTAACACTAACCAAAATGGCCTTGCTGTTCTGGTGCTGCGAACAGCTGAAAGGAAGAGGAAACTACAGCCGTAATTTTTCCTGAGGGCATGCAACTTTACTGTATGATTAAATGATGATGGCGTCCTCTTGAGTAAAATATTCCGGAGGTAAAATAATCCCCCATTCGGATCTCCGGGCGGAGATCGGTGAATATGGATTGGGGCTAAGAAATGAAAGAGGAAGCTGCCTGGTAGAATTTTGCGCAGAGCATAACATAATCATAGCTAACACTGGGTTCAAGAATCATGAAAGAAGGTTGTATACATGGAAGAATCCTGAAGACACTTAAAGGAATCAGATAGATTATATAATGATAAGACAGAGATTTAGGAACCAGGTTTTAAATTGTAAGACATTTCCAGGGGCTGATGTGGACTCTGACCACAATCTATTGGTTATAAACTGTGGATTAAAACTGAAGAAACTGCATTAAGGTGAGACCTGGATAAACTGACTAAACCATCATGTGGTTGTACAGAGTTTCAGGGAGAGCATTAGGGAACGATTGACAAGAAAGGGGGAAAGAAATACAGTAGAAGTAGAATAGGTAGCTTTGAGAGATGAAATAGAGGGGTCAGCAGAGGATGAAGTAGGTAAAAAGACGAGGGCTAGGAGAAATCCTTCAGTAACAGAAGAAATATGGATCTTAATTGATGAAAGGAGAAAATATAAAAATGCAGTAAATGAAGCAGGCAAAAAGGAATACAAACGTCTCAAAAATGAGATCGACAGGAAGTGCAAAATGGCTAAGCAGGGATGACTAGAGGACAAATGTAAGGATGTAGGGGCTTATCTCGCTAGAGGTAAGATAGATAATGCCTACAGGAATATTAAAGAGACCTTTGGAGGAAGCAGAACCACTTGCATGAGTATCAAGAGCTTTGATGGAAACCCAGTTCTAAGCAAAGAAGGGAAAGCAGAAAGGCGGGAGGAGTATATAGAGGGTCTATGCAAGGGTGATGTACTTGAGGACAATATTATGGAAATGGAAGAGGACGTAGATGAAGATGAAATGGGAGATACGATACTGTGTGAAGAGTTCGACAGAGCACTGAAAGACCTAAGTCGAAACAAGGCCCCGGGAGTAGACAACATCCCATTAGAACTACCAAGAGCCTTGGGAGAGGCAGTCCTGACAAAACTTTACCATATGGTGAGCAAGATTTATGAGACAGTAACCCTTCAGGGTTCAGTCTTGGGTCCCTTATTTTTTATTAATATATGTATTACTGACTTGCTTCTCTATATTCATGAAGATGCAAAGCTAGTTCTTTTTTATGATGATACAAGTGTAGTAATCACACCCAACAAACAAAAATCAACTGAGGAAATTGTAAATAATGTCTTTCAGAAAATTATTACATTATTCTCTGCAAAAGGACTCTCACTAAATTTTGAGAAAACACAGCATATACAATTCTGTACAGCAAATGGCATAATACCATTGATAAATATATAGACTATGAACAGAAGTTTGTTGCTAAGGCAGAATGTTCAAAATATCTGCATGTGTCCACTGATGACAAAATGAATTGGTAGAAACACATTGACGATCTGCTGAAATGGTTAGGTTCAGCTACTTGTGCTGTTAGGCTTATAGCAAATTTTGGTGGTATACATACTAGTGCATTAGCCTACTATGCCTGTTTTTATTAATTACTTTCATGTGGCATCATATTTTAGGGCAATTCGTCATTAAGAAAGAAACTATTCATTGCACATAAGTGTGTAATCGAAATAATAGCTGGAACCCACCCAAGATCATCTTGCAGACTAGGGATATTCAGAGTACCTTCGAAATACATATATTCACTTATGAAATTTGTCATTAATAACCCATACCAGTACAAAACTAACAGCGATTTGCATAGCTACAACACTAGAAGAAAGCATAATCTTCACTATTCTGGATTAAATATGACTTTGGCACAGAAAGGGGCGAATTGTGCTGACACAAAAATATTGGGTCATTAAAAATCTGACAGATAGTCAACCAACATTTAAAAGCAAATTAAAAGTTTTTCTGAATGGCGACTCCTTCTACTCAGTAGATGAATTTTTAGATATGAAGTGGTAACTGTTGAAAAAAATTAATTAATTATTTTATATAACGAAATCTTATGTTAAGGTGACACATTCCACATCATTAAGAAATGTCGCATTCATGATCTATCAAACAAGGATTAATGTATGTATGTATGTAATGATATTCTGCAAGTTCTATCTGAACCACTCTACAACTACAGATCCTGACATAGGTGGTCTATAAAAGCATCCAATCACCATATTTGACCATTCTTCAATTTCACCCAGATTAATTCACATTCGGAATCCATGATAACTTCGCCAGCTTTTCCACCATTGGCGACTAACCTATCCTTTCGATAAATATTCCAATATGAATTTAGGATTTAGTTCTGATTGGAGTCTGTTTTCAACCAGCTTTCTGTTCCCAACACTATTTGTGCATTACAGCCTAAAGTAAACTCTACTAATTCTGGGACCTTTCCTTGGATGTTTCTGCAGTTTCCTAAAATCATGTTAATTTTTTTCTATCTCTGACCTGAGAGGAACAAGATTCGCTGAGTTCACTGTGGCTTGTTTAACAGGGAAGTCGTCTTTGATCCCAAAGGGGGGGGGGGGGGTTCTAAACTAAAAAAGCTATATGTGCATGCCATACATACTCCGCTACCCTAGTAGCCGCTTCCTACAAGTAGTGCACGCTGATCTATTAAGGGGAACCCTACAATGCTGCACTCGATCCCCGCCCCATCCAGATTGTTGCTTGAATGCCACGTGATAGGTGTATACTGTGCCAAGGTGTATTCTGGGCCAAGATGTTGGAGTTAGCGGTCATGTGTGCATGATATGCTTGCTAGCGTGTACGAATGGCGTATGTGTCTCTCTTTTATTGACGAAGGCTGGGGCCGAAAGCTTTCTGTAATTGTGCCTGTAAGTAGGAATCTGTCTTTACATAAATTTTTATTAAAAATTTGAGTACAAAGTATAAATATTCCTTGTACAAACTGAGTTGTATTATAACTGAATTGATCGAAGTTCATATTCATTGCAACACATTTGAACACAAGCATCTCTGTAAGACGTTAATCGCGTACAGGCCATATTGCCATGCCGCACAGATTGCTGACGAAACGGCGTGACATCATTAGAAATACGGGAAGCGAAAACGCTACATGCGTACTGGTACTGTTAATGCAAGGAATTCCTAACCGCTGTCGAAACAAATACCGTAAAATTTAATTGATTGTAAGTTATCCTTGTTTCTGGTCATTTTGAAGTTGATTGCTGACTACAAAAATATTTCACATAAAACTGCGGAAGTTTTATCATCCATTGATAAATATAGAAAACTAAAACGGAAATGGATGTTAATGTAAATAAAGTAAGGCTTTATTTTGATCATTTCGTCCCAAAAGATTGGGAACAAGACTTTAAAAAAATGAGTTTCTGGGATTGCCTTCAACAGGAAAATTAAAAGGTGTTGTGCGGTTACAAAAATTCCAAATTGGCTTGGAAATGGATTCAAGGTTGTCACAAGTACCAGCAAGGACAACGAACAAGTAATTTCCAGATATTCATTTTCTTTAGAAACACATTTTCTCTGTAAAATTTTTTAAAACATTGTTCGGTGGTCAAAACGTACAAGTAAATTTGTTAATTAAGTAATTTGAAGTCCTGACTGCATACAGTAATAGATTTTTTAAAAAGTTTTTATGTGGCCAGAACTGTGGTTGGATAAAATTTTTAACATTTCTATGCATATTCGGTTTTGGAATTATTCGTGCATCTTTTTTTTACAGCAATCACAAAGTTTTCACATAATAATAATAATAGTAATAATAAAATAATAACGCTCTTCTGAAATACCTTTGTTTTGTTAACACCTAACATCAGTAAGGGATCACCGACGAGAAAGGGAAATTAGATTTGATAATTTGACCAGCAAAGAGGTAGTTCTAGATTTACACCTTAACGCTGAAGAGGAAAGAGATTAAAAACGAAAATATAATTGCTGGGGAAAGAAACCTGCACTCTGAAAAAACAGTAGATTTCCTTCTTCTGCAATAAAATGACAAATTAGAGATAATGTAAACAGACCAGATTCGATCTTTACATAATAATGAAAAGAGCATGAAGACATTGATAATGCTACTGTCTTAAGAGATTGTGCTTACACTTCTTACGGAAAAAGAAGTACCCTTTTTCGTTTAGGTCAACACTTCAGAAATGGGCTAAACAAGTGCAAACCTGGAATTCTGTAAGAAGCTAAGATAGAAACATTCAAACCTCTAGAGAAAATAGGCGTCCTATGTTTTGACGAGATGAATATATATGGTAGCGTGTGTTATGACTCATCAGATGATGTAATTTTAGGACCAAACAAAAACGTTATTGTGTCCACGATTCGTGGGAACAGCCTACATATTTTGGTTTCTATAGTACCATGATTACTGATATACACTTGAAATGTTCAAAATAGTTGGAAGTTGCTGGAACCTAAACTGCAGTAGTAATTTGTGATATGATGGGAGGGGGCAAGAACTAAAAGATCTGGAAGGAGCTTGGAGTTCCCAGAACAACAACCCACTTTCCAAACCGCACGGTTCCAGTAGAGAAGAGTGTGGGTTTTCTGTGATGCCCCACATTTGCTTAAATCGCTTAGAAACATGGTTTTAGTTACATAATGGAGTAACACAGCCCAACATCATAGTCTTGACAAAAAGCTTCTTTAAAATCTGTTAGCAACACAGGTCAGCTATTTAAGCATGATACACATTTAATTATGGTACATGACATTACGATAGTTCACGTGGCAATAAGAGGACGAGCTTGGCAGAACGTACAAACGGCCGTACAACTGTTTTCACACCGTTGTGCCTGAGTTGTTAAATATCTGCTAAACAAAGAACAGGAAGTAAATTCGATTGAACTGATCAGTGACCTCTTTGACGTTTCAACGTCAGTGCTTCCCAATGATGACAAAATATTGCTTCGAAGTGGCTATGGCCTTAATTTTCAAAGACAGGAGAATGCACAAGAACGCATCCTCGAGGTTTGCCTGCTGTCATTCCAGAAGGGTTTCATAATTTCGGTGAACTGTCTCTTTGGACATAAAGAATGTGGAAGCATCGTAAATCTTGACTTATAGGCTAAACCAAAGCCGTTTGGAGAACTTTTTTTCTGAATTTCGTTGTCTGGGAGCATTCTACGACTCAATATTTTTCGAAGCGAAAAATAAAATGCGGCGTCTCATATTGGCTGGAAACATAGAAGAAACACGTAGTCGGCAAAAATATCCGTTATGGAAAGTACTAGTGAGATGCCGTCACATGTTTTTCCAATAGAAGATAAAGCTTATCACAAGCGAGTTGTGTATTAACATAACTACAAATATGACAGGTGATTTGGAGTGCTCTAATTTCAGCACACAAGAGCCATGTTTATTGCAGTTTCCTACTGATGGACCAGTAACCATTAATGACTGCGAATCCCAAGATACGCTACAATATCTTGCTGGTTGTATAGCGTTTAAATGCAAATACATTGACAGTTTGTTCAGTCTCAGACAAAACGTCTTCTGGATTCAGACTGCATAATCGGTAATGACTGGATCTCTGTAATCTGCAGAGGTGGACTCAGTTCTTCTTGGACAGACTGGTTCAATAAAATGCAGGAGTTTGAAGTGATATTTTTCAGTTTTCATTGGCGAAATTAGCTAAGTATGACGGAGTGATGCAAAAGTTAATTTCTACACTAACCTCAAAGTTTCCCGAAATATACAACAAAATAGTTTCTCTCTTTACGTAAGGACTAGAACCTTCATTAGAATAAGGCATCTAAATACGACAGCTGAAACATTAAACATAAAAACATTAAACATAAAATCTCCAGTGAGTTGCGTTGTCACGGTCCTGAGCTACAGTAATCAGTATTCATGAATGCTGTAACATGTTGTAGCTCTTACTGCTAAGTCATTGAAGCTGGCTATTTTCATAACAAGCAAGTTTTTATTTCAAAATTTTAGATATAAGCGAAGCTTAATAATGTGCATCAGCACTCAACATCACACAATTAATGAGGCAGGTGATAAACTGTGGACATTGAACAGTTTCCCAACAACATTATACGTGTTAGCCAATTGCAGCACTGCGCCCCAGAAATGCCCTACCTGATTGCTTCCAGTTTCCTTGACATCAAGCATTGTCACGTTCACTGTTGCCAGCGCAGTGGATGATTACACTGAGGTGACAAAAGTCGTAGGATACCTCCTAATATCATGTCGGACCTCGTTTTGCCCGGCTTAGTGCAATATCTCGACATGGCATGGACTCAAAATGTCGCTGAAAGTCCCGTGCAGAGGTACTGAAGCGTGCTGTCCTTGTAGCCGTCCATAATTGCGAAAATGTTGCCGGTACAGGATTTTGAGCACGAAATGACCTCTCGCCTATGTTCTATAGATGTTCGATGGGTTCCATGTCAGGCGATGCGGATGGCCAAATCATTCGCTCGAACTATCCTGAATACTCTTTAAACAAATCGCCAGCAGTTGTGGCCCAGTGTCATGATGCATTGTCATCCATAAACATTCCATCGTTGTTTGGGAACATGAAGTCCATGAATGGCTGTAAGTGGTCTCCAAGTAGCCGAAAATAACCAGTTTCAGTCAATTATCAGTTCAGGTTGACCAGAAGACCCAGTCCATTTCATGTAAACACAGCCCACGCCATTTGGAGCTACCGCCAATTTTCACAGTGCCGTGTTGAAAACTTGGGTCTGTGGCTCCGAGGGGTCTGCGCCACCCTCAAACCCTACCATGAGCTCTTAACAACTGAAATCGGGCCTCTTCTGACCATGCCACCGTTTTCCAGTCATCTGGAGTCCGACTGGTACGGTCGCGATCGCAGGGGAGGCGCTACAGGTGATGTCGTACTGTTAACAGAGGCACCCGCGTCTGGTGTTTGCTGACATAGCCCATTAACGCTAACTCGCACTGTCCTAAGGTATACGTTCGTCGCACGTCCTACGTTGATGCCTGCGGTTATTTCGCGCAGCGTTGCTAGTCTGTTATACTACTAACAACCCTACGCAAACGCCGCTGCTCTCGGTCATTTGTCCGTGATGAGAGGTAATGCCTAAACTTTTGGTTTTCTCAGCACAGACTTGGCACCGTGGATCTCGAAGTATTAAATTACCCAATAATTTCCGAAATGTAATGTCCCATGCTTCTAGCTGTAACTACCATTCCGCTGTCGTGCTCTTGTAATCAGGTCGGAAACCTTTTTCACATGAACCACCTGTATTCAAATGGCAGTTCCGCCAAAGCACTGTCCTTTTATACGTTGTATACGCGACACTGTTCTCAAATGGCTCTGAGCACTATGGGACTTAACATCATAGGTCATCAGTCCCATAGAACTTAGAACTACTTAAACATAACCAACCTAAGGACATCACACCCATCCATGCTCAAGGCAGGATTCGAACCTGCGACCGTAGCAGCAGCGCGGATTCGTAATGAAGCGCCTAGAACCGCTCGGCCACAACGGCCGGCCGCGATACTATTGCCATTATATATGTGCATACCCCTATCCCATGACTTTTGTCACCTCATTGTACAGTGACTTTGCGATTTAATACACGTGTACAAATTTTAAATCACCAGTGCTGACTTTTTTGAGTGAGGTCAAAAAAATTTCCCTGGGAGATGCCGGAACGCTATTCCGCTGCGTTCCGACCGAAATTATGCATTGCTGCTTCCTAGAAGACGGTGAAAAGAGTGATCTGTGATCGTGGATCACGTGATCGTCAATTAAAAGTCTTATAGGAAAGATCTTGAGCGGAAAGACCCTTAAAATTTTATAGTTTGATAAACTCCCAGAAACATTCGGAGTATTACAACTATTTCCAAAGAAGATGTAGATAAAATGACTCTCATGGCACATCGAATGACAGATATGCGACAAGTGAATGAAGTTCATCCAACTCTAAAACAGAAGCTGTCATTACATGTAAAGCCTACATTCCAGTTGCATAGAGTGTACATTTGAAGAGAAGAAATATAACTCCAGCAGAGATAAAACAGGAATCATGGCGACTATTTTGTTGAAGTAGGAACAGAAGCCCACTGAGATACAGTTAAAACTACTGCTACTACCATTGTCATTTTGCTGTAGATTGTAGACCAAAAAAATATTTTCATCGTTGTGAATGATAAAATCGGGATACTGAGAAAAAATAGACACAATAACGGTCAAATGTTATGCCATTTATGTTATTATAAGAAACCAATTTCCATTTACTATCAAAGGTTGCAGCTCAAGCTAAATACTTTTGGTAGATGGCTGAGTAGATGTAGCAGCAAAACATGGCAAAACTAAAGTGGATGATTATACATCCTGTGCAGCGAATGGTTCTCAAATTCCAAGCTCTGGCTCAATATCACTAGACTTTGAATTAAAACATAGTTCACAATGGCCATTTGCGATATTATGCATAGATTTTGTTCATAATTTTCGTCTTCTGTTTGATCTTAAGAACATAAGATTCTTTGATAACAACATTCAATTCTAAGTGAAAGGGAGTGCATCATTTATTGAAACAAATGAGACAGCTAATTCCTTTCTTATCCTCTGTAAATAGTCTGTAATTTCTGGAGTAACAAAACACAATGTGGTACTCAAGTCAGTGTACATTGTATTTCACTATTTAGCAGCTCTGCAGTCTTCTGTTAGTGTCATAGATTAGACCCGCATTAACTACTGCTACATACGCCGAAGCGAGTTTTTCAGTACATGTTAAACCACAATATTCAACTCTCTAAAGCTATTCTGTCGTCTGAATAATATTACAGAACCAGATAGTTACTGATGTGTTTGTGGACATTATCATCGTATAAATAAGTGTACCATCCAAAGCCACTATCCAATTCCACGAATAGGCGATACTCACTTAATCCTTTAGGACAAGAAAGTATATTTTCCTAGATAGACCTTTTAAAATCTTATTATCAGATCCCACACTTGGAAGCAGATAAACAAAAACCAAAATAATTATCATTCCATATGATCTTTCTGAATTTAATTTTAGGGCGACAAGAAACAGACTTAACATTTTTCGAAGATTTATCAATGAATCATTAGTTTTTTGTGTACATAGAAGAGATTCAATCATACTGTTTGAACATCTTATTAAATATGGTCTCAATCACATTCAAGTCTGGATGAAGCACCTCGCACATTCTAACATTCCAGGCCATATGTTTTGGGTTGTTATCTTAATAAAACTTCAAATGTTCCCCAATCTGCATGTTCATGGGACTATATTGCAATTTGCTGCTCAGTATTCTGAAGTACTTATTTGGTCCACTTTATCAGCAATAAAAACCAGTTCACAAACTTCATTCGCTGACATGCATCACCACACCACTACATGTCCACTGCCACACTTCACAGATGCTTTTAGATTGTTTTTCTCTTGAAGCTCAGTATTAGATCGCAGCCCAACAGCTACCCTCCCATCAAACTGGAATACGAGTATTTTAAATTTACTCTCGTCAGCAAATGTAACGTCATTCCATCACATATTGTCATCTCTAACATGCTGTTTGGCAAACAGCATTCTCTTTCTTGGATTTATTTTATGAAGGGCTTCCAAAGTTCTTGGAAGTCCCATATGCAGTACATTGTCAATCAATCCTACCTTTCTTGTGCAAATCTTCTGATTATACTGGAAACTATACTCTTCATCATTTGTAACATTTCAGCAGTTTTTCGAAAACTTTTGCATACAGCATTACCAAAAATTTCTATCTGCACTCTCTTCTTCTGCAGCCTGTCATTACTTCAGCTGTACATTACCTTGCTATCCGTGGCTCCTCTGCACACGATCTCTGCAGGACAAATGAGTGTGTATGAATAACTTTTTTGACAGACGTTAACGGCGTCTGGAGGTTCGAGGGTCACTGTTTCTCCCCTGTTTCCTAAACATTTTACGATGGTGTTGTTGTCCCTGTCTAACAGGGATATTAACAATTAGTCTGCATGCACACTATTTTCTTTGAAGCATAGTGTCAGTGTGTCTCAAAGGCTAGATTTTAATGAATGCCCGAATAATTATGTGAGTCATTATATGTATCAGTCTACCATAGAGAACAATGAGTTTTACAAGGTAAAATACATACCAAGACAATGTCTTGTGGACTCATATAATCATGCACAAAGTGTAACTTCAGACATAGGTGTTCATCGTGAAGAACTTGCCAAAAAACCTAAGCCACCTGCTTACAAAAAAAAGAAGAAAAAACAAGCCTAAGCTGCTAAGCTCCATGTTCATGGTGCGGGATGCTAGCACATTGAATACAGTTACGACACAGACTACTTGTTCATACAGACGGCGATAGGTTGTACAGAGATTTAGATTAAATAAAATACAGAATTACAAAGTTAAAAACATACTGCCATAAATACTTAATGCAAGAAAATATGAACGCTACTAGAGCTAACTAGGTTGTTGAATGGAATTACAAGCAATTTCTAATTGCTTAAGCACTAATAGAAAAGTATTTTCTAGAAATATGTGTTAATAAAACCATGATATCATCAAGAGAACTTTAAAACACATGTATTTCTTATTAAAATATCTTGTCCACCTGTAACTGAATCCTAGAAGAATATCATTAAACTATGCTCTCTGTTGTTGTGGCCTTCAGTCCTGAGACTGGTTTGATGCAGCTCTTCATACTACTCTATCTTGTGCAAGCTTCTTCATCTCCCAGTACCTACTGCAGCCTACATCCTTCTTAATCTGCTTAGTGTATTCATCTCTTGGTCTTCCTCTACGATTTTTACCCTCCACACTGCCCTACAATACTAAATTGATGATCCCTTGATGTCTCAGAACATGTCCTACCAACCGATCTCTTCTTCTGGTCAAGTTGTGCCACAAACTCCTCTTCTCCCCAATTCTATTCAATACCTCCTCATTAGTTGTGTGACCTGCCCATCTAATCTTCAGCATTCTTCTGTTACGCCACATTTCGAAATCTTCTATTCTATTTTTGTCTAAACTATTTATCGTCCACGTTTCACTTCCATACATGGCTACACTCCACACAGATACTTTCAGAAACAACTTCCTGACATTTAACTCTATACTCGATGTTAACAAATTTCTCTTCTTCAGAAACGCTTTCCTTGCCATTGCCAGTCTACATTTTACATCCTCTCTACTTCGAGCATCATCAATTATTTTGCTCCACAAATAGCAAACCTTATTTACTACTTTAAGTGTCTCATTTCCTAATGTAATTCTTTCAGCATCAGCCAACTTAATTCGACTACATTCCATTATCCTCGTTTTTCTTTTGTTGATGTACATCTTTACAGATGAATGGAAAAATGATAGAAGCCGACCTCAGGGAAGATCAGTTTGGATTCCGTAGAAATGTTGCAACATGTGAGGCAATACTGACCCGACGATGTGTCTTAGAAGAAAGATTAAGGAAAGGCAAACCTATGTTTCTAGCATTTATAGACTTGGTCAAAGATTTTGACAATGTTGATTGGAATACTCTATTTCAAATTCCAAAGGGTAAAATACAGGGAGCCATTCTTGATACCTCCCCAGTTAGACGACTCTGCTGACTTTTGCAGACTATCGATACTGTTGAATTTGAATTAAGCCATTTGTGCACTATTCCACTCATGCCACAATACTTAAGCTTATCTAGAAGAATGTAATAATTCACACAATCAAAAGCCTTTGATAGATCACAAAATATCCCAATGGGTGATGTTTGGTTACTTAATGCATTTAATATTTTATCAGTGAAAGCAAATTTAGAATTTTGTGTTGTTAAGCCTTTCTGAAAACCAAACTGACATTTTGTTAGTACTTCATTTTTACAAACATGTGATGCTAGTCTTGAATAAATTCCTTTTTCAAGAATTTTAGATAAAGCTGTCAGAAATGAGATTGGGTGGTAGTTGTTAGCATCAGACCTATCCCCTTCTTTTATGCAATAGTTTAACAATAATGTATATCTGGAAAAATGCCCTGTTTCAGTGAGCTACTTCATATGTAGCCGAGAATCCTACTTATCTGTTGGGAACAACCGTTAAGTGCTCTGTTGGAAATACTATCAATTCCATGTGAGCTATTACTTCTGAGTGAATATATTATTTTTTTAATTTTAGTGGAAGAGGTGGGTTGAGTTTCAGAATTATAAAATGGCATAAATATTACCTTTTCCATATACTGTCTTGTATTTTCTAATAAATTTCTGGATCCTATTTTCTCTGCAACATCTAAAAATGATTATTAAAATGTTTTCTACCTCTGACTTCTTGTTAAAGAGCTTTTCATTGATTTTGATAGAAATACAGTTCTCCTGTGCTCTTGGTTGCCATGTTTCCATTTTGACAATATTCCAAATTGTTTTAATTTTATCAGATGTGCTAATCTAAGACATAACGAACATACTTCTGGACTTTTTAATGATTTTTCTTAATAAAGTGCAGTAGTTTTTATAAAGTTTAACTGCTTCATGATCATTGCACCTCTAGCTATAAGATACATTTCCCTTTTCTGTTTACAAGATTCTTCATCCCTTTAGTAAGCTATGGCTTTTTACAAGGTTTATTACAATTATATTTCACTGGTTTCTTAGGGAAACTGTTTTCAAATATACTAACAAAAGTAACATGGAATAGGTTAAATTTTAAATTAGCATCAGATTTGCTGTACATCTCATCCCAGTTTAACTGTTGCAAGCTTTCCCTATAGTTAAATCGTTAATTGATGCACTATTTTGGAGGACTGTTTTGCATTACTGTATAACGTACTGTAAGTAGCTGTGCATCATGATCAGACAGACCATTCTTAACAGGAAAAGTTTTTATTTGATTAAATTGAACTTGGTCTATGAAAACATTACCTATCAGCACGCTGCTTTCCTCTACCACCTGAGTAGGAAAATCTGTAACTGAATTCAAATTGAAAGAACCAAGTAATACTTCAAGGTCAAGCTTTCTATTGGGCTCTTTCAGAACATCTACCTTGAAACCCCACAAACAATAATTTGCTTTCTTCTGTCTGACAGATAGCACAACAAATGATCCAAGTTTAAATTTCCCAATGGGGCTCTATACATGGCTACAGTTGTATCATTAGTAATTTTCCTGATCACGACGTTGTAATAGGGGGTTACTTCAACTTGCAGGGAGTGTGCTCCCTGCCGCTGTTGGATAAGCAGGTGCCAGCAGCAAGTCGTATACTCCTAGCTCACTGATTTGTTACATAGTTTAATTCTTAATTTCTTTGCATGTTTTTGGTACTTGCATTGTTTAATTCATAAATTTCGGGCGTATTATAGTATTTGAGAGTTGTAGCATCGCGTTTTTAGTACCTGCAAAGTGTACATTCACGTAGTCGTCTGTCTTCTGTTTTTGTTTTGAATGGCCAGTGTCGGTTTGTCACAGCCAGTGTGCTTCCTGCCGCCGTTGGATAAGCAGCTGCTAGCAGAAAGTCGTATACTCCTAGCTCACTCATTTGTTACGTAATTTAATTCTTAATTTCTTTGCGTGTTTTTGGAACTTGCATTGTTTAATTCCTAAATTTCGGGCGTATTATAGTATTTGCAAGTAGCAGCATTACTGCATTTACTAGGCAATCTTGTATTTTAATAACCGTTTAAATTTTGTGTCGATTTGTTTGTGCTCTCTGTAGATTAATTCAGACGTTTTTGCACAACAGTTATTAGCATGGATAGGGACTGCAACTGCTGTGTTCGGATGTAGGCTGAGTTGGCAACCCTTCGCTCACAGCTTCAGGCAGCGTTGGCTTAGGTCACACAGCTTGAGGCTGTTGCCAATGGGCATCACTGTGGGGGTCCGGATAGGGGTTTGTCGGGGACGGCCAGCTCGTTCCACGCATCCCCCGATCGGACTACGACTGTGGCTGCCCAGGATACTGCCCACATTGAGGCTGATCCCTCACCTGTGGTAGTGTGGGAGGTCGTCTCGAGGTGTGGCAGGGGGCGAAAGACATTCCAGAGGGCTGAACGGAAGGCCTCTCCAGTTTGTCTGAGGAACTGGTTTCAGGCTCTGTCTCTGGTTGATACTGATGTTTGGCCAGAGATGGCTGCTTGTCCTGTTCCAGGGGTTGCCCCTCAGTCTGCAAGTTCCGGGCAGTCGCAGAGGGTGGACTTACTGGTATTTGGGAGCTCCAACGTCAGGCGCGTAATGGGGCCCCTTAGGGATATGGCAGCAAGAGAGAGGAAGAAAACCAATGTGCACTCCGTGTGCATACCGGGGAGAGTCATTCCAGATGTGGAAAGGGTCCTTCCGGATGCCATGAAGGGTACAGGATGCACCCATCTGCAGGTGGTACTCATGTCGGCACCAATGATGTGTGTCGCTATGGATCCTCTCTGGCTTCCAGCGGCTATCTGATTTGGTAAAGACTGCCACTCTCGCTAGCGAGATGAAAGCAGAGCTCACCATCTGCAGCATCGTCGACAGGACTGACTGCGGAACTTTGGTACAGAGCCGAGTGGAGGGTCTGAATAAGAGGCTGAGACGGTTCTGCGACCGTGTGGGCTGCAGATTCCTCGACTTGCGCTATAAGGTGGTGGGGTTTCGGGTTCTGCTGGATATGTCAGGAGCCCATTACAAGCAGCAAGTGGCTACACAGGTAGCAGGGGTTGTGTGGCGTGGACTGGGCGGTTTTTTAGGTTAGATGGCCTCGGGCAAGTAAAGAAAGGGCAACAGCCTCAAAGGGTGTGGGGCAAAGTCAGGACATGCGGGGACCAAGCAGCAATCGGTATTGTAATTGTAAACTGTCGAAGCTGCATTGGTAAAGTTACGGAACTTCAAGCGCTGATAGAAAGCACGGAAGCTGAAATCGTTATAGGTAGAGAAAGCTGGCTGAAGCCAGAGATAAATTCAGCCGAAATTTTTACAAAGGCACAGACAATGTTTAGAAAGGATAGATTGCATGGGTGGGAATTTAAGGAGATGGGACCTGGATAAACTGACTAAACCAGAGGTTGTACAGAGTTTCAGGGAGAGCATAAGGGAACAATTGACAGGAATGGGGGAAAGAAATACAGTAGAAGAAGAATGGGTAGCTCTGAGGGATGAAGTAGTGAAGGCAGCAGAGAATCAAGTAGGTAAAAAGACGAGGGCTAGTAGAAATCCTTGGGTAACAGCAGAAATATTGAATTTAATTGATGAAAGGAGAAAATATAAAAATGCAGTAAATGAAGCAGGCAAAAAGTAATACAAACGTCTCAAAAATGAGATCGACAGGAACTGCAAAATGGCTAGGCAGGCATGGCTAGAGGACAAATGTAAGGATGTAGAGGCTTATCTCAAGAGGGGAAAGATAGATACAACCTACAGGAAACTTAAAGAGACCTTTGGAGAAAAGATAGCCACTTGTATGAATATCAAGAGCTCAGATGGAAACCCAGTTCTAAGCAAAGAGGGGAAAGCAGAAAGGTGGAAGGAGTATATAGAGGATCTATACAAGGGCGATGTACTTGAGGACAATATTATAGAAATGGAAGAGGATGTAAATGAAGATGAAATGGGAGATACGATACTTTGTGAAGAGTTTGACAGAGCACTGAAAGACCTGACTTGAAACAAGGCCCCGAGAGTAGACAACATTCCATTAGAACTACTGACAGCCTTGGGAGAGCCAGTCCTGACAAAACTCTACCATCTGGTGAGCAAAATGTATGAGACAGGCGAAATATCCTCAGACTTCAAGAAGAATATAATAATTTCAATCCCAAAGAAAGCAGGAGTTGACAGATGTGAAAATTACCGAACTGCCAGTTTAATAAGTCACAGCTGCAATATAGTAACACGATTTTCTTTACAGATGAATGGAAAAACTAGTAGAAGCCGACCTCGGGGAAGATCAGTTTGGATTCCGTAGAAATGTTGGAACATGTGAGGGAATACTGATCTTACGACTTATCTTACAAGGAAGATTTAGGAAAGGCAAACCTACGTTTCTAGCATTTGTAGACTTAGAGAAAGCTTTTGACAATGTTGACTGGAATACTCTCTTTCAAATTTTAAAGGTGGCAGGGGTAAAATACAGGGAGCGAAAGGCTATTTACAATTTGTACAGAAACCAGATAGCAGTTAAGATAGTCGAGGGGCATGAAATGGAAGCAGTGGTTGGGAAGGGAGTGAGACAGGGTTGTAGCCTCTCCCCGATGTTATTCAATCTGTATATTGAGCAAGCAGTAAAGGAAACAAAAGAAAAAGTCGGAGTAGGTATTAAAATCCATGGAGAAGAAATAAAAACTTTGAGGTTCGCCGATGACATTGTAATTCTGTCAGAGACAGCAAAGGACTTGGAAGAGCAGTTGAATGGAATGGACAGTGTCTTCAAAGGAGGATATAACATGAACATCAACAAAAGCAAAACGAGGATAATGGAATGTAGCCGAATTAAGTCGGGTGATGCTGAGAGAATTAGATTAGGAAATGAGATAATTAAAGTAGTAAAGGAGTTCTGCTATTTGGGGAGCAAAATAACTAATGATGGTCGAAGTAGAGAGGATATAAAATGTAGACTGGCAATGGCAAGGAAAGCGTTTCTGAAGAAGAGAAATTTGTTAACATCGAGTATAGATTTAAGTGTTAGGAAGTCATTTCTGAAAGTATTTGTATGGAGTGTAGCCATTTATGGAAGTGAAACGTGGACGATAACTAGTTTAGACAAGAAGAGAATAGAAGGTTTCGAAATGTGGTGCTACAGAAGGATGTTGAAGATTAGATGAGTAGATCACATAACTAATGAGGAAGTATTGAATAGGGTTGGGGAGAAGAGAAGTTTGTGGCACAACTTGACCAGAAGAAGGGATCGGTTGGTAGGACATGTTCTGAGGCATCAAGGGATCACCAATTTAGTATTGGAGGGCAGTGTGGAGGGTAAAAATCGTAAAGGGAGACGAAGAGATGAATATACTAAGCAGATTCAGAAGTATGTAGGTTGCAGTAGGTACTGGGAGATGAAGAAGCTTGCACAGGATAGAGTAACATGGAGAGCTGCATCAAACCAGTCTCTGGATTGAAGACCACAACAACAACATGCCATCAAAACTGGTGCCAGAGACAGGGATTCATGTGGCATTGTTCTGGATGTCTTGTCCTAAAATTACCTTGAGGAGATAGAGAACCAACTTGTGAGGGTAACGTCTTGGTTCTCCTGGCAACAAACAGACCTGAACTTACCGAATCAGTTAACTTAGAGGAAGGTATCAGTGATCGTAAGGCTGTGACAGCATCTATGGCGACTTGTCCTACAAGGAATGTTAAGAAAGGTAGGAAGAGGCAAATGTCGGCATGGTTCCTTTCAAAGGGCACGGCCGACTTCCTTCCCCGTCCTTCCCTAATCCGATGAGACCGATGACCTCGCTGTCTGGTCTCCTTCCCCAAAACAATCCAACCCAAAGGCAGGAAGATATATTTGCACAGAAAGGGTGATAGGATACTAGTTTCAGAATATCTCAGCAGTCAGCGTCAAATATTCGGCGATGAGGACGAAGATGTGGAGAACAAATGGAAAAAATTCAAAGGCATCGTTCAATATGCTCTAGACAAGTATGTTCCGAGTAAGGTTTTAAGGGATGGGAAAGATCCACCATGGCTTAATAGCCGTGTTAGAAAAGCACTACGTAAACAAAAAGCACTTCATCTTAGATTCAAGAGAAGTTAAAACCTAGGAAGCGTTCAATGATTTTGAAACGGGGATAACAAAGAGAAGGCCGAAATACTGAATTCGGTCTCTCGAAGTTATTTCACTGCGGAAGATCGTTAACACTGCCCCTCCTTTCGTACGAACGTCGAAATGGCAGATATTCTTATGACCGATCGCGGAATTGCAAAAAGTTACAACCACTTAGTATTTAAAAGGCTCAGGACCAGATGAGATACCTGTAAGATTATGTACAGATAAAGGGAAAGAACTTGCCCCCATTCTAACAGCAATTTATCGTAGATCGCTTGAGCAACGAAAGGTACTTAACGACTGGAAAATAGCGCAGGTCATTCCCGTTTTTAAGAAAGGCCGTAAGACAGATCCACCCAATTATAGACCTATATCGCTGAAGTCAATGTTTGTAGAATCACGGAACATGTTTTATGCTGAATAACTATGAATACCTATGACGTTTATGGAAAATGAACATCTCCTGTGTAAACATCGACATGGATTCCGCAAACAGAGATCCTGCGAAACTCAGCTCGCTCTGTTCCTCCAAAAGATCCGCAGCGCATTGGACAATGGCGCTCAAAGTGATGCCGTGATCCTTCAGTGTGCCTTCAGTAAGGCATTTGACACCGTCCCGCATTGCCGTTTAATGAAAAAAATGCGAGCTTAAAGAGTATCGGAGCAGACCTCCGATTGGATTCAAGACTTTCTTGCACACATAACTCAACACGTCGCTCTTAACGGAACTAAATCGGCAGATGTAACGGTAATATCGGGAGTACCACAGGGTTGCTGTTTACAGTATATATCAATGATCTATCTGAAAGCGTCGGATACTCTTTAAAGCTATTCGCAGATGATGCAGTTGTCTATACCAAAGAAGCAACGCCGGAAGATAGTAAGAATTTGCAGAACGTCCTGTAGAGAATTGATGAATGGTGCAGGCTCTGGTAGTTGACCCTGAACGTAAATAAATGTAACATATTGCACATACATAGGAAAAGAAATCCACAACTGTACAGCTACACAATTGATGACAAACAGCTGGATACAGCGTCTGCCGTAAAATATCAAGGCGTAACTATTCAGAGCGACCTTAAGTGGAATGACCACATAAAACAAATAATAGCAAAAGCAGACACCAGACTCAGATGCATCGGAAAAACCTTAAGGAAATGTAATTCACGAATGAAGTGGCTTATAAGGCGCTTGTTCGCCCGATTCTTGAATATTGTTCATCTCTCTGGGATTCCTATCAGGTAGGACTGACAGAGGAGACAGAGAAGATCCAACGAAGAGCGATGCGTTTCGTCACAGGATCGTTTACCTGGCGAGAGAGCGTTACGGAGATGCTAAACAAACTCCACTGGCAGGCGTTACAAGCGAGGCGCTGAGCATCACGGAGAGATTTACTATTGAAATTTTGGGACAGCACTTTTCGGGAGGAGTCAGACAACATATTACTTCCCTCCACATATATCTCACATATTGACCACGAGGAGAAAATGCGGGAAATTGGGGCCAATACAGAGGCTTATCGACAATCATTCTTCCCAAGCAGTGTTGGAGGGATTAAATAGTGGTACCGAAAGTACCCTCCGCCACACACCAGTAGGTGACTTGCGGAGTATTATTTAGATGTAGATAACATTATCTCATTGCGATCACCCACAGAATGCTACAACTAGATAAACGAGAAGTTTTGCGGAATCACTAAAATCACGTCTAGAAGTTTTTGGGAGTTTCGTGATGCAGAGAAAACTCTGTACCCTTGATTCTGGGGGGGGGGGGGGGGGGGAGGGAGGGGGGGCATGAAGTGTTAAGAGTCCCCTCTTGTCTCCCCCCTCCCTCTTGCGGAAGCCTATGTTGGTCATAATTGTCAGTGAATATTTACATCTATATCAATACCCATCAAACGAACTGACGATTTGTGAAGGAGGATACTTTTGATAACATTAACTGATACCCTCTTCCCTGCTCCTCTTGCAGACAGTGCTTAGGAAGAATGATGGTAATAAGCCTCTGTATTATCTCTTATTTATCAAATTTTCTCATTTTTTTGCAAACAAAAAACATCATGTATACAGGGAGGTCCATTGATAGTGACCGGGCCAAATATCTAACGAAATAAGCATCAAACGAAAAAACTACAAAGAACGAAACTCGCCTAGCTTGAAGGGGGAAAGCAGATGGCGCTATGGTTGGCCCGCTAGATTGCGCTGCCATAGGTCAAACTGATATCAACAGCGTTTTTTTTTTTATATAGGAACCCACATTTTTTATTACATTTTCGTGCAGTACGTAAAGAAATATGAATGTTTTAGTTGGACCACTTTTTTCGCTATGTGATA
Organism: Schistocerca gregaria; assembly: GCF_023897955.1. Taxonomy (NCBI): domain Eukaryota; kingdom Metazoa; phylum Arthropoda; class Insecta; order Orthoptera; family Acrididae; genus Schistocerca; species Schistocerca gregaria. The sequence goes on from NC_064922.1 coordinate 595,294,615, forward strand.
GACGGCGCTGTAATAGTCACAAACCTATAAGTACGTCGTGTCACGTAACATTCCGCCAGTGCGGACGGTATTTGCTTCGAGATACATTACCTGTGTTAAAATGTACCGTTTACCAACTGCGGGAAAGGTCGATATCGTGTTGATGTATGGATGTTGTGATCAAAATGCGCAACGGGCGTGTGCTATGTATGCTACTCGGTATCCTGGACGACATCATCCAAGTGTCCAGACCGTTCGCCAGATAGTTACGTTATTTAAGGAAACAGGAAGCGTTCAGACACATGTGAAATGTCAACCATGACCTGCAACAAATGATGATGCCCAAGTAGGTGTTCTAGTTGCTGTCGCGGCTAATCCGCTCATCAGTAGCAGACAAACTGCGCGAGAATCGGGAATCTCAAAAACGTCAGTGTTGAGAATGCTACATCAACATCGATTGCACCCGTACCATATTTCTATGCACCAGGAATTGCATGGCGACGACTTTGAACGTCGTGTACAGTTCTGCCACTGGGCACAAGAGAAATTACAGGACAATGTCATATTTTTTGCACGCTTTCTATTTAGCGACGAAGTGTCATTCATCAACAGTGGTAAAGTAAACCAGCATAATATGCATGATTGGGCAACGGAAAATCCATGATGGCTGTGACAAGTGGAACATCAGCGACTTTGGCAGGTTAATAATGTATGTTGCGGCATTATGGGAGGAAGGATAATTAGCCCCCATTTTATCGATGGCAATCTAAATGGTGCAATGTATGCTGATTTCCTACGTAATGTTTTACCGATGTTACTACAAGATGTTTCACTGCATGACAGAATGGCAATGTACCAGGTGATCAAAAAGTCAGTATAAATTCGAAAACTTAATAAACCACGGAATAATGTAGATAGAGAGGAAAAAATTGACACACATGCTTGGAATGACATGAGGTTTTATTAGAACCAAAAAAAGACAAAGTTCACAAAATGTCCGACAGATGGCGCTGGACAGCAAAACGTCTGTGACTGCGCATGGAAATCGTTTTTAAAAGGAGGTGTAATGAGGGAGAGAATCAGATGCGCTAGCAGTCGCAGTATGTTGACGTTACCTGAAAAGGCGTTTTAGTGAAGCTGTTTTATCAGAATGGGGAATGTGCTAGTTCAGCGTTACGATCCTATCCCCATAGGAAGGGGATTGGAACGGGTAAAGGTCCGCTGACAAATGCAGCTTTGGCGAGAAGGATTTCGAAGTTCGAAGCCACGAGCTGTTTAGACGATAGACCCCTTAGTGGCCGACCGAGCACAAGACGTAATGCTGCTGAGACAGTTCAGGAAGAAATGGAGACTGTAGCGGGTTCGTCTACGCACGGCGAAGTCAGCGCTCGTGCAGTCGGACATGGCACCGGCATTCCATGCACTAATGTTTGGTTGGCACTGAGGCGTACCCTCCGATGCTAACCGTACAAAATCCATCGGCATCATGAACTGATACCTGGCGATTTAGTGAAACGGAGGTCATTTGCGGTGTGGGCGTTTCAAAAGATGGTGGAAAATGACGATTGGTTTAGCAACGTGTTGTGGGCGAAGCTCATTTCACGCTCCGAGGGTCTGTCAACGCCCAGAATCTGGGCTACCGAAAAACGTAGAACTGTCGTGGAAACTCCATTGCACGACGAGAAAGTCACAGTATGGGTTGGATTTACAACATCTACCGTTATCGGGCCTTTTTTCTTTGAGGAAATGCGTGATTCTGGTTTTGTAACTGATACCGTGACGGGTGAGAGGTACGCCGATTTGTTACAGAATCGCATCATCCCCAGCCTGGTTCATAAACACCTGCTGGAACATACGATGTTTATGCAGGATGGCGCTCCACCCCGCATTGCTAGACGCCTGAAAGATCTCTTGTGCGCGTAGTTTGGTGATGATCGTGTGCTTAGCCGCCACTTTCGTCATGTTTGGCCTCCCAGGTCCCCAGACCTCAGTCCGTGCGATTATTGGCTTTGGGGTTACCTGAAGTCGCAAGTGTATCGTAATCGACCGACATCTCTAGGGATGCTGAAGGACAACATCCGACGCCAATGCCTCACTATAACTCTGGATATGCTTTACAGTGCTGTTCACAACATTATTCCTCGACTACAGCTATTGTTGAGGAATGATGGTGGACATATTGAGCATTTCCTGTAAAGATAATCATCTTTGCATTGTCTTACTTTGTTATGCTAATTATTGCTATTCTGACCAGATGAAGCACCATCTGTCGCACATTTTTTGAGCTTTTGTATCTTTTGGTTCTAATAAAACCCCATGTCATTCCAAGCATGTGTGTCAATTTGTACCTTTCTATCTACATTATTCCGTTCTATATTCTGTTTTCAAATTTGTACTGACTTTTTGATCACCCGGTACTTCCAACATGATGGAGGTCTGGCACATAGCTCGCGTGCGGTTGAAGCGGTGTTGAATAACATTTTTCATGGCAGGTGGATTGGACGTCGAAGCCCGCACGTTCACCGGATCTGACGTTCCCGGATTTCTTTCTGTGGAGAAAGTTGAAGGATATTTGCTATCGTGATCCACCGGCAACGCCTGACAACATGTGTCAGAGCATTGTCAATGCTCGTGCGAACATTACGGAAGGCGAACAACTCGCTGTTGAGAGGAATGTCGTTACATGTATTGCCAAATGCATTGAGGTTGACGGACATAATTTTGAGCATTTATTGCATTTATGTGGTATTTTCAGGTATTCACGCTGTAACAGCATGCGTTCTCATAAATGATACCTTCACAAAGGTACATGTATCACATTGGAACATCCGAAATAAAATGTTCAAACATACCTACGTTCTGTATTTTAATTTAAGAAACCTACCTGTTACCAGCTGTTCGTCTAAAATTGTGAGCCATATGTTTGTGACTGTTACAGCGCCATCTATCACAAAGTTAAAAAAGTGGTCCAACTAAATCATTCATATTTCTTTATGTACTACACGAATATGCAATAAAAAATGAGTGCTCCTATTTTTTAAAAACGCAGTTGATATCCGTTTGACCTATGGCAGCACCATCTAGCGGGCCAACCATAGCGCCATCTGGTTTCCCCCTTCAAGCTAGACAAGTTCCGTTCTTTGTAGTTATTTCGTTTGATGCTTATTTCGTGAGATATGTGGCCCGGTCACGAGCAGTGGACCACCCTGTATATATATATGTATATAGTGATCGCCAGAGGAATAGTATTTCCCGTCGGGCTAGCAATGCTAAACCTACAATTCAGTAGAGTCACTGATGACCATTGTTAGAAAATGAGAGAATTATGTAATGAACAAAAAGCGTGTTTCCAGATTCCATGAGGGGACAAGTATATTCTGTTGCCCCGTCCCCCTCCCCATCTGCTTGATGATGTCTATGTGCTGGACACTAATCACCGACCTGCTATAATGCATCTCTCTGAATGTTGCGTCTGGCAGCAGTTGCAAACATGTCATCGTAGGAGTCACGGATTATACTGGAGCGGCGCTACAGCGCAGAGCAGAGTAGCACATCAAGCTGCTGCCGCACTGCACTTCCGCGCCCGAGTTCAGTGTGGCGCATGAAATGTAGCTAGCATACTGAATTATTCTTTAAACTTACTCCCAAATTCCAGATGTCAAACACTCAGATGTGTACCAAACGTTGTATGAACCAAAACCCAGATGTGGTTCGTGCTACATGCTGTCGTCCAGGAGAACACGCATAAACGGTAATTAAACGGGACACCAGAACTACGGAGCACAGGAAATGGTTATATGTGAACAACAGTTTCTTCATATAGCGTGGGTGAGTTGGTAGCACGTTAGGTCGTGATAACGAAGGTCTCGCATTCAAACCTCACTGATGACAAAGTCTTTTATCTGTTTACACGTGAAACTTTTTTGGGAACATTTTTCTGACATTTAAAGGTAATTTTTGGGAATTTGTAGCAATGTTCTTTTGGCAGTCTGCTTTCACTTCGTTAGCTGGAAGTAGGAAACTTGTTGAGTACATCTGCAAGATAGGTGCGAGTATTGGGACAACTTACGCTCTACCTCAAAGCACCATTATACAAGATGGCGGCGATGACGTCATCCAAGAAGGCAGCGATAGCGTCAATCAAGGTGGAAGATTTTGGTGGGAAGTTTGAATTTTGGTGGGAAAGAGCCCCCCCCCCCCCCCCTCACCCAGAAAAAGGGGCGAAGTTCAAATTCCAACATGATAATCCATCACACCACGCTTATCTCTCCTAAGCAATGAAAATGGCGGGAAAAAAGGACTTGTCTTCATTATTAAACCAATTTCAAGCATGTGTGTTCTCCACTGGGTCTGGACTCCAACTGGCTTAGTTCATATCGGTGCCACCAGAGGGCGCTCTCCTGATGTCAGATCATGATGCACGTACCGGTATTCAAGATGACGGCACCCAATGTGTTCACCGCGAGCTCCAGAGCCCAACTGACTTAGTTCATATCGTGACCACCAGAGGCTGCTACCGTGAAGTCGCGTGATGACACAAGATCCTCTGATCTCTCTCATGCCGCGCCACTGGCCTACGGGCATCCGACCGCTTATGTCACACACCCTCGGCTGCCACCTCCATACACTCACTGGACATAATCTTCTGTAAATATGCTAACTAAAGTAACAACCACATCGTGCATCTAACCTATCAGTTACCAAAGCACTTAAGTCCATTTCAATTTTAATTATATTCAATAAGTCAATATACAATATCAATATTCGATAATCAAATGTGAAGTTCCTCATTTTCCCATTATCAGTGCGGTGCTCATTCATGACCTAGCCCCCCCCCCCCCCCCTAGAATGCTAGACTCCTTTTGGCTACTGCATTAGTCACGTGATTCAAATTCATAGAACCTAGGACTTGGAATCAATTTTCACCAATGCCACACCCACCTGGACTTGGAATTAAATATTTAAAGTCTCCACTACGATCCTCAACCCAGCGTCCTGCCCCTTACGAACCCATGTTAGCGGGCTAACGTGTACTAACGTGCACTGATGTACACAGTGCATTATGTTATCCAAGCTGGTGGGGCAAAATGGCGGGAAACCAGATGTGAATACAAGTCTTTATTTTACAGGCTGTCTCTCCACCACGAGATTTACTGTGCAACTGACAGTACACATTACTGCCATCAGATCCTACTGTCATCCTTCCTATGACGTAATCCCAGATTGTTGTCTGTAGGGGAGATAATTATGCTAAAGTTACTCTGTCTGCCCTACGTTGCGGGGGAGAGTAAGGAAGGAGTCCACTCTATTTACTTTCGAACATTTTATTTAGAGATCGAATAGATTTATACACTGAGGCAAAACACTCTCCATCTTATCCTTGCGCTCACGATACACACTCTGCAGACACGCAAACAACTCCTAATTTACGCAAATATTTTAATTACAGACATTCACACTCATCCTAAATAATTCAGCACAGGTATGTCTAGACTCGCTCAGTACTCGTAAACTGTACAAATAACTCATATCACAGCCTACACACCTGCTCGCAAAATAATACAATCAACGTGTGCATGCGCCCTCCGCCAACCCCTATCCAGTAGAGTGCACTGAGAGACCCAACGACTCGGTGCAACCGTGAAATGTCAAACCACCCACAGGCCCCACCCACGTTCTGCTGTCGGCGACATCTCATTCATACTTCATTTCTGAGAAATTCCTATCCAAATAGGTGTTCACCTAGACATACGTGCTGGCGTGATTGGGTGGGAACACAGTCGCTAGCTGACCCCGAATGCAGGCGAAAGTTGTGTCTATACAGTTTCCCTTATACCCACGTCACAGAAATCAAAGGCGCAGCCCATTACTCGAGACACCTCAGGCCAGCATTGTCTTTACCGCGGATGGTAAAATAGCGGAGCATGCTTCCACCTAACAGAACAAACGTGTTGCGTTCACCTGTGCTCTGGCACAGCATGGCCGATGCCGCGTCTCCTGGTGAAACGTCCGCGTCACGGCTCGCCACGAAAAAAAAAAAAAAAAGTGCCAACTCGACCTCTCCATAATTGTATATTCTCCCAGACATAGTTAACACTAGCTTTCTACATGTTCCAGCTTGTACGCACGGTAATTCCTACTCTAACAGAGCCTCCTTACGAAAATAACATCGAGTGCAGTCATCCCAGCGTTCCTAACGTCCTTCCCCTCCAGATTTCTACATATGCAAACATTCACTCCACTATGTGCACTCCGCTATATCCCAGCACAAACGATGGAGCATTCTGATTTGCTCTTATCGAATTTACACGCCGAATTACTTATGCAGCTTGTATCGAAGCAGCATCCACCTATTCTTTCTGGTCCTTTCAGCCATTATATTAACAGATCGCTAAATTGCATTCACAGTTAAACCCGCAAAATTGTCTCCCCATTATCAAATACATACCAGACTCACAAGAATATTGAAAGCCAGGAACATATTTACCACTGTAACTACAAGTAAATATTACTAATCCTGCTGCAGTCTGACACCAATCAATGTACATGTAATCTCTCCTCTTGACGACTGTACTTCAGTATTTATAGCGAATATAATTTTCCACTTAAAAATTCTCTTTCATACCCTCGTCGTTATCAACCTGCTCAATCTATACGTCCCTCACGATAGGACACACAATCATCCTTTCTAGTCATGCCATAACATAAACCATACTATCTTTACAATGCAATATATACACAGCTTACACAGTGTAGGCTACAGTAACTTTACAAAACAATTTATACACATTTTAGACAAGCAGTGCAGTTATGTTTTATATCTATTACGCACCCGAAAAAAATTGTCTACAGATCATTAAATACATACCAGCCTCGCAAATATATTGGACTGTGAAACCGACCACCGCCCCGGCAATATATCACCGAGTACCTTGTCGATCTAATAACACACAGTTCACATCCCCCATCATACAAAATCACCCCTTTTACGTTAGCGAACCGAAGTCACTCTCAGAACTGTTTACAAACTCGCGATCGTTTGCCATCGACACAAACGCGTTACTATCTCTGCTTCCTTGCCTGCTCGCTTTTCTATGCACATCTCCAGACTCGGGGATTATAATAAGAGACGTATTTTCACCATAATATTAAACCATTTTCGCTATACTTGTCTATATCAAGTACACAGCACTAGCCCCCCGATAGCTAACGCAACATAATTCCCGAATTATCGGCTCGAAATCATTTCTCTACAAACACGAAACTTTAGCTATGTGGAGCGTCCTCTAGACCACTGAGTAACTAGAAACAAATATATGAAAAATCATTTTTCCAACCGCGAATACGGATCTCGATGATCTAACATATTCCAAATCATCCATATAATTTACAAGCCAACTAAGGTCCTCTCCATGTCTAGAGAACAGGCTAACGTATCTTCCACATACCACATGCGATCTTCTCTCAACTAAATAAATACGAGAAATGTAATACAGTCAACCAAACAATTGACATGGGCAGGAATAACACTCCATCGCAATCATACCATCTTCTCAAAGTACCACTTGATCACGAAAGCCGCCCAACACATACTAAGTATTAGTTCGCTATCTGGCCGTCTAGACAAGGACTCATATACATTCCTACAATCGAACAGGCGTCTACATTTGCTCGGATGCTGCTGTTAACAGGAGGTGGTGTTCTCCAGACAAATACAGTGACTGTGATCATAGAAATGTGTGTGTTAACAACCAGCGATGCAGTCTAGGGATAAAATCACTGAACTCTGAAAGTGATTCGGCTAAGGAACGTGGTAGGTACGCGGTATTTGTGACACCATCACAGCTCACGCAACTAGATAATTGTTTAGTATTTCTAACGCACTCTCTCTCGACATCATATCAGAGGTTCTGCGATTTATCCACCGAGTTATAGGACATGACTGATTGAGAAGGAACACAAACAGTAGTCGTAGATGATGTGCTGACTGAGGTCATAAGAAGAAAAATGTTCACTAGCTTCTCAGACCTCTGATGTTACGCTATATGTTCGAAATGATGTCAATCATTTATAATCAGCTCTCTCCATTCAAACACATACGTGCATCGGATTACAACCACTACTCACTCATATTTGTCGCACTCTCATATCTCTAAACGAGTCACCTTTCCCGAACCTAACTTATACACTAAAATTAAAACCTCGTTTTAATCACCCTCTCCACGTCCTGCCACTGATCCCATTTCTACAGATTTCCTCAATTTAAGTCGCAGAAAGACATACCCAACACATTTCTGCAACCCGTGTAGAAACAGATCGAGCTGAGTTACTGCAACAGGACCGTGTTTTGAGCATTTGGTGGAAATGCGCGCAATCTGGTATGTCCCCAAACTAGATACGAGTACTACAGATACCCAAAATGCTGTCTTCGTTATTCTATACCAACCCCAACATAGGAAAATTACAAACTATAAAAGCTCATCCTATTTACTAGTCACCTAGGCGTCGATGTGGGCGCAATGATGTATACAGGTAGTTATGGTGGGCCTCCAGCGCGAAGAAAGAGATTCCACAATACTTCCCCATAATAGCGTAGCGTGCAGCCAGCCAGGCATTCCTAACATTTCACCAAGTCCGGCACCTCAAACTGCAGCTGCTTATGTGGACATGATCATATTAAATATACCGACACCGCAGAGACCACTTTAAAGTTTCATCACTTAGACTCTAAGCGAATTATCGTATGAGACGCTCCCACTGGTCCTGATTCAAACACTGTTTTCTAACACGCTCTTGTACATTGCCAAACATTTCGTTTTCTGACACGACTTCGATGTCTGTGTCAGATTCTAAACTGACATTAAGTCGCTCTGATCCATGACATCTCACAGAAAACTAGACATCGCAGGGTGTAAATAATATTCTTATGGGGGATAGCACAACAATGAATCATTTTTAAATAAAACACTCTTACAACATAATATTCTTACAACATAATATTCTTATGGAGGATAGCACAACAATGAATCATTTTTAAATAAAACACTCTTACAACATAAGGAAACTAGAAGAGATTGGCAGCTTTGTGGAGAGTTTCCAAACTACCGTCCGAAAATGATCGACGACCTCTACATTTAAACTCATATGTCACAGTGGCGGAATAGATGATGACTCTGCATTCCATTACGAGTTATTCCTAATTTTGCTCTCTTGTACGCGATAGCGGTTTAGCTGCTACTAACCCCCAGAAGTTGTCACCCATCCACAAAACTTCTTCCCCAACTCAAACAAGCGATGTCACTCAATCATTATGTGGCTACCAATGCACGGATGTGATGGAAAACACACAGCCGATGTACTGTAATATTAAGCAACACACTTGATAGAGTGAAGAATTTGACATTAACTCCAACACCGGCCAATCATGTGACAGCATGTTTCCCCAATTTCAGTACCATAGCTAAACAATCCCTTCTCTACTTTGCGAGTATCATTGCGAACATGGAGAGATGACTACTCAGCATGCCCATTCACAGTTAATTCTCCAACACATAAATCATCACAAAGTATACCAGACGGCGCTCTACATATTTCTAAGACCTCGAGCATAGTACTTAATTTACGATCCATCTCTCTGTGCTTGGGAGTCACAGAGCATTCTCGTCATCTCAGGGTGAAAGACCATCCTCACACAGTCATTGACCAACCCGCCATCAGCACAGTCACCGAATTAATACGCAACCGATCAGAGGAAGAACACTACACTCCACGTCTCGAAAATGAATAGAGCTTTCCGAGCTCTAACCCATCCAAGTGCATGAGATTTCTCGAGGTGTGACCAAGTCGATGAGCTTAGCACTCCTTATCGATGTATAGTATCAGATTTCAAAGTGCCGTGATGTTACAGCATACAGTTAAGAAGAAGAAGCGACTGATTTTTATACGCGATCGAGTTCCAGATGAATGGAGTTCCACACATTTTTACGTAAATCATCCAACCTATCAACTCTAAAGTATTCTTCTAGGGTCTATGATCGGTGCCTGGAAGGTACTAATAAGAGAAAGAGAACATAAACACACACACTCCCAAGACTACAACGTTCTGCACTTAAAAACTGGTTATAATGTTAGATCGCATACGTTTCCGACCTATCAGACATATATTCTCCTTCCCGATTTCTCTACAGTGAATTATCTTATCGAATCGTAAAACGAAATAACTACGTCCGTAAAACATTTGCTTTTCATGATACGAGCACAATATAGCTTTGCGGAGATGTATAGTGTCCACTCTTCACATCCGATCACCGTTCAGAAATTATATGATGCACGCATCAGGCCTATATAAAATGACAGTTAATAGCGGAGGATACATGTTACAAGGAAACAGAAAAATGCACAGCATCAGCATCCGACATGTGAAAATTACAAGTCGTTCCATCACTAACTCTGTAAACAGCACATCTGTCGGGCAAATGTATATACGAGGATTGCAGCGCCTCAAAAGCTCCTACCGCTAACTTAGTTATTATGCTGAAGTCTCGATTTTACATCCAAGAAGCGACAGGAGTAGTTGCATAAATCAAAGTTCGTTTAGAAGAATGTGTCAAGTTTCATCACACATGAGATGGAAATCATCTCATGACTGACAGGTTTACCGTTAATGATAGCAAGTAGACAGTGCTTTAGAGCACATACAGAACACGTAGCTTTATACGAGTAGAACGACAGCCATGTCACATGACTGATGCTTCTGGACAGAACACTGGAAAAAAAAGTGATCTGCCTGAGATGTCTCGAGTATGGGGCTGCGCCTTGGAGTTCTGTGACTTGGGTATATAGGAAACTGTATAGACGCATTGGCGTTCGGGATCAGCTAGCGGCTGCATTCGCACCCAATCATGTCAGCATGTGTGTCTAGGTGAACACGTATTTGGATAGGAATTTCTCAGAAATGTAGATGAGATGTCGCCTCTTGCGGGAAGCAGACGGTGGCCTGTGGGTGGTTTGACAGTTGACGGCTGCATCACGTTCTGGGAGCTGCCTGTGCTCTCTAATGGATAGGAGTTGGTGGAGGGTGCTTGTGTGTGCTGATTGAATTATTTTGCAAGTAGGTGTGTAGGATGTGCTATGAGTTATTTGGACAGTTTACAAGTGCTGAGCATGTCTAGACATAACGGTGCTGTATTATTTAGGATGAGTGTGAATCTCTGTAATCAAATTATTTGCGTAAATTAGGAGTTGATTGCGTGTCTGCAGAGTGTGTATTGTGAGTGCAAGGATAAGATGAAGAGAGTTTTGCCTCAGGGTGATAAATATATTCCATTTCTAAATAAAATGTTCGAAAGTAGAGTGAACTTCTTCTTTACTCTCCCCAGTAACGTAGCACAGCATGAGTAATTTTAGCTTAATTCTCGCCACTATAGACCGCAATCTGGTATTAGGTCATAGGAGGGATGACAGTACAATCTGATGGCAGTTATGTCAGTTGGACAATAAATATCGTGGTGGAGACACTGCCTGTAAATTAAAGACTTGTCTTCAGACCTGGTTTCGCCCCACCATCTTGGATGACATCATGCACTGTGCACTTTAGTACATGTTAGCCCACCAACATGGGCCGGAAAGGGGCCGTGGCGCTGGGTTATGAATCTTGGTGGAGACTTTAACTGTTTGATTCCAAATTCAGTTGAGTGTGGCATTGGTGAAAATTGATTCCAAGCCTTAGGTTCTATGAATCTGAATGATGTGGCTAATGCAGTAGCCAATAGCAGTGCAGCATTCTAGGGGTGGAGGATGCTAGGTCATGAATGAACACCACGCTGATAGTGGGAAAATTTGGAACTTCTCATTTGATCACTGAATATTGAAATTGTAAATAGACTTATTGAATATGATTAAAATGAAATGGAATTAAGTATTTTGGAAATTGATAGGTTAGATGCACAATGTGGGTGTTACTTTAGTTGGCATATTTACAGAAGACTATGTCCGGCATATGTATGGAGGTGTGTGACGTAAGCTGTTGGACGCCTGCGGGCTGGGGCATGGTGCGAGAGAGAGGGCAGAGGATCTTGTGTCATCACGTGACTTAATGGTAGCGCTCTCTGGTGGTCATGGTATGAACTAAGTAAGTTGGTGTCTGGAGCTCACGTTGAACACAGTGAGTACCATCATCTGGAATGCCGGTACTTGCGTCTTGATCTGACGTCTGAAATGCGCCCTCTGGTGGCACCGATATGAACTAAGCCAGTTGGCCTCTGGAGCTCATGTTGGATACACCGGGTGCAACCATCTTGAATGATGGTACTTGCGTCATAATCTGACATCATGGTGGTGTGCCTCCCATTTTCTTTGCTTAGTAGAGATAAGCCTGGTGTGATGGATTATCGTGTTGGAATTGGAACTTCGCGCCGTTTTCTGAGTGAGGGGGGTTTGGCAATTTCCCACCATAAGTCAAACTTCACGCCAAAATCCGCCATCTTGATTGACGTCATAGCCGCCATCTTGGATGACGTCTTCGACGCCGTCTTGTATAACAGTACTTTCGGATAGAACGCAGGTTGTCCCAATACTGGTGTGGTGTTCTGTCAGACGTGTGCGACGGAACAGACACCATTCGTCATGAACCAACTGTAGTTTCACAGAATAACGACCAGTGGGAACAGTAGAATAAAGAAACAATTGCATCACACTTGCAGAAGTCCCCTGGTAGCTGCATGGTCAGTGCGACAGACTGTCAATCCTGAGGACCCGGGTTTGATTCCCAGCTGGTATGGAGATTTTCTCTGCTCAGAGACTGTGTGTTGTGTTGTCCTAATCATCATCATTTCATCCCCATCGATGCGCAAGTCGCTGAAGTGGCGTCAACTTGAAAGACTTACACGTGGTGTATGGTCTACTCAATGAGAGGCCCTAGTTACATGACATTTACATTTACTTGCAGAAGTATTAATAGTCCCATATAACACTTTCACACATAACAAAGTGTAAAAAAAAACTGTCATTATTGAGATGTCAACAACGAGACCCGTGATTTAACGCTTTTCCAACTTCCCCACAGAAGCTATACATATTAGTTATAGTTATACTTTTCCTGTGTTCCGTAGTTCTGGTGTCATTTTTAATTAACGTTTACACTCGTTCTACTGGACAACACCACATAGTAGAACTAAATCGGCGTTTTGGTCGATACTCTATCGGTACAACATTTGGTACTGATCTGAGTGTCTGGCATCTGGAGGTTTGGGTGTTAGAAGGATATCGCTATCCATCACCAGGTGACAGTGGAAAAGCCAGAATGAATATTTGTAATATTCCTCATATCTCGTTAACGATCTGAGATATCGAAACAAGATTTCGGCGAATTTTAATACACAAAGGAAAGAATATTTTGTCATGTGATTAATATGTGAATCTAACTGATATTCAAGCTACTACAGATCTTTCCAATGAAATAACGTCATTTTTAAGGGGCATCGATAGCTGATAAAACTAGAATTGTTACAGGTTCCTAGAAACCGGAAAGAGTTTTCAAGACCCGGCTGCAACATTCACAGTATGATTCACAACCATTCTAAGTATCGTGGAATCAGCTAACAAAATGTTGTGGGATTGCCTCCACCCACACCACTTGAGAGTGCCTTTTTCCAAATACTGTAAATCATTTTTATAAGATACAGAACTTCCCAGCTGCTGTCAGTGATGTTGACAGAAAACACATTCATCTAAAATGCTCAGGAAATTCTCGCAGAATGTTTTATAGTTATAAAAATTTTCATTCAATCGTACTATAAGCAGTCCCAGACCCTCAGGGCAAACACATAATCATCAATTTTGGGGGATATAGGAAGGAAAGGTCAGTCCAGTGTGTCAACTTACTCGGGAAAACCGACGACTCATGCCGACATATATCCAGCAGAACTAAGGAAACTCCAGCCACTGTGACCGAGCGGTTCTAGGCGCTTCAGTCTGGAACCGTGCTGCTGCTATGGTCGCAGGTTCAAATCCTGCCTCAGGCATGGATGTGTGTGATGTCCTTAGGATAGTTAGGTTTAAGTAGTTCTAAGCCTAGGGGACTGATGACCTCAAATGTTAAGTCCCATAGTGCTTAGAGCCATTTGAACCATTTGAACTAAGGAAGCAAAGAGTCACTGTTGCGGGGCAGACACTAACACCAATTATTTGTATTAAATCTTGTGGTTTTATTATTTTCAATGTAAGAAATTATATTTCTTAATCCTTGATTTCGGAATAGCATTTTGTAAAAAAATGAATTCTTATTGCAAATTATATCACAAATTTTCCAAAATCTATAGGCCTACTTGTGATGTTTACAACTGGAGGAGTGCATTCTGGCACTAACAGTTTAGAAATCAAGCACTGGTCAACAGTCAGCGAGTTGGAACAGGCCAAAGTTCTAATCTGTAAATGGCTTTTACATTTACATTTACTTTTGATTTTTACCAATGACTCATGTAGTATTACGTCTCCTAACTCCAGTTTACTGACTGATCATTTTATTTAGAGCTTCCCTTTCTCCATTTTTTTTTTTTACAACCAAGAATAACTCTGGGTATTTTGTGTTACTGACAGCTGCATACAGTTCAGTAAATTGAAAGCAGTTGTTTCAGATGAGCACTGTGCCCTGAAGTCATGTTAACCTCCAGAAATGATATGATTTTTTCAAAGAATGCAGACAGCTGCACCAGAAGATTTTCTCATTCATTATTGAAAAACCTTGAGACTAGTGACACAGGTTAATAGTTATCCATGTTTTGCTGATCACCATTTTTACATAGTGTTACTACAATTACCATTCTTAGTTACCATTTGATAATAATCAATGGCAAATACAAGTATCTAATGCAGGTGGGAGGAAGCACTTCACTAATATTTCTGTAACATAACCTGGGATATCATCAGTATCAGCTGAATTTGTGCTATTTAAAAATTCATTTGGGATTATTCAGCCGAGAAACGTAACACATTTTAGAACTTTATGTCGGGTGGGTTTCTAAATTTTTTCTTCTCTAATTTTTGGGCAACATTTTATTCAATGAGTCCATAATACATTTGTCATTTTCCTGTAATTCTGGCCTGCTGTTTCTCTCTTTCAGAAGAGACCTTATTTTTAATGTAATCCAGTTCTTGAAACTCTGTGCACTTTTAGAAATTACTTTCTTTCTTGGGAACACTGTTTCAAAGGAATGCTTGAAAATGTTCACAATATCTTTCACCTCCGCGTTGTTTGGTGCGACGTCAAGATCGCCTAAGATTTTATTTTTGTCTTTATAGATCCATGCTTGGAATGATAGTTCCTTCAGAATATGGACCACAATATTTTTCTTTGCCTGAATAATAACATAGTAAATTAACTATTTTGAAATTTCATTGTAGTCACTTCAGTATTAAATTACATTTGTTTATAAATGGTATAAGTGAAACTAATGATTCTCCATTAGTACGAGATACTATGTTTTTACAACTTTTCAGAGATTTTAATTCATTCTTTTTTGAGCTTATCCAGTAAATTTTACTTTTAATGGAAGTTGGTGTTATCTTTTCTTTCTTTAGAGCTTTAGGCATGTATTGCTTCAATGTCAACTTAAATTATCCATAAATCAACTAAAGTTTTCAAATACAATGTAGTAATGTCTTTTACTACCTGCCAGGTTAGCCGAGAACACTAACGCGCTGCTTCCTGGACTCGGGTGGGCTCCCCACCCCCAGATCAAATTGGCCTGGTGGATTAACGACGACGGCCGGTGTGCTGGCCAGCCTGGATGTGGTTTTTAGGCAGTTTTCCACATCCTACTAGGTAAATACCAGGCTGGTCCCCACGTCCCGCCTCAGTTACATGACTCGCAGATATTTGACACACACTCACACTATTTTACGATTTACACTAGACACAGACAGCTGGGGTATACTAATTCCATCCCAGGGGGTCTGGGTAGGCGGCAGGAAGGGCATCTGCCTACCCCTTAAAAGTAACCATGCCAACTCTGTACTTAACTCTGCCAACCTTGCACCCAATGCGGGATAAAGGCAGTAGCAAAAGAAGAAAAGAAAATGTCTTTTACTTGTAAATAAGCACAGTGTAACTTCTTTTATTAACTTCAAGAATGCAGAGATATATTTTGTGTGTTTATTTTGAGTAAGACTGACAAAGAAGTGGAAAAGACAATATGATACTTATTAATGATTCAATATTATTTAAACATTACAATGAAATTTAATTATTACAATGAAATCACATGTTTGCAGCATTGGGTGGTGGGATCTTCTCGCTATTACATAAGTTGTGGCAGTGGCTACTTGCACCATGCAGTCCGTCTGTGGCGGTTGTTGTTTCCTGCACTGTGTGCAGTGTTGCTAGCTCTTGCCCAGTGTGACCAAGTGTGTAATTGTTTCCTCCCTTATGTGATGCATTGTTGATTCAGCTGTTTATTACAGGTAAGATAATTATTCTAATATTTTCAGAAACACTCTAGAGTTCACCAATCTTAGGTATATTCTTTATAAGATGAGTATTTCGTGAATAATTCAGAATCCAAAATATGTACCACTTTGCATCAACGTTTCTCCACTACGTGGGATACTGCTTTGAATATTGAGTAGTGTTACACATTTTGTACATTGTTTGTGCAATAAAGTTGCATGGGAGTATACATGAAGTTCATATACAAAATTAGAGGCATTATCTTCTATTTTAGTTTACAATGAATCACTTTAGGGAAGTACAGAAAGATGATGAGATAATGGCAATACACCACGCTGAAATACCTTCAGGTCAGAGTTTGTTGGATGAAGATGTGGATTTTAGTGGTGACGACCCAGATTACTGTGTATCACATTCAGGAATGGTTGTTTCTGAAACAAGCACTTCACACAAAAGTGATTCACCTGAGAAAATACACAATCAAACATGGACTTGTCATGTTACTGTTCTGGTGGAACTGTATCCAGTTCAACTGCTGATCCAGAGCAAGTACCAGCACATAATGCAGGTGAAAATGCAACTCCCACAGATGTAACTTCACGTAAACAGCCTCGCCAGTGGGGTGAAACAGAAAAACGCCAACAACCTTCACATTTTTCCTCAGTAACTGGTCCTGCTGCACATCTGAGAGACTTAGAGGATTCCACTCCCTATAGTTTGTTCAAAATGTTCATATTTGATGATGTAATTCAGTGGACTGTTATGCAGATTAATCTTTATGCTGAACAGGAGTACCAGCAAAATGAGATACCCTACAAACACACAACATGTAGGGAGATGTAAACTTTTATTGGCTTGAACATTTTATGCATGTTCATGGGCATAAAACCACAGGTAAGTTAGAGGGATTACTGGAGTTCTGCACCTGATCTTCATTGTAACTACATTAGTTCAATGATGGCTGTTAATCATTTTGGGTGGCTGGGTGTCTTTTGTCTCATTTGCATCCAAATGACAACAGCTGCATGGCAAAGCAGGGTGAGGAGGGTTTTGATTAGCTGCACTAGTTACTACCGTTTTTGTCCATGGTGGATGACAATTTCAGAAGTGCCTATCATACAAGTGAATATGTAGGAGTAGATGAGTTGATGATCAAATTCAAAGGCAGGTCATCCTTGAAACAGTACTTTCCTAAAAAAAAAAAAAAAAAAAAAAAAAACAATCAAAATAGGCTACAAAGTGTGGATGTTTGCAGATAAGTATGGTTATGCACTAAAATATGACATTTATACTGGTAAAATAGGCAACACAATGGATAAATGTTTTGGAGAGAGGGTAGTAAAAGAGCTGCTGACAGATCTTGAAGGAAAAAATCATAGAGTTTTCATGGACAGTTATTTCGCCAGGGTACAACTGATGGAGGATCTGAAAAGGAAACAAATACATGCATGTGGTACTGTCAATATATCAAGAAAGAATCTGCCTAACCTGAAACTAGACAAAGAATTGAAACTTGGTGAATATTGAAGCAAAGCAAGCGCTGTATCATGTATAAGATACAGAGGCGAGCGAGTGCACGGGACTTACCCTAGTTCACTGCTAGTAGCGTCACGTCATCGTAACGCGCCTGCATATAGTATTGCACCACATTTAACATAAAAGTAAAAATTAAGATTTGTGTGTAAAACTTTGTTAAAGTATAGTTCTATGTAATAATGTTTCAGGTAACAAATCTTAATGTTATAAAATTAGTAGTTTACGTAAAATTCACGTTTTGAAAGAAAAATAGGAGGCGCTAAATAATGACGCTAGGAAGCCAAAATTTGGTGAGAAGGTGCAGTAAGAAGTCATTAATGAGTGGTGCTGGTTTCCAAAACCATAAAACTAAAATTGACTCCAGAATCCGCGTTTTTCGGAAAAATCAGAGGCGCGAAATAATAGAGCTACAATATTGAAAATTGGTAGGATGCTTCGTTTCACCCTAATAATAATAATGGAAATACCACAATCAGTTACCTCTTCTAGTTTTTTTTAGTAATTTAGTAAAAACTACTTTTGTGAGTAAAATGTACATAAGCATTATAGATTAAGTACTTTAAATTTTAATGATAAAACAAATTCTTTAAGACCAATGATCAGATAGGACAATTAACAAAGCTACACCAAGTTTTAGTCTTGTAGCATAATTAACAGCTGATACAAGTCTTGATAAAGCTATGGTTCAGAGGTAACAATCTACCGTTAGTTCCATTGTAAAAATTCTAGAGAGTAAAGTTTTAATTTTAGCGGGCTGAGATTTTCTACGTGCTTCTGTACTGCTCAGATGTATGTATACAAAAATTGAGAAGTTTGTAAAGCTATTATTAAATGTGATATTTAAGATTATGTGCCTGAGATAGCGATCATTTGGAGGCTGCAGGCATCTGCATATGAACGGAAAGAACAGATGCTCTCTTGGCGGTACGCGCGGAGCTATATAAAAAGAGCGGCAGAGGCAGTAGTAAGCTCACTCCGCATTAGACCAACGCCTAGTCCACGCGAGCTTAACGTCCGATCGCGCCTCGCCTCGGGTGACGTCATAGCGGGCTGTGACATGCGCGTACTTAGCAATGTAAACGGACATTGAAAATCGCGAGGACTGTACACCGTCCTGGATCGTTTAGACTTCGGTAACAAACTGTTATTGTGCCGTCCGTGTGAAGTATAATTCCGCGTGGCAAGTGGTGACTAACTCCACTTTTAAGGCGAGCATTAATTTTTTTTTAACATTATTGCGAACTATTAATAGAGCACCGTTAGTTAGAGTAATGAACTATTCGGGAGGAACTTGCTGTAGAAGTCGCCTCTGAACTATTAAACGATTGGCTGAATTAACAATATTTAATGTCTTTAGCATTTTTAGAAGTTTCGAGTAATTTGTGTGAGCCTTTAAGATAATAAAATCTTGTTTGGAACTTTAAATTTTATTGAAGCAGCCCTAATCCCGTGAAGAACTATGGATATTTTTCGTTTAGCTGGGCTGTACAGGAATGTGGCCGTGCAGACTGGGAACTAAGGTCAGTAAGTTTCCCTTCGCTTTCTGACTGGCCACCAAATTAGTTGCCAGGCTCGCGTGATTTAAGGTGGCAATGTTCAACTTTCATGCAACATTAAACAACGACTTCTTCGCCGTCCCACATATGTTGCATCGGCAATAGTCTGTTACGTGAAATGAACATTCAAACAACTCATTTCGACAACTTCTTCGCCGCCCCACATATGGTGCTTATCTGCCGGGAAAACTGAATTAAAAGCAAATAAAAGTGCTCGATGTGTGAAAGCGATTGGTATAAATTAACGAACTCGGTAGGCAATAACAGGACACTGAATTGAACTAGTGTGGGAACAGTGTTACCAGTAAAGGCGGGTGTAGTGTATAAACAATAAGTGTCTACCGCTGTACGTTGGTTAGTGACGATGGTGAGGAAGGCGACGATGCTGGATCGCGGCTGCCGACGGCGCTGAGACTAAAGGAAGACGGTGCGTCATCGCAGAGCTGCGCTGATCTGCGAGACAGCTGCCGGCTGCGCCGAGCGGTCAACGGTGCCTTGCTGCCCCCCCCTGGAGCTATTGCAGTATGCGATTCCTGTGGCGGTACTCGACGCTACGGCTGCTGCTGCTGCCTTCAATACGTCGCGACGCGTCGCATCACGATTGCTGGTACACCGCGACGACATCATTCGTCGAAATCAAGCATTTAAGTTAAGTCAAAGACTTTTAAAATATTTATTAACTGCTGCTAACAAACTAAAAGATATGGAAAGTAGTGTACATTTCAGAAGGGAACCGGTCTCTGACCAAGAATCCTCACGATCAGGAATTGAGTTTAATGAAGATGGTTACATTAATCCCTCAAATATTGAACTAGAACGTAATTTGTCACCAGTAAATTATGACTTTAATTTAAATGAGAGTGCAGGGATGCAATCAATAAGTGAAATAGAAGTCAAAAGGGAGCCAGTAGAGTTGCTAACTTTGTCAGGTAGTGAAACTGAGCTCAATATATCTCCAGCTCAGTCAAGTCAAGAGATACAAAGTATCAAGGTAGAAGCTCCGGATTGGATGCAAATACTGTTTGCCAAACTCGAATCAAACCAAAATAAAATTGAGGCTAAAATTGAAAATAGTAATAAAGAGTTGGAGAATAAAATTGAGGTTAGTAATAAAGGGTTGGAAAATAAAATTGAGGATAGTAATAAAGAACTAAAAGAAGAACTGCAATCAAAATGGAATAGTTTGAATTATAAGATAGATGCTATTCATCATGACATTCAAGTAAAAGTAGGGCAACAGTTAACTAAAATGCATAGTACTTTCAAATGTGAAATAGATCAAATTCAAAAAAATTATCAAGAGGCAGATGAACTTTTGGAAGTGAGGTTGTCCGAAAGATTGAGCAACGAGTCCAAACTTTGCTCTGACAAAGTTAAAGAGGTACAAATTAAAGTAGATACTTGTCAGAAAAACATTGAGAAAGTAAAAGAAACCTGTACCGAAATTCGTGGTGCAGTGGAACAAAGATGTTCTGCCAGGATAGAAGCAGTAGAGTCACAAGTAGAGGAATTAAATACTAACATTGCTAACCTAGAAAATAGAGTAACCTCTGTTAATTCTAGTCATTCTACTGTACAGCATGTGACTTCAGTTGACGCGGCTTTTATAGGGTGTCGACAGTTTTTGCGCTTTGATCCTGATAAGTACATTCACCCTCTTGAATTTTGGAATGACTTTGAGGATGTTCTCCCCAACACTTGGTCAGAAAGAGAAAAAATTTCATTTATAAGAAGTCATTTGTCAGGTGATGCTTTGCGATGGTCAGCGGATGTAATGATCAAATGTAAAACTTTATCTGAATTTAAGTCTGCATTTCTCAACGAATACTGGTCACACAACAAACAAAATAATGTGTTAAGGGAATTCTGGAGTGGTAAGAAGTTTTTCCCAGGGCGTGAATCAGTAAAGGATTTCGCTAGGAAGTGGGTTTCAAGACTATCACATTTGACAGAAAAGATGAAGCCAGATATGATCATTATGGGTTTAGAAGGTAAGCTGCCGTGGTACTGGCAGAAGAGGATCATTTCCGCCCCTAGAGATAATATAGACAAATTTATTGAATATCTGGAAAGAGTGGAAAGAGTAGCTGCTGCTGAGGAGCAGGTGCAGCAGAATAACAAATCTTCTAACAATCACGTACAAAATAATGGAAACGTGAACGTTAGAAATATGGAAGTTAGGCACACCAAAACAAACTATCGAAACCAAAGCCGTGGCAGAGGAAGAGGGGGTAGATACTCACCACGCTTTCGTAACAACTACTATGACGAAAGTGGAGAAGTAAATCCTATGCCATTAAGACAAGAAGGGAGTCATGATGCTACTATATCTAGTGGTGTCACAGATGAACACAACAGGCCGCGTGTGGGAAACTAAATCCCGTCTATGAGGAAACTGGCGCTCACCAGGCGGTAACAGTAACACAGCCAGTAACGGAAACACAGACAATCAGCCAACATACACAGACAGACAACATGGATGACGAAATAAATACAGATAATACCAGTGATGTGTTAAGCCACTCTCACAAAATAGTGGATAGTATTTTGGATACACTAGAAAAATGGGTCAAGGAAGAACAGGAACTCAAGGTAGATAATGGGGAAGAAATAGATAATGGGTTTGAGTCTGATGGGAATAATGATGAAGTAAAAGCTTACATCTTCGATGAAAATGGCAATCTAAAAGCTGAAGTAGAAGTAGCAGAAGTAGAATCAGTACTGCAAAACTTTAGAGAGGAGGAAATGATGAATGAAGGGGGTAGAAATAGTAACGAGGTGAAAGAATCTAGTAGCTGTGTAAACGTGCCACAAATGGTTGAAGGTGACGACATTCTTATGAACAGCAATATTGCGCAGGGACGCAGTTGCTCAGAGGTAGAGGATAGTTTGGCTGATGTGCAGCAAACAAAAGTAGAAAAAGTCGTCAGATGCTTCGATTTAAAGTTAGTGGACAGATTAGAGAAAGCAGCTAAGATTATAGAGCATGATGAGCCCCAGGATGTAAATGTAAATGTAATTGCAACTGATCAGAATTACTTTAGCTGGAAGAACATAGAACGAGATTTATTAGACGAGGTGTGTGAGCAACCTGTTCAATGTAAAATAACTCACCCTGTTATCAAAGTAAACATATCAGGAGTCACTGTGCGTTGTCTGCTTGACAGTGGCAGTGAAGCAAGTGCTTTATCACAAACATTTTTTGACACCATACCCAATAAAGAGAAGTTAACAGTTATGAAAGTAAGTGGCTTAAAGATTATAGGTGCTACTGGAAAAGTCTCTAGACCAGTTCAACACGAAGCTTTGATACCCATTGGTATAAATGACGTAGTAATAGATCATCCTTGTTTGATTGTGCTAGGCTTAAGTGTTGATATGTTGATTGGTACTGATTTCTTATCAAAGTACCAGGGAAAGATCAATTTTGATCAGAACAACTTAATTTTAACTTTACCTGACTCTAAAGTGATAAGAGAGTCTTTTATAGGAAGTCATATAGGCGGTAGTAATGAAACTTGGGAACTGCCTATTAGAGTAATAAAGAATAAAGGATACTTGCAGGAAAATTTGGTTTTCAGTGAGAATGAGGAAAGTGCTAAGGTTGAAGTGAAACACGATGCCACAGGTTTTGCTCCATGTGAGCTGATGTTCAATCAGGAACCACATAATATCATTCCGAGTATGATTGACTTTCCAGTTCTAAGTCAGAGTACATTGGATGAGAAGAAAGCACAGGCCAGGGCAAATATACGCAAAAGAGCTTTAGATAGGAAAAAGAGGCATGATGCAAGGGCTTCCCCCACTAGTTTTAAAATTGGTGAGCTAGTGCTGGTCAAAACAAAAGAAAAATCAAAGAAAATTTCTGCAGAAACTAAAAAGTTTATGCATGTATATCATGGACCATTTAGAATAGTAAGTAAACCTCATGCAAATGCCTATCGTTTGGAATATCCAAAGAGTAAGAGAGAACTAGGTCTAAGAAATATTGTGGATCTAAAGGAATTTAAAATTAACAGTAATTAATTACTGTAGGGAGTCTGCCACTCTTTGGCGGATACACGGTTTGGCGTACCGTGCAGTCCCAGCTGGGTGAAACTTTATTTCCTTTTCAAGTTTCATTCCCTTCTTCTGGTCTATCATAACAGGTAAGAATCACATATGTCTTCATGTTGTATATATGCTATTAGGTTTTAAGTATTCTTAGTAAGGATCTACCTAGTGAATGGCAAAACAAAAGTCTGAGTACCAATAAGAGGCAAACATGGCTAAAATAAATAAATTAAAATATTTCATGTAATTGTAAAGGGTTAGAAACTACAACTAAGAGAGACACTTTGCAGTATACGAAGTACGGTATGAATATGAATAATCCATGAGATTATGCAGAAGGTAGTATGTTGCTAGAAATAAGGTTGTCTGAAGGAAAACAGCGTAAGAAGGTAATGCTCATAGAGGCAAGCAATGGCGTTTTAGAATTAAATAAATGGAGATGTGTGGAAGTGGTGTGAGGATCGCACCAAATATATAGAAACAGGACGTCAATAGGCTGACAAAAGGAAAAGGGAGAAAGAAGTGGAGAAATGAAGTATTTTGAATCTGGAAGAAAAGGGAGAAAATGAATAAGGTGAAGAAGTGAAGTAAGTAAATTGAAGTAAATGATGTAGGATTAAAGAATAATTCCCTCACGTCTCGTGAAATGGTGAAAAACGCTAAATCTTGCTTGAGGCAAATAAATAGTTAAACAGACAACAGAAACACACAAATATTGGAAAATGCAGAAATTTGGAATCGGTATACTGAAAATAACTAATTTCTTTAGTAATTCATACAATAAAGCAAAGTGCTGGTCAGCAAATGACTTCTTTGATGAACTAATCCATACGATAATTAAGCCAGAGTACATTAAAACTAAAAGGTTACTCAATTTTCTAAGTTGAAGCAAGATCTTAATATATTAATTTGCTAAAAGAATGTTCACTATTTAGGAACCTAAAAGATTATTTATGAAAGAAGAAAGTAGGAGCTATTGTATCAGATACGACTTAGTGCTAAATGTCTTTCTGACAACTTCACAATTAGTAAAATAGTGCCAGAATATAAACTATAAAATGTACTTTGTCCTACCTTAGATATAAGTTGAAAACAGAAACTTAGACTGTATTGTCTGTTTCTCAGGGACATGCAGGCTGCATGAATGACTGACAACAAGCGGTAGGGAGATTGGAAGTAGAGACGCAAACCACAGTGAATACAATTTCCTCCCACAATTTTGTCAATCAGTGAAATTAAATGAGTGTTACAATAGGACACTCACCACAGTGCCGAGTATTATAGTAAAAGAAAAATGTGAGTGCGTTGCAGTGATAAAAGTCGTGTGTATTTTCTTTTTCAGGAAGAGACTGATTTAAAAAAAAAAAAAAATAACTATTTTGTAACCATTGAAAAATTTATATTTCCATGTAAATGTATGTAAATAATTTGTGAATGTCTTCTGTACTAGGTTTTCTATGTGTATATGAGTATGGTTATTTTGTGTATGTAGTAATAAGGAATTTCCTAAGAAGAAGCAACTTAAGTTGAAAGAGGTATACTAAAGTAATCCATCGCTTGTTTGTTCTTTTAGAAATTTAATTTTGTTCAAAAATAGATTTTCACGAAAATTAAAAAGGGGGTGATGAAGCAAAGCAAGCGCTGTATCATGTATAAGATACAGAGGCGAGCGAGTGCACGGGACTTACCCTAGTTCACTGCTAGTAGCGTCACGTCATCGTAACGCGCCTGCATATAGTATTGCACCACATTTAACATAAAAGTAAAAATTAAGATTTGTGTGTAAAACTTTGTTAAAGTATAGTTCTATGTAATAATGTTTCAGGTAACAAATCTTAATGTTATAAAATTAGTAGTTTACGTAAAATTCACGTTTTGAAAGAAAAATAGGAGGCGCTAAATAATGACGCTAGGAAGCCAAAATTTGGTGAGAAGGTGCAGTAAGAAGTCATTAATGAGTGGTGCTGGTTTCCAAAACCATAAAACTAAAATTGACTCCAGAATCCGCGTTTTTCGGAAAAATCAGAGGCGCGAAATAATAGAGCTACAATATTGAAAATTGGTAGGATGCTTCGTTTCACCCTAATAATAATAATGGAAATACCACAATCAGTTACCTCTTCTAGTTTTTTTTAGTAATTTAGTAAAAACTACTTTTGTGAGTAAAATGTACATAAGCATTATAGATTAAGTACTTTAAATTTTAATGATATAACAAATTCTTTAAGACCAATGATCAGATAGGACAATTAACAAAGCTACACCAAGTTTTAGTCTTGTAGCATAATTAACAGCTGATACAAGTCTTGATAAAGCTATGGTTCAGAGGTAACAATCTACCGTTAGTTCCATTGTAAAAATTCTAGAGAGTAAAGTTTTAATTTTAGCGGGCTGAGATTTTCTACGTGCTTCTGTACTGCTCAGATGTATGTATACAAAAATTGAGAAGTTTGTAAAGCTATTATTAAATGTGATATTTAAGATTATGTGCCTGAGATAGCGATCATTTGGAGGCTGCAGGCATCTGCATATGAACGGAAAGAACAGATGCTCTCTTGGCGGTACGCGCGGAGCTATATAAAAAGAGCGGCAGAGGCAGTAGTAAGCTCACTCCGCATTAGACCAACGCCTAGTCCACGCGAGCTTAACGTCCGATCGCGCCTCGCCTCGGGTGACGTCATAGCGGGCTGTGACATGCGCGTACTTAGCAATGTAAACGGACATTGAAAATCGCGAGGACTGTACACCGTCCTGGATCGTTTAGACTTCGGTAACAAACTGTTATTGTGCCGTCCGTGTGAAGTATAATTCCGCGTGGCAAGTGGTGACTAACTCCACTTTTAAGGCGAGCATTAATTTTTTTTTAACATTATTGCGAACTATTAATAGAGCACCGTTAGTTAGAGTAATGAACTATTCGGGAGGAACTTGCTGTAGAAGTCGCCTCTGAACTATTAAACGATTGGCTGAATTAACAATATTTAATGTCTTTAGCATTTTTAGAAGTTTCGAGTAATTTGTGTGAGCCTTTAAGATAATAAAATCTTGTTTGGAACTTTAAATTTTATTGAAGCAGCCCTAATCCCGTGAAGAACTATGGATATTTTTCGTTTAGCTGGGCTGTACAGGAATGTGGCCGTGCAGACTGGGAACTAAGGTCAGTAAGTTTCCCTTCGCTTTCTGACTGGCCACCAAATTAGTTGCCAGGCTCGCGTGATTTAAGGTGGCAATGTTCAACTTTCATGCGACATTAAACAAGGACTTCTTCGCCGTCCCACATATGTTGCATCGGCAATAGTCTGTTACGTGAAATGAACATTCAAACAACTCATTTCGACAACTTCTTCGCCGCCCCACAATATGACTGGGTTAAAAATGAAACTGCGTAGTGTATTGTAAAATGGAAGGAGAAGAGAACAGTGCATTTGTTGTCAAGGAAATACAGTGGAAAGGGAAGGACGGAACTGTGAAAAATCTGCCTTGCCTTCTACAGGTAGTTGATAACAATTAAAATATGAACTGTGTGGATAAACTTGATCAAACAAAATCAGCATATGAAATTCATAGGAAGAGTATGGAATGGTGGCCTTGTATCTTCTGGTACTTTATTGATGCAAGTGTCATGAATGCCTTTGTGCTTCAGAAGGAACTGAAGCTTGAAACAATGACGATGAAGAACTTTTGGAGGGAAGTGTCCAGAAGTCTCGTGAGCAATGCCCTGGTTGCTTCAAGGAAGAGAAGCAGGCACCTGAGTAAGCCAGTAGACATTAGCAAAAAGAAACCTCATATGCCCAAAAGTGTGAGAACAGAAATCTTAGCACACCAGCCTCAAAGAACTATACAACGAAGATGTGTAAATTTTAGCACCAAGGAAAAGCAGATAAGAACCAAATGTTACATGTGCCAGGTACTTCTCTCCTTCCAAGACTACCATGCTGCTTGAAGTGGTATGAGTGGCAGGTCCCTCTGTTTCTCCAAGAACAGATCCTGCATCCAATACTGTGATGAACTTGTTTTCAAAAGACCCTGTTGAAATACATCATAATGTCAATCAATGTTTTTATTCTAATGTAATTATATAATTTTACCCAAATATTTAGAAATTTGTTCAACAAATAAAAGTCTTGTGCAATAAGGGTCGAAATTTGTCTCATACTCCTGTGCATGAAAGAGCTAATGTACCATAATAGCTAAAATTTTGTGGATCAGTGTAGGTGTTGTATAAGCAGAGACTGTAAGAGTGCAGAGCACATTTTGTTATCTCTGACTGTGCAACCACTTGTTTGCCTTGCGTGGTCTAAATGAAAAAGAAAGAGAATTTCATCCTTTGAAGGTAGCTTCTGAAGAGAACTGACATTATTATATGGTCCAGTATCAGCCAGTAATTGGAAGGAATGTTCAATTGTAATTTGCATACAGAATGTGTTGTGCTTTTTGCTATTGATGTCAAAAATTGGCTACAGTAAATTGGGGAAGTAGTTTCATGTTATTGTTTGATTTTTCTCAATATTTAATTATGTAACCAGTGCTATTATGATGTTTTATATACCTTGTGTGATTGTTTACTGGCTCATAGGCAAGTCGGGACCTGCAATTTCCAGCATTGTTTTGACCATTTTCAAATATTAAATAAAAATACACACATTTACCCCTGACCATTAGCTTTGTGGAAGTATCATGTACAACACTGCATGCAATATTAATCTGCCCATCAGGTGCTACTATTGAAGTCATTCATTATTTAAGGTTTCAAATTTGACACTTAATATAAAAGCAGACTTAAGATTAGTTAAAGTTCATTGACATTTGAAAGATTTATTTACATGAGAGAACATATCACTGTCTATATCTGTCCATAAGTAAGCCACACTTGACTGGTGGCCTTTGTTACGGGGCTTGATATTGTATTATACTGCATTACATTGTACTTCTTTCTGTTACTTGCAGCTGTGTATGAATGAAGGAAAAGTAGAAGACTAATGCAGTCATATGGTCCAACACATAAGGATTTCTTGACAAGGCCATAAGCAAAAACAAACAGATTCTGGCCAAAGATGCTGGAGTTGGCAGTCGTGTGCTTGCTTGTGTGTATCTCTTTTACTGATGAAGGCTGTGGCCGAAGGCTTTATGTAAGTGTCTTGTAATTGTGCCTGTCTGCAGCTCGGTATGTCTTCTTTTCTGTAAGTAGCGATTTGTCTTTTCCTGCACTGTTGATATTCCTATAAGCAAATCAAAAATATATCACATTTATTGCTGCCCTCTGCCCTGCTTGCACCAGATTATAGTTGTTGTAGGCATTGTCCTCTGACAGTATTCTTAGTAAGATTGATTTTGTCACAAAAGCTTATGTGTCACATACAAGTAACATTAAGGCTCTTAGTCTGCTTTTATAAAATCACAGTGTTACAGCCTATTTTTGGAGCCATTAATTTATATATGATGTCCGGTTATTTATTGTTTTAATACACAATTAGAGATTTATGTGTTTCACTGGGATTTTGGATGGCATTGTGAAAACTAGAAAACTGTCAGAAATATCAGTAGCAGATAATATCGACACCATTGTACACTGTCAACAGAAATAAAGATCCTATAGTGGAAATCTTCTGTAGGTCTCAAATCTTGTCAGCAGTGCTGAAACAACTTGGTGAGATGGCTGATACATAAGACGATTATTGAAAGAAATTACTGAATCACAAGTGAACTTCATAAAAGAAATTTTTTAGTTACAGGATAGCTTGGCGAAAGAAATTTTTGATTGAGGAAAGCATATTTCTAATGAAATTTTAGAATAAAAATATCTCAGCAGACTATACTGGAAGCTACTCCCTAACTAATAAGGCAAGTAGGTGATACTAAACAAGCTCAAGAGTTGTTGCCAGAAACTGTGAGTTTGTTATATGAAAGAGTAACCAACCATTCTCTTAAGAAAGACAAGTAAATAAATGAACAGTCTGCAGCACAAAAGGACCACTTTGCAACTGAACTTGCATCTAGTGGCACAATGTCATTAGTGAATGGATGGAGTTGGTGGACAAATAACTGATGGACGTTTGGGTGTGGTACATGATTGCCAGTCTCAGATGAATGGATCTGATTAGATTCATGTATCAGTTCTGATGTCACATCTTCCCCAGCCTGAACAATCTGACTCTGCCACAAATTTCTCAGCTCCTGCACATGGTGCACTGAATGTGGCACCTAATTATGCAACAATCTTAATGAACCAAAAGTTGCTCAGGCATCAACAGTTTCAAGTGTACTCCATGGACACAAAATGTATACATCAGGTTGTATTTATTTGTGGATTTCTGGGGTAATTCTGCAGTCCTGGCATGACATACACAAGATAGGCTTTATCAGTGGCTGTATTCACAGAGTTGGTGCCTTATGTGCAATTGAAGTAGTCAAATCTTGCTGGACCTATTCAGCATTTGAAAAGGTGTTTCTTGTCACACATCGGTAAATTGGTGCACAAGAGACACTTAGAAATAGGTTTTCAATTCTGAACCATTTAACTTCTGAAATGGAAGTTTACAAAAATACTTTGAGAAGAATGTAGATAATACTATTTATGAGGTTGAATCTGTATTACACTGGGACATATTAAGAATACTGAAGTCCAAGTTTCTGACTGAGGTTGTTGAGAAGTTAGTTCATCATGTGTCTGGCACTAATCTGGAAAAATTTGTCAGTCTTGGGCTTGGCAGACTTGATACTATATGAAGAAGTTAAGGATGGCACACGCCACATATCAAGTAAATCGACCTAGCACAAGCTGTGGTCATTAATCCAGTCAGTCCTATGATGAAGTGCAGAATGGTCCACTGAATCATCATCAGGGAAATGGCTGCAGTCCTAATTCCAAGCATAATAGAAAGAAACAGAGAAAATAGAACATCAGTTTAATCCATGTTATATGCCACTGAATGGAAATCACTGGCAAAATAACCAACAGTAACTGATAAAAAGCAATTATTGGAGAAGTCAGCTACTGATTGTTATAGGGGTTATTAGAAAGGGTAATCATTCAGCTGATCCAAGACAGAAAAACTGAAACTGAACAGATTTAGTCCCAAACTGTAATTCGTGTGATGGGATAAGGTCTATGTTGGAATAATCAACCTCTTGAGGTCTAATGATGACATGCACATACAGCAAGAATTTTGTTATGATATAAATCTTTTCAATCCTAATTATTCAACAGCTCTACACAGTGGCAGCTTGTAAGTATACATTCTGGATAGTCACAAATTTTTAGATTCAGCAAAATTTTAGAATGTGAAATTAATAACATCTGCTGTATAACAATTATGATTATTAACAAGTTTATACTACTACAGCTACTGCTAATAATAATAATAATAATAATAATAATAATAATGATAATAATAATAATGATAATGAAACTATGGAAAATCCAGGATGGAATGTAACAATGTAATCATCCTCCCAATCTTGTATGAGAACAAATCTACCGCACTTATCTTTCCAGTCTCCCACCACCTCCCAAACTCGCACCACCTGTCAACAGAGGAGCATTCCCCTTATAACTCAGTACCACTCAGGACTGGAGCAACTGAATTACATTCTCAGCCAGGGATTCAATTACCTCTCGTTGTGCCCTGAAATGAGAAATGTCCTGCTCACTATCCTTCCCACCCTTCCAGCAGCGTTATTCTGCTGTCCACCAAACCCACACAATATACTCATCCATCCTTACACAACCCCTGCTCCCAATCCCTTACCTCATGGCTCATACTCCTGTAATAGACATAGATGCAAGACCTGTCCCATACATCCTCCCACCACCACCTACTCCAGTCTGGTAACTAACATCACCTATCCCATCAAAGGAAGGGCTACCTGTGAAGCCAGTCATGTGGCCTACAAGCTAAGTTGCAACAACTGTGCTGCATTCTATGTAGGCATGACAATCAGCAAGCTGTATGTCCACATGAATGTCACTGACAAACTGTGCCCAAGAAACAAGTGGACCACCCTGTTACTGAACATGCTGCTAAACATGGCAGCCTTCATTTCAATGACTGCTTCACAGTCTGTGCCATATGTATTCTTCCCACCAACACCAGCTTTTCTGCACTGCTCAGGTAGCAACTTTTCCTGCAATACATTCTACATTCCCGTAACCCTACTGGCTTCAACCTTCATTAGTCACTGTCTTCACCCATCCAGCTCCTTCCCTGTTCCCATTACATCACTACACAGCTGTCATTCCACCACCATACCTAGTCTTTCTGTTTCTTTCCTGTTCTGCTACTCCCCCCTCCCCCCTCCTCATGTATCTCCTGCCCTCCGTCCAACCTGCAGCACTTCACTGTCAGCAACCCCCACCATATTAACCCTCCCCCTCACCACCTCAACCTCCTCCTTAAATCCACCCAGTCGCCAATCCCATCATGCACTGCTGCTGTTGCTCACAGTGTGGTTTCAGCTGCCTGACTGTAGTCGTGTGTGTGAGTTGCATATATATATATATATGTGTGTGTGTGTGTGTGTGTGTGTGTGTGTGTGTGTGTGTGTGTGTGTGTGCATATATGTGTCTATTGCTGATGAAGGCCTTAATGGCTGAAAGCTTTAATTGTGAGAGGCAATTCAGTATCTCCACTATATAATAACAATAATAAAATGCATAACTTATCTGAGAAAAGAAAAAATTGTGGAATCTTATTGTTTTGTATATAATGAAGTACAGTTTAGGGCAATAATGAAATAATGTGTAAGCCTTTGCAACTCTCCATTTCGAATTTTTATGTAAGTGGGAGCTTTTTCTGCTTTTCCATTTTTTTGGACAAATGTACAAGATCCCTAACAGATGTATTAACTCATGAATTTACTTCTGGGCTGATAATCAGATATTCTTAAACTGCGCCCACACAACAACTTGTGCTAACTGTACACTTCCTTGTTAATCGTCACCTGTAGTCACACTTATTTGATTTCGTGACTCTCTCAATTGAAGGATCTGTTCATGGAGGTCCTAGAGGTGGCTAACTTTTGTTGGTAATTTACTTTTCTGTTCCCAGTGTGAGATTTTCACTCTGCAGTGGAGTGTGTGCTAACTCGCTTGCACATTAAAGCTGTCTGCCAAATCGAGACTCAAACTTGGAACCTTTGCCTTTTATGAAAAAGTAATCTCCTGGGTGATTAGATTAGATTAATGTCAGTTTTCGTTCCATAGACCCAAAAAATGAGATGATTTTCATGGGTGTGGACTATGCCAGATAGTGTAACTTAAAAAGCATAAAACATCTGAATATAATACTTACTAACCTGATCATTTGTTAGCAGATTGTCAAACTAGGCGAATACAATACAGCAAACTGGAACAGCTAATATTTAAAGAATTATTATGCTGTCAGAATGCAACATTCTTATGCACTATTAATAAATTTATCATACAAAAATACCTAATCTTGACTGTTGTGACAAAGTGCTGTCAAAATTGAAATCTAAAAGACATTTTTACTTAAGCTGGCCTAACAGTCTCTGTTAAGATATTCATCTATAGAGTAGAAGGAGTCGCCTGTCAAAAAGTCTTTCAAATTCTTTTTAAACCGTGCATTATCTGAAACCAAGTTTTAATGGTTGCTGCAATTTATTGAAAATGTGTTTTCCTGAATATTGGACCCCTTTTTGGACCAAGGTAAGTGATTTTAGGTCTTTATGTAGATTGTTGTTATTCCTAGTATTGACACTGTGTATTGAGCTATAGGTTGTAAATAGAGATATAGTACTAGCAACAAATTTCATTAAGGAATTGATATACTGAGAAGCAGTGGTTAAAATACAAAGCTCCTTGAACATGTTTCTACACAATGTTTTGAAAGTATACCACAAATGATTCTTATTACATGCTTTTGCATGCTAAAAACTTTTGCTCGGTTTGATGAGTTACCTAAGCAAAGTAGAATAAAAGTAAGAAAAGTATGCAAGTTTTTTTCATATTTATATCTCCTACTACTGATATCACTATCACTGCAAATACAGACCTGCTTAGGCACTTAAGCAATTCTGTAGTATGACCTTCCCAACTGAATTTATTATTGAGTTGTAATCCCAGAAATTTAATGCTGTCAACCTCTTCAATCTCCATGTCTTCATATGTTATACACATGCTGGAAGAAAATCTCTTACAGGTTCTCAACTGCATATAGTGGGTCATTTCAAAGTTTAATGATGGTGAATTACCTTTAAACCATTTATAAATGTCAATGAAAATTTGATCAGCAGCTATTTCTAAATCCATACTTCACTTGCTACTTATTGCAGTGTTTGTATTATCTGCAAACAGAACAATATTAGCTCTGGCAATGTAACAGATGAGAGGTCATTAATGTACACAAGAAAAAGCAGTGAACCCAAGACGGAACCTTGAGGAACACTACATACAATTAATTGCCAATCAAATGCAGACAGACTGCTTACTGCACATGTATTTCACAACAACACAATTTGTTTCCTTTTAGTTAGATAAAACTCAAACTATTTGACAGCACTGCCAATGACACCATAATATTCTAATTTATTTAAGAAAATGATGTAGTTCACACAGTCAAAGGCTTTTTACAGGTCACGGAAAATGCTAGTAGCCTCTAATTTATTATCTAATGAATTAAGTAGATTGTTACTGTAAGTGTAAATAGCTTTATCTGTATCATAACCCTTAAGAAATCCAAACTGTGACTTGGGCAATATATTATTTACAGTCAGATGCTTAAGGAGACACTTGAACGCAACCTTTTAAATATTTTTGAAAAAGGCAGCAAAAGTGAAATTGGTTGATAGTTTGATGGTATCTCTTTATCCTCCTTCTTGTAAAGAAGTTTGACTTCAGCATATTTTAGCCAGTCTGGATAAGAGACTGATTACACAAATAACTTGAGATGGAACTCAACTTGCATGAGCACTCTTTGATTAACTTCATTGATATGTTATCATACTGACTAGAATACTTAGATTTTAAGAATTTTATGATGGATGCTACTTCTTTCGCAGACGTGAGTGTCATTTCCATGTTACTGAATTTATTTTTAAAGACTGGTGTTAGATACTTCATTGCATTGCTAACTGCAAGCTGTCAGTAACAGAAGTGGAATACTTGTTTAAGAGGTTTGCAACACTGGATGCACTTGTTACCAATGTCTCATTTATTTTTAGAGCTATCTGTGCCTCTTCATTTTTGGCCCCATCTGTCTCTTGACTTGACTATATCCACAGTATACTCAGTTTAAGTATCTTTTTCTCATAATAAAGCTTTGATTTCTGGATTAACTGCTTCAATATTTTGCAGTACTCTTTGTAATGAATTACAACACTAACATCAGAGGTGTTCCTAGATAGTAGATACAGTCTCCTTTTTATCCCACATGATATCTTTATTCCTTGTATAATCCATGGTCTATTTTTTGACTTCTGTTTGATTTAAGTTACGTTTAGGGGAAAACAATTTTCAATAGTGAAGGTAACTTTATTAATGAATGCTTTGTATTTTCCACTTGAGTCAGAAGCACTGTAAACATATATCCAGTTCATGTATTTGAGCAGTTTTCTGAATTTCTCAATTTTTGACTTATTTTAAACCCTCCTGTACTCAGATTTAATAGATTTTTTATCCTAACATGTTTCAACATTTAACACAAGATGCTACATGTTGTGATCAGATAGCCCATTTACTATTGGTTTTGTAATATGACATTTTTCCCTAGACTTGTTTACAAAGATATTATCAATAGCACTCTCAGAGCATTTACATACCTTGTTTGCAAAGTTCACTGTAGGAATTAAACTGAATAAAAGTGTTACTGATTGCAAAAATTGTTCACTTACAGAGATTTTCAATAAATCCACATTAAAATCACCAGTGACCACTATTTCCTTGTTCTTTACTGTGAAATGGGCAACAGAGTTTCCAGATGCATTCACCTACTATTATATAGGACTTATCATAAAATACTAATTCTGCTGCACAAGCTTCTAAGTGCTGCTCTGAGCAAAATTTATTAATATTAGTATTCTTAAAATCAAAACAGTTCCTGACAAATGTGGTAACTCCTCCATTCTCCTTATTTTCTCTACAGAAATAAGAAGCTAACTTGAATCCTGCAACATTTAACATATCTATACCATTGGTCACATGATGTTCAGAGAGGCACATTATGTTAACTGGTTTGCTCAACTCTAATTCTTCAACACAGATGTGCAATTCATTAAGCTTACCCCTTAATCCTCAGATATTCTGATGCAATAAGGATAACTGATTTTGTGCACTGACTGAATTACAACTTGATGAACATAATCTTCCTGTCAGTTTTTTAATATCTCTAGTTTCAATCAGAGGTTGTCTGAATGAATTGGGTGCCATAAAATTTTGGTGCTTGTTTTATCAGTGTGAATGTCATGTTCAGCCTGAATATCTTTTGTTACTGCTCTCCCTACCCTAAAAAACTGACGTTCTGTCACTTGTAACCACTGATGCTTTACCACTTGTGACTGTGTGTCCCGTTAAGTTATTTACTATTAGCCCAGACAGTTTTTCCCTTCCTTTCCTGTGCTACCCAAGCATGGCTCATGACCAATCCTCACAGCTTTACTTTTCTGTTAACATTTAAAATAGATTCAACATAGTTCATGTTTACACTGCACAGAGTAGCTGATTCCTGCATAGTAAACAACCAACTCCAAACACAAAGCAGTTTGTGGAAGTGCTTAAACTCAAGTAGTAATGTCTTCCAACATGGTCACTTGACTAGAATACAAAAGAGACGCTGAGATCTACAAGAGTCTACAGCACACTGTTGTTGATCCCACATTTAAGTGAATATCAGAGAAACCAGTGATACAGCCTTTCATGAATTTTCATAATTATATACAATATGGGCATACAGCACAGACAAATCTGACTCACCATAAGATCAATAGATTTCAGAAGCATGAATAAATGTTACTATCTCACCATTGATAATGATGTACTTTAGGCCATTATGATTCTCACAAGGGAAACTCCCAAACACAACCCCTCAGATTTAGTGGCAAGAGCCCTGAGTGGACAACTCGTTGAAAACTGAATACGAATTAAGCATGAAAACAGGAAGAAGGTTTATTAAACTGTGAAAAAAGCAAAATAGAAACAGTGAACAGCCCAAGCTCAAGAAGTACAACATTGAGCACAGATGAACAGCCATGGCATTGTGGTTAAGCGATGACAGTATTGGACTTCGAAGCGAGCCTGTATTCAAAGCTCCATCTATTCAATTTTTTTTTCAAGGAATTATGAACTGTCTGTCCAGTCATTGACATGTCTAATCATTTTATTCAAATTTATGCCTGTGTTGTTTTGTAATGTCTGTCTGCAACAGTGGGGTATAAGGAAAAGACTTAAATGAAAGTTGATTCTGCGCAACTACGCTGACCGGAGTGGCCGTGCGGTTCTAGGCACTATAGTCTGGAGCCAAGTGACCACTATGGTTGCAGGTTCGAATCCTGCCTCGGGCATGGATGTTTGTGATGTCCTTAGGTTAGTTAGGTTTAATTAATTCTAAGTTCTAGGCGACTAATGACCTCAGAAGTTAAGTCGCATAGTGCTCAGAGCCATTTTGCACAACTACTATATTAGCAGCCAAAGGGAACTGGCTTTCAAATGGGAAGCACAAACCTTCTGAGAAGCCAACCAAATCCTCTACCAGAAAACATGTCTGGAGTATCAAACAAGACATTAGTGACAGGATGTTTGTCATATGACAGGAATCTCTTATTGGCATACATAACTCGTATGCCTGGTGATTGAGTGAGGTTGCCTCCTTGCCTGATTTAGGTGTTCCTATAAATGTGAATGTGATCACTCCTAAAGAAATGACGAAAACATAACTGTTTGTCACAAATGAATGCAACAGTTTCACAATGACACAGCTTTCCCTGTGCTCTATCAAAACATATGATTTTAACTTTCTGAAGTAGCATTCTGTTTTGGAAGTTTTGACTCTTGAATTTTTTTATGTAATATTGTTCACACCCATTTATTTCTTGTTTTCATTTCTTTGAGATGTATATGTGGTATCTTGACTGCTCTCACTATTCGTCACATTTACTTGTGACAGTAATGTATTCTTACCATATGACTTGTATTATATAATCAATGTATAACAAACATTTCAGTGACTGGACGGAGAGTTCATAACATTGTGGGAAAAAAAAATGGCAGTAGGGAGTTTTGAACAGGGCAGCCCTTCTTGCAGTCCTACTCCATGACCATTTACCCATGACACCGTTGCTGTCGCAGGCTGTTCTTTATTGCATTTTTTGTTCTTGGACCATTCAGTGTTTATATTTTGCTTTCTTTCACAGTTCAGTACATCTTATTCCTGTTTTCATGCTTGATCTGTGTTCAGTTTCCGACAGGCTATCCACGGGACCTGTGACATTCACCTGCTTTATTTCTTCATTGATAGTCCTCAGTCTTGACGTACTGCATTGTTATAGTGGCTGAAAAATAGTGACTGTAAATGATGTAGCCATCAGTTGCACAATTGTGTTTCACAGTTCTTTACTTCCACTGTTCACAGTCCCCCCCCTCCCCAATATTATGTAATTATATGGCTAGTACACTATTGGTAAATGTTGATAAAACTCATTAATAGTTTGCAGGCAACATCAGCATACTGCTACAATAGTTTGCTATTGCTATTGACCATGTTTGAGCAATAAAAACCTAACCACAGAGTTCACAGTTCTTGTAGAATAATATAGGACATGTGAAACTATTTTTGAAATAAATTAAACAGACATTGTCATTAATTGTTCTAACATATGGCCTATTTTTGTTACACTTACTCCACTGTTAAGTTGATGCATTGTTGTTAATCTAACTAATACATGTTTCATGTCTGCAAATTGGCTGTGGAATGACTGTATCAGGACCAAATATCAGTCCTTTATACATCCTCACAATAATAGGCACTGAAACAATACATTGTTTGATGTTTAAGTTTTAGAAATTTCAATTAGAACATAACTCATTCAATTAACTGAATACATTGAAAAATTTCTTCTTTTTAACAGTCACTTCTACCAGAAAGTTTAGGCTGAATTATTTGTTTAAATAATGAAATTAACAGATGTAAGTATACAAACAATGCTTTTGACAAACCTGGTAATTATTTTAGAATTAATTAAGGGCTGGATTTGCTAACATGTTTTCGAATAGAGCCAATTAAATACTTTAAAAATCCTAGTAGTTCATCTATTCCAAATACACAGCACAGACCAATCCTGTGCGAAATTTATGCAGCAGTTAGAACACAGACAGTTCCATTCAGAAGGAGGTTTAACTTCAGGAAAGCCAACTGTCCGAAGTTTACAGAAATGCTGGACGCTGTAGGTCCCAATATTGAAGCTTCATCTGACTCATATGATACTTTTGTGAGGGCTGTAAAGAGGTGCTCCAGAATTGCAATTCCTCAGGGTTGTCGAGCATCATACATTCCTGATCTAACTTAAGAACTCAGTGCTCAATTGACAGAGTATAAGGTACTATTGGAAGAAGATACATTCAGTGAGAAAATGCTATTGGCTAGGAATAAACTTATTGCATCTCTGAAAAAATCCAAAAGGAATTCTTGGGTTAAAACTATGGAAGAACTTGATATCATCAGAAACAATCATAAAGCATGGAGATTATTGAGACGCCTCAATAATGACCCAACCAGATCCACAGCACATGGCAACATTACTGCAGATCAGATAGCACACCAACTGCTCATGAATGGGAAAGAAAGCCATAGAATCAAAGTTCCGAAAGTACAGCAAGATCCCATTTGAGATATCTGAATTCAACAAGGCTATTAAGGAGAGCAAAACTGGTAAAGCATCTAGTCTAGATGACATCCGTATGGAGTAAATCAAGAACTTCGGCCCAGAAACAAGAAAGTGGATCCTGCAGCTTTTCAACAACTGCATGAACCAGTGCCAAATATCAAAGATCTGATGAAAGATCAGGGTGATAGCTCTTCTGAAACCTGGAAAGGAAGCAAATCATCCCAAGAATTTCAGACCAGTTAGCCTTTTGAGTCACCTTTATCAACTGTTCAAACGTATGATTCTGAATAGAATACTACCAGTAATAGACCCTCTTCTCATACCCAAACAAGCAGGATTTTGACCAAACAGAAGATGCACAGGGCAACTTTTGAATCTCACTCAGTTTATGGAGGATAGCTTTAAAACACGTCAAGTAATGGGCATGGTCTTCGTGGATCTCACAGCAGCGTATGATACTGTCCATGATTGGTTACTACATGCAAAATTATACAATATGTTTTCAAACTCTTTGCCTTTACAAATGTCTGCTTGTGTCTGTGTATGTGCTGATGGATGTGTGTGTGTGTGTGTGTGTGTGTGTGTGTGTGTGTGTGTGTGTGTGTGTGCGCGAGTGTATACCTGTCCTTTTTCCCCCCTAAGGTAAGTCTTTCCACTCCCGGGATTGGAATGACTCCTTACCCTCTCCCTTAAAACCCATATCCTTTTGTCTTTACCTCTCCTTCCCTCTTTCTTGATGAAGCAACTGTTGGTTGTGAAAGCTTGAATTTTGTGTGTATGTTTGTGTGTCTATCGACATGCCAGCACTTTCGTTTGGTAAGTCACATCATCTTTGTATATAACATTCCACATGGGAAAAATATATATAACAAACAAAGATGAAAGAGGGAAGGAGAGGGAAAGATGAAAGGACGTGGGTTTTAAGGGAGAGGGTAAGGGGTCATTCCAATCCCAGGAGTGGAAAGACTTACCTTAGGGGGAAAAAGGGACAAGTATACACTCACACACACACACATACCCATCCGCACATATACAGACACAGGCTGACATATGTAAAGGCAGAGAGGTTGGATAGAGATGTCAGTCGAGGCAGGAGTACAGAGGCAAAGATGTTGTTGAATGACAAGTGATGTACGAGGGGCGGCAACTTGAAATTAGCGGAGGTTGAGGCCTGGTGGGTAACAGGAAGAGAGAATATATTGAAGGGCAAGTTCTCTCTTTCCGTTACCCACCAGGCCTCAAACTCTGCTAAATTCAAGTTGCTGCCCCTCGTACATCACTTGTCATTCAATAACACTTTGCCTCTGTACTTCCGCCTCGACTGACATCTCTGCCCAACCATTTTGCCTTTACGTATGTCTGCCTGTGTCTGTATATGTGCGGATGGAAATGTGTGTGTGTGTGTGTGTGTATGTGTGTGTGTGTGTGTGTGTGTGTGTGTGTGTGAGAGAGAGAGAGAGAGAGAGAGAGAGAGAGAGAGAGAGAGAGAGAGAGAGAGAGAGAGAGAGAGTGTATACCTGCCCTTTTCTCCCCCTAAGGTAAGTCTTTCCACTCCCAGGATTGGAATGACTCCTTACCCTCTCCCTTAAAACCCACATCCTTTTGTCTTTCCCTCTCCTTCTCTCTTTTCTGACGAAGCAACCTTGGGTTGTGAAAGCTTGCAATTTGTGGGTGTGTTTGTGTGGTTTTTATTGTGTCTATCTACCAGCGCTTTCCCGTTTGGTAAGTCACAGCATCTTTGTTTTTTTGTATATATTTACATATTTATTGATGTGTATGGCTACTGTAAATTTGTATGTTTTTGACTTGAGAATAAATAAAATCTTCCAAATGTTTATAATTGGTACATAAGTCAACAGTAGAATCTAAGTCATGAAAAAACTAATGATTTCACACTATAATGATCTGTAGCAAAAGATAAGAACTAGGAATGGTCAAAATAAATTAGGAAATTAATGACATGCATGAAACTAAGCACAAAATTAGATCTGGTGCTATATTCCTTAAGACTGAGGGCCAACCTATATCTTTTATGCAAAGCAAATTATACTCCTGCATGTTAATAGTAATTAGGCAAAAATGAAAATAAAATGAATTTAAGGAGGCAGATGGCAAAACGAGAGAAGAAGTAGAGATCCCAGCTTCCTTCATCACAGACCATATTACCATCAAATCTGAGGGGGTGTGATGGGGAGTTTCCTCTGTCAACACCTCAAATGGATTACTGTATGATAAAATTCATAACTTAATATTGTATTGTGTATTAAACCAGGGACCTAGAAATGACAGAGAGGCTTCGTCCCACCATAGCCCTCAGTGGTTCACAACTCCACAACAGGCCACAGAAAGGGATGGGGGGGGGGGGGGGGGAGTCTGCTACTAGACAAGTGTAACACCAAATGTTTGCGTGGTAGACTAACAATTCTTATGTGGAGACAGTGTTTGCACAGAAATCACTGACATAGTGCAC
Source organism: Schistocerca gregaria (assembly GCF_023897955.1). Classification (NCBI taxonomy): domain Eukaryota; kingdom Metazoa; phylum Arthropoda; class Insecta; order Orthoptera; family Acrididae; genus Schistocerca; species Schistocerca gregaria. The sequence goes on from NC_064922.1 coordinate 595,336,487, forward strand.
CTGAGGTGGAATCATGGGAACCAGCCCGTATTCACCAAGGTAGTTGGAAAACCACCTTAAAAACCATCCATGGGCTGGTCGGCCACCACATCTCAACACTAATCTGCTGGGAGGATTTGTGCTGGGGACCAGCATGCCTTCTTGCTTGGGAAGCAACACATTAGTCCACGTGGCTAGCCGGGCGGGTTAACTTAATATATTATAACTCATTCAGAAATTCACAAAACAGGTTTACTGACAGTACAACTTTAACATATATTGATGTCCGATCTAATTTTCCTGAAATACATATTGAGTGAAATAGCATATCTGAGGAGTGTGCTATCACCTAGTAGGATTTATGCCAAGCGAATGGAGGTAAAAATTTGTCGCAGTGTACTACCAACTGGAGGTCCTGACATAAACATCTAGTTGAAAGGCAAGTGATACCTGTGCACATAATGGAGTGTGCACATTATTTATCAATTCCTTATGTATTTGGCCAGTAAGGTAATTACATAATGCAAGTTGTGCATGCACAAAAGTTCATTAAAATGTGTACATCTGAAGGTGTTCTTGTGACCCTGTTTCCAAGTTTTGCAGAGTTTCAAGGAGCAGTAGATTTAAGTGCAATTTCTTTCAGATTGCAGCATCTATGTTACGTTTAAAAGCATTCAAAGAATAATAACCAATAAATCCACAAGATGTCATAAGTTAGGGTGTTCATGTGCTCTTATGCAGCAGCTGCCACTGATTCTACAGCCAGTAATAAATGCAAGAATTGCTAACCTAAATGTCACACTTACCTTGCACACAGGGTGTGATGTAAAGGATGTCTTAAACAGTTTTTCAGAAGAATCTGTGCAAGCATAGAAACACCTCCCTTTCCCATATTAATCATAGTATCCTTGCAGATATTGGGAGCCATTCAAAAAATATAAGAGTACACACACACACACACACACACACACACACACACACACACACACACACCTAGAAGTAAAAACAGGAATGGTAGCATTAAGATGCACCTTTCTAGTTGTAGACAGTTTGGTTATGGTCTTTACGATTGGCTTGATTTTCTAAGAGAAAAGTACACAAAACTTGACTCTTCTTTGTGCGGCTGTGATTTAATGATCACTGGTATCTGGATTTTGGTAGATATGGTAAAGAAGGGTGGTGTCCATGGTAAATATTCCCAGGGAATTATGATTAACTTGAGTGCTCATGCTACTAGCACAATGAGAAGACAGCTGTGTGAGTCTATTACAACTGCTAATACCAAGGAACAAATAAAGTTGAAGACTGAAAAATCAGGTAATTTGACAGAATCCCAACAAATGGAATTGTCAGGCCCATTGCTTAATTATGCTGATGTCTTTGAACTGAAGTCTGGAGTAATATCATGATATGTGTGTCGGCTTGATGTAGTGCCACACATAACCTTCGGTCATAGGTCATACACCACCCCCAGTTGGAAAGACTAGTGGTGGATAAGGAGATAAAGAGAATGCTTCAGTGGGTCACTACCGAACCATCCAACAGCATATACTGCATCCCAATATTAGAAGTGCCTAAACCTGGAGGAAATGTAAGTTTTGTTGGATGCCAAAGTAAATAATCAGATCATATTTCTGATGAGCATTCATCCTAAAAATTTGATTAGATAATTCAAAGATTTCAAAGTGTACAGTACCTTACTAATATAGATCTACATTTTCTTACTGGCAAATTCCCTGGCAACTGGATCATGCATGTACATTGCTTTTATATGTGCCACGAGAAGCTAGCAGTTCAGGGTTCTATCTTTTGATATTAGGGGTGTTTATTTCAGCACTGGATATTGTACTTAGGTGAGACCTTTTGGGTCAGCTTACATTGTTTGTGGACGACCTATTGATCTCAATGTAAAGTTTGCTGGAACACATGATAATGTTAGAAAAGGTTTTGGAGAAATTCTTGCAGGCTGAAGTGACCACTAACCTGTCTAAATCAAAATTTGGGTTTGAAAAGACTAAGTTCCTTGGACATTTAATCAATGAAAATGTATATTATCTGACAGTGAGTAGATAAAAGAAATAGCAAACCTGCCAGCTCCTTGCACAAAGAAGCAGTTGAAGGGTTTTATTTGTTTGGCATCTTTCTTTAGGTGATTTGTTCCTTATGAGTTAATGAATTCAGAACCACTCTTGAACCTATTATGAAAGAATGTGCAGTGGTACTGGTCCCATGATTGCCATTTGGCTTTTGACAACATCAAACAAGTAATGGTCAACTCTAAAATGTTAACTATTTGTATATATCAATTGGGTTCTGTTTGCTCACAGGTGTATTATCGGTCAGATTGGTGCATTTCTTTTCCAAATCAAGAAGATAGAAGGAACATCTAGATATCACCTGATTGCCTTCGCAAGTAGAATCTTCTCAGAGCATGTTCAGTCACAGAACTGGAAGTGCTTGCAGTCATATGGGATTTTCAGCAATTCCATTATCATTTATCTGGGGCACATACAAAAGCAGACTGTGACCACCAAGCCCTGAGCTACTTGCAGATTTGCAGATTACTGCATGCAAAACTTTCTTGCTGGTTGCTAACTCTTCAGAAATATATTTCTGAAATAGTTCTTCTAAAAGGTAAAGACAATACAATGGCCGGTGCACTATTTGGACTGCCAGAAGGATTAGATCAAACACTGGGGGCAAAGGAGCAATTGTCTGATTTTAGGATACTTTTGATGAAAGATGAAGTTTACCAAAAATATAATCATGTTCTCTGTTAGAGCATGTCAATATTACAGAATACTTATCCCAGGTGGAATAGCATATGATGACAGCTTCAGCATAATCAGTATGGTAAACTCAGCCAATACTACACAGTAGTTAAAGATGTTCTATTCTATCATAACAATCCTGTGTCTGAACAATGGTGTGTGTGTGCAAACCACTGGATATAACAATCAATTAGTCTGGAATATTCACTATGCATGGGGGCACTTTGAGGTAATAAAATGTGCCATGATGATCAGTACCTAGTGTTACTTTCCTAACCTCCATCAGAAAGTACAACAGTTATTGAGGATGTATTCAATCTGTCGAGAATTAAAGCCATCAAATCATTTAATAAAAGACAGCTACATGTTACTGTACCAGATAAACCACTCAAAATTATGTCCATGGATATCTGCATCATGTGATGATGCCCAGCCCGCAACATAAAAATAGTCACAGGTGATCTAAATGCTCAAATTGTAAAGGAACATATAGTTAAGCCAACAACTGGACCCCACAGCAAACACATCTGAAACAACCACAATGGAACAAGGCTCATCTTATTCACAGCATCCTACAACATGATTCTGGGTCACAAGATGATTGTGGGTTCCTCATTGTTCTTGTACAAAAATGTAGGCACAAGAATATGCAACTCACCAGATGGGAATATTGTTAACAAGACTGACCATTTGTTAATAGATGCAAGTCACAAGTTGGACCTCTTGGACTTGAGGCCTAAATGTATATTTAGACCACTTTTTGGCAAGGGCAAAAGTGAGAGCTAGAATTTTCAAGGCATCTAAAGAACTACAGATCAACAAACAGATATATAGTTTAATAGCTCCATAATCATATGTTATTATAAGGCAATACCAGGAAAAGTTATCACAGGTCTTTGGAAGGACTGAGGAATACAACAACATAGTACATCAGTGGGAAATGACAAAGAAAGTAGTAGAGATATCAGCAAATAAAATACTGAGAACTGAAGCAAAGCTTATAAGATCTTCATGGGTCAATATTGAGCGTGAAGTAGCAACCGAGGCAAAGAAGATGGTCTATAGAAGACTGTTACAGCCAAATTGTAAGATAACTGGTGGAACTTTGTAAAGAATAAAGAGGACAGAAAAGATGATCCATCAATGAAAAAAAGAGAGAATGCATGAAAGCACATATCAAACAACTGGAGATTCTGAGGGATCAGAATGAGGAAACTTTACAGAAAGGTAAATGTCACACAGGAAAAACTAGCTTGGTGAAGAATGGAACAGGGAAAATTTTAAGCACGGGGGAAGATATTTGAGGATCAGTGTTGATAGACAAACTAGTCAACTCAAGGATGAAACCAAGACACCCCATAGGTGTACAATGGTTAAATTACTTGGATGAAAATACCAGCCCGCCAACTCTGGAAGAGATGAGAACTGCTTTGAATAAGCTGAAGAACAATAGGTCAGCATGAACTATTCCAGTGAAACCTTTCTAGCAAGGTGACAGCTATTAGAACAGGTATGCCCCAGCAGTAGTGAGATTCCCTGTATACATGGAAGGGTATGTGCTGAAATATGACAACTATCAAGGAATTACACTGCTAAATGTGAGTTATAAAGTGTTCTCCAAAAAACTGTTGGACCATCTCTTTGCAATTGTTCAGAGGGCAATTAACTCGTACCAGTGTGGATTTCTCCCAGAGAAATCAACAATAGGTTATATCTTCATCCTAAGACAATTTAAGTCAGGATTGGCATGAATTATGTCTTTTTATCCACGACAAATTGGCACGTGATAGCATAGACAGACAGCAAGCGTACAGTTTATTGACTGAACTAGGAACTCCTGAAAAATTATTAAGACTTGTGAGCATCACAGTGAATGAAGTGGAAGTTAATATAAGAGTGGGGAGAATGGTGTCTGATCCAGTAGGCATTTGACATAGTTTAAGGCAAGGAGATATGATGGTGCATTTCCTTTTTAATGTTGCCTTGGAGAAAATCATGAGGGATGCAGGCCTGCTGTGCCGAGGAACAGTCTTTTATAAATCAGTGCAGATACCAGCCCATGCCACTGGCACAGACATAGCCACAAGAACTACAAAGGCATTGGAGGATACATACATCACACTTGAGCTTACCAGTACAGATATGGGACTGAATATCAAACAACAAAAAATAAAATATAGGTGGCTGCTGGGAAAACAAGCAAGGGAAAATGTCACCTCAGTAACATTGGGCATTTGAGAGATGAGCAGTTTAAATATCTGCAATTGACAGTCACCTGCTCAAATGACACCTCTGATGCAATTAAACAGTGATTAATAGCAGCCAACAGAGACTTTTTCACATTTAAAAAACTATTTTCCTCATGGCTCTTAACTTTTATCACCACATGAAACATTTATAAAACACTTATAAGACAAGAGCCTACATATGACTTGGAATCATAGTCATCTGCACCAGAAAATACTGGACTGCTAAATTAATTGATAGTAAGGTACTTTGAAGAATCATTGGCCCAGCCTGTGAAAGAGGAGGATGTAGGAGGAGGTACAATTATGACATATACACTATATAAAGATCCACCTATTGGAAGAACAGAGAAATCTAAGCCCCGCTCACCATTTCTCTACATGTGCCTGATTTGAGTTCGGTGTTTCAAGTGTCTCATTGAGAAATGATACCACTGATTTTTTAACAAGTCTGCAGAATGCATAAATCATTCTGCTTATTTTAGTTGACATTTGACTTAAGTAATCGTTGTCAAAACAAGTGTTTATTGGTCACTGATAAAAGTGTGAATGTGTATATCCACAAAGAGGTCAGGTCTGTTTGTTTTAATTATATCCAGTATAATACCATATAGAGTGGGCCACTGAACTGTCTGTTCCAGGTAGTTTTCAGAGAAGGCATTTAGCATTTTTTACAAAGTGTGTTGACCTATGTAATGTAACGGACTACTGAAGAGTGCGATTCCACGCTTATAGTCGCGTAGTCAGTGCTCCAATTTCATTTCTATGATTTTTTTATTTAATATTATTGTATGTAGTATTTAATTTTGCCCAAATCTTTTTTTATTAGATTATTCTATAATGTGAACTTTATTTGTTTATCTCTGGAGAATATGTTGACACCAGTGTGAGCCAAAGACATTCGTGTGTGAAAGGTAGAGAGTCGGACATTGTTAAGGTGACTGTTGGAGTGAGTTAGTTGGACTATGGTGGGGAGAGCGTGGTTTTGTGAGGTGGACTGTTGATGGGAGTTCGGAAGGAAGTCTGTCGTCTTATATAGAGAGTATCATAAATAGTATGTGCTATGAAGATGGAAATTATTGTGAAAAAGTTAATTAATAAAACTGAAGAATCAATAGTAAAACAAAAAGCGAGTACCAGTTTTCATTAGCACACAAAGACCCGGACCTAATATTAACAATGTTAGATGGATGGAACGCACCATGGCGAGAATCAAGACAACGAGACCAAATTCAGCATCTAAAGGTAAGGTATTTTAATTAGTTTTAGTATTCTGTGATGTATCATTCTTTTGTCTAAATATTAAGCTTAACATCGTCTGTTGTAGATACAGACCACCCAAGCTGGCGGGGTGTCGTCAATTGATCATCATAATCTCAGGGTTTGAAATAGGATTTAAATGAATTGAAAGTTTGTCGCTTGATATTTGATTTTCACCCCGGACGAAAGAGGGTACATTACAATTGGGGGCTCTTGTCCGGGATCCATTGCATTATTGGACTGATACTCGTTTTATGTTAACAGGTATGGACTAATAATGTATTAGAAAGAAGAGGAGAACGATCTAAATGAAAGGAAATATAATCTGCTGACAAATGGAAGTAACAACCGAACAAGAATAAGAAAAGTTAATAATAACGGACGTGGGACCACGCGTAAAAACGAGATATGTACACCTATTAAGTTATTTGTATTGTTGACATTTTGGGCGTTTTGTCGGAGCAAGAGTTTCTTAATTCGATTAAAAATGACCGTGACAGACGAGTTGGAACAAAATCAGCAGAGGGATAAAAAGTCTATCGAAAGTGTTCAAGTAAGTGCTAGTACAGAAGTGGCAGGTAAAAAATCGGAAGGAAAGGTTGAAGAATTAAGATATGTCCGCTATGTTGCAAATACTGTTAACACTGAATGCTGAACAATTCGATACTTTGAACAAACGGTTTAGTTGTTTTAATAAGCAATGTTCTAAACAATTTAGTTTCTTGAATAATGTAATTACAGAAAACGCGAAAAGCATGGAAAAGAAAGTGTCTGATTTAGAAGAGAAGCTTTCAAAAGAAAATAGCCAATTGGCTAAGGAATTCTTTAATGAATGTTCAACTATCAGATCGGAAATGAAAGAGACGAAAACCAATTTGGAGGAGCGGACAAACGAAATTGGAGATAGAGGAGACAGTGTGGAAGATAAACTCAATAAAGTCGAACAAACGGGAAGTGTAATAAACCGCGAAGTATTTTGAATCATTTTCGAGTGAGAGAAAAATTAAAGATAGGTAAATGATTACCAGAATTGACTTACATACGAAAAATGTTGATGACAAATAGTCATTGTTCGAAAACAAGGTAACAGAAAAAGTGAAAATTATTGAACATAATGTAGATTCTTGTAACAATGAAATAAAGACAATGAGCATGAGGTAGTTCGCCTACAGAAACAATTAAATGAAATTCGGGATAATTTAGCTATGAAATCGGTAGCGACTTCATTTAACGGATTTTGGCCAGGTACAAACGTGCGTAATTTTCCGGGAGACGGAAAATTACATATAGTTGATTTCATTATGAACTGTCGTGACAATTTTTCGTTCGAAACGAGTGATACTGTAAAGATCAAATTTGTTAAAAAGTTCTTAGATGGAGAAGCATTGTCGTGGGCCAATCTAACGGCCAGTTCTGACTTAACCTATAGTCAATTCGACAAAAGTTTTTTGAACAAATTTTTCTCAGCGTCTGTTCAGGCCAAAATCAAAAGCGATTTTCTTAATGGGGCTAATTATAAAGAATGTGATGGTACAATGAGGGAATTTTGCGAGAAACAGCTAAGAAAGTTAGCGCATTTAGACAGACCTTTTGATGAACTAACGCAAATAGACGCCCTAAAAAGGAGGTTACCTAATAGAGTTCAGTGGGACTTGGTATATGGTCCAGATGATTCAGTTGAACAATTTTTGAATTACGTGGAGAATTTGGATCGTGCATTAGAGAGAAACAAAAGATTTAATGGGCATCATTATGAACAAAATCATGGAGGGTGGAACCAAAATTCTATTAATGGGAATAATGGTAGGCGAAATAATCATAATGGGAATAATCAGCAGGATCGTCAAGGTAATTTTCAGGGAGATTTCAATAGAGGAGAGAATAGCAACTGGCGTCAACACGAGAATAAGGGAGGTAATTATTATGGTGGGAACAGAAATAGACAATGGAAAAATCCAGATAGAAGACAAGATGGGAATGGGCAAGGCCGGTTAAACTAAGAGCCGTCCCAATGAGGGCCTGTCAGTTTGGGACGAACAGATATAATGCTAGAAATCAGGCTAAGTGGAATCAGAATAGCTATGGGCAAAACGATTACCTAAAAAGACATAGTAATAACATGACAAGAGCACCGGAAATTGATAAGAGACCATTTGATAAACAGTTTCGGCAGCAAGTCAGTGAGAAGGCTATGAGCACAGATAATTCTAGACACATTAGTAATGAAGATTCAGAGATTAGTGGGGAGATAATGAATAATTTGTTAGGCAGGAAGAAAGTGATGTGAGGGGGGATGTAGGTGGTTGTTCCTATGATAATAATAGTTATGATAGCTTCGGAATAAATGCATTAATGTATTCAGATGAAATTGCAGTAAATCGAGATCTGAGTGATGTAAAAACTTCTGTGGGTGAGAACGCCAATCAAGTACTGAATAATAAGGTTGTAGAATTAGAAGAAGTAGAGTGTGGTGTTGATGTGAGAATTCGTGCTGAAGTACCTAAGGTTAGGGGAGTTGAGTCAAATGGTGAGATGTTAAATGATGCTGAGGAAGAGGCAGTTGATGATAGTGATGATATGGAATATACAAGTGAGATAAGAGTATTTGTTGTGATTAAGAATGATGCAGATGTAGTTATGAAGGAGGAGGGTAATAGTGTTAGAGAAAATAATCATTCAGTACAAGAGGATCAGGCTGCAGTCACGTGGGTTAATACATCACCAGTAATCGAGGGGATAGACGGGGATGACATTAATATTGCGAATGAAGAGAAGGTAATTATTAACTTAGGAAACCAGGGACAAGAGTTCATTTGTAGATTGTGGGACAGCCGTAATGAGGCTAATAAACATACACTCCTGGAAATTGAAATAAGAACACCGTGAATTCATTGTCCCAGGAATGGGAAACTTTATTGACACATTCCTGGGGTCAGATACATCACATGATCACACTGACAGAACCACAGGCACATAGACACAGGCAACAGAGCATTCACAATGTCGGCACTAGTACAGTGTATATCCACCTTTCGCAGCAATGCAGGCTGCTATTCTCCCATGGAGACGATCGTAGAGATGCTGGATGTAGTCCTGTGGAACGGCTTGCCATGCCATTTCCACCTGGCACCTCAGTTGGACCAGCGTTCGTGCTGGACGTGCAGACCACGTGAGACGACACTTCATCCAGTCCCAAACATGCTCAATGGGGGACAGATCCGGAGATCTTGCTGGCCAGGGTAGTTGACTTACACCTTCTAGAGCACGTTGGGTGGCATGGGATACATGCGGACGTGCATTGTCCTGTTGGAACAGCAAGTTCCCTTGCCGGTCTAGCAACAGTAGAACAATGGGTTCGATGACGGTTTGGATGTACCGTGCACTATTCAGTGTCCCCTCGACGATCACCAGAGGTGTACGGCCAGTGTAGGAGATCGCTCCCCACACCATGATGCCGGGTGTTGGCCCTGTGTGCCTCGGTCGTATGCAGTCCTGATTGTGGCGCTCACCTGCATGGCGCCAAACACGCATACGACCATCATTGGCACCAAGGCAGAAGCGACTCTCATCGCTGAAGACGACACGTCTCCATTCGTCCATCCATTCACGCCTGTCGCGACACCACTGGAGGCGGGCTGCACGATGTTGGGGCGTGAGCGGAAGACGGCCTATCGGTGTGAGGGACCGTAGCCCAGCTTCATGGAAACGGTTGCGAATGGTCCTCGCTGATACCCCAGGAGCAACAGTGTCCCTAATTTGCTGGGAAGTGGCGGTGCGGTCCCCTACGGCACTGCGTAGGATCCTACGGTCTTGGCGTGCATCCGTGTGTCGCTGCGGCCCGGTCCCAGGTCGACGGGCACGTGCACCTTCCGCCGACCACTGCCGACAACATCGATGTACTGTGGAGACCTCACATCCCACGTGTTGAGCAATTTGGCGGTACGTCCACCCGGCCTCCCGCATGCCCACTATACGGCCTCGCTCAAAGTCTGTCAACTGCACATACGGTTCACGTCCACGCTGTCGCGGCATGCTAGCAGTGTTAAAGACTGCGATGGAGCTCCGTATGCCATGGAAAACTGGCTGACACTGACGGCGGCGGTGCACAAATGCTGCACAGCTAGCGCCATTCGACGGCCAACACCGCGGTTCCTGGTGTGTCCGCTGTGCCGTGCGTGTGATCATTGCTTGTACAGCCCTCTCGCAGTGTCCGGGGCAAGTATGGTGGGTCTGACACACCGGTGTCAATGTGTTCTTTTTTCCATTTCCAGGAGTGTAATATGTTTTGGATACAATTGTTATCCATCTGCGAGAAGGTATATCCTATTTGGTGGGAAAAAGCAAAAACAGGTATAAAATGTAAAGAATTGCCTATGATTACTGATAATAATAATGTGTCTAATTATGTTTGTGTTGAGGATCCTAGTCGGCTTCTGCACAATGTGCAGACTGAAAATAGTTTAGCTTATGTCAAACAAAATGATGATCTGAATTTTAAAAGCGTAGAAGATGACTTGATGCATGAAGATGTTGGTGAGCAGGAGAGTGAAATTGTAGGAAGCCCATACATGCAGATTTGTATTAATGATTGGACAGGTTATTGTTTGATTGATACTGGAAGGCCGATATCAGGAATCAGTGAAAAATTGAGGGATAGGATAAATAAAAACCATGAATTTGCAGAATTACCAGTAGTTGGGGTTAAAATTAGGGGAGAGACAGGAAGATACAGTTGTTGTTGTTGTGGTCTTCAGTCCTGAGACTGGTTTGATGCAGCTCTCCATGCTACTCTATCCTGTGCAAGCTTCTTCATCTCCCAGTACCTACTGCAACCTACATCCTTCTGAATCTGCTTAGTGTACTTATCTCTCGGTCTCCCTCTATGATTTTTACCCTCCACACTGCCCTCCAATGCTAAATTTGTGATCCCTTGATGCCTCAAAACATGTCCTACCAACCGATCCCTTCTTCTAGTCAAGTTGTGCCACAAACTTCTCTTCTCCCCAATCCTATTCAATACCTCCTCATTAGTTACATGATCTATCCACCTTATCTTCAGTATTCTTCTGTAGCACCACATTTCGAAAGCTTCTATTCTCTTCTTGTACAAACTAGTTATCGTCCATGTTTCACTTCCATACATGGCTACACTCCAAACAAATATTTTCAGAAATGACTTCCTGACACTTAAATCTAGATTCGATGTTAACAAATTTCTCTTCTTCAGAAACGCTTTCCTTGCCATTGCCAGTCTACATTTTATATCCTCTCTACTTCGGCCATCATCAGTTATTTTACTTCCTAAATAGCAAAACTCCTTTACTACTTTAAGTGTCTCATTTCCTAATCTAATTCCCTCAGCATCACCCGATTTAATTTGACTACAATCCATTATCCTCGTTTTGCTTTTGTTAATGTTCATCTTATATCCTCCTTTCAAGACACTGTCCATTCCGTTGAACTGCTCTTCCAAGTCCTTTGCCGTCTCTGACAGAATTACAATGTCATCGGCGAACCTCAAAGTTTTTACTTCGTCTCCATGAATTTTAATACCTACTCCAAATTTTTCTTTTGTTTCCTTTACTGCTTGCTCAATATACAGATTGAATAACATCGGGGAGAGGCTACAACCCTGTCTCACTCCTTTCCCAACCACTGCTTCCCTTTCATGCCCCTCGACTCTTATGACTGCCATCTGGTTTCTGTACAATTTGTAAATAGCCTTTCGCTCCCTGTATTTTACACCTGCCACCTTTAGAATTTGAAAAAGAGTATTCCAGTCAACATTGTCAAAAGCTTTCTCTAAGTCTACAAATGCTAGAAACGTAGGTTTGCCTTTTCTTAATCCTTCTTCTAAGATAAGTCGTAAGGTCAGTATTGCCTCACGTGTTCCAACATTTCGACGGAATCCAAACTGATCCTCCCCGAGGTCCGCATCTACCAGTTTTTCCATTCGTCTGTAAAGAATTCGCGTTAGCATTTTGCAGCTGTGACTTATTAAACTGATAGTTCGGTAATTTTCACATCTGTCAGCACCTGCTTTCTTTGGGATTGGAATTATTATATTCTTCTTGAAGTCTGAGGGTATTTCGCCTGTCTCATACATCTTGCTCACCAGCTGGTAGAGTTTTGTCATGACTGGCTCTCCCAAAGCCGTCAGTAGTTCTAATGGAATGTTGTCTACTCCGGGGGCCTTGTTTCGACTCAGGTCTTTCAGTGCTCTGTCAAACTCTTCACGCAGTATCGTATCACCCATTTCGTCTTCATCTACATCCTCTTCCATTTCCATAATATTGTCCTCAAGTACATCACCCTTGTATAAACCTTCTATATACTCCTTCCACCTTTCTGCCTTCCCTTCTTTGCTTAGAACTGGGTTGCCATCTGAGCTCTTGATATTCATACACGTGGTTTCTTCTCTCCAAAGGTCTCTTTAATTTTCCTGTAGGCAGTATCTATCTTACCCCTAGTGAGATAAGCTTCTACATCCTTACATTTGTCCTCTAGCCATCCCTGTTTAGCCATTTTGCACTTCCTGTCGATCTCATTTTTGAGACGTTTGTATTCCTTTTTGCGTGCTTCATTTACTGCATTTTTATACTTTCTCCTTTCATCAATTAAATTCAATATTTCTTCTGTTACCCAAGGATTTCTAGCAGCCCTCGTCTTTTTACCTACTTTATCCTCTGCTGCCTTCATTACTTCATCCCTCAGAGCTACCCATTCTTCTTCTACTGTATTTCTTTCCCCTATTCCTGTCAATTGTTCCCTAATGCTCTCCCTGAAACTCTGTACAACCTCTGGTTCTTTCAGTTTATCCAGGTCCCATCTCCTTAATTTCCCACATTTTTGCAGTTTCTTCAGTTTTAATCTACAGGTCATAATCAATAGATTGTGGTCAGAGTCCACATCTGCCCCTGGAAATGTCTTACAACTTATAAGCTGGTTCCTAAATCTCTGTCTTACCATTATATAATCTATCTGATACCTTTTAGTATCTCCAGGGTTCTTCCACGTATACAACCTTCTTTCATGATTCTTAAACCAAGTGTTACCTATGACTAAGTTGTGCTCTGTACAAAATTCTACTAGGCGACTTCCTCTTTCATTTCTTAGCCCCAATCCATATTCACCTACTATGTTTCCTTCTCTCCATTTTCCTACACTCGAATTCCAGTCACCCATTACTATTAAATTTTCGTCTCCCTTCACTATCTGAATAATTTCTTTTATTTCATCGTACATTTCTTCAATTTCTTCGTCATCTGCAGAGCTAGTTGGCATATAAACTTGTACTATTGTAGTAGGTGTGGGCTTCGTATCTATCTTGGCCACAATAATGCGTTCATTATGCTGTTTGTAGTAGCTTACCCGCATTCCTATTTTCCTATTCATTATTAAACCTACTCCTGCATTACCCCTATTTGATTTTGTGTTTATAACCCTGTAATCACCTGACCAGAAGTCTTGTTCCTCCTGCCACCGAACTTCACTAATTCCCACTATATCTAACTTTAACCTATCCATTTCCCTTTTTAAATTTTCTAACCTACCTGCCCGATTAAGGGATCTGACATTCCACGCTCCGATCCGTAGAACGCCAGTTTTCTTTCTCCTGATAACGACATCCTCCTGAGTAGTCCCCGCCCGGAGATCCGAATGGGGGACTATTTTACCTCCGGGGGGGGGGGAAGAAGATACAGTAAAACAGTAAAATGTCAAATTCTTTTGTCTTTCAAAGTTGGAGATGTGGTCTTTGATCAGGGTTGTCTTGTCATTCCGGACCTGAGTGAGGACATAATTCTAGGTATGGATTGGATAGTAAAAGTGGATATGGGATTTAATTGGAAAAACAAAACTGTCAAATTTAGGGAACCAACAGATAAAAATAAGTTGTATACAGAGAGCTTCATTGAGAAGAGTAGTAATAGTCATAATCAGATCAGGGGGGGGGGGGGGGGGATTATTTAGATGATGGGAGATGCACTGATCCTTTTGAAAAACAGACTTCTATTGATGACAAAGATTATCAAAGCATAGTAGAAAATAAGATTGTTGAAGCAGAGAGTTTAACTAGGGAACAACAATCTGATCTCATGGAACTTTTATGGTAATATTCTGATGTATTTAGTGACAGACCAGGCAGAGTGAAAGGGTATGAATGTAAACTTGTACTCAAACTGCATGATCCATTTTTCATTAAACCTTATGGGATTCCGTTAAGCAGGAGGAAAGCTGTAGAGAGGGAGTTGGAAAAGATGCAGACTTGGGGGGTTATTCAGAGGTGTAATAGCGAATATAATAATCCTATCATAGCCATTGCCAAGAAGGATAATAGTGTAAGACTTGTCCTAGATTCTAGATTCCTCAATAAATTATTATGTAGAGAAACTGATCATTCTGAAAACATTGATGAATTACTACACAAGTTTGAACATGTAAAGTTTTTGTCTAACCTCGATCTGACCTCTGGATTTCATCAAATACCATTGGCAAGGGAATCTCAGAAAAACACAGCATTCTTATATAATGGAAAATGTTATACCTTTAGTGTAGTACCATTTGGGCTGAATGTATCTGTTGCAGAGTTTATCAGAGCTTTAGATTATGTGTTGGGAAAGGAATAGTTACATAAATTAACTATATATGTAGATGATATTTTGGTATCCAGTAAAAGTTGGGAAGAACACATAGGGTTACTTAAGGGAATTTGTGAGAAGTTTAGAAAAGGAGGAATGTCACTGAAGTTATCGAAATGTAAATTTGCAGTGAAACAATTAAAATTTTTGGGGCACATTATATCTGACAATGGAATTATGCCAGATGATGAGAAAATTGAAGCAATTGCAAAGTTTCCACCACCTAGGAATAAGAAACAGCTAAAGTCATTTCTCGGACTGTGCGGATTCTATAGGAAGTATTGTGCTACTCAGGCTCTTAATGCACCTTGTTTAGGGAATTTGCTTAAAAAGAATACTATATGGGATTGGAATAAAGATTGTCAGATTGCTTTTGAAGAGATTAAACACCAGTTGGTAAATAGTAAAATCTTATGTAGGCCAGATTTTGGGTTGCCTTTCTGTATTATGAGTGACAGTAGTAACTATGGTTTAGTGGCACACCTTTTCCAAGTGAGAAGTCAGAATGGGCTGGAAGAACATAGATCTATTGCTTTTGCCAGCAGGACATTGCAGAAACACGAGAGGCAGTACACCATTACAGAAAAGGAACTATTAGCCGTTCATTGGGCTTTCTCCAAATTTAAGAATTATTTATTGGGTCACGAGGTGATAGTCTTTTCAGATCATAAAGCACTATCCTACTTACAAGAATATAAATTATACCATAGTAGAATCACGAGATGGGCACTTTTTCTTCAGCAGTTTAACTACAGCATCAAATATATTAAAGGTGATGGAAATTGCATTGCAGATGCTCTTTCAAGGCATCCTTTGGGAGAATCTATTGGTGACAATGGTGATGAAGGAGGGAATGAATTTAAAATTATGTATTTAAAAGGGATAAATGAGGAGAAAGATGTCGTGAAAATCTGCAGTGACATTAGACGGTTTCAGAATCATGATGAAGAGTGGAAACTGGTGAAAAGTTATATTGGAAAGAAGGGAAAAGAAAAAGTAGGGCAGTATTACAAAGTTCATAGGGGAATATTATTTCGGAGGATGAAGGAAGATAGTGAGATATGGAAGTTATGTTGGCCATATGAATTTGTCAAATTACTTGTAAAATATACCCATGAAAGTTATGGTCATTGTGGGGCAGCAAAATGTACACAAAAGATTCAAGAAAACATTTACTTTTACAATATGGCGAGGACTGTGAGGAAAATCTTGTCCACTTGTGACTTGTGTCAGAGTGTCAAGGTAACCAATAACGAGTAGAAGTCAGATGCAAAATATACTTCCGAAACAGCAGCTTGATGTTGTAGCAATTGACTTGTATGGGCGACTGCCAACCACTAGAGCAGGGTTTATGTATGTTTTTGTAGTGGTGGACTTATTTTCCAAATTTATTAAGTTGTACCCATTGAGGAATGCTACTAGCAAAAACATTATTTCATGTTTTACAGGTGACTATTTTAAATGTGTAGGTGTACCCAAGGCAATTCTTAGTGACAACGAATCACAGTTTACGTCCAAAAGTTGTGAAACATTTATAAATAGAGAGGAGATCAACCACATACTTATTTCAGTTTATCACCCATCCAGCAACCCAACCGAAAGATACATGTGTGAAATTGGGAGATTATTTAGGACTTACTGTCATACTGACAACAACACTTGGATACATTACATTAGCAAACTTGAAGATGTGATGAATAGCTTACAGCACAGTTCAACAGGATTCTCTCCACATGAGATACTTTATGATAAAAAGCCACCAAATCTTATTAGTGAATTGATTGAGTTTCCAGCATGTACAGCTTGTCAAAAGAAGAAAGAGAGGAGATTGTAAGGAACAACATGAAAAAGCAAAGGGAAATTAGGAAAAGTAGACATGATAAGAGGGGGGAAATGTGCGAGTTTAATGTGGGAGATTTAGTCCTAGTGAAAACAGTAGAAAAGTCAAAATCATTGTGTGGGGAACTTAAGAAATTCTTTGATATTTATATAGGACCATTTGTGATATCTGAGAACCCACATCCAAATGCCTATAGGTTAATCTATCCTGAATCTAGAAAACTTTTTGGTCTACGTAACATCACGGAGTTGAAGCATTATAAAAGTCCAAGCTAAATTTACAGTGTCACAATTTTGAAAACTTGGGACTCTGTCTTGATCTGTATCTTTACTGTTTAATCTTGCATTTTGCTTTGTATATATTTATGGTTATTACAATGAATATCTTATGCTCTTGCCTTGCACGATGAGTGCAAAACTTAAATGTTTCTTTATACTCATGTGATTTGAAAATATAAATTTTTAATCTTAGTATCATTGTGTTAGTGTAAGTTGATGAGGCCATACTTCATCTGTTTGAATATGGCTATGTTGTGCTCAAAAGAGCATATTCATTTAGATATTATGCTTAATATCTTTGTTATTGATATTTATTATACACAGTGTAAACTGTTTGTAACATTTTGTAACTGAAGATCCTTTATGAACCAGACTTTATGAGTAACTGAATAACACACTCTTATGCTAAGTATTTGTGTTGGGGAGAGAAGTTTTCATGTTTCTATTCTTGTTTATGCTGATGGAGTTTTAACTTTTGTATTATCGTTTTTATTGCATAACTTTGTCTTGTCCAATAACTATGGACTTTTAACGCAGTATTGGGCTATGTTGCTTCAAGACAGATCACTAGTCTTATCTTGTTTGAAAACATGTGCACTGTGCACATAAGTATATACCTGGACAGGCATTTACTCTTGAACCAGTGAAACAATTATCATTTCTGTGAGAAACTTACCTGAACTATAGTTTTAGAACACTTATATATCCTATACATTGTTTTTCTTGTTGAGGCATAACTCAAAAAATATGAGTACTTAAGTATAATAATTTGTACCATTGCCTGTTGTGAGGCTTATCTACTATTACTGGATTTAATAGGATACCATACCCTTTAGAACTGTACATTTTGATTTACTGATACCTAACATAAATACAAAATGATAGGACTGGAGAGAAATAATAGTAGATGAGATTTTTCAGTGGTAAACTTTTATTTGTGAATCCTTTTTATGTAATATTTTAATTTTTTTATGCCTTGCGTTATTACTTAGTCAAAATTTCGGAGGTGTGACGTTTGTTCTGTACCACTGAGACATCTCATTCGAAACTTACCTTGCCACTGACAATGTTGTGTCTGTAATACACAAACACTTAGGCAATTCTGTGAATAGATCTATGAAATAACTGTGAAAGCAGTCTATATATGATAAAACTGTACACTCTAAATGACATTAGAAATCTGGAATTAATCACTCACTGAAGATATACATTGAAACTGCAGATATCAAAATGCTGACTATTTCACTTACTTATGCACAAAGCTATGAAACTTTGGTTTTGTTGTGTGGTCAGCTCAGTATGGGTTAATTAAATGGGGAGTAGACGTCATGTCTTATGACATAGGCAACTACACTAACCACAAATTTCCACTTGTGAAGTGACTTATGTGCTACGATATGGATATGTGACTGCTAGAAGTTATGACGAGAGTAACATGTCTTTCCTACAAACTGTGTGAGTTGAAGTATGAGGATAAAAAACTGCAATTAATCTTGAGTGATCCAGCGTTCATATTCTAATAGTGATGGTGATCCTGTTTTGCCACAGTTGTGTGTACTATGTGGTTCTCATGGAGACACATAGACACTGTGCGCATTGGTACTGGTTGGACTTCTGCATACTGTTTAGTCTTGCGTCCTGTGCATATGGCCAAGATTGATTGAAGGCTGAGTATTGGTGGCAGAAGGTGGATGATTCTACAATATAATTAACTAATTACATGTTTTATGTAACAAAGGAACTGGGTATGGAGAGAGGACTACACACTGTACATAGATGTACACTTTACATGATTACACATTGCCTATGCCATGAGTAGAGGGAATTTTCATATATATGTATTTATATTTTCTTTGAATTTTAGGATTAGAAGTGTGTTTGCTATTTTACTATCTTATATTGAAAAACTGACCTGACCAAGCAATTGCTAGCTTCTGTTCTGATCAGTTGAGAAAACAACAACACTTTTATGTGGATGGAACTCTGTTTCTCCGCAGATTTATGTTTTACTGACTAACTCTGAAAGAAATTGATCTTGTATGGACACAGAATATGACATAAGGGTAGGTTGGATGAGTGTCAGCATGGAGTGGATTAGGATTAGAGGATAAAGTACATGCAGGAACTGACAAACACAAAACTTTGTGCAGTATTTACATGTATTCATTTTATTACTATTTAATTTATATTTGTGAGAAAAGTATTTTCCCACTACATTTGATGGGGTTTACAGATTCCCATTGCAATGCCACCTCTGAATTTGTACATTTGAATTATTTTATACATATGTACAAGTGAAGCATGATGCCACTGATGACGGCTGGGTTAACATGATCCCATTGCACTGCCATTTCTAAACTCTCACTTTTTAGCTATTTTACATTACATTATGGAAAACTTACTGATATGAGGATGCTGAGACGCTTATTCAACTGAGATTGTTCAAATGATACTCTTTACATAAAAAAAAAATATTTGCCACATATTTCTCAGTAGATGTCTGAACTAAATTGAAAATAACCTTTTTAGCTGATGTTAAAACCAAGTCGATATAAGACCACATTTATCTCTTTTATGTCTTACTTTTAGTGTCTCATATATTTGTACAATCATTATATAAATATGTAAGTGAACTCTGGTAATCAAACCCAGTATGGTAGGGAAGAGGCATCCTGGGTGAGATACCAATGTATTTATATGTGACTAATAAAGTGTTGTATGATTTCAGGAAAATTACCATGATATAATTTGACAGATGAGGCGATTAAGGGGACAAATTCAAGAGGAGAAGACCAGCAGAAAGAGACGAGAAGACAACTATTGAAGATTACATAAAAAAAACAGTGGTTCATTGCTTTGCGTATCTGTCGAGATCTCTTGCAAAATACTTTTGCATGAAATCTTGAGGGGTGTGTGTAATGTAATGGACTACTGAAGAGTGCGATACCACGCTTATAGTCGCGTAGTCAGTGCTCCAATTTCATTTCTATGATTTTTTTATTTAATATTATTGTATGTAGTATTTAATTTTGCCCAAATCTTTTTTTATTAGATTATTCTATAATGTGAACTTTATTTTTTTATCTCTGGAGAATATATTAGCACCAGTGTGAGCCAAAGACATTCGTGTGTGAAAGGTTGAGAGTCGGACATTGTTAAGGTGACTGTTGCAGTGAGTTAGTTGGACTGCGGTGGGGAGAGCGTGGTTTTGTGAGGTGGACTGCTGATGGGAGTTCGGAAGGAAGTCTGTCGTCTTATATAGAGAGTATCATAAATAGTATGTGCTATGAAGATGGAAATTATTGTGAAAAAGTTAAATTAATAAAAATGAAGAATCAATAGTAAAACAAAAAGCGAGTACCAGTTTTCATTAGCACACAAAGACCCGGACCTAATATTAACAATGTTAGATGGATGGAACGCACCATGGCGAGAATCAAGACCACGAGACCAAATTCAGCATCTAAAGGTAAGGTATTTTAATTAGTTTTAGTATTCTGTGATGTATCATTCTTTTGTCTAAATATTAAGCTTAACATCGTCTGTTGTAGATACAGACCACCCAAGATGGCGGGGTGTCGTCAATTGATCATCATAATCTCAGGGTTTGAAATAGGATTTAAATGAATTGAAAGTTTGTCGCTTGATATTTGATTTTCACCCCGGACGAAAGAGGGTACATTACACCTACCACCACTTACAAACTGTAGAGACATTTGATTGTTGGATGGTAAAGCATATAAAAGGAAGCATATGACTACAGATAGAGAGATGCTGAATGAAATGCATTTTTCTGTCAAGAGAGAAATGCCTCAAGTGTCCAGTGACTACTGCAGTGGAATATTGTCAAATGATCTTTCACAAAACCCAAAGAAATTCTGGTGATGTGTAAAGAGTGTTAGTCATATTAAAATTAGAGTCGAGTCACTAGCAATTGAGGTGGGAACTGGAATTGAAGATAACAAAGCAAAAGCTGAAATGCTTAAGTCTTTTTTTAAATGTAAAGGAAATCCCAGGGTAATTGCCCCAGTTTAATCCTTGCACAACTTTAAAGATGACTGAAATCAGTATATTCATATATGGAGTGCAAGAAGAATATGAGAACAAATAAGCTTAAGCCAGAATAATTGACAGTAACAGTAAGAGTTTATTGTGGCACTCATGAATGTTAAAAAATACATAATACTTCACAATACAAACAGATACTTTATGATTACTGGAAGATTATGCAGAAACAGCACAAACAGTAAAATATGGGACACACAACCATTCCCAAATGCCTTCTCAATCATCTGAAACATTTTGGCTGTGGACTTTCCAAATTACACTCAGAATATGGCTATATACTACTTTTCAGGTAGACACTGCATCTTGGCTGGAATTGGACAGATAAACAGAGTCACATGGGAACATGTTGTACCTCTCCATGAGTTCAGAGGAAACTGGGAACTGGCATTGATTCAACTGACAAGCTAACAACCCCTGCCAACTAGCCCAATGGGTAGACCATGATCTGAGAAATAGTAGTGTCATAATAGACTTGGTGACCAGTCTTGTAAACTCAAAATGACCAAAGTTCCAATAAGGTCCTTCTATCAACCATCAGACTCACCCCCAGATATAACCAAAAACTTGACAGAAAACGTCATTTCACTAGTGAATACAGTAATTATTGGAGGACATACATCTATGTCTACATCCACATTCTGCAAACCACAGCAAAGTTCATGGTAGAGGAGTCCCATTGTACCTGTTGTTAGGTTTCCTTCCAGTTCCATCAGATATGGAGTACGGAAAGAATGATTGTTCGAATGCCTCCACAAATGCTGCTGTTATTCAATCTTGCCCTCATGATCCCTACATTAGCAATACATATGGGGCTCTAGTATATTCCTAGGGTTAGCATTTAAAGCTTGTTCCTGAAACTTTATTAGTAGGCTTTCCAGAGATATTTTATGTCTATCTTCTAGAGTCTGATAGCTCAGTTTATTCAGCATCTTTGTGATACTGTCCCCTGGGTCAAATAAACCTGTGACTATTTGTGCTGCCCTTCCCTGCATAAATTCAATATCTCCTGTTAGTGCCATTTGGTATGAGTCACACACACTTGAGCAATATTCTAGAGTGGGCCACACAATTGATTTGTAAGCAATCTCCTTTGTAGACTGATTGCACTTCCATAGTATACTACCAATAATGCAAAGTCTAGCACCTACTTTACCCACAACTGAGACTTTGTGATCATTCTATTTGATAGCCCTAAAAGGTGTTACAAGCAGGTATTTGTATGAGTTTTGTGATTCCAGCTGTGGTTCATTGATATTGTAGTCATAGGCTACTACATTTTCTCACTTTAAGAAGTGCACAGTTTTACATTCTTGAATATTTAAAGCAAGCTGCCATTCTTTGCACTAGTTTGAAATCATATCAAGATCTGACTGAATATGTGAAGCTTCTTTAAGATTGTACATCATGATAGATAACTGCATCATCTTCAAAAAATGTGGTGTTACTATTAATATTGTCTGCCTGGCCATTAATAACAGCATTAACAGCAGAGGTCCCAACATAGTTCCCTGGCACACCTGAAGTTACTTCTATGTCCGACGATTACTCTCCAACCAAGGTAACATGCTACTCCTCCCTTGAGGCATGGTGATGCAGTCACCATGCCTCAAGAAGACAAGAAAAAGCAGATGCAAAGCAAAGGCAATGCTCATTACCTTTTTTGATGATAGTGATAGAGTTGTGTGCTCAGACCACAAATCACCAGTTTCTGGAACCAAGACAAAGTTCCCAGCCACACCACGTTTTTCAGTGAGGGATTACATGATCAAAAATGACATGGTAACACCACTCCAAGACCCCTACAGTCACAACATCACAAGGACAATGTTTCTTTGGATTCTTCATCTTCCCCAGTAGTCTGCCAATGATAACCATTGTAAAGTGAGATGTAACTGCTTCATATCTATGCTGAAAATCATCCAGAAGTTTACAAAAGTTACTTGACAGCTGCAAATTTCATGGCCATGAACTTGTCTTTTAATAATTTTGGTTTTTTCATGCATTTCTGTGTAGTGAAAACTTTCCTTTTTCTGTGGTTCTACAGTTCATCAAGAAATCTTGACGTCTTCAGCAATTCTCTGATAATTATTATGATTAAATACTCAATCTTTTCATTCTGTACAATCCATTACATAAAGGTCCTCCATGACTTCCTCTGTCCATCTGGTTCTTAGTCAACTCGGTCCTCTTTGTTACCCTGGTTTTCCATCTAATATCCTTTCAGTTACTTTTGTACCACTCATCCTAGTCATGTACTCCATTCATCTCAGTCTGGCTGATTTTCAATTCTTCTAATAGGTGGATCTTTATACAGCATACAGATCATGATAGTACCTTATCCTACATCTTCCTCTTTCATATTTTGGGCCAATGATTCTTTAAAGTACACATGTAATCAAAAGTATTCGGACACCCACAGAAACATACATTTTTCATTTTAGGTGCATTTTGCTGCCACCTACTGCGAGGTACTCCATATCAGTGACTCCAGAAGTCAATAAACATGGTGACAGAGCAGAATGGGGTGCTCTGCAGAACTCACTGACTTTGAACATGGTCAGGTGACTTGGTGTCACTTGTGTCACACATCTGTATGTGAGATTTCCATCTTCCTAAACATTCGTAGATTGACTGTTTCCGATGTGATAGTGAGGTGTAAATGTGAAAGGATACCTACAGCACAATAGCATATAGGCTGACAGTTGAAGAAGGTCATAACATGTAATAGGCAGACACCTATCCAGATCATCACACAGGAATTCCAGACTGCATCAGGATTCTCTTCAGGCACTATGAACGTTCGACAAGAGGTGAAAAAACGTGGATTTCATTGTCGAGTGGCTGCTGATAAGCCACACATCACGTCAGTAAATGCCAAATGATACCTCGCTTGGTGTAAGGAACATAAACATTGGACAGTTGAACAGTGGAAAAATGTTGTATGGACTGACGAATGATGGTACGCAATGTGGTGATACGATGGCAGAGTGTGGGCGTGGTGAATGTCATCTGCCCACGTGTGTAGTGCCAACAGTAAAATTCGGAGGCAGTGGTGTTAAAATGTGGTCGTGTTTTTCATGGAGGGGGAATACACCTCTTGTTGTTTTGCATGGCTCTATCACAGCACAGGCCTAAATTGATGTTTTAAGCATGTTCTTGCTTCCCACTGTTGAAGAGCAATTCAGGGATGGTGATTGCCTCTTTCGACATGATTGAGCGCCTGTTCATAATGCACAGCCTGTGGCAGAGGTGTTACAAGACAATAACACCTCTGTAATGGACTGGGCTACACAGTGTCCTGACATGAATCCTATAGAACACCTTTGGGGTGTTTTGGAATGCTGATTTCACGCCAGGCCTCACTGACCAACATCGATACCTCTCCTCAGTGTAGCACTCCATGAAGAAAGGGCTGCCATTTCCCACGAAACCTTATAGCACCTGACTGAACATATGCCTGTGAGAGGGGAAGCTGTCATCAAGCTAAGGGTGGGTCAACACCATATTTAATTCCAGAACTACTGATGGAGGGCGCCACGAACTTTTCAGTCAATTGTCTGGATACTTTTGATCACATAGTGTATCTTACTATCAAATGCATTTAGCAGTCCACAATCTTCTGGTGTTAATGACTATGATTCCAAGTCATATGTAAGCTCTGGTCTTTCAGATGTTTTATAGATGCTAGATGATAGACAAATATACAAATAAACAATGTTAATGAAAGAGTAGGCAATGTAGAATCTGAAGTGGATTGTTTGAAGAACTTTGCTGATTGTGAATTACAGCTAGTTAACAAACCTGTTGACGTAGTCGATGGATGAGTAAAAAGAACAGAAAACATTTTCATTGATGAACTCAACAGACGAAAATCGGTATTGCATATCATACAGACTTCAGGTATATTGAAACTGAAAATAATTTCTTTGACAAGAAACTAAAATTAAATTTGTTCTTGTTTCAGTACAAATTTCTTCTGTAAACAGCAAAGTGAATAAAGTAACAGACTAGTAAGAGTCAACTCTAAAGTTGGTCAAACTAGAGACTAATATGCTTAGTAGATTTCAGCCCCTGGCCATCTTATTAGACACACTGCACATTTCTAATGTTATTTGTAATAATTACGTGTTGAGTACCAGTACTATATTTCGTGTGATTAATCAGAAATTTATGACAGTTATTCAGGGCACTTATTACATTGTTGAATTTTGATCTATTGTTGCTATGTGACATTGGATTGTTGACTTATTATAGGTATCAATGTGCAGAGTACAGCGCGCAGGAAAGGAGCTCTTCAGTGGCATTCTCACGTGCAACTGGTGTAATACTTTGTTCCCATTTATCAATTTCACAATATCAGCCAGATATTACTAATTGTGAACATCAAAAATGGGTAAAAGAGGGGACATTTCACCACAAAAAAAAAAAAGCTGAGGTCAAAGCTCTCATTAACACGAAAATGTATTCCAGTTGGGAAATTTCATGATGGTTGGAAAGGTCAGAAGCTAGCATAAGGTTCATAAAGAAGAAAATTGATTCAGGTGAAGAATTGAGCCCCAGAAGTAAGAATAAATGTGAAAGAAAACCAATTTTCACCCCAAAGGTCAGAAAGATTTCTCAAAAAATTTGCTTATAAATCTCAACTGGAAGAGGCTGTGAATGCAGCTGAATGCACTGTTCACAGAAAGTTGAAG
This sequence comes from Schistocerca gregaria, assembly GCF_023897955.1. Taxonomy (NCBI): domain Eukaryota; kingdom Metazoa; phylum Arthropoda; class Insecta; order Orthoptera; family Acrididae; genus Schistocerca; species Schistocerca gregaria. The sequence continues at coordinate 595,362,262 of NC_064922.1, forward strand.
GCTATTGATTTCAAGGCCTGTCGATCTGCTAGAAAACCAGAGTTAACAGCAAAAATTTTATTTATTTATTTATTTATTTATTTATTATTGGTCCTGTAGATCATACAATTTGTACAGCAAAACACATCATGATATAGGACAAGTCAGTTTGAAAATTATGTTAAGATGGCATATGATGAGAGATTATGTAGTGCTACGTAACTCACATACCACTGTATATAGTGATAATAACATGTTTCAAAACAATATAAATAACACACAATAATTAAATTATCTTACTAATTAGAAATTCCTAAAAGTGAATAAACAGCTTATTATGGGTAATTAAAATTTTCTTTCAAGAAATTCCTGTATGGAACACAAACAGTGATTTAGTAGTAATTCCTTTAATTTAATTCTCATTATTTTTGGGTTTTTGCTTGTTTTTGTGTCTGTTGGGAGGTTTTTGTATAATTTAATTCTCATAAACTTGACACCATTCACATATAGTTTTGTGTTGTGAGCTATAATTTGTAATTGGGTTTTGTTTCTGGTGCCATGTGTGTGGAGGTCTGGATTTCTGTGGAGGGATTCCAAGTGCTGTACTGTAAAACAAGCTAGTTCCATTATATAGAGGCATGGCACTGACAGGATTTTTAACTATTGAAACACTGGTTTACAGTGTTCAGTTCTTTTTTGACATTTCATTATTCTTACCACTTGTTATTGTTGCTTGAAAATTACGAGAGGATCAGAGATATTTCCTCAGAAAATTAGACCGTAGCTCAAGACAGCCTCAAACAGAGCATAGTACACCAGCTTCAAGATATCAATACCGGTTGTGTCTTTTAATGATCTTAATAGATAACAGGTTTTATTAGGCTTTTGTGACAGTGCCTCAATATGTGTTACTGATGGTAAGTCCAAGAAATTTGGTGTCCTGCCAGTTTTTAATGTCATTTTTGCCAATAACTATAACTGCATTGAAGGGGTAAGATTTTGCCTACTGTGGAAGTTCATACTTACAGTTTTTTGAGCATTTATGAGTAGTCTATTTGTTTCAAACCAAGATTGTTATTGACAAGTAATTTCATTGACTGCATCTTGCAGTGTGTCACCTCTACTGGTTATCAGGATATCTGTGTCATCGGCATACAGAAAGGAGCTGGCATTTGGTATGTGTTCTGGGAGCTCATTTGTGAACAATATGGAAAGATCAGGGCCAAGAACAGATCCCTGAGGGACACCATTTGTTGTATGTAGTCTATCTGACCTGCAGTGCCTACATGTTATCGATTTTCTTATTTCTACACTTCTTTCACTAAGGTAGCTATGGAACCAATTGTGGGATACACCTCTAATCCCATACTTCTGGAGTTTCATAAGAAGCAGCTTGTGGTTGACCATGTCAAATGCCTTGGACTGATCAGGAAATATACCAACAGCAGGTTGTTTATGGTCAACAAAACTTAAGCATTTTTCTATAAATGCACACAAAGCATATGCGGTGGACCTACTTTTCGGAAATCCACATTGGGAAGATGTGATTATTTTGTTAGAATTTAAGAATTTTCTAATCTAACAGACATACAGTATTCAAATATTTTTGAGAAGGCAGATAGCATAGCAATTGGCCTATAGTTTGCTATGTCTGTTTTCTCTCCCTTCTTGTAGAGGGGAATGATGTTAGCAAGTTTTAGCTGGTGTGGAGATGTTCCCTCTAAAAATGAAGTATTTATGGTATGTGACATGGGTCCAATGACGTAATTTGAAGACTTATGAAGTAAGAAGCAGGGTATCATATTATGCCCTGCAGAATAAATATTTTTAACCCTTTTTTAATAATATCTTCATTTTCATGTGGTGTTGTAGGAGATAGGAAAAAGGAGTTCAGAGGAGTATTATTTTTGAGAAGAGAGTGTACAGTGTTTGGAGAGTTAGAGGGTGTACGGTATTTGAAGAGTTGGTTAGGAGACTTTTGGAAATTTCTGAAAAACAGCTGTTGAACTTATTGGCAATTTGATGTGTCTTTTCAGTCTTTTGTCCTTCTTTATTTAGACAATGAATGCAAAGCGTCTGAAGTGGACTAAACAGTGGTATGATTAGGATGTGGACTCCGGGAGATTGGTAATTTAACATTAAAATTATTATATGATAAAACATATGTACATTTATTCAAAAAATATTAATTATGTTTCTTGATTTTTATTGGTATGCTTCAGCAATGAAAGCATGTTTGAAATTTTAACTAACAAAATCTCAGTATGTGTGCCATCAAACAGGAGGAAAATTTCATCCCAACTGCATTATTCAGACCATAAAAAAATGCAACTAAGGTGATGATTTTGACTGTCCTCAGTGGCAAGGGTACAGGATGTCTTTATGTGGTTAAAGGCATAATGAGGCAAGACCAGTACAAAGAAGTCCTGCAAAAACAGTTAATATCACAGCTCAGAGAATGGTTCCTGAATGGGGAACCATTTATTTTTATGCAGGATGGAGTTTCCTGTCACACAGTCTGGTCAGTTAAATCCTTTCTGAAGGAAAAAAATATCCTTCTGTTAGACTGGCCAGGTAATAGTCCCAACATGAACCTCATAGAAAATGTATGGGAACTAATGAAGAAGGAGGTGGTGAAAGATGTTATCACAATAAAAACAAAGCTCTTAGAGAAGACCACCCATGTGTGGCATCATCATCCACAAATGCAGGACACAGTACAGTCCTGCATCGACACATACCACATCATACTAAGGCTCTCACATGTGCAAAAGGCGGCGCAACAAGACATTAAAACTAATGTTTTCACTTTCACAATATTTAAATTTTTGTTATAATTATTGAAATAAAATATTTTCACATTTTATTTATTTTTGTTATATCATCGTAGTTATGAAGTGGACTACAAATAATCATTTGATCATAATTTATGCATTAAGAAAAAGAAATTTCATTAGACATAAATATAATTTGCTTCAAAATCGTAGTGCGTCTAATAAATTGGCCAGGGACTGTATATTGTGTTAATAACATGTTTCAAAACAATTGCAGTTATGTTATTATGAAAATCTTTCTGGTGGGTTCTAAGCTACACCAGTGCAAGGACAGATTTGCACTGGGCATGCCACAACAAATAAAAATGAGTATTGCTGAATGATTTTTAGATGGAGAAACTTTATCCAGGGCTAACTAGCATGTTAACCCAGAAATGACATTTGTGGAGTTTGAAAAATTATTTTTAAACAAATTTTGGTCACAAAGCAAGCAGGCACAAATAAAATCAGACTTTTTGAATGGAATTAGATTTCTTGAAGGAGATGTGACAGTGTGAGAATTTTGTGAGAAGCAGCGTAGGACTTATAGGACATTTGGGTAAACCACTTGATGAATTAATCCAAACTGACACAATGAAGTGGTGTTTACCTGGCTGTGTTCAGTGCAGTCTTGTTTACAGACCAGACAATTAGGCAATTGCTGTGATAGTATTAAGTACACACACTTTAATTTAAGCTACCTTTTAGTACTTTACAACCTAAGTTTGGAAATCAGGTTCAAGTAAGTGCAGATTTAAATTTTAGGGATACTGAAAATGATTTATTGGCTGAAGAGGATGGAAGTAATAAGCACGAAATACTCGGTAGTCCATACATTGAAATATCTATAGGCAACTGGTATGGAGTTTGTCTATTGAACAATGGTAGCTCAGTAAGTGGCGTGTCTGGTAAATTAAGACACAGATTCAAGAATACTGAATGGTATACTGAATTTCCAGTTACTGGTGTTAAAATAAAAGGAGCCACTGGGAAACTTAGTAAATTAATCAGTAGCAAACATTAATTTCATTTACTGTCAGTAATGTTGTATTTGAGCAAGTATGTCTGGTAGTAACCGACCTGAATAAGCACATGTTGTTAGGGATGAACTGGATACTGAAAATAATGCTAGGTTTTACTGGTTAAATATGAAGTCCAATTTTATTGATCCAGAATCTGGTCTTTGTGGTGAAAGTAAATTATAAGTAATGTTTGATGTGAATTGTAGTAATAATTTAATAGAAGTACACTACTGGCCATTAAAATTGCTACACCAAGAAGATGACGTGCTACAGACATGAAATTTAACTGACGGGAAGAAGATGCTGTGATATGCAAATGATTAGCTTTTCAGAGCATTCACACAAGGTTGGCACTGGTGGCAACACCTACAACGTAATGACATGAGGAACGTTTCCAACCGATTTCTCATACACAAACAGCAGTTCACCGGCGTTGCCTGGTGAAATGTTGTTGTGATGCCTCATGTAAGGAGGGGAAATGCGTACCACCACGTTTCCGACTTTGATAAAGGTCAGATTGTAGCCCATTGCGATTGTGGTTTATCATATTGCAATATTGCTCCTCGCATTGGTCTATATCCAATGACTGTTAGCAGAATATGGAATCGGTGGGTTCAGGAGGGTAATACAGAATGCCGTGCTGGATCCCAATGGCCTCATATCACTAGCAGTCGAGATGAGAGGCATCTTATCCGCATGGCTGTAACAGATCGTGCAGCCACGTCATGATCCCTGAGTCAACAGATGGGGACGTTTGCAAGACGACAACCATCTGCATGAACAGTTCAATGACGTTTGCAGCAGCATGGGCTATCAGTTTGGAGACCATGGCTGTGGTCACCCTTGATGCTGCAGACAGGAGCGCATGCAATGGTGTACTCAATGACGACCCTAGGTGCACGAATGACGAAATATCATTTTTTCGGATGAATCCAGGTTCTGTTTACAGCATCATGATGGTCGCATCTGTGTTTGGAGACATCACGGTGAATGCACATTGGAAGCGTGTGTTCGTCATCACCATACTGGCATATCACCCGGCATGATGGTATGAGGTGCCATTGGTTATGCATCTTGGTCACCTCTTGTTCACATTGACAGCACTTTGAACAGTGGATGTTACATTTCAGATGTGTTATGATCCGTAGCTCTACCCTTAATTCGATACCTGCGAAATCCTACATTTCAGCAGGATAATGCACGACCGCATGTTTCAGGTCCTGTTCGGGCCTTTCTGAATAAAGGAAATGTTCGACTTCTGCCCTGGCCAGCACATTCTCCAGATCTCTCACCAACTGAAAACGTCTGGTCAATGGTGGCCGAGCAACTGGCTCGTCACAATACGCCAGTCACTACTCTTGATGAACTGTGGTATCGTGTTGAAGCTGCATGGACAGCTGTACCTGTACATGCCATCCAAGCTCGGATTGACTCAATACCCAGGTGAATCAAGGCTATTATGGCCAGAGGTGGTTGCTCTGTGTACTGATTTCTCAGGATCTATGCACCCAAATTACGTGAAAATGTAATCTGATGTCCATTCGAGTATAATATATTTGTCCAATGATTTCTTCTTGGTGTAGTGTATTTGATGACAGGAATTATTTAGATGAAGATAATGAGTATTTCGATAACCAGGTGGTTAGTGAAGATTTCTCTCAATTGCAATTGGATAAAGTTAAGTCAGTAGGCAATTTAAGTAGCAATGAAAAGAGTGACCTGGAGGTATACCTGTGGGAATATATAGCGTTTTCAATGGCAAGCCAGGTAGATAAAAAATTACATTTAAGTTGAATTTGAGACCACATAAACCATTTTTCATTAAGCATTATGGAGCATCTATTTGTAAGAGGAATGTTGTTGAGGATTTGGAGAAATTGCTGAGTTAGGAGATAATACAAAAGAGTAGCAATCAGTACAACAATACTATGGTTGTAGTAGCTAAGAAAGACAGTGGAGTTAGAATAGTGCTTGACTCTCGACATTTAAATAAATTTCTGGAAGAAGAAACTGACTACCCAGAATCAATGGAGGAATTATTGTATAAATTTCATGAAGCAAAATATTTTACAAGTTTGGATTTGACATCAGGATTTCATCTGATTCCTTTAGAACCCAATTCTAGGCAATATAGTGCATTTTTGTATAATGGGGAAAGTTTTCAATCCTGTATAGTACCTTTTGGATTAAACTTACCAGTTGCAAAATTTATCAGGGCTTTGGATTTTGTTTTGGGATGTGAGTCACTTTCAAAATTAGTCATTTATATGGACAAAATTCTGCTAGTCAGTAAAGCTTTAGGTGAACATAAGGAAATTCTGAAAGCAATTGCAATAAAATTTAGACAAGCGGGTATGACATTAAAATTGGAAAAAAATGTAAATTTGTAGTAAGACAGATGAAATTTATTGGGCACACTGTTAATAAGGAAGTAATTCTGCCTAATAAACACAAATTGTTGGCCATTGCAGATCTCCCCAAACCAAGATCAAAGAAAGAAGTTAGGTCATTTTATGGTTCATGCAATTTCTATCGGAAATATATAAGAGCACAAGCTTTAGATGCTTCATGTCTTCTTGTGCTTTTGAAAAAGAACAGTATTTGGGAATGGACTGACGAATGCCAAGCAACTTTTGATGAGATTAAAAGACAGCTTGTCAATAGTGAAATCTTTCATAGACCAGAGTTACCTTTACCATTTTGTATGATGACAGATGGGTGTGATTATGGCTTAGGAGTTTGTTTATTTCAACAGGAGGAAGTTGAGGGAGAGACCGTGCACTGTGCTATTAGTTTTGCCACTAGAAGCTTACAAAAGCATGTAAAAAAAATTATACAATCACCAAGGGGGAACTTTAGCCATTGATTGGGGGATTTAAAAAATCTCAAAATTAGTTAGTTGGACATAAAGTCATTGTGTGCTCAGACCATAAAGCTTTGTGTCACATTCAGGAGTGCAAGCTATATCACAGTAGGGTTACCAGGTGGGCAATTTTCTTACAACAATTTGTCTATTCAATCCAGCGCATTAGAGGTGACCAGAATGTACTTGCTGATCCTCTGTCTAGATTAACAAATGAAAGTAACCTGGATAGTGAGAATATTCAAGAAAATAGGAATTTTAGGATCATGTACATTGAAGATATTAAAGAAGGGAAAGAAATTGTGAGTCTCTGTAAACACCTGGAACATAATCAGGATCAGGAAGAGACATGGAAACTAGTCAAGAGCTACTTAAGTAAGAAAAGATGTGATAAGGTAAAACAGTATTACGAAGTATTTAAAGGAATTTTATTTAGAAGAAGTAGTCCCGGTTTGGTTAAGTGGAAGATTTGTTGGCCTAGACAATATATTGACACTTTGATTAACTATATACATGAATTTTGTCCATTGTGGATCCATGAAGTGTAACCAAAAGATACAAGAAAATGTATGCTTTGATTATATCTCCAGGAGGGTTAGCAAGTGTCTGAATTCTTGTGATCGATGTCTGAGAGTAAAGATTACCATCCAGAAGCATAAAGGTTTCATGCAGACTATAATTCCACAAGGTAAGTCAGAAATGGTGGGAATTGACTTATTTGGTCTACTGCCTCACACTAAAGAAGGCTACACATATTCGTTTGTCACTGTTGACTTGTTTTCAAAACTGGTAAAGTTGTACCCTTTGAAACAGGCTAAAAGTAAGAAAATTATTCAGTGTTTTATTAATGATTATTTTAGGAATGTTGGCAAACCACATGCTTTACTGTGAGATAATGGAAGTCAGTTCACATCTCATAGATGGAAGGAATTTATTAAAAATGAGAACATTAAGCACATTTTATATCTGTTTATTTTCCATCATACAATCTACAGAGAGCTATATGAGGGAAATTGGTAGATTGTGGAGAATATACTGTTCCAAGGATCATACGAATTGGTACACTTATACAAGGTAATTTGAAGACATTCTTAATAGTTTGCAGCATACTACAATTGGATTCATACCATAGGAAGTTCATTTTAACTAGAAACTGCCAACTTACTAGGTGAATTGATTGAGTTTCCAACTTGTACATAGTTAACTGCTGATGATAGGAAAGAGGTGGTGAAGAAAAATATGGAGGCTTATCATGGTAAGAGAAATAAGAAGCATGACAAAAATTTTAAAATCACACAGTTAAAAGTGGGAGACTTTCTGTTAACTAAAAGTTGCAAAAAGTCCAAATCAATTAAAAAAAGAAAATCTTCAATATATACATTGGACCATTCGAGATCTTAGAGAGATAACTATCAAAATACATTTAGGTTAATTTATCCAAAGTCAATGTAAGCTATCTGGTTTAAGAAACATCACACAGCTGAAGCTATATGTCTATATTTGATCAGCCCTTAGGAGGGGTACACTTTCCGTGTGTACCATGTGTCTCGCAAGCAAAAGGGCCCTAGCTAATGTAGAATCTGCTCCAACATCTTTATACTTCGGTGCTACATTCCTTAATCATGCCATTTACACTTAGTTTCTAGTCACATGTCTAAATCACTTCTTGGTACATGAAATGCCTTGATGATTTCATAATAGTATCTTATCTCACATTTACTAACAGTAACTGAAATGATATGAATTTTAAAGAGAAATAAAGCCAACTGGATCACACACATGCATTTGTTCACTTACACCCTAGTTGGTCAGCAGGGATTATGGTGTAATCTTGGTCACTTGTAGAACATTTGGTGTTATTTCACATCTTTATGATTTTAACAGTTATTCAACATCACATGAATATGAAATACCTCATACATACATGACTGAATATTCATAACGATTATTAAGGAGACTTTTTAGTATCAATTTACATAATTTACACTTCATACACTTAGCCTGCTATAAGAAAGTTTATACGTGACATGTATTCTATGGATTTCAATGATTTACTCATTATTTACTTTATCTTAACTATAATGAATCCCATTGCTTCCCGGTGAATCTGGTGTTGTTCCTGAAAGCTTTTGGTTAATATGATTTACGAGTATTTTGCTCGCTTTACTCCTAGGGTGATAATAGCCTTATAAGTGGAGTTTGGCTGCATGCAGATATGGTTGTTAGCATTCATCATATATGTTCCTTAGTGCTTTGATGCTCAACAATGTCATGTTGCTCATCTCAAGTGTTCAAATTTTCTGTATGTGGCCAACTAATCAACATATTTTCTGTTACCTAAATTTTAGTCTCCAAGTTGGAATTTGCCAGAGATTCTTTAACATCACACATTCTGAACCACTTCTGTCTGCATATGTTCTCATATCAATGCCATGATATCAGTGGTATATACAGTTTTGTCATTGTGTACCTCAACTGCCGGTTCAGGATATTATTGTAAACTTACATTGCTTTTCCTATTGAATCATTTAAGTGTCAACATATGTAACTTATCTTCAAACAACCATTCATATGAACATAAATAGTGTTACCTATCTGGAAGATTTTCCAGTATTTGACATGAGTTGTACTCTTTGTTGGTGCTTTACTGTATCATTGAGCCTTTGTGCTCCTAATACTAACTTCTGTTTCTTCTGTTTGTCTTATGGTAATAGGTGATATTTGTCGTGTACATGAAGTTGCACATCATATTGATTCACATATATGTGTACTTATTCCTTATGGATTTTGATATTGAACTAATTGATTATGAACTTTCTTACTGGCTAGTACCAGGCGGCTTGGATTTTTCAGGTCAGTCTGATTATCACAAACGTAGGCCTTCAACATTTTCAATTTTGTTTCAAGAGTCTCATGCCAAATTCTAGTTCCATGTAGTTTTGCTTTCTACATCTACTTGAACTGTTTTTCTATTGTGGTTTCATGATTTTGGCCTTAAAACAAAGATGCTGTAACTTACCAAATGAGAAAGTGTTGGTATGTTGATAGACACAATAAAACACACACACACACACACACACACACACACACACACACACACACACACACACACACACACACACACACACATCCATCTGCACATATATAGACACAGGCAGACATATGTAAATGCAAAGAGATTAGGCAAAGATGTCTGTCGAGGAGGAAGTACAGAGGCCCTTAAAAACTGCATCCTTTCATCTTTTCCTCTCCTTCCCTCTTTACTGATGAAGCAACCTTGAGTTGCGAAAGCTTGAATATTTGTGTGTTTTTTATTGTGTCTATCAACATACCAGCACTTTCTCATTTGGTAAGTTACAGCAAATTTGTTTTTTATATATATTTTTCCCATGTGGAATGTTTCCCTCTAAGTCCGGAAACACTTTCAGTTATTTATTGCACAAGAGCCAAACATTGTACAGATATCATACGTCATTTTGAAGAGAAACCTTGGAACTTTTTTTTTCATGTATACTGCCACAGCATAGTTTGGTAATTTGCCGATGGTCAATGCTAGTCACAAACATGGCAAGTTCAGGTGCGGAGTGAGCTTACTGTGTGTTGGAGTTTGACAAAAACAAGTGTGCCACAGCTGTTCAGCTGATGTTTAGAACCAAGTACACTAAGAAACCAACAACAAGAAAGACCATTTACCACTGGCACAAGAAATTCATTATCATGGGTTGCTTGCGCCCAGCAAAGAGAAGCGGGCATCCCAGTGTGAGTGAAGGGAATATGGAGCACGTACAACAGACATTTGTAAGAGGTCCAAAGCAATCAGTGCGTCATGCATCCCGTGAACTCAAAATGGCTCCAATTGCAGTGTGGGAAGTCTTGCTACAGAAGCTGTCTATGAAACCAGTTCATGGGTACCTGAACACGAAGCTGCTGCATCTATGGATAGGCCGTGCTACAGGAGAGGACGTGTTTCATGAATTGGCCTCCTCAATCACCAGATCTCACTCAGTGTGACTTTTTCATGTGAGGACACATTAAAGATCTGGGGTACATACTGCCTCTACCAAATGATGTAGCAGAGCTCTGGGAGAGAATACAGGAAGCACTTGCCACTGTCAATAACGCCATACTGGGACGGGTATGGTAAGAATTCAATTACTGTATTAATGTCTGCCAGGTCACTCATGGTTGACATATCGAATGTTTGTAAAAAAAACATTCAGATCTTCTATTCAAAATGCAATATGTATGATATCTGTACAATGTTTACTTCTTGTGCAATAAATAATTTAAAGTGTTCCCAGAATTTGTGTACACCCTATATGTAATGGAAAAAGCATTATGCCGACATTTTAACTGAAGATAGGCCATATGAAGAGAAGATGGAAGTAACTGATCAAAATACAAACATTATGATAGAGGAAATGAATTGTGCACTAATTTAAATGAAGAATGGCCAGTCACCTTGCACAGGAAACAGTCCTGTTGAATTATTGAAGGCTGGAGGAAGATATCTGACGAAATGAATAACCTGCCTGATGAACAACTGTTGGGGAATGAAATTCCCTTAGAATGGAGAAAGTCATATATGCTTTCTATTTTCAAGAAAGGAAATAGAAAGGACCCAAACTGCTATAGAGGCATTAGTGTCAACTGAACAATGAGCCACTTATTCGGCAAGGTAATGTTTGAAAAAATTAGACAAAATGTTGGCCACCATATCGCAGAAGATCAGAGTGAGTTTAAGGAGAACAGATCATGTACAGATAACCTATTTATTTTACAGCAACTAATGGAGAAATTTATAGCACCAGAGAAGGAGCTACACATTGCCTTTGTAGATTTAGCAAAAGCACTAAAGGTTTGCGACAAGGTTGCAGTATGTCACCCATCTTTTTCAGTTTATATGTAGAAGCGGCTCTCCAAAATTGGAAGAACAGCTGCAGAGGAATGGGAATCGCTGTCAATGATGTACAGATATTTTTATTAAGTTTTTATGATGATTATGCTGTTATAGCACAAGAGGATTATAACCTCGAGTTCATTATACCGCTACAACAGTTATATCAGGAATTCAAAAGATAGGGGCTACAAATGAGTCTAACAAAAACAGAGTATCTGGTGATGAATAGTGATGCTAAATTTGAAGTACACATCAATGACAAAGCAGTTATGAGACATGTAGAGAAATTTAAATATCTTGGGTCACATATGGATAAAAATGGGTTGGGCCATACAGAAGTAAAATATAGAATACAGCAAAGCAGAAAAATGTTAGGGTGTATGAATTCTTTTTGGTGGGATAAGAATATTTCCAACAGCGATAAGAAAACAGCAGGTAAGATAATGGTTGAATCAGTGCTATGCTATGGATCAGAACTATGGATCCTAAATGCGGATCTCAAAGGAAGACCAATAGCTGTGGAAATGGATTATTTGTGTAGGAGCGCCAGAATATCATGAATTGAAAGGAAAACTAATGATGAAGTAAGAGTTAGAATGAAGGCAAATGATACAGTGATAGCTAGAATTGAAAGAAAATCATTAAATTGGTACAGACATATGACGAGAATGCCAGATCATCGGTGGCCACAGAAGGTTTATGAATGTTTGTGAATGGAAACTACCCAGCCGATGTAAGTGCAGAAGACCATGACGTTCTTGGACAATCCACATAAATGGAGTATTGGAACACTGCAACAGTGACAAGGAAGATGCGCTGGATAAAGTGGCTTGGCAAAGGATAACAGGAATACAAGATGTTGTTATTAATTAATCTTTGTATTAACTAAACCTGTAATAATAATAATAATAATAACAATAATCATACAGGTGTATTGTAGGTTAACTCTTGTATTTGATTGTGTGTTAGGATGTAAATGAATTTCTTCAAATATAACTTGTTTTGTGGCCTTACAGTCACTTGCTGCAATAGCCTTTCCTATCACGGATGAACTATGCACAGTTCTGTGCACTACTTTGATCTCCGTTAACAGAATAGAGGGAATTTTCCTTTGTCTTTTCTTGTATATACATTAAATTAGTGTTGTTCTATGATTTGATGTAGGAAACTCTTGATTCTGATATGTCATTCATGGACACAGTTCACCATTTTGTCTGGTATAGTAGATTAGATTTTATGCTGTCAACTTGAATTTTGTTTTGTTGCTTTGTATTATATACACAAAATAACTCTTTACATTGTACAGTTCACCATACTTCCAAATTGGAAGTTACACTGTGATTAGATTAATTAAAAATTATGCTTACTTTTCATATTTTATTACTTATGGGATGTATGTAAACAGCGTAGTCCATTGATTGTGACCTGGCCAATCATCTCACGAAATGAGCATCAAATGAAAAAACTACTAAGAACAAAACTTGTCTAGCTTGAAGGGGGAAACCAGATGGTGCTATGGTTGGCTCGCTAAATGGCACTGCCATAGGTCAAATGGATACTACTGTGTTTTTTTTTTAAATAGGAACCCCATTGTTCAAATAACTTACAGGTTTGCTGCCAGGTGACGTCGTTGGACACTGCTTATATTTCGACAGGAGCACACCTTGCCATTCTCAAGGCACAAATGCAGGGTGTGCCCCTGTCAAAATATTGGTGGTGTACGATGAAATCACCCGGCAGCAAACCCGTAAGTTATTTGAACATTCGATTTGCCGGGAAAAGTTAAGGAACCCCATTTTTTATTACATATTCGTGTAGTATGTAAAGAAATATGACTGTTTTAGTTGGACCACTTTTTTCACTTTGTGATAGATGGCACTGTAATAGTCACAAACATATGGCTCACAATTTTAGACGAACAGTTGGTAACAGGTAGGTTTTTTAAATTAAAATACAGAACGTAGGTACATTTGAACATTTTATTTCAGTTGTTCCAAAGGAATACATGTACCTTTGTGAACTTTGAGAACACATGGTTTTACAGTGTGATTACCTGTGAATACCACATTAATGCAATAAATGCACAACATGATGTCCATCAACCTCAATGCATTTGGCAATACATATAATGACATTCCTCTCAACAGCAAGTAGTTTGCCTTCTGTAATGTTCGCACATGCATTGACAATGCGCTGACACATGTTGTCAGGCATTGTCGGTGGATCACAAAAGGAAATATACTTCAAATTTCTCCACAGAAAGAGATCTGGGGATGTAAGATCTGGTGAATGTGCGGGCCATGGTATGGTGCTTCCATGACCAATCCACCTGTCATGAAAGATGCTATTCAATACCGCTTCAACCACACACGAGCTATATGCCAGACATCCTTCATGTTGGAAGTACATCGCCCTTCTGTCATGCAGTGAAACATCTTGTAGTAACATCAGTAGAGCATTACGTAGGAAATCAGCATACATCACACCATTTAGATTGCCATTGATAAAATGGAGGTCAATTATCCTCCCTCCCATAATGCCGCAACATACATTAACCTGCCAAAGTCGCTGATGTTCCACTTGTCACAGCCATCATGGATTTTCCATTGCCCAATCATGCATATTATGCTGGTTTGCTTTACCACTGTTGATGAATGACACTTTGTCGCTAAATAGAAAGCGTGCAAAAAATCTGACATTGTCCTGTAATTTCTCTTGTGCCCAGTGGCAGAACTGTACACAACATTCAAAGTCATCTCCATGCAATTCCTGGTGCATAGAAATATGGTTCGGGTACAATTGATGTTGATGTAGATTTCTCAACACCAACGTTTTTGAGATTCCTGTTTCTCACGCAGTTTGTCTGCTACTGATGTGTGGATTAGCCGTGACAGCAGCTAAAACACCTACTTGGGCATCATCATTTGTTGCAGGTTGTGGTTGACATTTCACATGTGTCTGAACGCTTCCTGTTTCCTTAAATGACGTAACTATCTAGCGAACGGTCTGGACACTTGGATGATGTCATTCAGGATACCAAGCAGCATACATAGCACATGCCCGTTCGGCATTTTGAGCACAATAGCCATACATCAACACGATATCGATCATTTCCGCAGTTGGTAAATGGTCCATTTTAACATGGGCAATGTATCATGAAGCAAATACCGTCCACACTGGTGGTATGTTATGTGATACCATGTGCTTATATGTTTGTGACAATTACAGCACCATCTATCACAAAGCGAAAAAAGTGGTCCAACTAAAATATTCATATTTCTTTACGTACTACACGAATATGTAATAATTTTTTTTCTTTTTTTTTATGCAGTTGATATCCATTGGGCCTATGGCAGTGCCATCTAGCGGGCCAACCATAGCATCATCTGGTTTCCCCCTTCAAGCTAGATGAGTTTTGTTCATTGTAGATTTTTCGTTTGATGCTTATTTTGTGAGATATTTGGCCCGGTCACTATCAATGGACCACCTGTATATGGGTAAACTAATGATGATTTTGTGCTGATACAAGTTTGAAGTGACCGAGGAAGGAATTAGAATAAAATGATGTGAAATGGATTATGATAAAAACACAACACTTTATACTAAGTACTGTTTACTGCACTTGAAAAACTTGCAAAGGTAAGAAGCAAAGTAGTTGCAATGACAGAGGGGTTATTCTGAGAAACAGTTAATTTGATTTACTGGTGTACATTCACACTTGTTTGAGGACACTGATCTAGATGTGATCATTCTGACCAATAAATTTGGAGCATGATACATTTTTTTGGTCCATTGAAATTTTGACTTTGAAATTGGTTTGATTCAGCATCTAATGTCTGGCATTCCAGATGAGACAAGTTCTTGTCTGGAAAAATGAAAGTATGACCCCTATTTAATTTTGACTGCATATTTAATAAATAATTTATGTGTTACTACATCCATATATTGAAACCCAACTAAAAAGAGACTTGTGAGAAGTCAACTCACATTAACATTTTTCTTTTAGAGGTATGACACAATTTCTTAGGTAAAATATATGAACATTGAATGTATTGATAAGAAATCTCAAAGAACATCCGGTGGAGTGCCTCAAAAGGGCACAAAAATGATAAAACTGTGAAAACGTATACACTTGAATTTTTTTTCATTTTATAGTGACAAAAAATTCATTTTGCATATGAGAAAGTTGACTGATTAAACTTTATATATAACACGTACGCAACAACACATACCTCATATTAAAATCATACATGCCTTGTAAAATTTTGTTAGGGTATTAGACATATACCCCACACAGTATTTGTCAAATTGTTTGTTTGTTTCACTAATCATGCTTACATTCCCTTAATTTTAGCCAGAGATTTAGAAGAGCTTTGTCTCTCTCCAATAGTCAAACCTCTTTGGAAGGATAGGGGGAGGGGGGTACTGTAATACCACAACCCTTTGTGACCCTATATCCTATTCCAATCTCATCTCCACTCTACCGAAGAGGGCATACATACAATATTAGTAATTTCCCCTGTTGTTTTACATTGTTTACATCGTGTCTCATCAGTAAATGGAATGAAGGAAATACTTTGGATTAAAAACTAATGTACCATCATAATATACACATAATACAGTCTTCAGGCACATGGGGCACATGGTAGGAATGATTGCCCTATTGTAATTATGGAGTAATTAATGATTAAATTTCTGATATTTCCAAGTCATAGAGAGACAGCTGTTTTTATGTTTTGAAGCCAGAAATTGTTTGAATCCATAATGAAAATATGACAAGACAATTTTTCAGTAAGAATTAATCATTCTCATGTTTTAATTGGTGTTAGTTAATTAATGATAACTAGAACTGTAATTACAACTGTATAGTAATGTAAATTTTACTTGTAAAAAAATTAATTAGTTGGATCTAGGCCTTTCATTTGATAAAATTAATTACTCTGTATGCCTGAAAAAGTTAGCATGATTTTTCTTTGAGTCAGTTAATTACTATATGCAAATTAATTAAATATATTGTTGCACTGGTAAAACATGTAATTTATAGTCTTAATGGAAACAGATTCTTTCCTGTCTCTGAATAGAATTATTCGTTTTTATTGTATGAAAATTTCTGTGTAATTTGGGAAGATGCATGTAAAAACTTTAAATGTTCCTATGTAAAAATCAATATATAACTGTTTTTTAAAACCATGTGAATGGAGGTGATTTGTACGTCACCATACTTAGGCAAAATTTTGTATCAACAGCATGTAGTCAGAATTTGTTTTGTCACAGTGTAAACTGCTTTATAACTGGAAGATGGAAATTCTATGAGGTAAAACACATTTGCCACCAAACATCTAGTTTGCAAAATTAAAACCTTTGTAAACAAGGAAATATTCTACTAAAACTTATTTCGACCATTTCATAATATCCATGTGATGATACAGTTACGTCAAAATCAACCTACAGCAGCATCAAGAAGTAGCATCCCAATTACACAAGATACACTCCTGGAAATTGAAATATGAACACCGTGAATTCATTGTCCCAGGAAGGGGAAACTTTATTGACACATTCCTGGGGTCAGATACATCACGTGATCACACTGACAGAACCACAGGCAACAGAGCATGCACAATGTTGGCACTAGTACAGTGTATATCCACCTTTCGCAGCAATGCAGGCTGCTATTCTCCCATGGAGACAATCGTAGAGATGCTGGATGTAGTCCTGTGGAATGGCTTGCCATGCCATTTCCACCTGGCGCCTCAGTTGGACCAGCGTTCGTGCTGGATGTGCAGACCGCGTGAGACGACGCTTCATCCAGTCCCAAACATGCTCAATGGGGGACAGATCCGGAGATCTTGCTGGCCAGGGTAGTTGACTTACACCTTCTAGAGCACGTTGGGTGGCACGGGATACATGCGGACGTGCATTGTCCTGTTGGAACAGCAAGTTCCCTTGCCGGTCTAGCAACGGTAGAACGATGGGTTCGATGACGGTTTGGATGTACCGTGCACTATTCAGTGTCCCCTCGACGATCACCAGAGGTGTACGGCCAGTGTAGGAGATCGCTCCCCACACCATGATGCCGGGTGTTGGCCCTGTGTGCCTCGGTTGTATGCAGTCCTGATTGTGGCGCTCACCTGCACGGCGCCAAACACGCATGCGACCATCATTGGCACCAAGACAGAAGCGACTCTCATCGCTGAAGACGACACGTCTCCATTCGTCCCTCCATTCACGCCTGTCGCGACACCACTGGAGGCGGGCTGCACGATGTTGGGGCGTGAGCGGAAGACGGCCTAACGGTGTGCGGGACCGTAGCCCAGCTTCATGGAGACGGTTGCGAATGGTCCTCGGCGATACCCCAGGAGCTACAGTGTCCCAAATTTGCTGGGAAGTGGCGGTGCGGTCCCCTACGGCACTGCGTAGGATCCTACGGTCGTGGCGTGCATCCGTGCGTCGCTGCGGTCCGGTCCCAGGTCGACGGGCACGTGCACCTTCCGCCGACCACTGGCGACAACATCGATGTACTGTGGAGACCTCACGCCTCACGTGTTGAGCAATTCGGCGGTACCTCCACCCGGCCTCCCGCATGCCCACTATACGCCCTCGCTCAAAGTCCGTCACCTGCACATACCGTTCACGTCCACGCTGTCGCGGCATGCTACCAGTGTTAAAGACTGCGATGGAGCTCCGTATGCCACGGCAAACTGGCTGACACTGACGGTGGTGGTGCACAAATACTGCGCAGCCAGGGCCATTCGACGGCCAACACCGCGGTTCCTGGTGTGTCCGCTGTGCCGTGCGTGTGATCATTGCTTGTACAGCCCTCTCGCAGTGTCCGGAGCAAGTATGGTGGGTCTGACACACCGGTGTCAATGTGTTCTTTTTTTCCATTTCCAGGAGTGTATGTATAATTACCACACCATGATGCCGGGTGTTGGCCCTGTGTGCCTCGGTTGTATGCAGTCCTGATTGTGGCGCTCACCTGCACGGCGCCAAACACGCATGCGACCATCATTGGCACCAAGACAGAAGCGACTCTCATCGCTGAAGACGACACGTCTCCATTCGTCCCTCCATTCACGCCTGTCGCGACACCACTGGAGGCGGGCTGCACGATGTTGGGGCGTGAGCGGAAGACGGCCTAACGGTGTGCGGGACCGTAGCCCAGCTTCATGGAGACGGTTGCGAATGGTCCTCGGCGATACCCCAGGAGCTACAGTGTCCCAAATTTGCTGGGAAGTGGCGGTGCGGTCCCCTACGGCACTGCGTAGGATCCTACGGTCTTGGCGTGCATCCGTGCGTCGATGCGGTCCGGTCCCAGGTCGACGGGCACGTGCACCTTCCGCCGACCACTGGCGACAACATCGATGTACTGTGGAGACCTCACGCCTCACGTGTTGAGCAATTCGGCGGTACCTCCACCCGGCCTCCCGCATGCCCACTATACGCCCTCGCTCAAAGTCCGTCACCTGCTCATACCGTTCACGTCCACGCTGTCGCGGCATGCTACCAGTGTTAAAGACTGCGATGGAGCTCCGTATGCCACGGCAAACTGGCTGACACTGACGGTGGTGGTGCACAAATACTGCGCAGCCAGCGCCATTCGACGGCCAACACCGCGGTTCCTGGTGTGTCCGCTGTGCCGTGCGTGTGATCATTGCTTGTACAGCCCTCTCGCAGTGTCCGGAGCAAGTATGGTGGGTCTGACACACCGGTGTCAATGTGTTCTTTTTTTCCATTTCCAGGAGTGTATGTATAATTACTTGCAAAACTTATACCAACCTACTTGAACTTTGTTTAATTTTCGATATTTTTCAGTTAAACTGGTAAAAAACCAATCAACAAATTGGTGGAGGGTTATATGAATGCTGGTAATGTGTCATAAAACATAGTATGGACTAATTACACTATGATACACATCCTAAACTTCACATAAACATTTTCACCATGTTTTATTACAGACTGCCTTCATGTTGAGTGAATTTAGGAAGTTTTGCTTTCAGAAAGAAGTCAAACATGCAACCACTATCCATTATTACCCTTAACCCTTCTTCACAGAGTGTGTTAATAGGATCCTATGGTTGGGCTTAGTTATTTTTTATGCTGAGTCCCAGACAAAGTGGAATCATTCCTTAACCTGGTTAAATCATGCATTTAATACAGAGCTAACCACGAGACACTTAATGTGACCCCAGCTTCTCTCAAGTTGCATATCCTCTCAATTCCCTGTTATCTAACAACTGGTCTATCCAAATTCTATTGTCTGAGAAACCACTCTGAAGTCTTTGAAGGGTAACTGGCCTAGGTCTAGGACCAATAGAGGGTGGGCACATAAAACAGGAGTGACATTGTATGACTGCGGCAGGCATGCCGGTAATTATAAGGTGGGTTACTTGGTGTACATCAAGGAATGTGGTGATTGGGGGCATGGAAGTTGACTCCAGGTTTCGTATGGCCCTGTGAGATGCTCCAGGCACCCACTCCAGTCACTCTTGAGGTTCACCATGAAGAGACCTTGTGTGATTACCAAGTTTACCTGAGTCAGATTAAAGCTGGCATGTCTGGCTAATACACCTAGTGTACGTGAACATTTTTCCAAGGACTTGGGGAAAGGGGGGGGGGGAGGGGGGGCAGGCTGAGCCATTGAGCCATGCCACGTCAATTATCTCATGTCAAGCTCTTGCATTTGTTACCTTTTCCAAGGGAAGAGGGCATAATTCATAATGAGAGTCTGTGAAGTGTGTTAGAGCAACTTGGGCAGTGACTAGCATGGTGTGCAGAGAGAGAGGAAATGACTTAACAGAGACAGTAAAGGTTGAGTTGGTCAGTGTTGAGGCCATGCGGGCCTCTTATACAGATCCATGGGTTCATTGCACGGTGTTGGCCTGAGTACAAAGGTCATGCTTTGTTGCTGGTTACGGAAAGCAACATAAATATTCATGAGGCCATCCTGTTAGCAGGAGGACATCTGCTGTTAATCTGCAAAATTTTGCTGTGAGACATCATTTTGGAAAGCAGGTTAATCCTGAACAAATGGGAGCACGTATGGCCTATTCAAGCTTCTTCATCTTTGGCATCACTTTTTTGTGTTATGGCAGGTGAGCAGCTCGGAGGACACTTTCCCTTGTAAATGTTTGTGTTTGGCATTAAGCCATCTGACACTGTATCATTGTGTTTGAATTCCTTTGCAAATGGTCGTTTGCAGTACAATTACCATGGCCTCATTCTATTTAAATTTGAAACTGTTGATTTCATGTTGGCTGGAGTTTGAGAGTAACAACATTAATGGTCAAATACCGGCCACTCCTCAGCCTACCTAATTTGAAGTGGTATTGATATACATATTTGCAGAATGTTAGTTTTAGAGTTTCCTCTTTTGAAAGATGAACCACTGATATGTGGAGTATGTATTTTGGCTGATTGATCTCAGGAGCTGTATCCTCTGTACCTTCAGTTTTGCTGGACATAGCTGGCATTTATATTTTGGTAAATGTTCCATAAATGTGGTTTAGTCTTAATCCTGAGTTGAGTGTGGTGACTCGAGTTCTGTTTTCTCATGACAGAGCCCATGTTTTGTATCTGGTTGACTGTAATGCATGCTACCTTATGTAGATTTGAGCAAAACAGTTAATAGATACTTTAAGCATTTGAGTGAACTATTTTCTTGTGTTGCCTTGTTGGCTGGCCAATCCTTATGTCGCCGTTTAACACTGTGGACTTTGACAAGTATTAATGATGGTTTCTGGCCTGTAGTGCAATTGAAGAGCTGACATGACAAAGAGTGTAAGAACCAAATTTATCATTGTTCCAATTTTGCATTGGTAATGTCCTATGTGCCATCCCTAGTGGCCTGGAGAGAGATCTATGCCCAGAGTGACTGCTTGTAGTTCCCACTGACGCAGCTAAATGTAACTCCATGGTTGTTGGCATGGAAAAGGATGCATGTGCCATTCAGTATTCAGTGAGAGTCAGTGCTACATTTAGTGAAGTCTGAGTGTTGATTTACATTCACTACTCATTTAAGTGTGTTTTGACACTTACTGAAGAATTATACATAGCTAAGATGTCAAGGAACTTCCCAAAAGTGAAGGAAGTGTATAAACCTCCAGACAAGGTATGTTTCAATCAGTTCTTTGTTAAATATAACAACATAATCAACACATTGTTTGCATTAAACTCCTTCAATATTGTTGCTGATTCCGCTGTGTTCATTCTATCCAGGCTTTCTGTAAATGCCAATATGCATGCCAATCATTGATCAAGAGTGACATCCAGAAGCTGTATGAGGATTTCTCTCATTTAGCAAAAGATGTACAAGGCACGTATTTAATGAGTCAAATTCAACTGATGAACATTGCAAGGAGACGCCATCTACATCTACATTCATACTCCGCAAGCCACCTGATGGTGTGTGGCGGAGGGTACCTTAAGTACCTCTATCGGTTCTCCCTTCTATTCCAGTCTTGTATTGTTTGTGGAAAGAAAGATTGTCAGTATGCCTCTGTGTGGGCTCTAATCTCTCTGATTTTATCCTCGTGGTCTCTTTGAGAGATGTATGTAGGAGGGAGCAATATACTACTTGACTCCTCGGTGAACGTATGTTCTCGAAACTTCAGCAAAAGTCCGTACCGAGCTACTAAGTGTCTCTCTTGCAGAGTCTTTCACTGGAGTTTATCTGTCATCTCCATAATGCTTTCATGATTACTAAATAATGTTGTAATGAAGTGCTCTGCGCTCCATTGGATCTTCTCTATCTCTTCTATCAACCCATGGGAGCTATGAAGATCCAGCAGATAACAGAAGACAAGTGTCAGCTACGTACACTATTCCATCCCAGCAAGGTACTTACAGGTCTGTAACAATACCTTCTTAGCTGGAATATCGAAAAAGAAAAACCATCTTCACTTGGAACGTTTAAAGCAAGGAGATATAGTGTTCAGGGATGCCCAAGGCTTTTCCACCGCATCACACAAACAAAAATATAATGCCACTGACATACGTAACATAAAAGATCATGTACGATCATTCCCAACAGAAGAAAGCCATTATTCGAGGCAGAAGTCAGCAAAGCAGTACCTCAGTCCTGACTTAAACATTAATCGGCTTCATCATGCATTCAAGGAAAAATTTCTTGAGACTCATATTGATGGTCGATTTTATTGCAGAGTCTTCAAGAGAGAATTTCCCAATCTGCATTTTAAATGGCCAAGAACAGATACCTACCATACCTGTGATAAGTTCACCTGTGAAATAAACGCCAGTAGTGGAGCATCCAGATTCGCTGCAATTTCTGCAAAAGAGCTTCACCTCAGGAAATCTGAGAAAGCTGTAAGACTTCTTTCTGCTTCCATTAAATCTAGTCAATATCCTTCGAGCATCGTAGCAACTGTAGTTAAAATATGCAACAGGTTCTGTTCACACCCACTTTAACACATAGTAACATGTTTTATATGTGTCACCTGTCAACTTACAATGTGTGTATTCATGTGGGAAATTCTGCAGTCATGTGTATGTGGCAACACTATTGCATCATGTCTTTTAAAGATTCTGTCAAATCGATTGACACCTTAGCACCAGCTAGAAATATGGTGTGGCAACTGCATTGGTCAGAATAAGATGGTGTTGGTGGTTCTAATGTATCTAGTAGTGAGAGGATACTATGATTCCATTGAACTGAAGTTGCTGGTCTCTGGGCTTTCTTATACACCTTGTGATCGAGATTTTGGTGTTATTGAAAAATGAAAATGCATTTGCAAAGCCATGGTGTCAGAAGAACTTCAGAGCGTAGTGAGATCATTGCAGTTACACAACCCATTTCAGGTGGTGCCAATAGCAAAATCTGATTTCTCTGATGTCTCCCGTGCCTGTGATGGGTTTATAAACGCAACAGCATTGCAGATTACTAACAAATCATGGATCAAAGTGTCTGTGACAGATTTACCAGAAATTAAAACAAAGAAAACCTTCAATGAAATGGAAGCATGGGAGCATCATACTATTTTCAAGGAGGGAAAATAGGAGGAATTAGAGAACATGCATGCCTTCAACAATGAGACACATGTAATAAACGTCAGTGATGCTATGTTGGATTACCTAGACCCAAAATATCATCAGTTCTACAAGGACATCTGCTCTTCATAACTTTTTATTGTTGTGTATAACAATGACTTTAATATCTTGTGTTAATATCTATAGTGAGTATTGTTCAAAACACACAACTAAATTGATTGTACCTAAAAATTACAAGAAATAAAGCATTTCTAAAGTCCCTGTTACATTTTCTTAACTCCTGAAAAATTTACTTTTTGGCACTTACATCCTTTTCATGTCAGCTCTTCAATTCTCAGCTGTTAAAACTGTGAACCAAACTGCTCCATGTTGTTTAATGTGTTATTACATCCAGAAATAGTTATTATTCCGTTTTGCCTTTATCATGGGTGAGTATTATGTTAATTCTGTCATTGTGAGGTCCTGTAACATTTAGAGTCAAAGCATTGTTGTTGTTGTAAATGTCTTTGACACATTTAATTAGGTCATAAATAATTGTTTTGTTCTGGTCTGGAGCTTAAGAAAACTGGCCAACGTTTAGGCTTTCATTGTTTGCTGTCACGTAAAGCTAACTTGACCTCAGAATGTGTTCAGCAATGGCTGTAAATGTTCATGTATGTGATCTGTTGGTATTTATGTTTTACAGAGAGACATCCCAAAAGTTTTGGTGATATCAGGGCATATTATTGGACACTGGTTGGATTACTCTTAAGCAGAGTTTACTTATGTACATATTTTTCCTGTTCTTGCTGCATGGTTTGCTAAGTTCAACAATTTGTTGCAGTATGTTTTCAGTAATTTTTCTTAAGCAAATGTCAAAACACAGTTGCTCACATAAGTGGTAACCTTTTAAGTAATTGTCTTTATAATATTTTTAAATCAAAGCATTGGTTCTGTAATTTGATGTGAAACACACTTTCATCATTTTATATTTGAGATCCATATTGTGTCAGTCCTTGTTATCATTGTGGAGGAAAGCTTAGTGTTTTAACTGATGTGACTGGAGTATGTTCAATAAATGTATTTTATAACTTGTCGGTGCCATGAAGGATGTTCAGTACTCCTTTGGCCCAGTCCTTCTGATCCAAAGGCAACTAGGCACAACAAGCTACATATCAAAATTGTAGCAGAGTGTTTTTCCCTTTGGAGGTGGGGGATTGATCGAAACTCAAGCACCATTCGTTTGTTGATTGTTGGTAGGAATATCCTCCTAGAAAAGTTATAATAGTGTTTTGTATTTTGTCAGAATCTATCATTGCTTTAAGTTTCCATGTGTACTTGGCAATACGATGGGGGCAGTACTTGGAGTGGGCTTCCTACATATGAACTTCATAATTGTGGGCAGCCTGTGGTAGGAGGACTCTCATTATTGTCAGTGTGGCTGCATGGAGCAGAGGTATGTTTGGTGCAGCTTCCATTTCTGATTTAGAGAAAAATATTGACTTTCTGGAAGATAGCAGTCCATCTCACATGCAGGTCTATCATGTTCAGGGTTAGATGTCTCACTGGTTTACTCTCTCAAGGGTTTGAATTTGATAGTCCATGATTCAAAAGAGAAGACTAGTGTAAGTGAGTTGTGGTCCCAGGTAATGAATTCATAGTTTGGATTATGTGCCTTAGATTAGAGTGAGAGCAGAGCTAAGTTGTCCGGTATTAAAAAACAGTAGTTCTCTGGTTGTGAGGGGTAGTGGTTCAGATAATATATTGTCCCACTTTGCTAAGCTACCTTTTTCTCTCATGGCTATTTTTAAGGGACTAGTTTCTCTCGCTACTGACACATTGAAACAGCTAGTACAATGTTTTTGGTTTACTATGGATGTGAAAAGGTAAGTTAGTATGTTTGAAGTACCTTAGGAAGTCATTTTGCGACTTCCATATCTGTTATGTTGCAGGCTCTTGGCTGAGATCGTGAGCCTCTCTCTGATGGAGTGGCAATGTTTGCAGGAGTTGTGCACAACAATTCTGAGAGAGTGTGCGTCAGTTGCTGTCAAAGGTGATTTAACGAATAAATACTTCTTTCAACACCCAAAACTGACTGAGTATATCAGTGACATCTGTTTCCACATTTTGTTTTCAGTTAATCCCCATAGTTAAAAGGACTTTGATCAGTTAGCAAGCAGTGTGGAAGGGGTTAAACAGGCTGATAAAAGGTGAGTCCATTAGGTGCAACCATCAGTTAGGTGCAACAACGTTGGAGGTTTGGTTAGATATGTTGGCACCATTAAGGGAAATTTTTATCTTTGTAGTGTGCTCGGTCATTTCACTTGAGAATGCCAATGTCCCTGCAATAGGCATTCAGTCAACTGACACCAGAGGAGGCAGGATGGATGTCAGCTGTCCATCTTGCCATATGCTTGTAATGGGGTGAAGATTCTCTTCCATTGACCTCTGTAAACATTAATTACGAGCCTTTGGGCACCTTCTTGTATTCGGATAGCAGCATTTCCTTGTTAAGGCATGAATGGTATTCCTGGCAGTGACATATTTGTAAATTTTTTGATATTAAACCTGTAGTTAAGAATTGTAGATGATGATGGTGATGATTAATTCCTAACCTTTGCTCAGTCCAATCTCACCACTTTCATGAATGATGATGAAAAGATGAGGATAACACAAACACCCAGTCATTTCGAGGCAGGTGAAAATCCCTGACCCCACCGGGAATCAAACCCAGGACCGCATGCTCAGGAAGCAAGGATGTGACCGCAAGACCACGAGCTGTGGACAGGAATTGTAGAACTGTGAATGGGCAAGTGGTTCCCTTGGTGGAATTGTTGAGAGGTTCATGCAGAATTAATGATTTTTCATCATCTATCAGTGTGTTTATCATGAAGCATTTGAGTACTGTACTTTTTCTAGGGTGTGATTTCATTAAAAAGACTGGCTTAATTTTAAATTATTTTGGAGTGAAAATTTATTTTGGGTTTTGGCCATCACTCAAGTTTAGATTATGCAAGCATGTCAGGCAGTCATGGGTGTGAGGAACAGGTGCTGACTGTGGTGAGTTTGAAGTAAGTTATTTGTCTCCAAGTGAAATAAAGAATTTGCTTAAATTATTACAGGGGTTACCTGAGGTATTAACTAATAAGCTACAGGTCACCAATAGGATACAGTATTGTGCACAACTATTAGTTCAGGTGCCTGTTAGTCTATCACCCTATTGATTGTCCTCACCTAAAACAAAAAATCTTGTGGGGATGATAAATAAGATGTTAAAGGATGGGATTATCTGGCTGTCAACATCACCTTATGCATCCCCGATTCTATTGGTTGCTAAGGTTAATGCAAGTGGCCATAGGCTAGTTGTAGATTACCAAGTGCTAAACTGCAAGTTGATTTTGGAGTCTGTTCCTCTACAAGACTTACCTTGGTTTGCAGGGGCTCAGTATTTCACAGTACTTGATCTCAATCGAGTGTACTACCTAATAGTATTAGCTGAAGACTCTCTTGCAGTTACAGCTTTGTTATAGACTGGAACTTACATGAATTCAGTTGGGTTCCATTCAAGTTATCCATGGGAGCGACATTAGTATCTAGATTGCTTGATTCAAAACTACAAGATATTGAATTCAAATACATCTGCAGTAATCTTGATGATGTAAGTTTATTTAGAAAGTCATTTTCCAAAAATTGGGAATAATGGTGTGGCTCAGAGAGGCTATGCTGACTGTCAATCCATCAGAGGTTGACTTAGCACAGCATGAAATGTTTTTTTTTTTTTTTTTTTTTTTTTTTTTTTTTTTTTTCAGGTGAACTTGTCTCTTTAGAGAGAGTCCAGGTAAACAAACCTAGGACCCGAGCCATTTATAAGTTCCATCCATCAAAGGCCAAAAAAAGGGAAGTTCATTTCATCAGCAAGGTAAATTTCTTTCATAAATTTGTGCCAAGTTTAGGCAAACTAGCTGCACCTGTGAACAGTCTGCCCAAAAAGTGGAATCCTTTAAGTGGACAGAAAGCCAGCAGGCAGCATTTGATGCTCTTAAAACAGCTCTGAGCCACACTCCTCTTTTGGTGATACCTCATTTTGAACAGACCTTTATTGTCCAGAGTGACTCAAACTCTGCTGGTGCTGGAGTCATGCTCCAAGAACATCTTGGGTGGGTGCCAGCTACTAGTGCATGCATCTAGGTTCCTGTCTCCAGCAGAGAAGAATTATTCCTCCTATGAATTGGAAGCATTAGTGGTACTGCTCACCACTGAAAAATTTTAGTTTTATTTAGAACATCAGGTGTTTACTCTGGAAATGGATAACCAGATTTGGTGCTTGGCATGACCTCATGAGACTGGACATATTGCATGCTGGGCTGTGTTAATCTCAGTGTTTCGTTTTTCAGCACATCATATGAGGAGCTGAGATAATATGGTAGCCGACACCCTCAGCTGAATGTTCGAGGAGAAGCATGTTTCTACTGAGGATTCAGAGGGGGCAATGGTCATGGGGTCCATTCTTACAGAAGTGTCGGCCCTGTTTGGGGATCTGAAGGAACAGTAGGCATAGGATCCTGGACTAGGTCCTGTCATATGCTGATTGGGATCGGATAAGGGAGTACCAGGATCTGAACTCTGCAAGGTGACCTTTTGTTACCATATGTGCCATGATGGTGTGATGGAGCAAGTTGGGATAATTTTGATTCCCCTCTTGTTTTGCCATCTGCCTCCTTAAATTCATTTTGTTACTTTTAACTGTTTACCATTAACATATGTGAATATAATCTGCCTTTCCATAAAAGAGACAGATTGGCCCTCAGTTTTAAACTAAATTACACCAGATATAATTTTGTGCTTAGTTTTATGTATGTAATTTATTTTGACTGTTCCTAGTAGATATCTTTTGTTATAGGATGAAATTAGTAATTGTTTCATAACTTAAATTCTATTGGTGACATATAAACAAGTATAAATTCTGTAATAATTGTAAACATTTGGAAGACAAAGTACTAGTAATCTTAAAGTATCTATTTGACTATATTTGAAAACATGTTAGAAAACAAGGCCTGAATTAATTCGAGTAATTAACAGTTTTGTCAAAAGTATTGTTTGCATAGCTATATTTGTTAATTTCACGATTTAAACAAATAATCTGGCATAACCCTCA
Source organism: Schistocerca gregaria (assembly GCF_023897955.1). Taxonomy (NCBI): domain Eukaryota; kingdom Metazoa; phylum Arthropoda; class Insecta; order Orthoptera; family Acrididae; genus Schistocerca; species Schistocerca gregaria. The sequence goes on from NC_064922.1 coordinate 595,390,976, forward strand.
TAGTAGAAGATACTGCTAAAGAGAACCAATGGTGATGAATTCAGTTAATTTAATGAGTTAAGTTTTAATTGTGATTTCTGTAAATTTATCTTCAAACAATGTGTAGTTTCAGTACATATTATTGTGATGATATATAAGGGCCCAGTTTGTGGTCACAAGTCAGTCAGTCCATGGACGAGTTTCAGACGAGTAACTTGTGCTGGTTAGAACAACAACAATGCTTCAAATTAACATGGAACAAATGTTAAACAATTAGGCAATGTGTAAAAACAGTGACAGTGTCTGCTCCATATGTATCTGATTATTCTTCAAGTACTGTGAACTTTGTTGTTAGGTTTTACTGCTCGTAGATGTTCAACAAGAAACTATCGTAGCAGTAGGAGGAGTTTTGCCTGCAAACTATTAATGAGGCTTGTGGAAAGTTTAAACAATAGTGCACTGGCCATATAACTGTGTCATGATGTGACTTGCACAAAGTGAAATTAAAGTACTGTAAAATGTAACTGTGCATCTATTAGCTACATTATTTAAAGTAGTCAGTGTCGGAATCCACAACCCATTTTTCAACCAGTGGAGCAATGCAGTATGTTGACGCCAAGGACAACAATTAACAAACAATAACTGAATAAAAATAAAAGCAGGTGGAACCGCCAAATGTGGTGTGGTTACTGGTGAGGAATATTGTACGTAACTACAATAAAATAGAACTCACGAAAAATCGACAGTGAAGAGAAGAGATGCTACAACCAACGAGTACTGACATTTCATAATGATGAAGGTGCAGCAACCAATCAACGAGCAGGTTCTATGGAAGCAGTCATTGAGTACATGAGCAGCCAAGCAGCAGGCAGTTGGACACAGCTGATTGAGATAAACAAGATGCTTTGCCAAGAGAATTACAAAGTGCAGCAGATGAAAAATCGAGATGACAACTGCAGCAACAGCAGCAGCAGCAGAGCAGCAGAAGATGAGTAATTAAAAACAAGGTAATTTCATAACAAAAACTGTTTTGTATTAAATGATACAAAATAAGTGACTTTAACGGACAAGACAGTGTGACTGAGAACACAGATGTAGAGGTTAAGTTGTTAAATAGACTTAATGGGGACTGCTTCACAGGACAATAGTCATTATGTAGAAGTGGAAGTGATGTTAAGGCAAATTATGAATATGTTGAGTAATGTAAGAACAAAAGAAGATGTTAGAAGGATGGAAAATAGTATAAAGAAAGTGGTACATAATACTAATGAAAAACTAACATTGAGTAGTAAATGTGAAGAAGAGAGAGAGAAATTTTGTGATGACTATAGTAGGAAGGTGGAGTTTCCAAGAAATTTTGTGCTGAAAGTAGAGTTAAGTTGAGAACCAAATCAATCACATTAAAAATTGCTCAGAAACTGATATAGAATCAAGTGTGCAGTAGTAATAGAGGAAAAACTGGTAAAAGTAAATGAAATTGTAGATTCAAAATTGACTGAAATAAAGAAAAAAAGTGGAAGAGGCACCAAATCTAGAGCATAGCGTAAGTGAAAGTGTGTCTAATTCTGACCGTAAGTGTAATGATGATAGCAATGATGAATCCAGTAGTGATGAGAATGGCGTATTTGAATCCATAATTAATAATAAGAGCAATGTGTTAAGTAAAGAAAGAATAAAGGAGGATAATGTAAGGCCTAATGAAGAGTTAGATTTTGAGAGTGGTACTGAGGAAGAGGTCCCTGCTGTATGTCATGTGACTGGGTCTGACAATCATTTTGGTAAGCAGGACAATAGTTTGTCCAGGGAAAGATTGAGGATTTGTTGTATGAACATGATCACATGGTAAGCAAAAAGGAAGTCTGTCAAACTGTAATAACAGCAAGTGTACAAGGTATACAGTTTGAATTGTTTACTGGACAGTGGTAGTGATTTAAATGGCATGCCCCAGGCATGTTTTGAACATGTTAAAAACACAGGAGGTATAGTAGTGATGCATGTCTCTGAAATAAAAATTATTGTTGCTACTGTTAAGCAGTCAAAGAGTATGAAACAAGGTATACTATGATATGTAGAACTGACAGGACAGTTGTTGAAGTACAATTTCTTGGGAATTCAAAATCTCAGCAGTGATGTAATATTTTGGACTGGTTTTTTGTGCAATTAGCAAGTAGGGGGTTCAACATTCAGTGTTGAATTCATTATGTGGCAGTAATGTTTACCCCAACTGTCTGTCTCATTTTTCATGTTTCCTGAGACAGCCAAACTCTTCTCCTATCCTATCTGTACTTTATAAGTGAATCAGAAACATTCTTCCTTGTCTTTCATGTGATTATGTACAGGAGCATACATCAGTATAGAAATATGTTAGAAAAGTTTTCTTCAATGTTATGTGTGTATATATAGATTATGTTGTGTTATTTATAAGTAATAGAATCATAAGAGGATGGAAGAAAATAAATTGGTAGCATGATTAAAGAATTTCTGTCAAACAAAGAGGTAAGTTAAACTGAAAATGAAAGGTGTCAGCATGTGTGGAGGATAATTGACATCTGAAATAATCAACTCATTAGTGGAACAACAGAGCAAATGTGCAGTAAAAATCATCTTGAATACTAGTTCTTAATATTAATGGTGATATAATAGAAGTTTTTATGTTCAGTGCAATCAGTATTTGAAAATAACTACCTATCTCTGTTATGTTATAGCCTTTTCTAACATTAAGAATTCCAACTTTAAACATAGTTACCTGGAGTAAAGTGTGGAAAGAATAAGCAAGATATGTATGTATATCACCCTTCAGGCTAGAATACAGGGGAATAATAGTTTTTTTGAGTGATGAATTTTGTCTGATCATTAATGAGAGTCAAGTTTGCCTTAGCATAAGGATCTGTTACTGTGTTTTTCAGTAGAATCAATTTTGCATTAGGTAAGCAGAGCAGGTGTTTATTTATTAGATAATGAAATAATAATGAAATAATAAAATAATGAATAATGCTGGTGTCTTAATGGTTAGGGAGCCTGTCTCTGCAGGAGGTATATTTTTTGAGAATGCTCTCCACTAGTTAACAAGGTAAGAAATGTAAGTAAAATAATGGAGCTGACAGACAAGATTAATAAAAAAGAAAACTGTGGATAAACAAATGTGGTGTAATGGTAACAGGAAAAAAATAATGAACGAGTCAACATTGGGTGCAGTTTATATTGTGCTATTCATGACGCTACAGCTGTGAATGAGAGCTTAAAAGAAAGAACAATATTTTAGTGAGGTACAAGTAATACAATGCTGTATCATTGCACCTATATGTTATCTGAAAACTTCATTTTGTGTTCTGTGGAATTATGAGCTTGAAGTGGTAACAGTGGGGTGAAGAACAATAATTTTGCTGATTAACTAATAACTGTGGTGCTACACTGATGTGACTATTCTGTCAGGTAAAATATTTGGTACAACTTCCATCCCCTTAATTTTGATTTGAGTAATAATTAAGTTATGTAATGGTGACAATATTCTTTTTTCGTGGCATAATGATTAGTAAATTTATACTACTGTACATTTTGAGTTTTTACTAGAGATAGTGCACATTGTGAGTTTTTGCTATTTTGAAAAAGGGGAAAGAGACCTAAATCTTTCACATTTAACCAGTTTCCGTTATGACTTAGAGTAATGATTTGTAGTGTGATGTGCTCTTGATTAAAATTTTTTCTACTCCACACCTTTTATATTATAGTCAAATTTAGTGCTAATTATTGTAATGTTTTGGGAACCATGTATCTATTTATGATGTTATGACTATCATTTGCCATTAGTATTAAACATATTTTTTTCTTAGACGTAAGTTAGAAGTTAAATAAGTCTACTAAAGTAGGGTATTTTGTTTGATTTTTGCATGTACTGTGGCAGAGAACCACCTTCAAGGGAGCTGATCACTGTGCCTTTCCTAACTAACTGCCACTTGAACCTGTTGAAGATGTGGATAGCTGGGTGAGAAAGTGTGTTAAAACTCATTGAAAAAGTGAAAGTGCTTGTGAAAGATACTAAACATTGAGCAAGTGAAGTTCTTTGTCTAAACATGAACTGCAATGCCCAGTGTAATTTAACTGATTTGCTACACAGGAGGATTAATATTTTTTTTGTGAAGCAAGGCAGAACTTGTATCAAAGTGATATTTATTTAAAAATGTATTTTTCGCCTAACAAAAAAGGACATCACTTATGATGATGGGGTGAAATTTTTGATAAAAGCATAACTTGCGGATATTTTGTGGTCTGTATGTAATTACTTAGTATGGGGATTTTTGTATGGCCAGTTCACAAAAGTATAAATTTGATAAGACATATGTACAGTAGTTTTGATAAGATTACTTATGAAATTTTTTTTTTGTGTGTAGATTTTAAATCCAATTTCTGGTGTCACTTGGGGTCATTGAATTTCCCAGTTTAGCTATTTGCGATATCTATCTGGTCAATCCAATGAGGAGGTGATGTGACAAAGCACGCTGTGATGATTTTAATTCCCCTCTTGTTTTGCCATCTGTCTCCTTAAATTCGTTTTGTTACTTTTAGCTGTTTTCCATTAACATACGTCAATATAATCTGCATTTCTGTAAAAGAGACGATTGGCCCTCAGTTTTAAACTAAATAACACCAGATCTAATTTTGTGTTTAGTTTTATGTATGTAATTGATTTTCTCATTTATTTTGACTATTCCTAGTTGATATCTTTTGTTATAGGGTAAAATCAGTAATTGTTTCGGCTGCATTATTGCACCACACCTCATCCACTCACTTTGTGTGTCCAGTTGCCCCCTCACCCCCCCCCCCCCCCCCCCCCCCTCCTCCCTCCCTAAGCTTTCTGACAATTTCAACATGGCTCTCATCAAGTGTTCTTCAGTGGTGAACAGCCTTGCAACTTCCATCACCCAATTTCAGTCTGAGCGCTCTGCAGTCAACAGTCCCTGCGCTCGCAATACCAAACTGAACCACACCGTATCGTCAGCCACGCAAGCCCTTGCCAAGGCACAATGCTCGTACAATGCCTGTCATTGGCGCCACCCCCAACACCGGCAATGCACCACATAGGACTTTGATGCCACTGCCCCCCAACATCAGAGATGCACCTTGTGGAACTTTGTCGCCACTGACGCCGACAGCTTCCCCGACACATCAGGTCAGTGAATCTCATGTGCTACTGATTTCTGTTTGCAACATCCCTCAAGCTAGTTTGCCAGCCCAATTGAACACTATCATGAATGGCACGACACACAAAATTGTCACAACATACAGGTCACCAGTGCATCATAAAGCACACCGACTGTTGCCACATAAACTATGCCTCGCTAAGGCCGCAGTGGAAGAACTTCTTCGGGCAGGTATTGTTCACCTGTCAGACAGTAACTGGTCTTTGCCCATACATTTAGTTCCCAAAAATGATGCCTCTGCAGTGACTATGGCCACCTCAACGCACTGACCATATTAGACAATTATCTGATACCTCATATACAAGACTTCACGTAAGTACTTAGCAGAGCACGTATCTTCAGTGTCTTGGACTGCCGCAAGGCATATTTACGGATACCCATGGAACAGAGTGGCATACTAAAGACAGCGCTGATCACACTTTTCATACTCTATGAATTTTGTTACATGCTTTTTGGTCTCAAAAACATGCCTCAAACTTGGCAATGTTTTATAGACTCACTTCTGTTTAACTGCACATATTGTTAAACATACCTTGACGATACACTCATTTTTTCCTCCTCTGACAGAGAACACAAACTCCACCTGGCCACAATATTGGACTTATTGACACATAACGGAGTCAAGATCAGTAATGAAAAGTCACAACTCCACTGCACCACTGTCACTTTTCTGGGGTACACCGTCTCCTCAGAAGGTATACGCCTGCCTCAGGAGTGGGTCCCCCCCATGAACCATGGACCTTGCCGTTGGTGGGGAGGCTTGCGTGCCTCAGCGATACAGATGGCCGTACCGTAGGTGCAACCACAACGGAGGGGTATCTGTTGAGAGGCCAGACAAACGTGTGGTTCCTGAAAAGGGGCAGCAGCCTTTTCAGTAGTTGCAGGGGCAACAGTCTGGATGATTGACTGATCTGGCCTTGCAGCATTAACCAAAACGGCCTTGCTGTGCTGGTACTGCGAACGGCTGAAAGCAAGGGGAAACTACAGCCGTAATTTTTCCCGAGGACATGCAGCTTTACTGTATGATTAAATGATGATGGCATCCTCTTGGGTAAAATATTCCGGAGGTAAAATAGTCCCCCATTCGGATCTCCGGGCGGGGACTACTCAGGAGGATGTCGTTATCAGGAGAAAGAAAACTGGCGTTCTACAGATCGGAGCGTGGAATGTCAGATCCCTTAATCGGGCAGGTAGGTTAGAAAATTTAAAAAGGGAAATGGATAGGTTAAAGTTGGATATAGTGGGAATTAGTGAAGTTCGGTGGCAGGAGGAACAAGACTTCTGGTCAGGTGACTACAGGGTTATAAACACACAATCAAATAGGGGTAATGCAGGAGTAGGTTTAATAATGAATAGGAAAATAGGAATGCGGGTAAGCTACTACAAACAGCATAGTGAACGCATTATTGTGGCCAAGATAGATACGAAGCCCACACCTACTACAGTAGTACAAGTTTATATGCCAACTAGCTCTGCAGATGATGAAGAAATTGAAGAAATGTACGATGAAATAAAAGAAATTATTCAGATAGTGAAGGGAGACGAAAATTTAATAGTAATGGGTGACTGGAATTCGAGTGTAGGAAAAGGGAGAGAAGGAAACATAGTAGGTGAATATGGATTGGGGCTAAGAAATGAAAGAGGAAGCCGCCTAGTAGAATTTTGCACAGAGCACAGCTTAATCATAGCTAACACTTGGTTTAAGAATCATGAAAGAAGGTTGTATACGTGGAAGAACCCTGGAGATACTAAAAGGTATCAGATAGATTATATAATGGTAAGACAGAGATTTAGGAACCAGGTTTTAAGTTGTAAGACATTTCCAGGGGCAGATGTGGACTCTGACCACAATCTATTGGTTATGACCTGTAGATTAAAACTGAAGAAACTGCAAAAATGTGGGAAATTAAGGAGATGGGACCTGGATAAACTGAAAGAACCAGAGGTTGTACAGAGTTTCAGGGAGAGCATAAGGGAACAATTGACAGGAATAGGGGAAAGAAATACAGTAGAAGAAGAATGGGTAGCTCTGAGGGATGTAGTAGTGAAGGCAGCAGAGGATAAAGTAGGTACAAAGACGAGGGCTGCTAGAAATCCTTGGGTAACAGAAGAAATATTGAATTTAATTGATGAAAGGAGAAAATATAAAAATGCAGTAAATGAAGCAGGCAAAAAGGAATACAAACGTCTCAAAAATGAGATCGACAGGAAGTGCAAAAGGGCTAAACAGGGGTGGCTAGAGGACAAATGTAAGGATGTAGAAGCTTATCTCACTAGGGGTAAGATAGATACTGCCTACAGGAAAATCAAAGAGACCTTTGGAGAGAAGAGAACCAAGTGTATGAATATCAAGAGCTCAGATGGCAGCCCAGTTCTAAGCAAAGAAGGGAAGGCAGAAAGGTGGAAGGAGTATATAGAAGGTTTATACAAGGGTGATGTACTTGAGGACAATATTATGGAAATGGAAGAGGATGTAGATGAAGACGAAATGGGAGATACGATACTGCGTGAAGAGTTTGACAGAGCACTGAAAGACCTGAGTCGAAACAAGGCCCCCGGAGTAGACAACATTCCATTAGAACTACTGACGGCCTTGGGACAACCAGTCCTGAGAAAACTCTACCAGCTGGTGAGCAAGATGTATGAGACAGGTGAAATACCCTCAGACTTCAAGAAGAATATAATAATTCCAATCCCAAAGAAAGCAGGTGCTGACAGATGTGAAAATTACCGAACTATCAGTTTAATAAGCCACGGCTGCAAAATACTAACGCGAATTCTTTACAGACGAATGGAAAAGCTGGTAGATGCAGACCTCGGGGAGGATCAGTTTGGATTCCGTCGAAATGTTGGAACACGTGAGGCAATACTGACCTTACGACTTATCTTAGAAGAAAGATTAAGAAAAGGCAAACCTACGTTTCTAGCATTTGTAGACTTAGAGAAAGCTTTTGACAATGTTGACTGGAATACTCTTTTTCAAATTCTAAAGGGGGCAGGGGTAAAATACAGGGAGCGAAAGGCTATTTATAATTTGTACAGAAACCAGATGGCAGTCATAAGAGTCGAGGGGCATGAAAGGGAAGCAGTGGTTGGGAAAGGAGTGAGACAGGGTTGTAGCCTCTCCCCGATGTTATTCAATCTGTATATTGAGCAAGCAGTAAAGGAAACAAAAGAAAAATTTGGAGTAGGTATTAAAATTCATGGAGACGAAGTAAAAACTTTGAGGTTCGCCGATGACATTGTAATTCTGTCAGAGACGGCAAAGGACTTGGAAGAGCAGTTGAACGGAATGGACAGTGTCTTGAAAGGAGGATATAAGATGAACATTAACAAAAGCAAAACGAGGATAATGGATTGTAGTCAAATTAAATCGGGTGATGCTGAGGGAATTAGATTAGGAAATGAGACACTTAAAGTAGTAAAGGAGTTTTGCTATTTAGGAAGTAAAATAACTGATGATGGCCGAAGTAGAGAGGATATAAAATGTAGACTGGCAATGGCAAGGAAAGCGTTTCTGAAGAAGAGAAATTTGTTAACATCGAATATAGATTTATGTATCAGGAAGTCGTTTCTGAAAGTATTTGTTTGGAGTGTAGCCATGTATGGAAGTGAAACATGGACGATAACTAGTTTGGACAAGAAGAGAATAGAAGCTTTCGAAATGTGGTGCTACAGAAGAATACTGAAGATAAGGTGGATAGATCACGTAACTAATGAGGAGGTATTGAATAGGATTGGGGAGAAGAGAAGTTTGTGGCACAACTTGACTAGAAGGAGGGATCGGTTGGTAGGACATGTTTTGAGGCATCAAGGGATCACAAATTTAGCATGGGAGGGCAGCGTGGAGGGTAAAAATCGTAGAGGGAGACCGAGAGATGAGTACACTAAGCAGATTCAGAAGGATGTAGGTTGCAGTAGGTACTGGGAGATGAAGCAGCTTGCACAGGATAGAGTAGCATGGAGAGCTGCATCAAACCAGTCTCAGGACTGAAGACAACAACAACAACAGGAGTGGGTTGACTGCATTCACGATCTACCTCTCCCAGTATCATTTCGTGAATTACACTGGTTTTTAGGAACTGTCAATTTCTATCATTGTAACCTACCGGTGACAAACCCGATCTCACACAGACCGGCCACTCCCCTGGCCGCACTATGATCATACGTGCACCGAACCTACACCGTGGGCAACTCAATGGTTGCATGTGCTGATACTCTACCCTCATTTCACTCAGGCACTGCTGTGACAATCCACAACCTCAAGCCCAACTACATGTTGCATGTGACATTACCCCATGGCAAGTGTTGGCACCCAATATCCTCACAGAGTGTTCTAGTGTTCCTCTGGAACTACTTTATTTCCCCCCCCCCCCAACCCCCTCCCCTCCAGCCCCTAGTGCCCCCTATATCCACTGTGAACAAAATCTGTATCTCAATCAATGCCTCTGAGTGCCCATGCGACGATCTTTCCTTGCAGCTCCACAAGGGATTCATCTTCATCTTCTGCATAGGGGACACTTTGCACGAGGCCACACTCATGTCACATATCACAATCTTGCGCACAATCCCTATCCCAAATGGGGTGGATACAGCTGGTACAGCTGCAGTGTTCAGCACTGACAGGATACTCAAGATTTGCATCCCCCTTTCTGCCTGTACTGCAACTCTGACATCTTCCATGCCAGTCCAGTTCACTTTCACTCATGCAGGTCAATCAGTCCCTTCTCCCCCCCCCCTCCCCCTCCCCTCCCCCTGGATGGCGGACTATACCAGGGCTAGTCCACCCTGCACAGACAGCATGGACTCTTCACACACGCCGCTATCAACCAGCGAGCATCCCATAACACCACCAAACAGGAAGATTGGCTAGTGACAAGAGTAAATAGTGTCTCAAGTGCAATAAATTAATAAAAACCATGGAAATATTTTTGATCTGTAGATTATGGTGTAGAAAACAGTTTCACAGTGATTGTGTTGGTCTAAGCAACAGTGAAATACGTCTTGTGAGAAATTCGAAAGAGTGAATTAAGTTTTGTTGTGAAGCATGTGAGTCTGCCATACATGTTCAGCTGACGAAAGAGGTAGGAACTACAATGGATTGGGAAGCTGTACAATATTTAAGAGAAAGTGCGTCAAGTGCAGAAGTGAGTAATATTAACGAGACAAACATCTATCAAATCCAAGGCTCTGATGAGATAGTATTTATAGAAAAAATTAATACTTTAATGTTGCTGTTGTCAAAATATAAACAGCATAGAACTGTAATTGTAGGTGATATTAACATAGATATAAGGGCAAAGAGAAAAAATGTAATTGATTAATTCATATGATTAACACTCTGAAGCCATTAAACTATTACTGTCTTAATGAAAAACCCACTAGACTGCTAACATAATTAGCAATGTACAAAGGGACTCCATACAATGTGATGTAATAGAATTAGGAATATCAGATCACCCAGGGCTATGGCTTCAAATAGAAAAGTCAGCCAACAGTTCTACAGAGAAGAAGTGACATATAGAATTATAGGTGAATCCAATGTAAACAAAATGATAAACCAGTTAAAAGAAATGGATTGGACTCATGTAATGGATAACAAGAAAACGATTGATAAATGTTTTTCCATTTTCCTGACAGAGATCAAGCATACAGCAGTAATGACATGCCCCTTGGTAACCAAAAGGTACCAGAGTAATATTACTCATAAGCAACAAAATACTAACAAGTGGTACACCCCACAACTTAACAAACTTAGAATACTACTGATGATTATGAAAGACAGATCTCATAACAGTGACAGGGACAAGGAAAATTACGCTAAAATGAGAAACCTTTACAGATTATAAATAAAAAATGCTAAGTGCTGTGCAAATGATGAATATGTTTTAAATTCTAAAAATAAATGTAAAGCTGCCTGGACTGTCATTAAAAGGGAAATTAATAATACCGATAAAGAAAGGAGTATCCTTATTGACTGCAATATTCGCAATGAGTATTTTGTAAATAGTGTCACCACCCCACCCATCAATTCTGCCTCTGATGCAGAAGCATTGCTCACTTGTGCAAAACAGACAAGAAGTGAGAAGTTCACTTGGACCCGAATCACATTAAATGATATTCATAAGTCAATAAACAAATTAAGTAATTCCAAAACAAAAGAATATTATGGACTCAGTAATCTCATCATAAAATGTATAGCAAAAGAAATTAAAATGCCACTTCTCTCACTATCAAACAGAGTACTTGATGAAGGAATATTCCCCGACTGTCTTAAGCTTACAGTTACATCGACTGTGTATAAAAAAGGTGAAAGAAACCTCCCAAATAACTACAAACCCTTTTCAATAGTACCAATCATATCCAAGTTAGTAAAAAATTATGTGCATAATCAGATATACATATATGAAACTTCCTGGCAGATTAAAACTGTGTGCCAGATCAAGACTCGAACTCAGGACCCTTGCCTTTCTCGAGCAAGTGCTCTATCAACTGAGCTACCCGAGCACAACTCACGACATGTCCTCACAGCTTTACTTTTGCCAGTACCTTGTCTCCTACCTTCCAAACTTTACAGAAGCTCTCCTGCAAACCTTGCAGAACTAGCACTCCTGAAAGAAAGGATATTGCGGAGACATGGCTTAGCCTCAGCCTGGGGGATGTTTCTAGAATGAAATTTTCACTCTAAGCTGTAGAGTTTGAAATAGTTATTATTCTGTTTTGCCTTTATCACGGGTGAGTGCTATGTTGGTTCTGCCATTGTAGGGTCCCATAATGTTTAAAATCAAAACATTGTTGTTATAAATACCTTCAACACATTTAATTAGGTTGGAAATAATTGTTTTGTTTTGGTCTGGAGCTTAAGAAAACTTGCCAACCCTTGGGCTTTCCTGCTTGTTGTCACATAAAGTTCCTTCATCATAAAGTTAACTGGACCTTGGGATGGGTCCACCAATGGCTGTAAATATTCATGTATGTGAACTATTGGCATTTATGTTTGTAACTCAGGTGATAGAAACCTTGAGAAATCCTAAATAGTTTTCTTGGTGTCTTTAATGAAACATTTCCACCTAGACTCTGCAGCAGTAAAATAACAAATAAATTAACGTGGATTACCCAGGACATAAAAATTCCCAGCGGAAGGAAAAGGCAACTGCACAGAGAACTAAAATATAATAAAAATATTAATTTCAAGAAATACGTTAGACTCTATAAAATAATATTGAAAAGAGTTGTCATGGCAGCAAAACAACTGGCAAATGATAGGCTAATTTTAAATCATAAAAATAAGACAAAGGCTGTGTGGTCAGTCATTAAATCTGAGTTAGGTGGTAAAGCCTGTAACCAAGAAATTTGAAAAATTAATGTTGAAAGAAATACTATTGTAAGTCCAACTCAAATACCAGAGTACTTTAATGAATTCTTTATAAATGTAGCTAAGTCTGATGTAGATATAACAGATTATCACAACAATGTAAATCCCTTTGGCCCAGGTGAATACTCTGAAAACTTAACAAAATTCTTAAAAGATTCTGTGGCGGATGTAGAAAATGCTAGTCTAACATTAAGAAACCAAAAAATCTGCAGGTTGGGATGGAATACCCACCAAAGTTATTAAAGTGGTACACAACAGAATTGCAAACCCACGAACTCAAATAATAAATCAATTTTTTGAAGAAGGGTGTTTCCCAGAGGTACTGAAATATGCTGAGGTCAAACCAGTCTTCAAGAAGGGATCAAGAGAGATCATGAGAAATTATTGTCCCATCTCAATTCTCCCAGTCCTATCTAAAATATATGAAAAACTTGCTGTTGCACAGATCCAAAACCTTATTGCAAAATATTCTGTTATTCTAAACAATCTATTTGGTTTTCAGCAGGGGAAAAACACCATAGATGCAGTAAAAAGTAACAAAATAAGTACATCATTAGACAAGAGGAATAAGGTGGCAGGAATTTTCTGCAACCTCACAAAGGCATTTGATTCTGTAGGCCATGCATTGATTGTTTACAAACTTGAAAAGTATGGTATTAGTGGCAGTGCCCTACAATGGCTTGAATCCTATTTGTCCAACAGAAAGCAAAGAGTTAACATCTCTTCAAATGGTGCATATTATTTCTCTGACTGGAAAAATATATCTCAGGATCTTCAACAAGGCTCCATAGTAGGCCTAGTCCTATTTCTCTTCTGTGTTAATGACTTACCATTAAATATCAGCTCCCCATCAGTTCTGTTCGCAGATGATACTTCTGTCTTAGTTAAAGATCAGGATTTGGAAAAAATTCCCAAATCTGTGACCAGAAACTTCATTCAGTACGTTATAAACTTGGTTTCAGCTAAATGGGTTGAATCTAAACATATCTAAGACCCACTTGATGCAGTTCAAAACCAAGATATAGAAGCAGCTGACTCAGTCAAATTCTTAGGTTTAAATGTAGATAAAAATTTGTGCTGGCAGGCACACATTGAATACCCAGCAAACAGAGTGAACAGCTTTGCATTTGCAATGCAAATATTATCAACTGCAACTGACATGTATGCACAAAAAGTAGCATATACAAACTACTTCAAATTCGTTATTAGGTATGGTTATGTTTTTTGGAGTAACCCGACAAACATAGTGCAGATGCTTAAAATACAGAAAAAATTCATTGAAAAATATGTGCACTGCAAATCACAAAGAACCATGCCAACCATTATTTAGAAAACTTAAAAAAAAACCTCTGCCATCTTTATACATATATGTGATTGTTATATTTTTGTGCATCAGGCATGAATTATTTGAGGGCAATCATTTTGTTTATTCACATGGGACTAGAAACCAAGAAAATTGTGTATTCCCCACTCACTGTCTCAGACTGTATGCCCAGGGACCTCAATACATGGGAATGAAAATTTGTAATAAATTAAAAGGGAATAAGATGATGAGATGATTTTAGGTTCACTTAAAAGAAAGCTATATGATGTACTGACACTGAAGTGTTATTACTCAGTGGATGAATTCATGCAGGACAAACTGGAAATTTGAACTGGATACACTACATTATGTATTCCAAGAAATATCCTTATAGTGTTATTATTTATTGTAGTGGTATTATTTATTAACATAAAAATCATTGTAACTGTATTATAAATTTTTGAAATGTTTCCTATCCACAAACCAAATGGATTGCAATTGTACGTCATGAGATGAGTGAAACACAATTCACAATAGAGAGGGAGCCTGGGAACTGGTGGTGATTGTGTTGTTGTGGTCTTCAGTCCTGAGACTAGTTTGATGCAGCTCTCCATGTTACTCTATCCTGAGCAGGTTTCTTCATCCCCCAGTACCTACTGCAGCCTACATCCTTCTGAATCTGTTTAGTGTATTCATCTCTTGGTCTCACTCTACGATTTTTACCCTCCACGTGATGATCCCTTGATGCCTCAGAATATGTACTACCAAGTGATCCCTTCTTCTAGTCAAGTTGTGCCAAAAACGTCTCTTCTCCCCAATTCTATTCAATACCTCCTCATTAGTTTTGTGATCTACCCATCTAATCTTCAGCATTCTTCTGTAGCACCACATTTCGAAAGATTCTATTCTCTTTTTGTCATAAACTATTTATTGTCCACGTTTCACTTCCATACATGGCTACACTCCACACAGATACTTTCAGAAACAACTTCCTGACATTTAAATCTATACTCGATGTTAACAAATTGTTCTTCTTCAGAAACGCTTTCCTTGCCATTGCCAGTCTACATTTTATATCCTCTCTACTTCGACAATCATCAGTTATTTTGCTCCCCAAATAGCAAAACTCCTTTACTACTTTAAAAGTCTCATTTCCTAATCTAATCCCCTCAGCATCACCCAATTTAATTCGACTACATTCCATTATCCTTGTTTTGCTTTTGTTGATGTTCATCTTATATCTTCCTTTCAAGACATTGTCCATTCTGTTCAGCTGCTCTTCCAGGTCCCTTGCTTCCTCTGACAGAATTACAATGTCATCGGTGAACCAAAAAGTTTTTATTTCTTCTCCATGAATTTTAATTCCTACTCCGAATTTTTCTTTTGTTTCATTTACTGCTTGCTCAATATACAAATTGCATAGCATCGGAAATAGGCTACAACCCTGTCTCATTCCCTTCCCAATCACTGCTTCCCTTTCATGTCCCTTGACTCTTATAACTGCCGTCTGGTTCTGTACAAATTGTAAATAGCTTTTCGCTCCCTTTATTTTACCCCTGCCACCTTCAGAATTTGAAAGAGAGTATTCCAGTCAACATTGTCAAAAGCTTTCTCTAAGTCTACAAATGCTAGAAATGTAGGTTTGCCTTTCCTTAATCTATTTTCTAAGATAAGTCATAGGGTCAGTATTGCCTCATGTGTTCCAAAATTTCTACGAATCCAAACTGATCTTCCCCGAGGTCGATTTCTACTAGTTTTTCCATTTGTCTGTAAAGAATTCATGTTAGTATTTTGCAGCCGTGGCTTATTATACTGATAGTTTGTAATTTTCACATCTGTCAACACCTGCTTTCTTTGGGATTGGAATTACTACGTTATTCTTGAAGTCTGAGAGTATTTCGCCTGTCTCATACATCTTGCTCATCAGATGGTAGAGTTTTGTCAGGGCTGGCTCTCCCAAGGCTATCAGTAGTTCTAATGGAATGTTGTCAACTCCCGGAGCCTTGTTTCAACTTAGGTCTTTCAGTGCTCTGTCCAACTCTTCATGCAGTATCATATCTCCCATTTCATCTGCATCTACAGCCTCTTCCATTTCCATAATATTGTCCTCAAGAACATCACCCTTGTATAGACTCTCTGTAGATTCCTTCCACCTTTCTGCTTTCACTTCTTTGCTGAGAACTGGGTTTCCATCTGAGCTCTTGATATTCATGCAAGTGGTTCTCTTTTCTCCAAAGGTCTCTTTAATTTTCCTGTAGGCAGCATCTATCTTACTCCCTAGTGATATACGTCTCTACATCCTTACGTTTTTCCTCCTGCCATCCCTGCTTAGCCATTTTGCACTTCCTGTCGATCTCATTTTAAGACATTTGTATTCCTTTTTGTCTGCTTCATTTACTGCATTTTTGTATTTTCTCCTCTAATCAATTAAATTCAATATCTCTTCTGTTACCTAAGGATTTCTAGTAGCCCTCGTCTTTTTACCTACTTGATCCTCTGCTGCCTTCACTATTTCATCTCTCAAAGGTACCCATTCTTCTTCTACTGTATTTCTTTCCCACAGTCTTGTCAATTGTTCCCTAATGCTCTCCCTGAAACTCTCTACAACATCTGGTTCTGTCAGTTTATGCAGGTCCCATCTCCTTAAATTCCCACCTTTTTGCAGTTTCTTCAGTTTCAATCTACAGTTCATAACCAACAGATTGTGGTCAGAGTCCACATCTACCCCTGGAAATGTCTTACAATTTAAAACCCAGTTCCTAAATCTCTGTCTTATGATTATATAATCTATCTGAAACCTCCCAGTATCCCCAGGCTTCTTTCATGTATATTACCTTCTTTCATGATTAAGTTATGCTCTGTGCAAAATTCTACCAGGCAGCTTCCTCTTTCATTCCTTACCCCCATTCCATATTCAACTACTACATTTCCTTCTCTTCTTTTTCCTACTATCAAATTCCAGTCACCCATGACTATTAAATTTTCGCCTCCTTTCACTATCTGGTGACTGTAAGATGCCCCAAAAGTTTGGGTGGCATCAGCCCATGTTAATTGCCACTGACTGGCTTACTTGCGACCAGAGTTTACTTATGTACATATTTTTCCCATTGTTGCTATGTGCTTTGCTAAGTTTGACAGTTTGTTACAGAATGTTTTCAGTGATTTTCCTTAAGCAAATGTCAACAATGCTAGTTGTTCACCAAAGTGTAACATTTTGAGTAATTTTCCTTTAATAATTGTTTTACATCAAAGCATTGGTTTTATGATTTGATATGAAACACACTTTTATTACTCTGTATTTGAGATCCTCATTGTGTCAGTCCTTATAATAATTGTGGAGGAAAGCGTAGTGTTTTAACTGATTTGATTGTTGTATGTTCAATAAATGTATTTTAAAACTTGTTGGTGCCACGACTGATGTTCAATACCCCTCTGGTCCAGTCCTTTGGATCACAAGGCAACCAATAATGGCAACCCATGTATCACTGTATTCAGCTGTATGTTGTGCTACTGGTTGGTCAACTTGGTTCTTGACAATAGTTTGGTGGTGGCTAATCACTGTGGTGGACAGCTGGTTGGTAGTCATACCGACATAAAAAGTTGCACAATGCTTGCAGCAGAGTTAGTGTATGACACGGTTGCTTTCACAGCTGGTCTGGCCTCTCATGGGGTAGGATAAGCCTGTGACAAGACTGAAGTAGGAGGTACTGGGTGGGGGCAAGGAAATTCTTACACCTGGGTCTGCCACAGGCATATGATCTCTGTGGTAAGGGATTGGGAGAGGAGTGTCACAGAGTAGACTAGGATGTTGTGAAGGTGGGGTGGCTGATGGAACACCAAGTTGGCAGGATCTTGTGTGGGATATCCCTCATTTCAGGACAGGATGAGAGATAATCAAAGACTGTCGAAGGATATGTTTCAGTTGTTCCAGTCCAGGGTGGTAATGTGTGACAAGGGGGCACTCCTTTGTAGCTGATTCTTGAGGCTTGTGGGAAGACTAGGGCTGTGGAAAATGTGGCATGGGAAATCTATTTGTGGATTAAGTTTGGGGTACTGACCAGCTGTGAGGGCATTTGTGAGGCCTTTGGCACACTGGTCAAGGGAATTCTTGTCACTGCAGATAAGTCATAGACAGGTGGTTGGGCTTTATGGGAGAGATTTTTTTTGGTATTGAGATGCAGGTACTGTTGAATCTTTTGGCAGAACAAAGGACAGCCTTACACAAGATGAAAACATATCCACACCTAATCATCCTCCCTGCAGAAAGGCTCCACTACTGTCACAAAGAGTCGCAGTGACTATCTGACAGAAGACCTCCACCAACTTTCTGACTCTTCCACCTACAAGGTCTGCAAGAATGATCCCATCCCAGAAGCCCAACACAACCTCTGATCCCTACTGAAATCCGTAGACACTTTCCAGAACCTCTCTCCTGAGCCCATCTTCCTCCTCACCCCAACAACCCCCCCTCCATATTCCTCCTCACCCCAACAACCACCCCTCCATACACACACCTCCTACATGTATGCTCTCCACAATCCACAAAAGCAACAATCTGGGAAACGTCATTAGAGATGGCTATCGTGATAACACTCAAATAATTTCCACCTTTGTTGAACAACATCTCCAATCAGTTGCCTGAACCGTAGACTCCCACATCAAAGATACAAACCACTTTATTCACTGATTTTCCACCTTTACCTTCTGGATTCCTGCTCATCATTGTTGATACCACCTCCCTATGCACCAACATCGGTCATGCTCCTGACATTGCCAATGTCCATTGGCCTTCAAACACAACCCTTCATTCCTTATACACCTTTCCAACTATATCCTGACCCATAACTATTTTTCCTTTTAAGGGAAGGTTTCCAAACAAATCTGTGGCCAGCCATGGGCTTCTGCATGGCCCCCTCCTATGTCAACCTGTTTATGGGCCATATAGAGGAAATCTTGCTAGGCTCCCAAAACTCCCACCCTCTAGTCTGGTTCAGGTTCATTGATGATATCTTCATGATCTAGACTCAGGGCCAAGTCACCCTTTCCACATTCCTTCACAACCTTAACACCTTTTCTCCTCTAACTAATGCATCACCTTCCTGGACATTGATCTCCACCCCCCCCCCCCCCTCCCGAATGGCTCCATCCACACCTCTGTCCATCCCACTAACCAGCAACAGTATCTGCCTTTCGAAACCTGCCATCCCTTCTGCATTGAAAAATAGACCCCATACAGTCTAGACACCAGTAGATGATGTATCGGCAGTGATGAGAGCTCTCTTGTCCAGTATGCTTAAGGCCTCACAAAAGTCATCACAGGCAGGCAATTACCCCCCCCCCCCCCCAAAAAAAAAAAAAAAATCTAGTCCACAAACAGATTTCCCCTGCTATATCCTCTCACAACCCCCAAAATCAGCTATAAAGGAGCACTGTCCTCATCACCCAGTATCACAATGGACAGGAGCAACTGAACCATATCGTTCTCTCATCCTGTCCTGGGATGAGGGACATCCTATCCAAGATCCTTTCCACCACTCCTAAAATAGTGTTCTTTCACCCGCCCAACCTACACAACATCCTAATCCATCCCTATACCACTCCCACTCCCAATCCATTGCCACAGGTGTCATATCCCCCTGACCAAGGTGCAAGACCTGCCCATTGCCCTCCACCCAGTACTTTTGTCTCTAGTCATTTCGTGGGCTTATCCTACCCCATCAGAGGCCAGGCCACCTGTGAAAGCAGCCATTTTGTACACAAACTCTGCTGCAAACACTGCACAGCTTTTTATGTTAGTATGACTACCAATCAGCCGTCCACCAGGATGAATGGCCATTGCCAAACTGTTGCCAAGAACCAAGTTGACCAATTGGTGGCACAACATACAGCTGAGCACAACATGTATAATTTCAATGGCCACTTCACTATCCAAATCACCTGGAAACTTTCCCCCACCATCAGCTTCTCTGAACTACTCAGATGGGCATTATCCTTACAACACGTTCTCTGCTCGTATAAAAATCCTAGTCTCAGTCGCAGGTAACCCATTGTTCCTGCACCATCCAGCCAACAGTTTACCCTTCCTCTGTCCTGTCATCCCCTCCCAATTCACATCCCCAAGTCACCTTCAGTGTATGCTGCTTCCCACCAGGCACTACAGCAGTGCCAGTCCATGTATCTGCTACCCCTTCCTCCCACATTCCTAGCCAGTAAGACAATTGCGTCCACCTGACCCACCAGCCACTCACCTTTCCCTCTCTCAATCTCTTTTCCTCCTTCTGCTTCTACTTACCAAATTTGGCATTACTCCAACACAATCAGTCTGCCTGATGGAAAATATTGTTGTCAGTATTAGTCCAGGTGGCACCATGTAGGGGCACAGACATGTGAGTATGCATGTTTGTGTGTGCATGGGGGGGTTAAACATTGAAAATCTTTATACTGAGTGTAACTTATTATGAAAGATATGTGAATGTTTTGTGCATAGTGTGATATTATGCTTAAATAATTTTGTACAAATTTTTCTAATTATAACCATAGTGAAGTACCAAGCATTGTTGAGTTTATAAAAGGGGATTGTGGCTTAATCATGAAGAATCAGTCAGCCAGAAAGGAATGAATCTGTCAGTAGTAATGCTGTAGAATTCATTACAGTTTTGTGTGAGTAAACAAATATTCTTTAAGAAAGGAAATGAATTACACTCCTGGAAATTGAAATAAGAACACCGTGAATTCATTGTCCCAGGAAGGGGAAACTTTATTGACACATTCCTGGGGTCAGATACATCACATGATCACACTGACAGAACCACAGGCACATAGACACAGGCAACAGAGCATGCACAATGTCGGCACTAGTACAGTGTATATCCACCTTTCGCAGCAATGCAGGCTGCTATTCTCCCATGGAGACGATCGTAGAGATGCTGGATGTAGTCCTGTGGAACGGCTTGCCATGCCATTTCCACCTGGCGCCTCAGTTGGACCAGCGTTCGTGCTGGACGTGCAGACCGCGTGAGACGACTCTTCATCCAGTCCCAAACATGCTCAATGGGGGACAGATCCGGAGATCTTGCTGGCCAGGGTGGTTGACTTACACCTTCTAGATCACATTGGGTGGCACGGGATACATGCGGACGTGCCGGTCTAGGAATGGTAGAACAATGGGTTCGATGACGGTTTGGATGTACCGTGCACTATTCAGTATCCCCTCGACGATCACCAGAGGTGTACGGCCAGTGTAGGAGATCGCTCCCCACACCATGATGCCGGGTGTTGGCCCTGTGTGCCTCGGTCGTATGCAGTCCTGATTGTGGCGCTCACCTGCATGGCGCCAAACACGCATACGTCCATCATTGGCACCCAGGCAGAAGCGACTCTCATCGCTGAAGACGACACGTCTCCATTCATCCCTCCATTCACGCCTGTCGCGACACCACTGGAGGCGGGCTGCACGATGTTGGGGTGTGAGCGGAAGACGGCCTAACGGTGTGCGGGACCGTAGCCCAGCTTCATGGAGACGGTTGCGAATGGTCCTCGCCGATACCCCAGGAGCAACAGTGTCCCTAATTTGCTGGGAAGTGGCGGTGCGGTCCCCTACGGCACTGCGTAGTATCCTACAGTCTTGGCGTGCATCCGTGCGTCGCTGCGGTCCGGTCCCAGGTCGACGGGCATGTGCACCTTCCGCCGACAACATTGATGTACTGTGGAGACCTCACGCCCCACGTGTTGAGCAATTCGGAGGTACGTCCACCCGGCCTCCTGCATGCCCACTATACGCCCTCGCTCAAAGTCCGTCAACTGCACATACGGTTCACGTCCGCTCTGTCGCGGCATGCTACCAGTGTTAAAGACTGCGATGGAGCTCCGTATGCCACGGCAAACTGGCTGACACTGACGGCGGCGGTGCACAAATGCTGCGCAGCTAGCGCCATTCGACGGCCAACACCGCGGTTCCTGGTGTGTCCGCTGTGCCGTGCGTGTGATCATTGCTTGTACAGCCCTCTCGCAGTGTCCGGAGCAAGTATGGTGGGTCTGACACACCGGTGTCAATGTGTTCTTTTTTCCATTTCCAGGAGTGTATTTCAAGACTTTTCATTAAGCAAAATCCTTGCAACAACATCATAATACGTGTAGTAACCAAAACCAACTGCGGGAACGCGTTGGGCTGCGCATCGGAGCCGCCAGGCGGGGAAGTCACCGGCAGTGGAGCATGCACCACTGGGTAAACACATGGACGAGTCGGATGACAGACCAACAACAACTGACAACAACCAACCATGACCGACACAACAAGGAAGAGATATACAACGGAGGCTTGTGGAAACCACAACACCAAACACCAACAGTAAATCCACTCGAAACCAGAGCCAGGCAAATGTCAACAACTAGCAATGACCAAAACGCAGTACCACTGAGATAGAAACATAATCCAGAGTGAGTACCAGTCTGACTGGACTAGGGCAGAGCGGGCCCCTATATACGAAACTGGAGGGAGTGGCTATTGGCTGCTGTCTGTACATGGCGTAGCAGTGGCGCCCTCGCTGCGCAAGAGCCCCTGCGTGAAATAGCTGCTGTGGAGGCGGAGCCCTCTATGGGCTGACTGCATCGAATTGTTCTGGCACGTGTTCAACTTCCGCGGCGGAAGGTACTAGAACATGAAAAAAAAAAAAAAAAAAAAAAAAAAAAAAAAAAAAAAAAAAAAAAAAAAATATCAAGAAATCACCTCAGGATTTCTACAGCGTGTGTGTGTGTCTAATGATCTGCAACACCTCCAATTCAGTCATAACACTAACAAATTATTTCTGTATCATTTTCCAGCAAACATTCTTCATTTTACAAAAATCATGATGATATGATATGAACACTGCAAATAATTAATATTTTTGAACTGAAATTTTGACTTAATACTCATCTATATTATGTTTAGAAGTATTCCAATGCTCATTATGACTTGGCGAAGCATGGGTATGGGATTTGGTTTCAAATTGGTTGTTCTCAGAATACTCAGATCCTAAATTTTCCTGCAGTTGTTGGACTACACATTTTCCATTAGTACTGCCTAACAGCATGACTTTTCTTTTCCTTTCTACTATACTTACGGTCTTGGCTGGAATATTCTTCCCACCAATCTGCTCTGCACCCTGAGGCAAGCACCAATGGTGCCATAGTTGTTGCAAAATTGAAATGGAGTTACACTGGGAATAGAAACAGATGAATTAACAGAGTATGCATTAAAAATTTCTTACTGGCATCCTAATGATGACTTAGATGGAGACATAATGAAAGATTATTTATGTTATCAGGAAGTCCATATTTGATGTATGAAATGAATATTAATGCGTGTCTGAAATAAACTTTCATGTAACAGTGAATAAAAACTGCTGCAGATAATGATATCATCTTATGTTGTGTCACACCATCTTACCATACTTTCCTTCTACAGGAGTTGTCTGATCTGTTAAATGTACACTAATCATTACAACAAGTGATACAGGAAATTTACAAGTTTGCCTTACATTTGGTAAAAGTCACTGAAATCAATGTTTATGAATTTTTAAATTCTTAATAAAGCACAACAGATTTTTATGTCTTTTTTTTGACATTTGTAGGGCTTCACAATGATTTATTAATATAGGAAAGTCATAAATATTTCACCAGGACAAAGTCTGAATGAACATGTCTACAAAGGATCTATTGCACTTAGATTTTTCATTTTTTGTTGTTTGTATTACATAACTGCTTTCAAGCATTTATTCATAACAAACACTACTTTGGCAGTACTTGTATCAGCTTCATGGATGGAATTTCAACATCCTGCATTTGTTGACATCATGTCGAGTTCATAGTATGATTTTACATTTACAAAAGGAGTAATTAGTCTGCTATATATCACATACAGTTTCAAGAACATCACACTTTGAGAGTAATTAAATCCACAGATACAACACAAATGTGCCACATGTCAATTATTTAACATTTATTAACAGCGGGTAATGTTAAAATATATCTTCTTGAATTTAAAGTGTCTCTTCATTGTGGAAAGTGTGCACTCATTTTAACATGAGATCAGTACAAAATTTTACACATTTACAAAA
Source organism: Schistocerca gregaria (assembly GCF_023897955.1). NCBI lineage: Eukaryota > Metazoa > Arthropoda > Insecta > Orthoptera > Acrididae > Schistocerca > Schistocerca gregaria. The sequence continues at coordinate 595,414,928 of NC_064922.1, forward strand.
TGGTAGCACACTTACAGGGAAAAGAGATTATTATTCTAACATGTCACATTATTCTCCTCCTCTACAACAAGAAGAAATACAAAAAACATTCAAATTTTTGTTTACAAGAACCAAATATTTGAATATTTTCTTGTTTTGAAATCATGATCACAATGATTAAGTAAATAATAACATTTTCAATTACAAAAATTAACTGAATAAACTCTCAGTATAACAATAAACTGACTCAATGTCAAGTGTGAACAGTAACCACAAACAGTATTCACATTTACTTTTTCAACTTAAAATTCCTCATGCAAAGAAATTTGCTACAAAGCACAGTTATTAAATACAAATCCTTATTTACTTTACTGTCAGTAAATTAAATTTACAAGTTTGTTAAGAATGAAGAGCAATGTAGTTCTAATAGTAATGAGAGGAACAGAGGGCCATGATTTTTTTTTCTTGTTAAAGTAGACTCCCGGGCAATGAACTAAAAAACACCTGTGATGCTGAGTGGTTGACAGGCACAATTACAAGATCAAACGTTTCACTACTGCTGCACCTCATTTTTTTGTGTGTGTGTGTGTGTGTGTGTGTGTTTGTGTGCACTCTTTAAGTTATTAGCACTGAGAAAAGGCATTGTCTGAAAGTTTAAGCAATGATTTAAATGTTGTTTATATGCCTGTGAGCCACTCAATGATTGAGCTATACAGTGATCAGTTATGTTTATTCTTTCAACTATTTATATTCCACCCACGACTTTCCTGTTTTGAAAACATTTTTCAGTTTGCTTTCAGCATGCTTGGATTGATTAAATATGAAGATGTTTATCCACTAGAAAGTAAACTTCCACAAATCACTTGTTGAACTTGCCAGTTGCTGGAAGTTTCATACAAACTTGCAGGCGTTATGGGTCTTCAGTATCCATATGAAAATGTCAGTATTGAAAAGGAGAATGTTGCAGATATGGATAAGCCAAAACTAATTTACTGTTGGAACCCCTAAAAATGTATAACTTTCCACTGTCAGCCAAGGAAATATGAAACAAATCTACTGATTTTCACCAGAAGGGGAAATAGAATGGCAGTAAAGACATCTTTAAATTTTAGCTGATTTTTTTAGTGTTAATTACAAGGGACTGGTGATATAGCTTGCTACATTTTTATGTATTATTATTGAATATTGGAATGTACAATAGACAAGAAATGTTCAAAACTTGCATATGACGTTCTCAGAAAGTTTTTAATCTGAGCAAAGTACTCAGATTTTAATTCATTCAGTAGTGTTTCTTGATAACTTAAATATGTATGCCTCTGTACCCACTTCTTCACCTAAACATCTCTTTCATCTTAAGTTTTTGTTCTTCATCACAGTTTTTATTCAGTAACAAGAATGCAACAATGGTGGTAATGCGATTCTGGTGGAAACACTCCTGCAAGTACTTGTAGCATGTTTTGAAACATACTTGCCCAAGTGACTTGCAGATGTAAACTTTCTCAACTTTTTGTTGTAATGTAAGCATGTCAGGAAGTTCTTGCAGATGTTTCACTTGTGGAAGTTTGTTGCTAGTGTACACACACCTTATTAGTTTTGTAAACACATCTTATTCATTTTGTAAAATGACTGGATTCATTATTATAGGTGTAGGTACAGAATTTTAATTCTAATCTGTCTATAAAATTAATAAAATAATCACTAAGATGAAAAATAAGAATAGTTAAAAGCCAAAAGTTATTTCTGAATTCAGAGGTTGTTTGATCAAATGTTTCCTCTGCAGAAAATTAATAAATGCACTGACAGGCAAGATTTATGATCCAACACAAAATAGAAAAGACAGGGAAAGATAGAATTACAATGACAGAGAATCACAAATACACATAATAACAAACACTCACAGTGTCAGACAATTGATGACATGGCTTGTAATTACATTTGTATGTCTAATATTTCTTATTAAATTTTAAAAAAATTAAATGTACAGAGAATCACAAATACTCACAGTGTCAGACAATTGATGACATGGCTTGTAATTACATTTGTATGCCTAATATTTCTTATTAAATTTTTTAAAAAAATTAAATGTAACTTGAACATTAAATGCTAAAATTAGATTTTTTCATTTTTATTGTAACACACACACACACACACACACACACACACACACACACACACACACACACACACACACACACACAAAAGGTGTCGAATCAAGTACTTTATTGCTGTGTACTTTTACACATTTGAACACTTCACTTGCTTTTTCAGTTTCTCGAGGTCCAGAGTTTGTAAATAGGAATTCTGATTTTAAACAGGAAAATAAAAATTATGGAATGAAGAGCACAAATTATAATGGTTATTGTTTGATTGCCAATTCAACCATATGGACCAAAAGTAGAGGAACTGGCAACAGGTTGCCATCAGACATCCTGTACAAGCTATTATGAGTGGATTTTTGGAGAGACAGTAGATCACAGATATAATTAGAAAGCACAATTTCACTGATAGCACTGATTATCAAATAGGATACTTCTGTAAAACATGAGCCCCAAAATTTGAAAAGATTCAATATTTCATATCAACTGAATATTTTAATTCTCGCTCAGAATGGTGGATGCTAAAAAATGTTAATATTGCCAATAAACAATTTAAACATGAAGGACCGGTGTCATCCATGACAATGTTAGGATTTTATAGTCATCTTTTTCAGGGTTAAGGAGACAAATTATGTTGTAAAATAGGGATTAAATGTTTGCTCTGCAAACTAAGAAAGCTCTGCTGTTGCAATGAACTTTTTCAGTCATTTTACCACATTATGATCAAGACTGAATGTACTCCAGAATGTTCTATTACTAGTTGTGGAGGTTTGCTTTTATGGCACGATCTGTTTATACAACTAAACAACCCCAGTTTAGCAATAACAACTGTATCAATTGACAATTTCACAGCAATGAAGGCGTTTAAGATCCTTGCCAATCACTCAGCCAGAATACAGTGCATTAAGCAATACAATATTTTTTGTTTCTGCTGATATGTTAGAAAAATAGCTGTAATATTGAAAAATAGCTCCACTTTAAAATGTCTGGAAAGGGACCCACAGAAAAGTGATGGGAGCACTAGTTGGCTGTAGGTGTACATTAACAAATTTAATGTTATAGTAACTAATTATATCATATATTCACATTTTTCAATATTTTCTTTTATCTTTACATTATCAATAAGTTAAATGTTTGGAAGGGATTCATTATTTATGAAAACCAAGTGATTTCTGAAGAGAGCATTTCATTAAAAATACGAGTTAATTTTATTTAGTTCACTATTACTACCATTTTTTCAATTTTACTGTAATGCTTATATTTTTTAGAAGGTGTTTACACATTTCTGACATTCTTATGACAGCTTGTTATTGACTTCATCTGTTTCTATTTACAATATTTTATTTTGATACAAGTGACTTGTAAAGCCCTTATTATTTTTCTTCCTCAGAAACTGTCTGAGATGTGCTAAATTCTCAGCAGTTAGTTTCAAAATTCATTTCGATAACAGAAGTGCAAACAGACTGCTCTCATGTAACCATTTAAAATTGTAAAAATATAAACCTACATTTGTACACAAGGAAATAAGCTCTTTGTACAAAATGTTATACAGAATAGTTTCACAGTTGAAAATATTTGAAAGTTAAAGTAGAACTACAGTATATTCAATGTCCCATTCAGTATGGCTACACACATCAGGAGAGTGTCCCACATTCACTACATATTCCACACTTCCGTGTAAAATAAATCCTTGTACTTTTTCATGCTTAGTAGCAGTTTCAATAGTTTTAAAAATATAATTTTCTCACTGAATTCATCACTAAAATAGCCATAAGTTCCTCATAACCATGGCCAGGTACATTCTAGTCTCAGTCTACCATATTAGTAAGCTAGAGTCAGACTATCATATAATTTTCCAGGCAAGAAATTAAAGTTCTGTTAAGAACAATAATACATACTGATGCATTAACAAAATAATTAGTTTAATTGCTTTGAATAAATGAAGATTAATTCAGAAATTCACAATTACAATCTGTGTCCTGATACTACAGTCTGAAAGATTGCTTTTGGTTTGAATCTCCAAATGCCATTTTCATAGTTAGCCATTATGTTTAGCTTAACATATTTTACTGCTCAGAACTTCACTTGGGATTGCAAGATTGGGATTGTAAGAGGGCACATACCACACTGATATAAACCAGTTTTTTAAACAAGTAGAATAAAACTTAATACATGCCCTTTTTTTAATGAGTTCATGTGGATAGGGAAGCTGTAACATCTCTGAAACATCTACTGAGGAATTTTATGAGTCTTTAAATTTAAACTGGGAACAAAATCACTTTACAACACTTCTGATTTAGATGTTCAGTTATTAGTTATACAAGACTCATCCAAACATATTTTTGTGTTCAGATCTGATGTGACTTAACATAATGTGTTAATGCCTCATAATATTAAGACATACTTTTCAGTTAGAAAGCTGGCATCTGTCATCATAAGACACTCTGGTGTCCAAATTATTGTGTTCAGAATTATTTAAGAGAGATATTCCCAGGTTTAATCTGTTATCAGCAATTTATGGCTAATAAAAGGAATCTCAAGTACAAGTTATGCAGTCCATTATACCTAACTTTTCATCGGACTGATTAGTACACAATGTAACTGCTACATATTCCTGGGATTCAAGTTTAATAGAAGAACAATAAGATTCCCAACTGGTTCTTGTCATTAAAGCTTAAGATATCTCACCCATATGTAATCATTTTCATTGTGGCACAGAGTGAAAAAGAAAGAACAAAGTGAACTATCCACATATGACAGTCAAAACTGTTGAACAGGAATGACCTTTAACACACTTTTGACAGAACAAATGTAAAAGAAAACCATCAAAATAGCCGCAAAAATTAATATGGTGTCACTTTATTAATAAGATGCCACATATAGTTACTCCTTTATGGTTTCTTACTCTGAATTTCCTTATCTACTTCATGCTGAAGAAGAACTAATTCACTGTAAATTTCCATACATAACAATAGTACAAAAGTTGTTGCTTTCAGTTGATCAGTCTCTATTTCACTACTTTCTGCATTTTTACCACATTCCAGTCCATTAAAAGTTCAGTATACTTTCACATTAACAGCATTACTATCTAGTTTCAGTCAGTATACTGCTTTACAATTAAAATGCTGGAAAATGAAAAACACTGCAAGCCTCATAATCAAAATTAACTTATCACCCCAACATTGAAGGGTTTCTGACAAGGATTCTTAGACTATGTCCATTAAAAAGTTATTTATTTCAGTTTTTTATTACTTTTTCATTTGCTGCACATAGTGTGACAGTCTGAGCATTACATTCAGACACAAGAGCAAGATCAAGTTATAAAGTTCTACTACACTGCTTGACATTTATTTAATATTCTATGCAGTCTGCAGTAGATATTTCTCTCAGAGATATCTGAACAGAAAAAGGCAGGATCGGAGATAGAAACTCATTTCTCACTAATAAGATTAAAAAAAAAACTGTCATTCATAGTTAGCAAAGGTAGTTTTGCTTTGGCTACATAAGCTCCTTAAAGTCATAAAAAGTCCACCTTCTCAAATTTCTATATCTCACCTTATACAAAATCTTTTACCTGACTCTTTAGCTGTTGTTTGTAAATGTATTATTATGATAGAAATAATCATAGATTGAGTTATGTTGCTCTAGTAATCAATTATTACACAATATTTCAAATTTAGGAATAGGGACATACTATTTTAACATAAATTGATTAAAATTATATTGTGTCTGGGTGCTGGTTTGCATTAAAAATACACCATGTTATGTATCAGTCACTAGAAAAAAATTCTGGACAAGGTAGTGTGAGAAAAATCAAATTGCCAAGGTTTTGATGTAGTTCCCAGTTACATTAAAGGTGCGCCATTTATTAGATTTACCTACATTGTTTACATAATAGCACAGTTGCCATTTCCTTTACCAGTGTGGTGACTTGTCTGGAAAACTGGGAATCCTCAGGTACACTGAATTTATTGGAACAGCCAAAGAAATCTAAAAATATTCTGAAAGTCTCAGAGAACTCTAAGGAACTCCAAGTGGAAAGAAATTTACTGTTATGGGTCACTCTGATTTTGCTTCAGAAACAATTGTTGCAGAGTCACATAAGGAAAGAGGAAGATGTGCAATGAATTTTTGTAATGTTTGTTGTTCAGTCACAGCTACCTTTAGTGCACTCACTGATATCTTGCACCATTGTTATCTTCTCTGGGTTCTTGGGCCCCTTGTCTGGTTTCCTTTGCATGGTGTGAGGTGTAATGTGTGCACTGTAATTTGCCGCAAAAGCAAAGTTGGGTTTCTTAATTTTGAACAACAATTAGGGAATCATATTTGAACATACATGTTTTGCAGATCAGCGCTGAACATTCGGGCATCAGTTCTTTCTTGATTGGTTTCAAGTACTATTTTACCAACTTCCTTGCAGTGTAATGCCTGTTGGCAGCACGGTCATTAGAGATAGACCACAAGCTCAGTTTACTAAGTGATGGCCAAAGAAATCTGTCGCATGTTTTCAAGTGCTTACTTCACTATTTCAGCTGCAGAAAGTATTTCATTTTGGAAATTGCATATGATTCTTCATTTTCCTCTTTTCTGTAAGAAAAGGTCATCTACTGTTGGTGTTAATATTTGTATTGTTTTCTTCCACAGTAGAATGAGTGGAGTTACATTTATCAACAGAAGGGTTACCTTCACTTCATTTAACAAGAAATAAATCTGTATTATATTCAGAACAGGTTAGCTACTGCTGTGCCTCACACAGCTATTTTGAAACATCAGATGTCTGCTTTGTTTCAAGCACCATGGTGGCAGACTGTAAGTCACCAGTTTGAATTAGGCCTGGGTATTGATTCTTTTTGTCAAGCATTCTTTGTGGATAATAGAGAAGAAGATTTTATGAGGGTCATTTTTAAAGTGCGAACTGATAGCTGTGAAGTATGCTCTGTTATTTGGTTCTTAAATTGCAAAACAAGTTCGTCCTGCTGAAATTCACCAGCAGCATTTTGAAGTATATGGAGCAGGTGTAATGAATTATGGCAATGTGCATAAACAATATAGGCTGTTTATTGAAGGAAGGACAAATGTTCACAATGAAGAAGGATCTGGATGGCCTACAGTTGTGAATGAAGACTTGACACAAAAAGATTATGAGGCAATTCACCAAAATGGGTGCTTCACTACTGATAGGCTTCATCAGAAATTTCCACAAGTTTGAAGATCAGTAGGTTTTCACATTGTTACTGACAAGCTTCACTACAAAAAAAGGTGTATGAGATGGGTGCCAAACTTTTTGACAGAAGAACACAAAACAAAGCAAGTGTCACATTCTTTGTCCATTTTGTTGTGCTATCATAAGGATGGTCATGAGTTCTTGAGTCACATTGTGACAGGCAATGTAACATGGATTATGCACTACACTTCTGAGAATAAACATCAATCCAGTAAGTGGCAACCATTCAAACTCCCTGATGAAACCACAAAAATTAAAGCAAGACCCTTCAACAAAGAAAATCATAGCCACAGTTTTTTGGGACCAAAAAGGCATTCTTCTGTTAGACTTTTTTCCAAGACGAATAGCAATAGATGCTGAGAGGGACTGAGAAACAGTATTAAAACTTAAGTGTGCTATTCAACATTGCCGGTGGGAACTGCTCTCTAGCAGCATCATTCTGCTTCACAACAATGCTTGACCTCATGTTATGGCAAGAACAAATATGCAACTGGACAAGATTGGCTGAGAATTACTGGAGCTTCCACCACACAGCACTGACTTAGCACCATCAGACTTTCATCTGTGTTGAAAACTAAAGCAATTTCTTGGTGGAAAGTGCTTGGAAAATGATGACATGTTGAAAAAACCTGTTACTAACTGGCTTAATGGTCAGGTGGCAGATTTCTTTGATACTGGGATCCAAAAGCTGGTGCCAAGACTTGAGCATTGTTTAAATGTTCATGTTCATGGTGACTATGTTGAAAAGTGAAAAAAATGTGCATATTGTAGTCTGTGATACAATTATGCTCCCTTACTCCATTAAAAATTGGTTCTTACTTTAAAAATGACCCTCATACTAATGTAACTGTGTCACAAAATATTATGATTCGACAGTGTTCCTTGAACGACAATAAAATCAGAAGTTTTACATGTATCTTCTTTCAGTCCTAAATAAACTTGAAATAATCACTAATAAGTGATGTGCAACCTCAAAAACTAGTAAGGTAATACTAGCTCTCATGTGAAACAAAAACTGGTTCAGCAAAATTTCGTATTTTAACATGAGAAATGAGAAACCTGGATATCTTTTGGTGACACAAAGTCAACACCCTGTTTACACATTTCTCCTAAAGTATTTACCAGCTCAAGAAATTAGTATTCTATAAAGAAAGGACACAGAACATCTAAGGTTTGACAGAAATAATCCTCTCTAGAATGAAGAAGAGGGAAAAGGAAGACTGAATCTTTCTGACTTGGTAAGAGATGAAAGATGTGTTGAAATGAAAAAGATTATTTGATATTGTCCTGCCCCACATTCTGCAGATTAAGTTCAGACATAGTGTGGGCAACTTCTTTGCCCTTCTCTCTTTCATACTTTTGAAGTGATCTTCTTTCATTTAAACCTGATACAAAAACCATGCAAATAATTTCACTGACTGCACATGTCAGTCTGGTTACGGCTTCTTCTTTGAGTTCAGTTCAGCTTTCTACCTCAAATAACCTGTACTGAAATTATAAGATCTGTCATTTAATGTTTCTTTTTCAAATGAATGGCACCAAACACTTTTCTGTGACGTATCACCTGTAATGTTCAACTGGATCTACATGCAAAACTGCAATAGAAATCTTCAAGTCACCCCCCTAATCATGGCAATTTGCTCAGTTAATTTCACTGAATAAAAGTAGCACTGAAAATATTTTGAAAAGGTGTTACATGATGAAACATAATTGAAAAAACTAGCTGTGTTTCCATATGTGTCAAGCTATATTTCACAGAAATCTGCTTCAAGGCAATGTTTATACACATAACTCTATGGGAAATGCCTTAATCATTAAAGAAACTAATAATATTAACAGAGAGTTACAACTATAATAATAACAATAAAACTAATACCAGTATAAAATAAGATACTGATTTGTTAATAATGAAATCCATTAATTACTGTATGTGCACAACATATCTGATGTGCAGAATATAGGAACAAGGACACTGCTTTGGCTTTTGTTATCCTTGTCTCTTAATTACGAAGATTACTTCCCAGTTTTTTTTGGAGATCACAGGCGGAAACCTCTGGCAAATATGAAATAAGCATTTCCAGAGGGCACAAAAACTACTCTCTAAACATTTCTTAGAGGTCCAAGACACTTTTGAGCTACTTGTGTGAACCCCTACCTCAAATGATTGTAAGTTTTGATTGTGACTATCATAGCATTCTGATTTTAACACTACTGTACCCTGTACGTTCTCCAGAGATAAAAAGCAAAAGTTCTAAAAATATTTTTATATAGTACCTGATATTTTTGTTTGGGAAGATTCTTGTGCTCTAATGAAATAAAAGACATGGAATCTCAAGATGGTGACTAATTTTTAATTAAGTTCTCTTGTTCTGCTGAATAATAATCTCTTTACCACAAACTATATCCAATTACAATATAAATTTCTGTTTACTGTATCGAAAGGAAAATTTACATGAGAAAACTGTAAAATTTTGGACAAAATTACTGACCAGAATATGCCATCAGGATATTAAATTGTTAGTACTGCCAATGAAACATGCAAAAGTACATGAAATTTCCTAGCTTTTGGAACTATTAGTATCTTCCTTGTAGGCACAATAGATGGGTCTCTCTTATCCTGGGTTGTATAGTGTTCACTGTCCTTAATCAAGAAGAAGCAGGATTCCGGATTTCCCCACATTCTGCATTTTACACAGCAACAGTAATAATGTTCACCTTGGTTAAAAATGCAAGCATCATCTTTCTTTATATCTTTTCGGGTCTTTTTTCAGGAGAAAGAAGCTAGAACATAAGTTAAAAAACAAAGCACGTAAGAAATGTAGGTACACGTTGTTACTCAGCCTCAGTTTGAGAGAGAGAAAAGTTTTATAATTAAAGAGCCCATGTCTCTCTTTTTACAGAATCCTGAGGGCCATTTGAATCACAACACTACATGCGCACCTTTTCATTTTACTTATTACATTCCTACTCCATATTAATTTCAAGAGCTTGAAATTTAATGTGTCACCAAGATGCTCAGTAGTTTTAACTTTAACAATTGCTTACTGGTTGCTTTTAGATCTATGTTTATTTTGATATTCGTTTCTTGCCATCTTCCTTGGAATGTACATATATTCAAAAGTTTATTGAAGGAAATATTTCATTCATAAAAAGTCTATGACCAGCTCAAAGCCACTGTTAGCCAATTCAAATTTTTACTTTCCTAGCACTGTAAAAAGAAATCTTTAAGTCCAATGTGAACTAAGATTCCTGAATTTCGCAATCTGTGTTCTACAAAAGGGCTTCAGAAAATACTTCATGGTGCTTCTAAGAATATTCATTATTTCTAATCTATCAGGCTGAGGAGAACTGTCTTGATACATTCATTCCACAATAGAGATCAGAAAGGAGTGGCTCCAGCAAAAAAGTAAGTGCGTCGCTGAAGAATATATTTTACCTAACAGAGGTTGTTTGCTGATATGAATATTAACTGTTAATTAAAACTCCATTCAGAATTGAGACTGAAATAAAGACTTTTGGCTTGAATATTGATGAGACTAGCTTCAGAGGGCATGCTGTTATTCATAAGCACTCCAGTTGCGATTAATGTGAACCACAAGCCAAACAAATGCTGCACAGATCAAGAGAGCATGCCAACAATATACTACGAGATACTTAACATGTAGCAGATGTGTTCTGAAAGAAATTATTGGGAAAGGCACTGACATCCAAAGACAAGGAATGTGGGTTTGATTTGCTTTCCATAACAGAAAATACATCTGTCATGAGACATTCATGTTATGAAAAAAATCTTTGAGCATTTAGTTAAAGACTTTTTTCTGTGATTTGGTAAAACAATTCTTTTTCTGTGAATTAATATATTAACCAGAGTAACCAATTTTTGAAAATATAATATAATTGGATAGATAAAAAATCTACTTACCATGCAGCAACAGGAGGAAACACATATAAAGGTTTAGGAAATGTGAAAACTTTTGGGACAGTGGCTCCTCCTTCTGGAAGGACTATTGAAGGAGAACAAAGAGGAATGAAGGAAAATAACTGCTGAGGTTTAGGAAAGGGGAAGAGTTTGAAAGAGTTGCCCAGGTCGCCGGCTCATGGGAGACTTCCTGGACGGAATGATAAGGAAAGACTGATTATTAGGGATTGCACCATGAGATTTGAAAAACTGAGAGCTTAAGGTAGGATAATAAGCAAGACTGAGATTATGGAATGGACAAAGCATCATGCAAGAGTTTAAAAGAGTGGAAAGCTGAGTGTGCTACATGTGGTAGACATGTTGGGGGAGGGGGTTAGACATGTCAGAAAATAGAAGCTATATAAAACTAAAAGAGAGTGTACTGTTCCTTTCTCCACTCCTTTTCAGTTTTTTATGTCTTATTTTCTGACTTGTCTATTCCCCCCCCCACCTCTACCAAATTAAATACACTTAGCTTTCCACTCTTATTAACTCTAGCATAATGTTTTGTCAGAAATTTCTGCCACCTTTAAGTTCTCACGTTCTCAAATGTTATGGTGTAGTCCTCAACAGTCAAGTTTTTTCTTCTCATCCTGTCCAGTTAGTCTCCCCTCGGCAAGTTTTTTGAACTCTTGCCATTTTCTATACCTCACCAGCCCTTTTCCTTCATCATTTTTCATTCCCCTTCGACCCTTCCACCAGAAGAAGGAGCCAATTGTTCTGAAAGTTTGCACTTTTCCTTAACCTTTATGTTTTCTCCTGTCACTGCTTTTTGTGGGAACTATATGATCTGACTACTTTTGCAAGCTGTCTCCATCATGATAACTAGGTGTTGTAGAAGTGGAGCTGTATATGTATTTGAGCAAATAACAACTAGATTCAAAATGTTTATCAATAATGTTCTTTAACTCCCTACTCCTTAATTCTGTTGCCCAACCAACAAATTGTATGTCAAGAAGATCCCATCACATGACTACATGGAGGGAGGTGTGTGTGTGTGTGTGTGTGTGTGTGTGTGTGTGTGTGTGTGTGTGTGTGGGGGGGGGGGGGGGAGAATAGATGAAATGTTCATTACTATTTAATTTTACATCATGATGTAGTCATGTATACCTGACTGGGTTCTGCTGTATCTTCTAAGCATTAGACATGAAATAAAAATTAAAGAAAGAGTAAACAAATTCTTTGATCACAAGTAGTGTGAATGGAAAAGAATCTTTACTACTGCTTTCACAAATATTCCATTTTATCTTAGGAAAGGAAGGAATCACCACAAGATAGTTGCCAGACTTTCCTTAACTGCTTGCATGTATGTCATGTGACTCCCTTTTGTGTGTAAATTGTTTCATCTAATGTAACTTGTGTGACTTGCATTTTAATTACAATGCTTCATTTATTCAGTGTTCATAAATCCTCAGTAGTCTAAGCATATCTTGTTCCTGACTTCATACCTCAGAATAATATTAGGTAGTCACCAGGAATGAAATTTGGGTTTTTTATGTTAACAGACAGTCAGCTGCAACTGTACTACTAGGCTTTGGAGCTAGCTGCTTTCTGCGAGTGCTTGCTTTTGGTCCAAAAGCTCAGACTGTCATTTGGCATAGTACATACACATATACCACAGCACTGCGTTGTGGCTAGATGATATACCACATCTAGACTTACCTACTTTCACAGTTTTAAGAAGATTTATAACATAATTTAAAATTAGGAGCATATGACATATGTCATTTTAAAATTATTAAATTCCAGGTGATGGTTTACTGTCAAAACTATTTCAGAACATTGCAGATTTTGGTAGCTTTATGTTGATTATACATAAAAATGTCATATACTGCACATCTTTATTATGATGAGGGCTTCAAGACACAGTGCAGGCATTCTGAAATGTCTTCTTTGTTGAACTTTGTTTTTGCTGGCCTCAATGAAAGTTACAGTGGTTCATGGACTTTTGTGGAACAGCCAGGGTTGTCTAAGACATGTGGTTTATTGCAATTGATGCTTCTCCAAAATTGTCCAAGATACTCAGGCACTGCTGATGACGTTTGATGGAAGACTCCAGAAAGGCCTCAGAAACGTGGCAAAGATGGAAAGCACTGAATCCAACTGAACATAGACTTGAAGTAACTGAAGCATCCTCAACATGTCATACAAATTCTCATCGAAGTATTGTGTAGTTTCAGATGCTGTGTCCAACAGAACATTTGAGGATCTGGACAGTATTTAATTTGTCATGAAATATTTAAACAGTAGAAAGAATAAAACATTTCGGAGAGAATTTACAATGACAGTTACAAATATTAGGTAGGCTGGATTTACACACAGTACAATTCTAGACAAGAGTCTTTGCAGAATGCGCCTGTCCAACCAGTTTTCCCAGAAAAAAACTCTCATTTGTTTTTGACAGTCAACATTTATAAGTTTCACACATTTTAGTTCTCCTAGAAAATTAATTTTCAGCATTACAAAAGATGTAATTAATTAGGGGACTTACTTGAAACAAACATATTAAGGACTCCCCACTTATATTTGCCATATTTTTTTAACTTGAATGGTGCCTTCCATTTTAGTTTGAGAGTGCATTTCCTATTTTGTACATGACTTAGATTCTTTACACCACTCATGTTAGATAGCTATTCTTTTCTTTTCTTTTTTTTTCTTTTTCTTTTTTTTTTTTAAGTAGTCTAACACACACAATGATGGCAGGTAACAACCAAAGCAGTGTCACCTTGTGGATGAATTGATGGGAAACACAGCTATTCAGATGTTACAATCAGGGATATTAACAATCACACTCCAATTTTACTCAAAAATGAAGCAAATGCTATTCTAACAGCAGTGCTGTTGGCTTGCCATCCATGTTTTCAAATTTACTTGCAAATTTTTATTTACATTTTTTTGGTGACCAAGATTGCCAAAAACACAATTGCCGATTGAGGTCTCTTGGTGCTCTTACCTGTAATTTGTTCACAGATTCCTGAACAAATGGACAGAATGGAAGAACCAAGCCACTCATTTATCATGTACTGTTAACACCTACACATGTGCTTACTTATTTGGCATGGCATGGTATGAAAATTACTTTGTAAAGGTCATGGTAGACAGGGGTAATGCCTTGTTAGATTGCCAATTGTAGAACTAGAGAGCCCTGGTTCAAAAAGTTGTGAACAAACAGTAGCTAAAGTGTAAACCCAGACTTGCTATTCAGTGTAATAATGGAACATGCTCCTTGCTGTGTAAGAGACTCTTTGGACTCCACACACAGGGTGAGGTTTTCTTTGAAATTACTGCAGAAAGCACAATGTCAATGTTCAAAAAATGTCCGGAGTGAGATGCAGTCTCCAGACGGACATGGGCCGTTTGAAAACTGTAACCTGGCCTTGCTCCTTGCCTCCAAGCACAAAGACTGAGAGTGGGACATGGGGCTCTGGTGTACAGAAGCCACTGGTTTGCTGCTGGGCACGACTTGCACTGCTGGCTCGCGGTGCCTGAAGTCGGCGCTTCTCTGTGGCAGCCAGTGCAGGGGGCGGTGACAGGCTGCGCATCTCCAGTGCCTCAAAGCCACTGCTGCTGGCAGCAGAGGTGGTGGTTGCAGTGGCAGTGGCAGTAGCGGTGGCTGCGGGGCAGCAGGGTGATGTCGAAGCCTCCTCCAGCAGGCTGTCATGAGGACTGTTGAGTAGCCGCGCATAAGAGGTTCCCGAACCATTCCCAGTTCCATCGTGCCACGACTTACGCTGTGCCAGTATTGTCTGGATGTCTGGACCAAGGTAGTTTGGATTACAGAAACCAAAAGGCCCATCATGCACTGGGGTTTTTGCTTTTCCAGTCTTGGCACTGGCCGGACGTGGATACTCACTTGGTGGGGAGTCTCCCTGCTGGGGACAGCATGGGTGGTGGCCCTCAGCAGGACTGGGCCGGTTGGTGTAGACACTATAGCTGCTGCGGTTCACAGTCTCTAGACTGGCATAGTCAGATGTTGACAGCAGAGCACCTGTATCATCATCTGTGGTGCCCCCATTGGGCCCTGTGTTAAAGCGCACAGATGCTGACTTTGGTATTGGACCACAGACGCCACCAAACCTTGTTGCACCATCCACTGCAGTGGGCGTGGCACTTGTATCGGGAGTCTGTGGCTGGAACTGGCGGTGCAGTCTTGGAAAGTCACCTGTGGGAGTTGCCACTGTTGGCGGCACCGGTTTCACGTGTTTAACAATCGTGGCAGGCTCCTTGGGCGATACACAGTCAGCATCAAACTCATCTTCTGGGTCAATGAAGACAAGTTTAGTGACTTCCACAGGTGTGAGCGCTGGGGTCGGGATAGCAGTCAACGCACCAAAGTTGGGGACGGACACAGGATCTCTGGTCATGGAATAGCCACCATTGCCACCATTTCCCCAGGAAGACGTGATGCAGGATCTGCCCTCATCGTAGTCAGTAGTCAAGTAGTCTCCACATATGGTCTCCATGGCAGTGTCTTGGCAGTCGTCCTTTTCAGGTGAGTCACTGTAGCCATTGCTGGCTGGTTCACTTTTGCGTGCAATCACATTGGCACTCTGCGACTTGACCATGGCGGTGCGGCGGTCATCAGTGGCAGATGAGGAAGCACTCGACAGCAGTAGGCTCTCAGTGCTGTCCTCATGACTGAGTACACTGTAGCTGCATTTGTGGTGGCTTAGCCGTGAAAGGTTGATCTGTGATAGCTTGGAGATCTCGCGCAGAAAGCTACCCGCTCCTCCAGCACTAGTGTCAGCTGCCGCATAGCTCACTGTTGTAGGCCGGAAGGCATATTTGCGTGCCTCTGAAGGTGCTACACGGTTGTGGCGCACACTGCGGTCCACAGAGCCACCACGCTGGTGATGCACCATTGCTGCTGTTGCTGCTGTCACTGGTGCAGCCTGCTGCTGCTGGGTTGTATGCTGAGTATGGTTGTGGTGGCCATCACTAGGTGGCAGTAGCAGCAGGTCAGACACTGCCAGAGCAACACTCTCTGCCCTTGGTTGTGGTTTAGGTCCTGAAAGAACGGTGAGTCGTTCCCATGTTTCGGTTCCTAGAATAAACCAACATGAGATGTTACCACTTATCTTTGCAATACGAGGAATTTCAAAAACAAAGTGCAGATAGTAAAGCACACACATTACTCAACACTCCACGATTTGTAATAGTACACAAATTGCATAAGACCACACTCTGCAGGAGAATTAATCAGTTACTTTCTTTACTTCTGCTTTTTATTTCCTCTGTTGGTGAAGAGTGCACCTAAGACTTGAGCTACGGGCTCTGATGGTGTTTTCAAATAACAAGAATAAACATTTTCAAATTGTTGAATATCTGTTGTGGCACATTAAGTAAAGTTCCACTCACACTGAATGCATTAAAAAAAAACATGTTAGTTACTACACTATACACACGTTTCCCTCACGGCCACAAGGAAGAGACAGTCATGCTGCTAGCTTTGTCGAAATCTTTCTGCAGCCATTGATTGAACCATCTGCCTATGAAAAAGGATGCATTCACTAGCCTACTGAAACTTAAAATTTATCTGTGACCACAGATTAAACTATTGATTATACTTAAATGAAGGCTGTGACTTGTATTGACTTTTCTTTGTGTGAGTGGGGGGGGGGGGGGGTTGAGTTCAGCATGTCAGTGCCTCTGGGAATGATAAAATTATTTTTCTATTTCATGATAAATTAATTGTTCAGGGTATCAGGTACCATACACTTACTACTTATGAGTATCCATTTCATGTTCTGCCTCTGTCTGTGTACACTGGGCATGCCCAAGTTTGTTGGTGCTCTTCAACTCTTGAACAAGGTGCCCTGTGTTCTGCACATCATTCAGTGGCCAGTCGCATTTACAAAAAAGTTCAAGCACTTCCCTTTGTCTCTCTCTCACCCCCCCCCCCCCCCCCCCCCCCAAAAAAAACTGCAAAAGATAAAGGAAATGCCTTCTCAGAGCTATGCTTCCTTCTCCTAATATGAACTCAGGTTTCTTCTACTATAGCTACTACTGATTCCCAATATTTATGTTACATTTACTTCTGAGTGTTGTATCCTTTATTAAATCTTACTTTTTTCATAGCACCCATGTCATTATGTCATCATAAAGTAAAGTATGCTGAATGTCTTGTTAGGTGTAAGAGAGTGCTTGGTGGCTCCAATCTTTCAGGTATAAATAATTCAATAAACAACAATAAATAAATAAAATGCCTCCATAGCCTCAAGCATCATCAGATATTTCAGCTAATAATCATTAAATGCTAGTAATCAGTAAAATAAATGATTATGTAAATCTGGACGGAATCCAGTTTTACTCGCCACAAGGTTCATGCCTTTTCATGTAATCACATCATTTTGTGCATGATGATTAGAAAAAATGAATGATGGAAGACCGGAGCATAATGTGTTATCACACTTAAGATCAGTGGAGATAAAACACTAGTTCATTTGTCCAAGAAAAAGGGGGGGGGGCACTATTAGTGAGAAGTGAAATGTCCATGAATTTTGAAAAAGATCACAGTATTAAGTCTGTCTCAGTGAGTTTTCAGTGGTTCAATGCCCACTGATAAAGTGAAGTATTGAGTGATGATTTCTTTTTCAGGGGGAAAAAAAAAACAACGCAGCAACAACCCATTCTGAGTTAGTGGAAACGTATGACTACAAATGACCACATATAACACCATGGTTTCGTAATGCAGATGCTTTCAGTTTGTTTAGACAAATCTAAATGACACAGAATGAAATGGCAGGCCATATTTCTATGAAGAACTCAAAATTGGAAGAGAAGTGAAGGGCCTCGTGCTCACAATCGAGGTGATAGTGGAAAAACTGAAAATAAGTCATAGATCAGTCTTCTGCATCTTCCGCAACATTTGGAACAAAGCAAAGGCTGCCATACATTGGAGTCCTTGACTGCTAATATCCATTGAAAGGGTCCACCAAACAAAGGCAGCAGAGGAAATGTTGCAGATGTGTTAGGTCAATCCAGAAGACTTCTTCAGCCACCTAATTGCCATGGCTGAGTGCTGGTGTCACTATGGTCCCAAGACAAAGGAGAGTTGCAGGCAGTGAAGATATATTTATTCAGCACTACTGAACAATGGGAAGGACTAACACCTCCAGATAAGGCGATCCTGAATGCTTCTTCAGAATGCCAGGTGTGGTGCTTATAGGTTATGCGTATAAGGAGCAAATTGACACAGGAGAACCACAGAAATCTCCTGACAGCAATCAAATGTGAAGCATCATAGTAAGCTCTCTCAGGAGGTCTTTTTTGCTCTATGACAATGTGTCAGCTCGTTCTACACAGGACACATTAACACATGCTTCTCTGCGTTCATGGTCTTTCACAAGATGTACATAGGTGGAAATAAGATACTGGTAGACTCTTCCATGAAAGCACACTCTTGGAAATTTCATAGTAAATCACACCATCTGGAACCTTGTACCATAAAGTATAAATGATGACATTCATTGGAAGTATAACAGTGTTATTTTTATTAGCATTAAATGAAAGATTCATTTTAATAATTACTGTGATTTACAGAATGTACAGTATCATTAAGTGTATTTATTACTCAAGAGTGTGCTGTTGAAATTCAAAGTAAATGTATTGAAGAAGTAGGTTAAATGAATTCAGAACATTCTGAGCTTCTCTGAGACACTATGAAAAGTGGGAAATTGCTAATAAAGACATTTTGAGTGTGTACTACTGATGGATTCAGGTTAGAGTTTAACCCTTTCAGTCATGGCATCCTCGATCAAAAGTATCTGGACACCCCCTAAAAACATGTTTTTCATATTAGGTGCATTGTGCTGCCACCTGGTGCCAGGTACTCGATATCAGTGACCTCAGTAGTCATTAGACATCATTAGAGAGCAGAATGGGGTGCTCTGCAGAACTCGTGGACTTCACACGTGGTCAGGTGATTGGGTGTCACTTGCGTCATACGTCTGTATGCAAGATTTCTACACTTCTAAGCATCCCTAGGTCCAGTGTATCCAATGTGATAGTGAGGTGGAAATATGAAGGGACACGTACAGCACGAAAACGTACAGGCGACCTCGTCTGTTGACTGACAGAGACAGCCAACAGTTGAAGAGGGTCATAATGTGTAACAGGCAGAAATCTATCCAGACCATAACACAGGAATTCCAAACTGCATCAGTATCCACTGAAAGTACTAGGGCAGTGAAGTGGGAGGTGAGAAAACTTTGATTTAATGGTCGAGCAGCTACTCATAAGCCACACATCACACTGGTAAATGCCAAACGACGGCTCCCTTGGTGTAAAGAGCATAAACATTGGATGATTGAACAGTGGAAAAACGTTGTGTAGAGTGACGAATCATAGTACACAGTGTGGTGATCCAACGCCAGGGTGTGGAAATGGTGAATGCCTGGTGAACGTCATCTGCCAGTGTGTGTAGTGCCAACAGTAAAATTCGGAGACGGTGGTGTTATGGTGTGTTCATGCTTTTCATGGAGGGGGCATGCACCCCTTGTTGTTTTGCATGGCTCTATCACAGCACAGGCCTACATTGATGTTTTAAGCACCTTCTTGCTTCCCACTGTTGAAGAGCAATTTAGGAGTGGCAATTACATCTTTCAATATGATCGAGCATCTGTTCATAATGCACAGCCTGTGGTGGAGCGCTTACACAACAATAACATCCCTGTAATGGACTGGCCTGCACAGAGTCCTGACCTGAATCCAACAGAACACCTCTGGGATGTTTTGGAATGCTGACTCCATGCCAGGCCTCACTGATGGACATCGATACCTCTCTTCAGTGCAGCACTCCGTGAAGAATGGGCTGCCATTCCCCAAGAAACCTTCTAGCACCTGACTGAACATATGCCTGAGAGAGTGGAAGTTGTCATCAAGGCTAAGGGTGGGCCAACACCATATTGAATTCCAGCATTACCAATGGAGGATGCCACGAACTTGTAAGTAATTTTCAGCCAGGTGTCCAGATACTTTTGATCACAATTACCAAACAAATGCTCAATATTTTAATATTATTTAAATTTTACCATTTGTAATTGTTGTCCTCACATTATCACAAGCAGAGAGTACATTTGAGAACAGTGTTGACATCTCCTGTCAATCTGTTGTACCACAAAACAAAACTGAAAGTGTGCAGCCACATGGACACTTCCCAGTAATCTTTGTACCTCCCATCAACCAGTTAATATCTTCTGAGTTTAGGTAAATAATAATAATAATAATAATAATAATAATAATAATAATAATAATAATAATAATAATAATAATAATAATAATTGTGCCTAGAGAGGTGCATTCTTGAAGATGAAAACTAAAAGTGTCTTTCAGAATGAAAGGTAAGTAACATATTTATAACTTTATACATGTCTCCAAATGAGGACATTGTGATTGAAAAGTTGTAATAGCATAGAAATTTAGGACATCATTTCGCTGTCTTTTAAGTCATTTTACGTGTCCAAGGTAGACGAAAGCCACTTACTGGATAAGTCATAGAGCTCCTTAATTCATCTGAAATTTATGATCTATCTGATGATCCGTGTGATAATTTTGTACGAGAGGACAATGATGGAGGTAAAGTTAGACTTTTATATCATATGGTATATTGTAAGCTGAATAGCCTAGACACAAAGCCTGATAACTGCATGATAAGTGACACAGAGATAATCACGTAACCCTTGTCCCATCAAAACAACAATGCATTGGCAGCAAGAATGTTGTTGTTGCATATGAATTTGTTACAGCTCAGCGAACCTGAATAATAAAAATATCCATGCTAATCATAACAGACTGAAAGGTAGTTTTGAATGTCCAGATTGGTAAGTCTGATGTCTGTTGAGGTATTTTGTATCTGGACATGGCACGGCCCCAGCCACACCTATTGGGCTTTTAGCAGGCTTTGCAGAAGTAGATAATGTGCAGTTAGCTGCTTTTGAAACTGAACATGATCTTCAACAGCCATTTTTGACGGTTTATAGCCGATTTTGCAACGTGAAAGTGGACACATGTTTCTTCATGCAACTGATACTGCTTGTGTAAATGCGTGGATAGAGTACAAGGAAAACGGATCAGAATTAGGTGCTCCTAAAAATAAGACCCTTGATTTGCTTCACTTTAGGGCAAGTGTGGCTGAAGTACTGACAATAATAGGTAATCCAGCTGCCAGGAAAAGGGGGGCGTCGCACTAATGAGAGTCCAAGTACTTCCAAATGAGCCAATGCGGAAGTTCGTCCAGAAGCTGAAGTTTGTTTGGACAACATTGGACATCTTCCAATGGTCAGTGATCAAAAACCATTTGACAGGTGCAAGAAACCGTGTTGCAAAGGCAAACCCAAATTTTATGTCTGGACAGAAAAAAAAAGTTTCTTTGATAATCATTCTTCACAAGTGTAAAACCATAGTTAATGTATATAATCATTAAGTAAGCTTTGTGTAATTTATGTAATTCGGTGAAATAAAATAAAATACTTTGACATTTTGACTTATACTGCACCCACTTGAACACAATGTCCTCATTTAGGGATGCGTTGTATCCCCCTCATGGCGCGCACCTCGGAATATTTTATATATCTGAAAAATCATAATCTAATTCAAAGAACAGGATAGCAAAGCCTTCCATCGATGGCATGGTTATTAGAGACAGTTCTACACAGTCTTCCAGTATTGTATAACAAAGAGGTTTATGAAGGAAAGATTATCATAGAGTTTTTTAACACAGAAAATGATGATAATTATTTATAAATATGGAGTCCTGAGGATTCTATTGCAATTTGCATGTGGATAGAAGGCTGCAGAATGATACAGTGGTTGAGAAGACATGGACCATGGAGAGGCAAAAGTTGTTCGTTGTCTTGGCTGGCTCTACAATTGGAAAAAGTGAGAGTGGAGGTTGGAGACAAAAACATGGCAGTAATGAGGACAAAGGGTGGGTCTCTGTGACATACCATATGAAAGAATTCATTGTGAAAGCCAGTAGTGCCCAACTGCCATTACCAAAACTACATCTCAGTTTAGGAGTAGGTTAATGAATGGCAGAAGGATTAAATATCAAACAGTGTCACAACACAATTATCACTGAAAATTTGTAACTTACTTATATTTAGGTTTTCTATATTTAAGTAGACATAATATAATGAAAATAACTGTTAAAATAAGTTTCATAATATCAATATACATATCTTTTCGTGCTGCAGTATACCCAAGAACTTTTTAGTATAGTAATTTACTAACATTTGTGACTCCTTGAGGTGAAGATTCACTCTAACAGTATGACGCACTTGAACTTTTAAATTTCAATAAATATCAATGCACAAAATTACTAAATTAAACCAAAAGAAACTGTAGAATTATTCACCTGTTTTGTTACTGCTTCTTATATAAAATATCAAACATACAGAAACAATTCATTAATTTATAATGAATACAGAAAAAAGTAGGTACTGCTAGAATACAAAATTTTCAGTACTCTCACTATCATCAGTGTTCTGATGAATTTTTGAAGAATATTTGATCAAACTGTAAATTAGCTGCCTATTTCTATTTAATTTGTAGCTTATAAGTTACAACTTGAGCACCCCAACAATAGCCCAGCAATAGTTTGTCAAAATAGCACAAAGTGCTTCTCTGCATACTGCTTCTCAATGTGTGCAACATACTGATGAAATCACTGGCCATGTTCATCAGAAACCAGTCTGCAAACTTTAGGGAAGAAATTGAGGTGAATATGAATAAAGTGTATGAGAGAGACATTACATTTAATGTTTTTTGTAACATGAAAACAGTTCCCCAAGAGACTCTTTAATCTATATGAAACTTTCCCAGGCAACCTTCTCATAAGCAATGTAAAATGTCATCAAACTGCTCATGACACAATAGTTGTTGGCCTCACTGCCTCTAGATTTCTAAGCCCTGCATTTGATTCCCAGCTGGTCAGAGTGTTTCAGGGACTTGGTACTTGTGTTGTTCTGATCATTTCATCTGATTTTTATCAATGCACAAGTTGCTGAATTGGCATCAAATAGAAAGACTTTCCCCAAGTGGCTGACCAACCCTAGAAGGGCCTTCCTGACATACGATCATTTAATTTCCCTCAGACTGCTTATTTCTGAAAACCTCTCTTATCTGTGGGACAAAGAAGATATCCTGTTTGACTTTTGATTCTCAGTTTTGGAAATTTTTTATCATGTTCTTTAAAGCCTCACCTTTGTTATTCATTTTTTAAAAAATTTCCAGAAATAATATCAAAAAACTTAACAGCAAAAACATGCACTACATTCACTATGACTTTTAGTACTAACTGAAGTATGGTGCTGAACTGGTATAACCTGTGCACTGAATAATATGTTTATTATATTATTTCTGTCATCATATATGTAGCTATTATACATATACACTGGCAATAAATTTCTTCGTTTTTACTTTATGGATAAAAATCTTTAAACAGAGATGAGATTTAATTTATCTGTGATGGCTGTAATCAACACAATGGAATTCATGAAAATTAGCTAGTTTTATGCAGTTTGCATTTTTACTCTTGTATGGTCTCCTCATATGTAGGGATGCTAAAGGCTGGCATAATGGATAATATGACAATGAGTGCACAGGCGGTGCATCCCTACCAAAGTGGAACCTCCAGAGGTCGCTGGTGGGATGTCCGTCCCGCTCTCCACCAAACAGCAGCATGGACGAAGGCAGCCGGCAGGCAGCATGTGAGTGAAGTGGCCCGGGGCCCGGCTTGGCACGCACCAGGCTCCATGCATGCGACACTGTATGGCATGACACAGACAGGCATTAGGCTGCACATAGCGATAATTTGTGAGATGCTTGACAACTGGTTCCTGAGAGCGCTTACTTGAAGTTTGTAAGTGTGGTATAAATTAATAAAACTGTTTTTAACATGTTATATGAGAACAGTTTTCCACAAAACACACACACACAAAAAATCACATAAACATTTACCCTTCAAAGGGGGGTATTTTTTGTGCCTGCTCCTTTGCCTCAGTGGCTAATTTCCACTCAAACCATGTATTTGCTCGCTCATAAAGATTACAACATTAGTTTATTGACCAACACACACACACACACACACACACACACACACACACACACACACGATAAACATTTAACCCTTGAAGGGGGTATTTTTTTGTGCCTGCTCCTCTGCCTCAGTGGGTAATTTCCTCACACATCATGTATTTGTTCACTCATAAAGATTACAACATTAGTTCACTGACTAAAACTAAAGTGGATTATGATGAAATAAAATGTATTAAAGAGAAGAATTAAATTTTATTTTCCTATAATTACAACTCTGTTTCTGAGTGAAATATTTTAAAATATGAAGAGGAACTTTACATTCTACATATTGATACGATACATCTTCTTGAAGGCCTCTGCTCTTACCTGACACATTGTTATTGGTTTTTGTTGCACTAGTCAAAAATACAGGAAACTGGGTGGTATGAGTCACTTTTGATATTCAAGGTGAGCATTCAAATTGATGATCTTTGTTGTGGAGATCATACAGTGAAGTCATGTGTTTCATACAGTACTACATGCACAAACTAAGTTGACACTTGGGGCGGCAACCGATGGGAGTCACCATACAGGTATTTCCCATTTACGGTCACTCCCACCAGCCACTGCACCGAGTGCCAACTTAGTTTGCATGAATAATACACATACACTGAAGAAAGAAATGGCCCGTGAAAGGTGAAACCTATTCCTATAATATTTTTTCAGCCTGCTCCTGGCCATTTGTTGGTTTCCAACACTGAATTGCTCCACCCGCGTCTTCCACATTCTTATTATAACCCTTGACAATGCTTGGCTTTTGCATGATACCTTTCTTTGAATTTAACTCCTCAAATGTGTCAACATCAAACATGCTCTCTTGTCTTCCCATTTCAGACACAACTGCTAGTTTCTGTAGACAGTTACATATTAGCCCTTCTTCAGTTTTCCATTTTTCATGCAATCAGGGAACACCTTCCTGTTTCGTCACATTGTGTCATCAGCATTGGTGTCCTTACTTCCTAGTTTGTCGGTCAAATCTGGACTAGTGAGGTAAACACAATAACTGTTGCTGAGCAAATTCCAAATCAATTCGAGAGGCTATATGCTCTTGCGGATAATAACAGCCATAAATTATGTCTTTATCAGCGTAAACAAAGAAAAATGTTGTACAAGGTGTGCTGAAAGTAGTGTCTCCAATTTTTTTATGTAAAAACTCTTAAATCTTTTTAAATGAAGCAAACTTTATTAATGTTCTATGTCTTTATTCTCTATATCAACTTATTTGCAGCCCTCTACTGCAAGAGGGCTTTAAATTGTAGTGTGTAATATGGCGGTGTGTAACATAACTATGTTGGGGCATGAGAAACAGCATGCTTTAATCGAGTTTAGAATTCGAAGAGTTTGTCCTCACATGCAGCACCCTCTCCTTCAGCATAAAAAATGCTGGACCACACCCCATTCTACTTTCCTTGCCACACGAGCGCTGTGAAATTTTAACAATCCATAACCTAGGTTTCACTGTGATCAATCGTCATCCATACAGTTTCGACTTGGCCTCATCCGTTTTTCATGTTTTCAATACTTAAAGAACACTTTCGAGAACTTCACTTTGACAGTGATGAAACGGTGAAATCGGAGGTGAGGTTGTGGCACCATGAAGAAAGTCGAACATTCTACACTGATGGTATCAGCAAACTGATCTCTTGTTGGGAGAAATCTGTTAGTTGTCATGATGATTATATTGAGAAATAAATACATAGGCATGTAGACTGAAGATGTAGTATGTTAATAGCGTTTGTTTTACCTAAAAGGCTTTAAGAGTTTTCACATAAATAGTTTTCAGTCACTACTTTTCAGCATGGTTCGCACCATAAATGAACGAGAACGCTTTATCATGACTAGAGAGTCTATTGGAACACACACACACACACACACACACACACACACACACACACACACAGAGAGAGAGAGAGAGAGAGAGAGAGAGAGAGAGAGAGAGAGACCGTAGTGGACATCGCACGTCATTGGCTGATGAAATGCGACCTGGGAAGAAATGAGCTGACTTACAAAATTTCTGGGCACTATTATTTACTGAGCATTTCGCTTGCCTGTCGCAACGATGCATGTAGTTCAGAATCATTCAAGATGCTGTCGACAGTTTGATTCCCTGTCGCCAGATTATTTTTTAAACTTTTATTTCAATTTTACTTATCTAACTGAAATGTCAACAAATACTGGGTTGTAATCTTTTTATGTGTAATTATTTATCGCATTAAAGTTCGAATATCTGTAACAACAGAAGTTTCATTTTCGAAAATCAGCTACTGTGAAATTGTTTCACCAAGATTTAGCTATCGTAAACGTCCTTTACAGAAGTATCCCTTCT
Source organism: Schistocerca gregaria (assembly GCF_023897955.1). NCBI lineage: Eukaryota > Metazoa > Arthropoda > Insecta > Orthoptera > Acrididae > Schistocerca > Schistocerca gregaria. Next base: position 595,441,588 of record NC_064922.1, read on the forward strand.
GAATTTTTCGGTATAAAACATATTAGCTGGGGAGGAAAAAACTGTATGAGGCTTACATCCTAACTTCAGCAATGAATAACAAAACTAGGAACAGTGAAATCGCTTCAGTTATGTCTAAATCACGACACATGAAACTTTTTTCCCTGGTCCATTCCCATTTTTCAGGAATGTTATAATAAATAGCTAGTACACAATGGATCATACCACACTTTTCTTTTCTCCACGTTAAATGCACAGTAGTCATATACTAAATAACAAGTTAGAATTTCTGCTATAATGTATAAAATTTATGATTTGTTAAAGTCAACAAGCGACAGTATTTTTCGTGCGAATTCTGGCAAAAAATGGCGGTCGCCTGTCCATATTGTTTATGGTCTAACGAACATTGGCTACTCTCTCTCTCTCTCTCTCTCTCTCTCATTCACTGTGATCAATCGTCAACCATACAGTTTCGACTTGGCCTCATCCGTTTTTCATGTTTTCAATACTTAAAGAACACTTTCGAGAACTTCACTCTGTCTCTTTCTCTAATCATGACTGACGAGAGACATCATCTACCGGAGAAAGCATTGACTTTAAGCATTGTAACACCGGCCGACCTGAAACTCGTCATTTCCATTAGCTACAAGCCACAGAAAGCAGCTGACTGCTATATCCAGTTGACAGCGCTATTCTGAGTACTTTAAAAGTACGAATACAACATTTGTACAGATAAAAATAAAGGTCTACCGTACCACACTTCAAAACCTGCAGTTCTATTTTTTCTCGTCAAAAGTACCAGTTCGGAATACCAGTGCATTCCGTCACAAATCAAGCAGTGGATATATCCGTCGAACACATGAGAACGAGCAGACCATCGCGCCCAATTATAAGCTTTTCAGTTGTCATTCTGGGAGCCAAAGCACTTGGGAGGAAGAGCAGCTCACCTGTGTCCCAGCGCCAGAGGTCGGCGCGCTCATTGAGGTCCGTCATGCCGCCGTACACCCACATGGCGTCGTCGTGCAGCACGGCGGAATGCTTGTGGCGCGCCGGCGGCGACTCGCCGGGGCTCAACAGCGACCACGTCTCGCTGTCTGCGGCAAACACGCCACACTGCTCTTATACGCCATACACCGCTATATCCGAAATTACACGCTTCACCAGCAACAGTAACCACATCACCAGTAACAGTAGTGGAAATGGCAGTACCAGCAGAAGTTTCACCAGCAACAGTAACCACATCACCAAGTACAGCAGTGGAAAAGGAAGCAACAGTAGAAGTACAGTGCAGCTTAAGGAGGAGCCAAAGGAAAAATACATCTGTGCCACTTAGTGATAATTTTTTATGGTTTCAAGCCAAAAAGAAGACAAAAATGTGAAAAAACTGCCTGCAAACTCACAGATAAGTAACAGTAGTATCATATTCTTAAACATTCAGGGTCTTGAAAGTAAAGTTGAAATACTGGAGGAGGCAATGCCACATAATAAGTACTCCTTCCTATGTTTATCTGAACATTGGCTTAAACCAGGAAAAATTGAATACTACGTACCAGAAGGCTATAAACATGGAAACAGTTTTTGCAGATCTCAGTACCGCAAAGGAGGTACTGTTATCTTCGTTTCAAATGAAATAGAGTTTAGACCACTAGATCTTAGTTGGGCATGTGAAGAGAAACACTTTGAAATTGCTGGAATCATATGTGATGTAATGAAACTTATCTTAGTATGTATATACCATACCCCTGACTCAGATGAAAAAACTTTCTTAGATAAGTTAGACAGTATACTCTGCCACATAACAAAGTGGAAACAATATGTAACTATAATTGGGGGAGACTTTAATTCAGGCTTTGATGTAACATGTAACAAACCAAGTGTAAATAAGTTACTAAACATGCTAAGGCAGCACAACTTCCATCATGTAAATTCTGAACCGACAAGACTAAAAGCGTGCCTGGACAATGCTTTTGTCAACTGTACTCGTGATATTTACTCCACCAATGTAAAGGAATTTGCTTTCTCTGACCACTCTATCCTAACAGTAGAATTAAGACATATTATGAAAAGGAATGGGAACAAGGCCACACAAAAAATATCAAAATGCAATACCTTTATACTAACAAAAAACAATCTCGGAAAACTAACACACCAACTAAACATAACTAACTGGGACAAATTATTTCAAACATGTGGTTCTAATGCGCAGTTAGTGTATGAAACATTCCACAATTACTTAATAGGGGTTTTTAAAGCTCATCTTGTACCAAAGAAATATCACAAAACAAGAAAGGGTAAAATGTGGTACACGAAAGAGTTGGAGAATCTAAAAAATAAGCTAATGCTGTTAAAGCGCCTAGGCAAAGTAATTAATTCTAAAGAAATTAAGGATCTTGAAATCAACGCAAAAAAATTGTATAAGAAAGAGCTACAATTGGCTAAACAAAGATACAACACTAATCTCATAAAAAGTAGTAGAAACCAGTGCAAAACTGCCTGGACAATAATTAAGACTGTTATAGGTCAAATAAGAAACTTTGATGAGACAGTCCCAATACCAGTAGATACATTCAACAAATATTTTGTAGGCTGTGCAGATGAAATAAAAAACTTGATCAGTAAACCCAATGTGACGCATATAGATTATCTTAAGACTGCAAACCGAAAAAAAATTCACATAGTACAGATATTTATGATATGTCAAACAATTTACTGAAAGAAGTAATACCTTACATTGCAGCACCATTAACATATTCTATAAACTTGTGTCTTAGAGAAGGGGTCTTTCCTGATTCTCTCAAACTATCCAAGGTGACTCCAATCTTTAAGAAGGGAAGCAAAGCTGAGCCTGCTAACTACAGGCCAATTTCACTAATTCCAACACTAGCCAAAGTCTTTGAAGGCATAATGTATCAGCAGATCTATGAGTACCTAGAACTAAACAATATGCTGAGTACATCACAGTTTGGTTACAGGAAAGAAAGGTCAACCATACATGCCATAGAACTCTTAGTGAGTGACATTTTAGCAGCATTTGAGGACCAGGCTCACATACAGGTAACCTTATGTGACCTGAGCAAGGCCTTTGACTGTGTTGACCACTCTGTTTACTCTCTAAACTCGAATATTATGGAATATGTGGCAAAAGTTTAAAACTCGTCAAATCATACCTTAATAATAGGAAGCAAGTGGTAAGCTCAGGAAGTAATGTGTCAAACACACTTGAGGTTCAACACGGAGTGCCACAGGGATCTAAATTAGGACCACTTCTATTCCTCATACATATAAATGACCTACCGGCAAATATTAATGTAAAGACATATATGTATGCAGATGATACAACTCTGCTGTCTGTAAACCATGATTTTGATAAACTTGTAAGCAGTATGAATTTGGCAAAAGAAAATGCAACATCATGGTTTAATGCAAATGGGCTACTATTAAATGAGACAAAGACCCAGAACATGTGGTTCAGTCTATCAAAGACTACAAAAATAGAAAAACAAAGTGCAAAATTTTTAGGTATAATCCTGGACAACAAACTAACATGGGACTCTCATGCAGAACACATAGCAGTTAGGCTGTCAAGAGTTATATACCTGTTGAAGAGGCTGATGTTATGTGTGACATCGGAATATGTAAGGACAGCGTACTTTGCTTTTTTTCAGTCTGTTTTAAGGTATGTGCTAATGCTCTGGGGAAATAGCAAAAAAATAAATGAAATTTTGGTGATCCAGAAGAAAGCAATCAGAGTAATAGCAAAGGTAGATAATAGGACACATTGTAAACCATTGTTCATTAAATATAGAATTTTAACAGTTATTAATCTATATATTCTTGATAGTGTTAACTTCATACTTGCGGAACTACCTAATTTAAGTGTAATGAATCAAAGACATGACTACAATACAAGAAACTGTACTTCTCTGATCTTGCCACAGAATAGATTAGCAAAAACAAACAATAGCCATAAGTACATGTCAATTAAAATATATAACAAATTGTACAAATATGCCACAAGCATGCCAATCAAATTATTTAAGGAAAAGCTACACAGCTTCTTGTTAATGAACCCATTCTATTCAATAGAAGAATTTTTAGAAATACCCAATATCAACTTAAGTTAAATGTGTTAAATATATTTAATAAAAATATTAGGTTAAGTGAACTGACGAAGTCTATTGCATGTAATAATGCTGAATGACCAATAAAGAATCTGAATCTGAATCTGAATATGAATCTCATGTTCCCCAGGGGACAGTGATTCTGAATCGTCAACTAGTGGTAGACAAACGCAACAATCGATTACTCAATAGTGGCTTCTAGATAGGATGCTTAAGGGCCCCACCAATGAGCGACGGGTTGTAGCAATCCGTCACATGTGATATCGGCTGTAATCGGTCGCTCGCCTCGACACCCCACACACGAGCGATTTGCCAAGCAATTTCAATAAGTGTTATTACCGTCACTGTGTTAATAAGTTCTGCTATTGAAAAGTGAACTGCTATGTTTAAATATAGATAAATAAATAAATTATTTGTCAATAATAACTTAACAGTCATGGATATAGTCAGTTTACAAACACAAGAACATTAAAAAACATTTAGAAGTAAAGATAAATTATACACAATAACATTAAAAATCCTTGATGGAGTACAAACATTTATCGACCAACAACTGCTTTAATTTTGTCTTAAATATATTTCCTTTTAACAATTTGATACTATTTGGCAATCTGTTACAAAAATATCTTCCAGCAGAAAATGGACTGTGATATGTTGCTCTTTTATTACTAAGTTTTATGTGGTATTCCCCTCTTTTCCTTGTATTATAATTATTGATTTCACTATTGATTACACTACCTGCGTATTTTCTTTTACAAACAGTATAGTTCTGAGAACATACAATGAATACACTGTTAGTATGTTATATTTAATGAAATATTCTCTACAGGACTGACACTTACTAATATTAGCTATTATCCTAATGGCTTTTTCTGGGTTCTAAAAGTCCTGTCCATATATACCGTTGGTGCCCCGTGCCAAATCTTGATACTATATTGCAGGAGGGTGTGTATAATTCCAAAATAGATTCGTCTTAAAACAGGTTGCGCTATTATGATAGAAAGGCGTTTTAGCAGGTAGGTGCTACAGGAGATTTTTTACACATGTAAGATGTTCGCCTACTGTAGTACCCAGGAATTTACGTTTATCAGTCGTTTCAACCAACAGCTCTGGTTCTGTATCCACTTGTCTTGATTTATAATTTATCAGAAACTCAGTCAGAATTATCTTGTCCTTATTTAGTGCGAATTTATTTTTGGTGAGATATTCTGTGATGAGACTAATGTTCTCTGCATTATTTCGCAGTGCTAAATGTTTTGTAGAGCCCCAACTTATGAAGGAGATATCATCAGCATAATTTACTAGGTTTGAATTTTGTGGAATTATTATATCATTGATGTACACAATGAACAAAAAATGCCCAATAATGCTTCCCAGTTGTATAATACAGCTTTACACATTGTCTCCTGTCAGCAAGGTAGGACCTTAACAAATTTAATGCTACTCTTCTGACTCCATAAGTTTCTAATTTATATATATCAACAGAATGAGTTGCAGAGTCATAAGCCTTGGATAGGTCTAAAAAGGCGCCAATAACGTTGTCTCCATCTTCAGGTTTATTCAATATCGCTTGCAAAAATGTATCTACAGCTGTTATTGTAGACCGGCCCTTCCTGTAACCACGCTGACAGTTTTTTAATAGATTGTACTTACAGAAAAATGACTCAGGTTGATCAAGAAGTAGCCTTTCCAATATCTTACTAAGTATTAATGACAATGAAATAGATGTATAATTTTGTGTATCTGTAATTATTCCCTTTTTATGCACCGGTCTTATTTCAGTGATTTTTAACACGTCAGGAAATGACCCCTGACTGAAAGAGCTGTTCGTTAAAGGCCGTAGTGGCTAGATTAATTCATTTCTACATTCTTTCAGAAATTTCGCTGAGGTGTCATCGCAGCCACTGAATGTATTTGCTTTTAAGTTGGAAATGGTTTTCAGGATTTCCAGTTCTGTAACACACCTCAAGAAGAGTGAATTAGTGGTGTTACTGGGATTTAGCACCTTTTGGGGTCGATCACATTCTCCCTACTCATCATTCTAAACTGCTCTATGGATTTCTCACATACTTCCTTTGGGTCACTCAGCAATTTTTCATTGTCACTTACTATTATGTTATAGCACACTGCACTGTCGCTCCCTCCTCTTTCCTTATTTACTATGCTCCACATTGTTTTGGTAACACTACCAGATTGCCTCATCTGCTCAGCATACATCTGCGCTTTTAGTGTTGCAGTTGACTTCTTTATCCCCAAGGTTACTTGCAAAATATAAAAGATACGAGGAATATAATTTATTAAACTGTTTTGAAACGCATTTCTGGAGAATCCTAGACTATTTTACAGAATATATTACATTTTTCACTGACGCCAAATGGCTTGTGTACATCTTTCGAATGTGCCAATAAAATTCGTTTCACATTTATTAGTCCTCAATTCCTTTTTTATTAATTAGTCTTATAGCTTAACCGCAAGTATTTACACAATTTACTCGATGTGTTATGGAGATGTTGTCAGTGGTGGCACTACTGATTACCATACCTGTTGTTATAAATTGTATGAAGGAGAATTAGATTATAGAAATGGTAGGGGGCTTGAGTATAGCTGCATAACAGATTTGCCCTGAATATTTAAATAAAAATATTCTCTTAGATTACCATAAGTTTTAAACTGTTGACAACTGCTGAATCGGAGGATGCAATTTGTATTACTCGTCAATATAAGTGGCATCTCCGGCTTCTACTTCTCAGAGTAGTCCGTGGTCTCTGCATAACTATAAATTCTTACGTGCAGTTCTTACTCAACTTGGGCCAAGCGAAATAAAACACAGCAGCATAACCATGCTTGATAAACAGAGAAACGAGTCGCAGCCATATTACCACACACCGCTGCTAACCAGCCAGGCAGCATATTGCGTGCACAATTAGATTAGATTAGATTCCTGCCATCCGTTGATCATGTCTGTGACACTTTACTCTTATGCAGAGCTGGTCAAAATTTATTCGATTGATGAATAACGAATCCAGATAAAAATTACAATTTGTTATTCGTGAAAGATAAATAATTTTTTTAGCATTATGCATTTACACGAATAAAAAAATTTACTCCCATCTCCGCATAAAAATCGTTATGTATAGCACATAAATTTGAAATCCAGTGACATTCATAGCTTCACTTTTTTGTCATTTACTAAACAAATGTATTTTTTGTTGCATTTAAACTGCTTTTCAGAACAACTTTTTCTTTAAACACCTCAAGATTTGCCACTACGGAACACTAAAGAGAATACATTCTACACATGCAAAGAGGATAGCGGCTCCATGTATATTCTGAAATCGTCTTCATTTTAGGGTAGCGATATAAGACTTTCAGATCATGATCTTCTTCAGCAAACATTGACAAATCGTCAGCTCCTCTCTAGATCTGGGCAAATACCTGTATTGTGATTCAACGGTAGATTCATCTCCCAAATGACGTCAACAATAAATTTTCTATTTATGTCATAACATCATTTAAAACAACAATTTACATAGGTCTGTAGTTCGTAAGACGTCGTTGCAATAGTTTCATTTGGTGTAAAAAGGAGAAAAAGTCTTTCAGCCGTCTCTCGACTCTTCCTCGTTTAGAAAAGTAACTGTTGTGCTGCAATATTATTAACTCTCTTATTTAATTAAAGCCTTTGTATCTTTCGCAATTTTTCAATCCCAAAGCTCTATGTAACAGCATAGAGTTAGAAGCGGTCATGAAAAGCACTGAAGCTCATGTAATACTAGATACAGAAAGCTGGGTGAAACCTGAAACTGATAACAGTGAGATTTTTGGTAAAAATTTAAGTGTAAGTCGAAAGAACAGGTAAATGCGAAATGGAGGTGGTATATTTGTTGCAGACCAGAAACTCAAATCCACTGAGATAGAAATTGGAGTTGCATGTGAGATTGTTGCTGGAAGACTCAGCATTTGGGGTGGGCATAAAATGACAACTAGTGTTCACCAGACTCATCTCCTGATGTAACTGAAAACCTCAGAGAAAGCTTCATTTCACTTGTACGCAAGTTCAATCATTGGTGGAGACTATAATCATCCAACAATTAATTGGGAAAATTACAGTTTTATTAGTGGTGGGCATGATAAGACATTCTGTGAAACTATACTGACTGCCTTCTCTGAAAGCAACCTAAAACAGGTGGTTAGGACCCCCACTCGTGATGGAAATATATTGGATTTAATGGCAATAAATGGACCTAACGTCTCTGAGGATGCCCACATCAAAACTGATATCAGTGACCGTGGCGCGATTGTGGCAACAATGGTTACCGAAGCACAAAGGGCAACTAAGACTACCAGAAAGACATATATGTTGAATAAATTGGATAAAAAATCAGTAATGCCATATATCAATGAGGTACTTGAAACTTTCAGTACAAGTCAGAAGCATGTAGAGGAACTCTGGTTCAAGTTTAAAAGAATAGTTGACAAGGCACTAGATAGATGTGTACAGTTCATAATGGGAGGGAACCTCCACGGTATACGGTGACTGTAAGGAAACTTCTAAAGAAACAGAAATGGGTGTAACACAAAGTGTAGGGCTATAGAAAGAGAGATGCTGAGTGAAACGCGTTTGGCTGTCAAGAGAGCAATGCATGATGCCTTCAATGACTACCGCAGCAGAATATTGTCAAATGACATTTCACAAAATCCAAAGAAATTCTGGTCGTATCTGAAGGCTGTTAGTGGCACCAAAGTTAGTGTCCAGTCCCTAGATAATGAGACAGACACCAAAATTGAGGGTAGTAAAGCAAAAGCTGAAATGCTTAACTCTGTTTTCAAATGTTCCTGCACAATGGAAAACGCAGGAGAATTGCCCCATCTGAGTTCTCGTACCACTGAAAAGATGAATTAAATAAGTATTAGTGACAGTGGTGTAGAGAGACAGCTGAAATTGTTAAAGTTGAACGGGAGGCCCTAACCACATGACATTTCATTTCATGATTTCAACATGGTGCAGAGACTGGCAACTTACCCTACATGTTCATAAATGTAAAATTGTTCACTTCACAAAACGAAAAAACGTAATATCCTATGATCATAATATCAATGAGTCACTGCTGGAATCGGACGACTCATACAAACACATGAAGGTAACACTCTGTAGGGACATGAAGTGGAACGATCACATAGTTTCAGTCGTGGTAAAGCAGGTGGCAGATTTCGGTTAACTGCTAGAATACTTAGGAAGTGCAATCAGTCCACAAAAGAGATTGCTTACGAATCACTCGAGCGACCGGTTCTAGAAAATTACTCAAGTGTGTGGGACCCATATCAGATAGAAGTAACAGAGGATATACAATGTATGCAGAGAGGGCAGCACAAATGGTCACAGGATTGTTTGATCCGTGGGGGAATGTCACAGACACACTGAAATGGCGGAATCTTGAAGACAGATGTAAGTTATCTCACGATAGTCTGTTAACAAAGTTTTGAGAAATGGTTTTAAATGATTACTGTAAGGGTATATTACAACCCCCTACGTATCATTCACATCGGGCTCATGAAGGATAAGATTACAATAACTGCTGCGTTCATAGAGGCATTCAAACGATCATTCTTCCCATGGTCCAAACAAGAATGGAACAGGAAAAAACCCTAATAACTGGTACAATGGGACGTACCCTCTGCTATGCACCTCACAGTGGTTTGCAGAATGTAGATGTAGATGCTTCTGGTGGCGTGACGGCCTTGGATGCTTGTGAGCGAAAGCAGGAAGAGCGCTTTCAATTTTGTAACTGGATGAAGCACTTTACCACAATTTACAAGGAAATGGCAAAAAGAAAACTCATCTTACATAACAATTGCTTATTATGTATATGCTAATATATCTGAAATATAAATTACAAGAGATTAAAGATTTTATTTTTTTATATATTTATTGGAGTTGTCTTTTTAACCATAATGCTTCACGACGTTGTATACGTATTTAGAGGATCATGACAAATATTAGATCTCTCAACTGCTTTTTGACAGAAAATAATAAAAGAGTTATATCCTTATATGTAAATAGCAAAATGTTTCTTGCTGTTTTTTCTCGCATTGTTGTCTTTTGTGGCCTTGATTAAAGCTAAACAACACAGCTACATTATCATGAAGCAGAGGAAACACTATTTCATAAAGTAGTTTTTGAAGTCCCCACAACATCCAGAGTTGGTTTATCATTCCCAAAGGATTCAGAAAATTGTTTGGAAGGAGACAGTAAAGTTTTATAATAATTACCAATTTTGTTGAATTTCTATTTCATTCTTCTTCTCTTTGACTTTTTCTTGTACGACTTTGATAGCCTGATAATTTCTTTTCCTTATCTTCATCGCACATTTTCAGTGACCGGTAACAAACCACAACTGAATTAAACTTATTTCAGGTGTAGTCAATGCACAGAGGATGCCTTGTACAACTTTACTCTTTCAACACTTTTTATTGAATACGATCTGATTGTTGTGCCTGGATATTAAAGCCGTGTGTGCTGTAAAGGCACAAAACAGGCGACCAGCCGCTCCATTGTCGAAGCCGTTCGGAACCCTTCCTGCCGACTGTTCTGAAGCTCATGATTTTGTCAGTTTTTATTCTGCTCAGTGCATTAGGGCCTACGTTTAACAGCTTGGATTTAATTTCATATTCCTTTTACGAGGAACCTCATTTGAATGTGACTGTCTCAATCAGTCATCCCTTGCACATGCATCTCATTGATTCTAATATGCATGATTACGAATTAGTTTTACTACCGCGTGAAAATTATAGCACAGCAGCTGATCAGTGCAGGGAGCATACACCCATGATTCATCAGCACTGGAAGGCAGACAAGAAAGCATACCCAACAAATGGATGATCATCTTCCCCTGTCGCTCACTGAAATAAATAGGGAATTAACTCTCACCTCAATCCCGAACTCCTACCGATTTCAATTTTCTCTTTCTCGCAACTCACTAAATCATAGCGATAAGAACGGCTTGTCTTTCTGATGTTACATAACGTGACGTATACCGTAATCACTGTGGTATAATAGCATTTAAAAAAAAAAGCCGATATAAGAATTGTGGGCCTCTTCTTGTTTCAGTATAGATGGTGCAAGAGAAAATGTCCGGTTACAATGGGGAGTAATGAGGTGGAAGGAGTAACTCGATGGACGCCTTAAACCTCTAAGGAAAGACGTGCGTGAGGAGATACTGAAGTAATCCAAGCTCGGCGCGGTCAACCCACATTGGGACACTGCTCGACGCCAAGCGCGACTTGTACCTATCGATTGCTGCGGTATAGATGTCACACGGAAGTAACATAAATTTGTGAACACGTGTTATAAAGACGTTCCTGTTCAAATGCGATACTCTTTAGTAGCGAGGAACAGAATACTACGCAACAATGTTACTTCGCCACGGAAGTATGGTGCTACAACTGGTAGGTCTCTGGGCTTGGCAGAAATAGCAAGATAGAGGACCGTCGATGAGAAGTGGTCAAAAAGGGATCGATATGCGACGAAACAGAACTACGGGTCCATTGCACAACTATTCTTGCCCCAACTATAAGTGTGTATTCAAATAGGCATTTTTCTGAACTTCGTATAGCATGCATTTGACTAATGATTGCTAATGCCCCTACTCGGATTATGCCATTTCAAAACATTTCATTTTGTTACAAGGCGCCGACAGTTTTACCCATCCACTGTCGAAGGGTCCTCGAGGCGCCCCTCACACTTGGCGCCGTTGTGCGCCGCACACATTGTACACAACGGGCGGCGCATCCCTGCATGCGTCCCTAATCGAGAAAGTACGGAAAGCTTACTCAGAGTTAGTCCTAAAATGCTTTCGGATGACCCTGGAAGTCCAACAGCTTATGTCTTAGGAGACTGTTGGTGTTAACCATTAGGAACCACCGAGTTCTTACTTTCTTTACTCATTCTGTAGCGCAAAAAACACGAACGAATTGCGTAATTATATCAACGAGACACTTATATCCGATAGCGACAGTATTATTGGTACAGTGGAGGTAGGTTAACTAGTTCCTGTTGCCTGGATTCTCTCACCTTTGGCTGTTGCTGCATGTTAGCAGAGGAAGGGGGAAGTGCTAACAAGTGCAGAGTCAGTTGAATTGTGCCGCGTCGATAGTGTACGTTGCATTTATAGGATGTTACTAAATTCCTTTACAGTCTTTGAGCATTTGTAGTGGGGAATAAAAGCAGTTATTTTTAGAATAGGTGACATACCGCGCTAATCGCAAAGTACCTCAACACAAGTTGGTCTCTGACCCCTGCTGCTTGTCTTTTGGTTCACTCACAAGTATGGCTCGATGGACGACCCAAATGTCAACACAGATACGTTACCTCCGCGGCATTTCCTCGTACACGTGATCACTAATCCCTGATCCTACAGCATCCACTGCAGCTGTAACATGCGCCAGTGGGTCTTCCTTGGACGCCACGGGGTCTCGTAAACCAAGGATTTGATGTGCAGTATAGCGGGTTCAAGTTGGGACACGTGCAGGCCAAACAATCGGGCCACCAAGACCTATCCATTGTTTCCCTCATCGTTGGTCCATATTAGCTCGGACCACACGTGAAAAATAAGGTGGCGCGCCATCGCACCAGAACCACGTTTTGATGCACATGCAGCGGCGCATCTTTCAGGAGCCCATGCAGCATCCCGTCAACGCATCGCAAGTACGCGGCACATGTGAGATGTGATGGAAGAAGATATGGCCCGGTCGCACGTTCATCCAGAAAAACTAGATTAAATGCTCAGACCGTATTATTCTGAAATCCATGGGGGCGCACAGCACTCGAACTTTCATCAGCCCACATACGACTGTTGTGCGAATTGAGAACACCTTCTCTGGTTAACATGGTTTCTCCTTGAAAAGGATCTGCCTAGGAAGTCAGGCTCGTCCACACAAAGGTGCGAGAACGACCTGCAGCAGTGGGCTCGTGACACAACATCCTGCGGTTGCATTGCCTACACCTTCTGGGGCTAGGGTGTGCCAGCTGCTCTTGCAGAACACGCCAAACATCGACAACTACAACTGAAATGGGAACGTGACTATCGGCACTAGACGTTGGCGCAGTGGCAGAGCATTGAATGGTCTGATGAATCCCGTTACTTTCTTCATCATGCAATGGGAGGAAGACTGCTCTTTGACACCTGTACAGTCGGACGGAGACAAGCTAGCAGCGGTTCCATTATGCTCTGGGGAAGATTTACGTGGGCATCCATGGCGCCAATGGAGCTCATGAAAGGCACCAGGACGGCCAAGGAGTATTGTACACTGATTGTAGACCATGTACACCTTTTTATGACTACTACATTCCCCAGTGCCAGTGGTATTTTTCATCAAGATAATGCGCCATGTCACAAGGGCAGGACTGTGATGTGGTGGTTCGAGGAACATAGTGGCGAGCTCCAATTGAAGTGCTGCTCCCCCCCCCCCCCCCCCCCACCTCACCAGATCTGAACCCCATCGAACGCATGTGGAATGTGATTGAACGTGGCGTCAAAGCTCATTGCCCCTCTCCCTGGAATTTTCGGGAATTTGGTGACTTGCGTGTGCAGATGTGGTGCCACGTCTCTCCAGCGACCTACTAAGGGCTCATGGCTTCCATGCAACGACGCCACGTAGAGTGGCGGCTATAAAGACCCAGACAGGACACGAACCCAACACTTCGCCTGACGATCACAAGTAGAAAACTATTTGAAACGTTGCCACAGAACGGCGCCTTCACTCGGCTGATAACCAGAGAAGACTACTTCATCGAGATTCACCGAGAAAATCTAAATTCGCACATAACACTCTCCTTCTTCACAAGTCTTCATATCTGATCACGATAATCGACTTATTGCATTGCTTTCATACTTGCTATTCTGCAAAGCTGATTGCCATAACTGAAGTTGAACAAAAAGTGTTTTTACCGCTGTATTTGTGGGGTGGTTATGTAGAGTGTAGTCCAGAGTCAGTATATGACTAGACGAACGTGGGAAATCTCCCAAAACCACTCTAAAAGTGGGCAATAAAAATCTACTGTTAACATCCTACTGCTGCACCATGGCAGTCTTCGTCTCTCCAGTTTGTCACATTACTATGCAGTAACCCAACTGGACAGCATAATTGTACCTCTTTTACTATATGTGTCTTAGTGTTGCGCACCGTAGAGTTTGAGAAGGTACAAATTCCGGGAGTGAGAATCATTTAGACCCTGAGATTTCATACTTCGTTCTCCTCTCTTTTAGCGCAGAAAATAGACTTTTTCTTTTTTGTCCTGCTGCTTTTAGACCCGTACATTAAGTGTAAATATACGCGCCTACATGGACGTGTTACTCACCTCTCGCCACCGCCCCCCCCCCCCCCCCTCAAAGGAAAAAAAATGAAGTATGCGCCAACACGACGCAACAGCGACTGACGCACCCGTTCAAATACACCATCCTATAACCGAATGGCGACACAAGCAGCATGAATACTTGTTATAGTGTCTGCATGTCAAGGCTGGGCTCCACATACACTTGTTTCAGGTGTCGCTACAGGTAGAAGTCTAAAGAATAGGGATCTGGCGAACGGGCGAGCCAAGCCAATAGATTATCTCGCCCGATCCACAGGCCACGGTATATATTTTCGAGATGCCTTCACACAGAAATGTGGAAGTTACCTGGAGAATCGTCATGTAATAGTCACCTTATCCTTCATACCAGCGAAGGATCTGTTAGCTGACGGCCAGTATGGGTTTCGAAAAGGTAAAGGCATCAGAGAGGCAATTCTCAGATGTCGCGCTTGATAATGCTAGCAAGACTGAAGAGAAATCGAAGAAACGTTCATGGGAGCTGTCGACTTGGAGAAAGCGTTCGACATCTAGTGGCCAACTCCTTCTACTACATTGACGAATTTTTTAATAGAAACAATTGTTTATTTCATACTATTAGTATGGTTATTTCGCCCTAAAAAAAAAAAAAGAAAAAAGAAAAAAAGAAAAAGTTGACATGTTCCACATCCACGAGGATCTCCTCATCACGGATCTATGGAACGAAAAACTAATCTACTCTAACGTAAAATGTTGCAAAGTGTTCGAAATTTTGAGAAAAATAGGAGTAAACTACAGAAAAAGACGAGTAATATACAATATGTACAAGAACCAAAAAGGAACAGTAAGGCTGGAAATTCAAGAACGAAGTTCTCGGCTTAAAAAGGATGTAAGACAGAGATGTAGTGCTTCGCCGCTATTGTTGAACCTATACATCGAAGAAGCAATGACGGAAACAAAAGAAATGCTCGAGAGTGGGATTAAAATTCAAGGCGAGAGGTATCAGTAATAAGATTCGCTGATGACAGTGTTATTCGGTGAAAGTGAAGAAGAATTACACGATGTGTTGAATGAGTACAGAATACGGGTTGAGACTAAATCGAAGAAAGAGAAGCAGCAAAAACGAGAACAGAGAGATGCTATGTATCAGAACTGGGATCACGAAGTAGGCGAAGTTAAGGAATTCTGCTTCACAGACAGCAAAATAACCCATGACAGACAGAGGAAGGAGAACAAAAAAAGCAGGCAAGCGGAAGCAAAGAGAAATTTCTGAGAATGTACGTTTGGAGCACATCGTAGTATGATAGTGAATATAGATTCTCGGAAAACCGGAACAGAAGAGAATCGAAGCATTTGAGATGTGGTGTGACAGAAGAATTTTGAAAATTAGGTGGACTGTTATCAGTGGTGGTTCTCCGCAGAATCTAAAAGGAAAGGAATACTTGAAAAAATTTAACAATAAGAAGCGGCAGAATGATAGGACATCTTTAAGACGCAGGGAATAACTTCAATGGCACTAGAGGGAGCTGAAGAGGGTAAAAAATGTAGAGGAAGGCAGAGAATGGAACACATCCACGTGTTTCCTGGGAGGCATTGTGGGCCGGCCGAGGTGGCCGAGCGGTTCTAGGCGCTACAGTGTGGGACCGCGCGACCGCTACGGCGCAGGTTCGAATCCTGCATCGGGCATGGGTGTGTATGATGTCCTTAGGTTAGTTAGGTTTAAGTAGTTCTAAGTTCTAGGGGACTGATTACCTCAGAAGGTAAGTCCCATAGTGCTCAGAGCCATTTGAACCATTTTTGAGGCATTATGGAGGGGTGAATGGGTCCACGAGACGGTCGCCGATAATTCGCGCCCATCATTGAAGCTGAACCGTTGGTGATGTTTCGCTGCCACCATACCGTGAGAAATCTCCGTAGTCCATAGGTGGGTATTGTGAAGGTTGACGATACTGCTACTCTTGTATGAGTAGGATGGATGACAGAAATCCTAGCACCGTGGGGGGCCTATGCGACGAAGACTCGCCAAAACTGTCGCCGTGGAGGCGACTACACAGATAACAAGGCCTGCAGGAATTGTGGTACTGATAGTGGCTGTTGTCGTGGAGAATGTTCCGCCGCCTGGATCACTCCATCCTGGAAGGCCACCCGCCTTGTACTGAGAACGGGACAATCTTTTAAAACGTTCAGTACCTGTTTCTCCAAGGCCAGTGTACGCACTGGGTGCACCGTACTTTCATGGTTATCCATTCCCGCAAAAGAGCCTGTTTCACACAGTCGATAAAACGCTGTTGCAAAAAGTTTATTTTATGGTGCGGTTGCGGTTGGCGGCGGTACTTTGGCTCGTACAACCATGTCCGTGCCCCTCCCCCCCCTCCCCCAGCACACTGCCATTTGCTGTCCCTATGTAAACAGCATGTAAGACTGTTCCTGGTTGCTATACTGGGCCATCATCTCTCAGCGTTGCCCCACACAACAAAAATTCACAACAGAATGAGTCAGTTACAGCGATGAAGCTGATGTCCCCCAGTTCCGACATGTGAGCGTGCTGCTGTTATGGCGAAGATAAAATATCTTCACATTCGAGAGGGTAATCTCCCTTAGAACGCATGTTGTCTGTTTTCCTTCTTATTCATTCAAGGATCGTTTGCTGCAGTAGACATTTGCGTATATATAATAAAACCGACGAAATGCCGGGACGAATACCTGACTGGAAATGGAGAAAGAAACAAGGTGGTATGAACATGTGTCCGGAACTGCAGATGGTATTTATACACGCCCAAGCTGAAGGAAACTGTCGAGAGGCAGAACGCGGTCCTCCAAGTCAGATGTACCCACAGTCAGCCGTCTTCCCGCACGTGTTCTGTCTGAATTCACCCTTGACCATACAAGCGCTCGAAGCCGGCTTCAAATGTTGTGATGTGGTTGGTGTCTGTGAGAGTATTTGTTTCCTTATAATGGTGCTGCCTCTCGACCGTTTCCACCTGCTTAGCCGTACACAAATACCATCTCCGCTTGTTTCCGACACGGATACCGCACAATCATGAGGATTACAGTACGCTGCGTCATTCAGAAAGCCTGCAACACACAAGGAACACCCGGTAAGTGGTCCGAGGAACTTTGATTTGTCAGCGCCGCCTACCGTGGGAACGATGCATTTCTGGACACTTGTTCATACGACATTTTTTCCTCTATTTCCAGTCAGAAATCCGTCCCTGAAATTTGACGGCTTTGTTAACGTTCGCCACACTGATATGCAAAACTTGATGAAAGTAACCTTCGCATGATCTGTCACTGCCAGGTAACATGCTCGATGAAACTTGGGCCATTGAGAGAAAGAGCTGCTACAGTATAGTGTAGTGCAGTGCAGAAGACAATTGAAAGAAATACACAAGGAGACAAACAGAAACGACACTTTTATTCAAGAGCAATAATTACACTGAAGTCAGTCCGATTCATGATGTACCCTGGAAATAATAAAAAGTGGGACAGCGTTCTTAATAGGGTGTATAATTACCAAAGACACTATTAAGCGCTCTGCAGCATGCTACCACGCTGTCCACAAGGTTTAATGACGAGTCCCTGTAATAGGGTGCTCCATTCCTCGTCTAGAGCGGTTTGCAGCTGGTGGTTGACCGTTGGTTCACGTGGACATGTTGCAAATACGACTCTCCACTGCATCCCACACGTGCTGGATCTGATTTAAGTCGAGGGAAAGGCGAGGCTTGTCCATTCACCCAATATCTGTCGTTGGGCGAGCTCCTCCACTTGCGCTGTCCGACGCGGAGGAACAATGTCATCTACAGAAGTGAAGACGCACGCAGGGAGGGTGAATGTACCGTGTTCAAAGATATGGAGTACGCTCATACAGCATGTTGCCTCCCCAGACCTGGACCACCGAAACTATCAAAAAATGTTCAAATGTGTGTGAAATCTTATGGGACTTAACTGCTGAGGTCATCAGTCCTCTAGAACTTAGAACTACTTAAACCTAGCTAATCTAAGGACATCACACATATCCATGCCTGAGGCAGGATTCGAACCTGCGACCGTAGCAGCAGTGCGGTTCTGGACTGAAGCGCCTAGAACCACTCGGTCACAGCGGCCGGCCCTCGAAACTATCATTTTCGACAATGTTCCTGGGTGCACTGCGAGTTTCCACATCTCTTCATATGACGGTACGTCCAGAATCACCACTCAGACAGAATCTGCTCTCGTCCGAGAAGAGCCCGCGACGCCACTCCTCGCTGGTCTGGCCCCTGTCTCTTGACACCATTGTAAACGGTGCCACCGATGTGCGGGTGGTCAACGGAACACAACATACAGGGCCCGGGCAAAGAGACCACCTCCTTGCAGTCAGCGGTCCACTGTGGAGTGTGAGACTGCGCGCCCTGCAGTCCTGTTACATACGGTTGCAAGTGCACCCTCTGTTTGATGTGGATCCCTTCTTGCCTGCTGTACAACATCTGCTGCTATAGCTGGCCGTGATCGACCACCTCCTCTCCTTTGGGCACCACTGCCTACGGTTCGGAATACTCCCCACGCACTGAATCAGTACTGTGAAGAACACCAAAATTCTGTACTACAGTCGTCATACTTTATCTGCCTACCAGTTTCACGATGATTCTTCCCCATGTGAAGTCATACAGATGTCATCTACAGGCCATGTTACAATGAAGAACGCCACCGCAGTGCACCGTAATTGCTCACTGGTTGACACACACTGTCTGTTCTCGTTCCTCCAACCGCCTCGTGTGCAGGGCCAGACAGCATTCATGTGGGAAAAGTGTAAGCGTGTGTCTGCGTGTGTGTGTGGGGAGAGAGAGGGGAAATTATAAGTCGCTTGTGTGGAAAAATATTCTCTAATCAGCCATGCATGTTAAACGTTTAACAGTGAAACCCGCCTTTAAACCAGTTACCATCAATGACCCATGAATACCCCTATGTCGAGGACTGATCGGTCAAGGCTATTAAACAGTTTACGTGATCACTGACTGAAACACTCTGTGTTGTTAAACACAGTTGCATATCAACATATGCAAAAATGCTTTACAATGCCTGAACGCAACTGAATGCCACTTCTGAAAGCAGCTGAATGCCAAGGAATGAGTTATAAATTAGAAATTTTAAAGAGAAAAATCACGAGGAAAACTGTAAGTCCAATAAGAAACAAAGAAGCCTGCAAATAAGAAACATTCATGAAATACATAAAAAATGACAAAACAATACGGCAAAGAATACTGCTGTTTTTTGAACTTTTATACAGGGAAATTGCAACAGGGTGAGAAAAAAGTCGTCAAATATCTCTGGGAAAATAAATTAACAACAAGCGGGATACCGGAAGTTATAAAAAAGATTTAGAAATTGGCATAAATGGGACAGCATGCGCTGCCAATATGTTCCAAACGCCGCGTCTGGAAACGGAATTTTTCCGGTGCTCATATCTCGGGTACTACTGATGATGGAGAGGTAGGGTCAAGTGTTTTGGATATCCACTGGGCCAGAGACAATTTGTATACCCAACAGAAGGATCGTCTTACTGTAACTATCCTACACGATGAATATTGTACACCTACACCAACCTAGGCAAATGGAACAGATCGATTGGTTCTTTTTGCATTTGATGTAGTTAACGGTGCGCCTTAAGGGCCTTATGGAGGTGCCGTTTGCTACATGGGCGGTTCTTGAGAAAACTCGAAAGAAGCGTTTCTCACCATTTTCTCGCCTTCAGCAATGGATATCTGAATAACGTACTGCAGTAAATTACTCAAATTTTAACGGCAAACTGTCTAGTCATTTATCAAGAAGTGCCACCTTTACGTTTTCAAAAATAGCCATCGAGAAACACCGCAAAAACATGGTTTTGGGTACCAAAACCGAGCCGCGGAATGCATAACAAATGGCTGTAATTTTGGCAATACATTCCAAAGATCCTGATCTCGAATAACCTTGAAACTTTTCTTGATACCTTTCTCCGTGCTCGAGATACAGAGGTTCAAAGTTACCTTACCTGTACACGTAAATTACGAGTGTAAAATCCGATGTGAGGCAAAAACTTAGTTTGCAAAGTGACGTGGCATGGAGAATTATGCTGTAAAGTGTCTCCATTATCATCGGAAGGGTTCTGGGAACCCCGTGTTGCATTACTGAAGCACACACAAAATTTTTGTATCTGTAAAATCAGGTCTGAGGTGTAAAATAATTCAACTATCAAAATTTCACTGTTGGATAAAGTACTTTTAAGATTAGTGACAAGCCCTATTGTAAGAGGGAAAGAAGGGAACCAGCGGGAAATGCTCCTATCGGGGCACAGAAAAGGCGAATATGCTCCTGTTTAAAAGACGCTGAAAAGTGTGGTACCAGCTGCCTCATTCTATTTCCCTCAGCACCTTTAAACATTTTCTCAAAACTTTTGGCATGCGAATATATTCACTCTTTTTTTATTGTGAGGGAGACAGTGGCAGTGGCAGTGGGAAAGAGAAGAAAAATTAATAAATACTGGAAGAGAGTAAACAGTGGTTGTGGCATAGAAGGAGCGAAGGAGACAGTGGCATTGTTAGAGAAAGAGAGGAACACAGTGGTAGTGGAACATATTTGACAGTGGCAGAACTGTGATAGGAAAAGAGCTGAATAAGACAGTGCCAGTTGGAGAGGACTAAAGAGAAGGAGAAAGAGGAAGTGGGTGAGAGTCATGGATAATGAGAGACAGAGACCATGGCAATGACAACGAGGAAGAAGGAGATAGTAATAGTGAGAAGAGACAGTAGCCGTTGGAAGGAATGAATGAGATAGCAGCAGCAAGTGAGAGGAGACAGCAGCAGTAGTAGGGCAGAACGAAGGATACTGTAACTGAGACAGAAGACAGCGACAGTTTGACACAAAGAGGCAATGACAATGACTTGCAAATAATAGATTTCAGCTATCAGTGGTCCTTTCTAAATTTTATTGGCAGATCTAGATTTCAGCTGGAAACTAGCCATTCTTAATGCAGTATCATTTTTGATCAACGAATGCAGCGCCTGTTGGTCGGGCTTCAGCCACAGATCATTGAATACTCAATGAGTATTTAATGAACTGTGGATGAAGCCAGACCAACAGGTATTACACGCATTGACAAAAAATGATAGTGCATTGAAAATGGCTAGATTCTAACTGAAATCTAGATCTGCCAATAAAATTTAAAAAGGGCGACCGATAGCTGAAACCTATTATTTACAAGTCAATATAACAGTCGGTGCGTGCAACAGCCTTGTGAATGGAAGGTAACCTGATAATGACAATGAGTTTGCCTGCATGAGTGAGTGAGAATGGACAAGTGGATCGGTATGAGCGACACAGCGATGCACTAGTGGGTGTGACCGAGCCACAGTTAGGGGCGCTCGTGAGAGTGAAAGCTGAGTTGCACGTTAAAACGAGCGCGAATATGTTCGCATGCCAAATTTTTTGGGAAGATATTGGAAGGTGCCGAGGAGGGCAGAACGAGAGAGCTAGTACTCCACTTTTTGGTCAATGTCTTTTAATTTAAACAGGAGCAGAATCGCATTTTTTTTCTTTGATAGGAGCATTTTTCTGCTAGTGCACAACATAAAAGCAGGTGGAAAAGTGGCAGAACGAGATATTTTCAGAAGGCAAGTGTTAAATTTAGGAGATTTCTAAGGCAGGAGTGGTAAGAGAACAGGAACGAGGTGATGTGGAAGAAGAAGAAAAAGGAAAAAGAAAAGACGTGGTGAAAAGTTGGAAGAAAAGAAAAGAGCAAATAAGAAGGAACTTTAATTGTCACGTGGCCGCTAGTTGGTCAGTACTACCTCCCACGACAGACGCAGAGCCCT
The DNA here is from genome assembly GCF_023897955.1 of Schistocerca gregaria. Lineage (NCBI taxonomy): Eukaryota > Metazoa > Arthropoda > Insecta > Orthoptera > Acrididae > Schistocerca > Schistocerca gregaria. The sequence continues at coordinate 595,463,838 of NC_064922.1, forward strand.
GCGAAGCACCGGCAGAGTGCGGGCAGTGGAGAGGCGCCTTACCGAAGTGGAAGGCCCAGAGCTCGGGCGAGGAGCCGCGCAGGTCGCGGTAGCCGCCGTAGACGAGCATGTGGTCGCGCTGCACCAGCGCCGTGTGGCCGCGCCGACCCCGGGGCGCCGCCTGGCCCTTCGCCGCCCGGACCTTCCGCCACGTGTTCGTCTGCAACACGACGACACGTCTCACGTCTCCTGCTTCTGCAACACCAGACACCAGCGACATTCTGCGCCACGAGTCAACCCGGTCGATACTCGACAACATCGTTCTACACCGAGGTAACAAAACTCGTGGGATAGCTGTATCGCGTACTCAAGGCATAAAGGGACAGTGCATTGGCGGAGCTGTCATTTGTACTTAAGTAATTCAAGTGAAAACGTTTATGACGTGAATTAGCAGACTTTGAACGCGGATTGGTAGTCGGAGCTAATGGGACATTCCATTTCGGAAATCGTTAGTGAATTCACTATTCCCCGATCCACAGCTCAAGTGTGGGCCCAGAATACCAAATTTTAGGCATTACTCCTCACAGGGGAGAACGACCGAGAGCAGCGGTGTTTACAAAGAGTTGTCAGTGCTAACAGACAAGTAACACAACAGAAATCTGTGTGGGTCGTACGACGAACATATCCGTTAGGACAGTACGGCGGAATCTGGCGTTATTGGGCTAGGGCAACAGACGACCGACACGAGAGCCTTTCATAACAAGGGAAACTCCCTGTTGCGCTAGGCATGAAGGGCTGCTCAAATTGCTGTTAAAAGCGGTTCTTCGTGCGGCAAAAATGAGTAACTGTAACATAAAAATTACTTGCAGTGCGCTTTAGCTCAACTAAAATTTTGAAATCGCATTTCTTTCGGTGTATTGTTGCTGTGTGAAAACTTTCAGAGTATGTTTCGACATGTCGGACTGGACCATTCCCTTGTCGGTAAGCTTGAAAGAACGACACTAGCGTCCCTACCGGCGGCAGTACCAGCCGTGAGATTTTTGTTTGTTTTTATTAAGTTTCTATCTAAAGAAGTAACTATTATATTTTTGCGTTCAAAACACCAAAAATTATGAAGAGCCATAAACGATCGTGAAATAAATGTAAGAAGAGCCAAATCTCTCCGTTTCAGTGACATAAACTACAACTGACTCATGAAGAAATACTTTCGAATATATGTACAATTTCAGTTTACTCTGTTGAATGCGAGAGCGTGTAAACACAGTAGTTCACTAATGAAAAGCGTGTATTTCTTTAGCGGCCTGTTCTTGTAATGAGTGGCACTTTTTTTTCTTTTTTTTTACATCTAAGAATTTTGTTTGGAGTCTAATGTTTCGAAAATTCTTACTTTCAAACACATGAATATTTTTGTAAATGGAATTACTTTTTCTTCGATGGACAATTGTGTTGCTGATTCGTGTCATTTGTGGCGCAGACGTAGTAACAGTTCCAGAATTGGTTTCATCTGTGATCTGAAACAGTTTTATTGCTTTCGACGCTTTACACTGAGGTGACAGAAGTCATGAGACACCTCCTCGCATCGTGTCGGACCTCCTTTTGCCCGTCTTACTGCAGCAACTGCACGTGGCATTGCTTCAAGAAGTCGTTGGAAGAAATATTGGGCCATAGCCGTCCATAACTGCGAAAATGTTGGCGGTGCAGGATTTTGTGAACGAACTGACCTCTCGATTACGTTCCATATATTTTCGACGGAATTTATGTCGGGCGATCTGGGTGCCTCTCGAACTGTCGAGAATGTTCTTTAAACCAGTCGCGAACATCTGTGGTCTGGTGACATGGCGAATTGTCATCCACAAAAATTCCGTCTATATTTGGGAAAATTAAGTCCATGAACGGCTGCGTATGGTCTCCATGTCGCGGAAAATAGCCATTTCCAGTCAATATTCGGTTCATTTGGAACAAGGGACCGAATCCATTCCATGTAATCACAGCCCTCACCATTATGGAGCCACCACCAGCTTGCACAGTGCCTTGTTGGGCTTGTGTGGCTTGGTGTGGTGTGCGTCACACTCAAACCCTACCAACAGCTATTAACCTTCTGAAATCGGGACTTATTTGGTCAGGCCACGGTTTTCCAGTCGTCAAGGATACAACCGATATGATCAGGAGCCCAAGAGAGGCGCTGCAGGCGATGTTGTGCTGTTAGCAAAGGCACTCGCCTCGATCGTCTGCTGCCACAGCCCATTAACGCCAAATTTCGCCACACTATCCTAACCGATACGTTCGTCGTACGCCCCGCATTGATTCCTGCTGTTATTTCAGGCAGTGTTGCTTGTTTGTTGGCACTGACAAGCATCTCCAACTACTAATCCGCGTTCGAAGTCCGTCAATTCCCGTCGTGCGTCCGTATCTTGTCGGAAAACTTTTGAGATGAATCACCTGAGAAGAAATATCAGCTCCATCAATGAACTGACCTTTTATACCTTGTGAATGCGATACGACCGCAATGTGTATATATGCATATCACATAGCGTGACTTTTTGTCGCCTCAGTGTATTATCAAGTCTGTACGGTTTTCACTCCGCTACAAGCGTTTTGGCTTATTTGAGAGACGGCCAAGATTTCGGCTCGCGGGCCGTTCCCGGACTGACTGGCATGGTTCCCCCACCGCCACGCCGCACTTCCCGAGCCCGTGGAGGGGGAGGAGGGAACATCTGCGAATGTGGCGCATTTAAAAGGTAGTGCAGTCGCATTCCATACGACTTTGTTTTATATTTCACATTTCTCAACAACATAGATAAAATAAAATTTCAGTGTTATTTAATTACTTTTGATGTGCCGAAGACATAATTTTTATTTGATACGAACCGTCGGGATACGGACAGACACACAAAACTTCCCAGAGTTTCGCACTCAGTTTGCACGTAATCGAGACTTATTGAGTTTTATAACAGAAAAAAGGTCGTTCACACAAATATGTAGATCGCAATATTACAGCACTTTTGTAAACTCATTACGGAGACTACCTGAGGAAAGCGACGTAGACGTCGTGGACAGTTTAGATGTAAAAATATTTGTCATTAAAACTGGAATTACCTTGCAGGTCAGTTGGTCATATTCGCTTGTGCACAGGGGAACGTTCAATTGAAGTGGCAAACGGTCTCTAAAACAGCTTGAAAACAGATGCAACACTGTGTCCTCAAAATCTTTATAAAACTATCCTTGTCATTCCTTAGGCCACAATGATTTCTTCAAACCTTGCGTTTTCTTTAACTCTTGTGAGCTTACGGAACTGAACTTTGTCAGAACGTGTCCTTTGCACAACACGATTTTCCTTTTAAATGCAACCCCGTAAAATCACAGAAAAGTTACCTTGCAACGTGTTATTGCGGGCAGTGTGCAGGCAAGCCCACTAAAAATACGAAGTCTGTTATCCATTCTGCATGTTCTAATTTTCGTTCCTGCACTCCTCTTTCCTTCATGAACTCAACAATAGCGAGTTTTAGATCGAAAAATCGTTTCAGGCGTGTCCCTTGACGTAACCAATGTCCTTTGCAGTTGTGGTGTCACCGCCAGACACCACACTTGCCAGGTGGTAGCCTTTAAATCGGCCGCGGCCTGGTAGTATACGTTGGACCCGCGTGTCGCCACTATCAGTGATTGCAGACCGAGCGCCGCCCACGGCAGGTCTAGAGACACTTCCTAGCACTCGCCCCTGTTGTACAGCCGACTTTGCTAGCGATGGTTCACTGACTTCTACGCTCTCATTTGCCGAGACGATAGTTAGCATAGCCTTCAGCTACGTTATTTGCTACGACCTAACGAGGCGCCATGATCAGTTTCTATTGATATTGTAAATCATGTACCGTCAAGAGCGACGTTCGTAATTAATGGATTAAAGTTAAGTATTCCACCGCCTACGCCCGTTTTTCTCAATTCTAATTCCCTTGCCATGTTCCAGACCTCACGCCAGCCTGCGTGAGTTAAAACGCGTGCATTTCGGCCTCCTGTAGTAACGGTGTTGGCTCTCCTGCCAGCCACAACAGCAGTAATACATGAAGTCTCCCTGAAAACTGTTAGAAATGACAATGGAATAATGCGAGCGACTTCAGAAATTTTGCTGTTAGTAGCACCAATTTCTGCACGTGCTCCATACCAGCAAATGTAGCACAAAGTACTTCTTGATGTACAGAACAATGAGTCCCGACTGTCGATTGGTGTACATTTTGGCTCTTTCATTTTCATCTAAATCCTCAAATTCTTTCAGCATGGTACTGTAATGTCTTTTCATAGCAAATATGCAGTACCCATCCCTTATGCGAATTGAGAAATCTTACCCCTCTCTTCTGCCATTTCCTTTCACTTTAAAGGATTGTGACGATATATCACTAGACTGCTTCTACTTGTGCCAACAGCCTCTGAACCTGTGAACGTCGTTCACACCACGAACAAACAGCAACGGGTAAACAACGATGATACGACGATTCAGCCGAACTCAGTGTTTCGCCAACCGAAACATGCCGTACTGCAAAGCTAACTGAAACGGCGCGCTGTTCCGAGTACTTCCAACAAGGACCGAGTAAAGCCGAGTGACAGGACGGGGCTTGGTCCGCACACGCTGCGCGCGTGAAATTCGGCACGCCGTGGTCGGCCCTGGCTTATTTAGTAAGTTAACTATGGAGCACTAAAACGTGGAATATGTTACATTGCTACCAAACCATCGTAAATTTTACTACTCCAAATTTCATTCAAACGAAGTCTTAATTTGTAGGATATGCACTAGTTACAGTTATTAGATCTCCAGTAAGTACAAAATGTGCCCTATAACAACAGTCTTACTGCTCAGAATGTTATCGGAAAAGAAGTCATAATTTGTGTTACGCACTAGTACAAGTTAAAGTGCCGTATTCTGCATGAAAAAGCAGTATATTCTTCTGCTTTAGACAATATTATTATAATCTACGCGAGATCTAGCTCAGTGTTCTGCACAAATTGCTTTTGAGCAGCGGTTACAAAATAAACGTTCTTCATTTACTTAGACAGAATGAGGTAGTTGTAGGCTCTGTTGCTGTTACTCAGGAGACATTCCAACATATTAGTGTCAAATTCAAACTCAGCTCCATCCATATTGTGCTGACTACAGTAGCAAAAGGCGAGGTTAGCATTGAGAGGCCTTGTTATATAAAGTAATACTCTTTTAACCTTGATTCTTGATATTTCACCTAAGATGCCACGTTAAGATAGATTTTAAGCAACAAAGCAAACATGCCTACTATTAGAAAAAAAAACAGTCTCACTATTTCTAAACATTCATAATATTTACAAGAGCATCAGCGTCAGCAAACTGCTGGGGACAGGCAATAAAGAATACAGCTACTGTTAACAACTATGTTTGCCATAAATGTACTCAACAGCATGTGTCACCCATGTGCCCAGACTGGCGGGACCCACTGAGAGGTACCAACTATAATCGTAATTTTGCGAGGGTTTAGTAATCTAGGGTTAAATAATGTAGGTATTGTATTCCAAAAAACTTTCCTACGTGTCACATTCACTGATCTGGTTGGAAGTGTAACGATCAAAAGTTCACAGTTTTGTGTAGATATACGACATCTTTCTGCAGAAGCTCAGGTCTTCCGTTTTCGATAGGTGGAGATCCTATACGTAGCCTTCAAAATGGCGTCTGTAATGGAGGTGCGTTCCAAGCAAACAGCTCTCATTGAGTTACTTTTGGCGGAAAATCAGAGCATCGCTTATATTCATAGGCATTTGGAGAATGATTACAGAGACCAGACAGTGAACTGAAGAATGATGAACTGTTGAGTGAGGCATCTCTCAGCATTGCAACAAGGCCGCGCAAACCTTTCCGAGTTCCTACGAGCCGGCCGGTCGCACACAAGTGCGACTTCTGCAATGTGCTCGTCGCCGCAAGAGTGCAAACAAACTTCACATTCTCCATGACAACGCAAGACGTCACGGAAGGATGCAATCCACAGGAAGCAGTACGTGGATGACGCGTACGTTGCTGATGCTCCGACGTCGACCAGTAGAGTGGTACCATGCGGGCATACAGGCAGTCGCACTGAATGGAGGTGAGGTTGGAAAACGGGATTTTGTAGGAATAGGGTCCTCGTACTAGGGAAGCTACGCCAACGGCGACCGAAGAAAGTTTTGTGCTCTTTTAGAAAGCAGTTTGTAGGCGACGCAGGCGTGGCTCTCGCGTACCCGCGGACTCACCTTGACGTGGTAGACCCAGAGTGGCGTCTCGGTGCCCCCTGAGAAGCCCAGCTCGCCGCCGAAGACGTAGAGCGAGTCGCGGTGCGCCACGGCCGTGTGCTCCTGCAGGCACGGCGGGCACTCCCCACGAGGGCTCAGCTGCGTCCACCGGCCCTCTGCTGCACACCACACACACAGACAAGCAGCGTTACTACCGAACTTGTAATGCTGGCTATCAAAACTGCGATATATATATATATATATATATATATATATATATATATATATATATATTAATGTAGCTTTTCCTGTCTGAGAAAAAACTGAATCAAATTTTGTACATGTTGTCATTATGTTATTGGCTATAATCTGGATTATTTTTTCAATTTTTTGTCAAATAATTTGGTCACGACGTTGTTGGATACTTTTAGAACACATACTATCACATGTGGAACATTTTCTCAAATTTTACTTTATTTTTCGCTTTCAAAATGTGGTAAGGTATTTTTAGTAATTAGATAAACAAATCTGTGGACCAGTTTCTTAGTATCAGTGTTAGAACTCTCGAACAACTTTTTAAATTTGTATGTGTGATACGTAGCAATTTTTATTTCTCAAGAGTTTAAATAAATTTGACAGTAACGCACTTTCAAATTTTTGTACCACAGGAAGTTGTGTTATAGTTTATACAAAGTTTGTAGCAAATTTGGCCTTTTTGTCTGCAGTGGTTAAGCAGAAAGTGTTCCTTATATACTCAAAATTTAAAGTTGCGGCAAACGCAGAAAAAATATTTTACTGGCATTTATGACAGAAATAAGTTCTTAATCTTGGCCATAACCAAACATATGGTCTTTCTGGTCTCCATATAGCTCTTTATTCGTGTAGCTTTTTTCTTCTAGTCTGACAATTCTGACGTGTCTGGCATTTCAGAACTAGTAATACGCACATCATCAATCTTCTTCAGTAGGTTCTACGAGACAAGCATCATATGAGCAAATTTTAACAACAGCAGACGAGCAAAGTATTGTCTTAGGGCGTATTTTCTAAACGAGGTTATTAAAGTTTTCGTTCAGATTTTGCTCTCCATCATGTGTGCGTTTCTTTAACAAATCGTAAACGGGTTCACAACCGACTATACTATACAGCTGTCTTCTCTCATGGCAGAAAAGAATTAAATACCGCAAACAAAGACAGGATCGCGTAGAAGAGTGTCGTGGCACCGCGCATTGGTTCAAATTACATTTCTTTTAGATCATTTGCAGCATCAACTAAATTCTGAAAATTAGACACAATATTTCTAACATGCTACGGAGCTATACTATGTGGTGGCAAAAAATTTCAACATTTATGACCAGTTTCAGATAAGTCCCTTCCTAAGGGTACAAGGTGTAAAATTTAGTACGTAGTTCTGTCACGTCTGGTAACAATAATGATTTTATCCTGTCTGGACAATGAGTCGAACAGAATTTGGCTGAAAGATACAAGTACGTCATTGCATGCTACTCCATGCCAAATTTCTTCAATGGTGATGGTTTGCCGTGCCACTCTCTCGACAAATACTGATCACATGTCATCTATGACGATGTCTCTAACTACCGTAAATAAAATTCACATTGGAATACGAAAAACAGGGTTAGTTACTTTTCCTCGAGGTGTTTGTTGGGAACGGACGGATCCAAGGGTCACAGTGTATACAGAAAACCTACGCACGCTGACCTCTATCACCACATCTCGCAGCATCATCAACCGCCTGAAAGAAATTCATTGCTAAAGACTCTGATCCATAGAACTCTTTACATCTTCTGACAAGGAGAGCCTCGCCGAAGATTGTCGGCACACCTACGAATACTGTTACGAACTGATGGATACTCAGCTCAACAAATTGAACAGGCGATGCAGCCAAAATTAAGAACGCCCGAGAAAGAGGTTTAGACTAAGACCAATGAAGAAGAGCCAAAAATTTATCTACTTTATGCTGGCCTAATATGCGCAATTATCTGTAGACTCCTACGGGAACATGGCATCCAGTGTATTTCGCTCCCTTTAACTAAAATATAAGACGATTTAGGTCTCCGAAATCCGAGTGTATATCGCATTCCATGCGAATGCGGCATTCTTACGTGGGGCAGACCGTCAGAGCACTTGAGGACGCATGCAAGAAACATCAGCTACGCACCTGACTAAAGCAACCAAGCAAATCAGCTGTCGCTGAGCACTGCCTCGTGAAATGAGACCAGTATTGTGGTGCAAACGACGAGTTTGTGGGACAGCATAAGTAAGGAACCCATGGTAATAAAGATGTCAGGAACCTATTAACAGGGATGGAAGTTACAGGTTACATAACACTTGTAGTCTGGCACTTAATTTATTAAAATCTTGTCGTTTATCATGTGCACCAGAACTAGAAAACGCTGAGAGAATTTGCAATTCACTGATTACCAGTGCGAGATCTGAAAAACAAAAGAGCATCAAAGGGCGCAGTCGTGTCTGGAATCAAAATCGGCTATAAATAGCGGCGTGAGACCAACAATAGTTCATATTCTGGTTGGAGTCCAGGCAGCGAGTACGAGTAATAGTAGGACCCGCAACGAATGGAGAGACCGGTGCGCCTGCCGTCGAAATATTCTGCATGAAATGGAAAGAACTCGGCAGCACAGCCGGAGGCGTTATTTAAATGAACAGACGTCTTCAGTGGGCGAGACGTCTGGAGAACGAGCTGGCCAAGGCAACAGCCGAAGGCCTTCTGCATCGAGGCAGGTCAGAACAGAACGGGCACCATGAGGTCTTGTGTTAGCATATCAGGGAGGCCACGAAGGTAGGTCACAGACACCAGCGTTTACATATCAGAAATGTATTGCCTATTGTCCAAAAGACTGGCTTAGCGAACCAGAGGTGAGGGTGTGTGTATCTAATGACTAGGTACGATGATAAGGAATGCCACCTGGCAGTGTTCGTCCTCCTCGGAGCCTCCACAGGTCTGGTGTCTGCAGAACATGGTGCCGCTCCTGTGTCCAGTGTTGTTGGGCGTCCAGCTTTCGGAGCATCTCTCGCTGTTGCCACAAGGACAGCCGCACTTTGCGTCTAGCTGGTTACCTTTCCGTCAACCAGCCCGTTTGCTGACTCAAAGTGCGTGTAATGGCTGGATTGCCTAGATGATCCTGCACGGCTGACGGAACATAGATATGTGCTCTCGAGCGTTAGTTGCGTGGGCCCACTGAGGTCGTGTGTAGAGCCCACTGATTCCATATTTGCATGGCAGTCATTGACACCGACCAATGCGAGCAGCAATATCGCATTCTGATAAACCACAATCTGAGACCACCATCCTGCCAGTGCAGAATTCCTTTAAGTGCTGGTTGACATATCCCCTTCTTGAATGAGGTATAGCCAGATCTCACAAACAATAAGAACAAACAAACAATAAGAAGACCGTTGTGTTATCTTTTTACATATAGTAAGTAGATGGCAGAACTATCTACTTTATGAGCACTCAGGACGATATGAGTCTTGGTGGATTAGTGATTAACTGACAGACTACCAATCCAAATGTCTGCGGTTTGATCCCTAGTTGCTTCTTTTACTTCTGGCTCGGTATGTCAGTTCGAAAATCGGAGGAAGGCACAAGCATACCACCTCGAATAGAACCATGCCTACTAAAACACGGAGGTGTTTAAGCCAATCTTCGGTTGGTGACAGCTTTACCTTCTACATTAAGATGACGGCCACACCTCAAAAAACGAACGTACGACATTTAGATTTAGACCTTCTATCTTAACGGAATTGTAACTTCAATCTACAGAACCATTTACACTTATAATTCTTCTTATGAGGCAGCTGCAACTGAGTAAGAACTTGCTCAGTTGTAAAATGAAGAAACCGCTCAACAATTGCTTAATCCACAGATTGACGGAACCTTACCATATGTGGACTTTAGGATCACCTTAAATGACGGCAAGGTGGAGTTTGACATCTGCAGAAAAGATTCTATTGCTATTTAGTTCTGAGTTTAGTGGGCGCTGATAACCTTGCCGTTGAACACCTAAACACCCTCAAAAAACATGAACTGAATGTAGCATCGAACAACCATTTTAAATATAAAACTGCTTCCTCGACAGATAAAATATGTCCAGAAAGAAATTTCCATTCTGCAGCGGAGTGTTCGCTGATATGAAACTTCCTGGCAGATTAAAACTGCGTGCCAGGATCGAGACTCGAACTCGGAACGTTTGCCACTCACAGCCAAGTGCTCTACCGACCCGCGGGAGGCAAACGTCCCGAAATCGAGTATCGGTCCAGGCACACAGTTTTAATCTGCCAGGAAGATAGATAAAATATATAACCACGCGTAATGAGTACCAACGGTTTATAATTGAGAAACTTAATAAGCAAACACTAGTGAAGCGGGAGCATGGAAGGGAATCATTTTGAAGCCAGTAAAGAAAAAGAAAGATAACAAGTTTTGTGATATATCATTGATTCGTATCACAAAGGACTGGAATGAAAATGATGTCAGCCAACATAGCTCTGGCGTTTTTCATACCAAAAAAATTTGAACAGTACGTTAACAAACCGTGAAGTCTTTAAAAAGGATCCTTTCTCCTACGCCAGTGTGTGTTGTACTGAGTGCGATAAAAGTGAGTTGTGTAAGAGCAGTTACATTATCCAGACAGGCAGGAATTATTACACGATATTTAAAGAGCACAAAGACCTGGCCAGTTTATACTCAGCTCTGGCAATGCATTTGATTAACAAACAGCATCAGCTGCAGCAGGTTAGCTGCACTGTCTTCACGCCGCAGAGAAAAATTGGGTACTCAATATCCTGGAAGAAATTGATATCTTAAAAAGTCCCATCATCTCAGTACAATTAATGAATGCGCTGACCTATATCACAAAATATTTTAGTTAATTATGGAATTATCTAGATAGGTTAAGGTGTCCATATAACGTAAAATTTTTCCTGTCTTTTTAATGTACAGATCCTGGCTTCTTTAAACGTACAGACGCTATTCCCTCTTGATCTTGTTGAGTCTCTTCTGCGCTGCTACTTCCAACTTTTCCGGTTTAAACAGTTCACCAGTCTGCTTCATTCCGCGCCTGCGCTATGGATGGATCGTGTGCGGTGTCAGTACTCACGGCTAGTACACTGAAGAGCAAAAGAAACTGGTACACCTGCCTAATATCATGTAGGGCCCCCGCGAGCACCCAGAAGTGCCGCAACACGACGTGGAATGGACTCGACTAATGTCTGAAGTACTGCTGGAGGCAATTAACACCATCGAATCCTGCAGGCTGTCCATAAATCCGTAAGAGTACGAGGAGAGCTCTTCTGAACAGCATCTCAGATATGCTCAGTAATGTTCATGTTTGGGGAGTTTGGTGGCCAGTGGAAATATTTAAACTCAGAAGAGTGTTCCTGGTGCCGCTCTGTTGCAATTCTGGGCGTATCACGTGTCTCATTGTCCTGCTGGAATTGCCCAAGTCAGTCGGAATGTACAATGGACATGAATGGATGCTGGTGATCAGACAGGATGCTCACGTATGAGTTACCTACGTACCAGAGTTGTATCTAGACGTATCAGAGGTCCTGTATCACTCCAACTGCATCCTCTTCTTTATTTTGCTACTGACGATCTCCGCGCAATTTTGGAAGTGACAAGGCATTGCTGGTGCAAGGTCATCGCTAAAGCTCCCCCTACGTAGCCGGTTAAGGATTGCGTGCTTGAGTGGAAATATATTCACTGGGTAGCGAAACACTTGCCGAGTGCTTGGTCATGCTGTGGTGCAGGAGGTGTATGTTGCGCACTGAAGACCAAGCACACTGGCCGTCACGTCACGTGACGTCAAAACAGTCTGCAATGCATTTCAAATGATGGCATCCAAAGTGGCTGTTCGGTTCCGTCACATCACGACAGCGCCAAGATCTCTCGGGAAGAAAGTTTTGACGGCTAACGTCATCGTACGTTGTTGATCACGTAGCCCTCAAGCTCATTTCCTGCCGAAATACGGCCATGCGCACATCTCCATGTTTCGTTTCGTCGAGATTTTCGTGGTAGATATTATTTGTTTGTTGTTCGTTATTTTTGTTATTTGTTACAAATTGTTTCACTTCATTATTTCTTACGTTAAAATTTATAATAACTGATGAAGATTAATGGAAGCACTGAGGCGGTACTCTGAAATCTACGACATGAGCGTGCTAAGTTGCTTGCCCTCTACTATATTTATAAAGTGGATTTTTATATATACCGGTACCGTATTTAATTTTTACAATGAAATGGATTCCAATGTGGCTGCAACTTGAAGTGAAAAAGTACTGTAGGTAGAATCAGATTGATTAGTAAGTGGAATTTATTTGTATGTTTCCTGGCATTTGTAATGTTTCATAAGCAATTGGCTGAAACTTCCAGTTACTGCAACAGTGTGAAGACTACGTCAGATAACGTATTAGAGTTTTTGTTTAAATATGTCTTTGTGCCAGGCTTATTCCTTGTTAAGCAGCTCTCTAGATTATGTGTGAAACATTTCTAGAAGCATCAGTGGCCAGTATTTATGTGGTTTCACTAACTAATCCCTGTACACATAAGGCACTTGGGCTATTAAAAGCCAAATACAAGATGCAAAGAAAACTTACAACCTTGAAGGGGGAGGTATTGAGGGAGATACACTATTTCGTAATAAATTGCACTAGACTGACAACTAAACTTAACCATAAACAAACCAATTTTTCACGAGATGTGATGGCAGCTCGTAACACTGTGTTCCTTTCACTAATTCTGGCTACAGTTTGACGTAAAAAACGAAAACAATGGTGTTTCGACTTTCTAAAATACGTATAAAATGCAGATTCCTCTTCTCCGATCTCTTTGTACAGTGTGTGAAATTCCCCTTCTGTACCACGTAATGGAATTTTCCGGCCCCCACACTCTTTTTTTGCGTTGTTTTGTACTTTTCTTCCTTCTCTAGTAAACAAACTATCCCTGTAAGCTGCAAACCATTTGAGTCCAATAAATGCCATTTTCGTACAAATGTTGACTGCAGCGTCCACGTATATAAGCAACCGCGTTGTGTATGCGAACTTCACGCGTTAAAACTATTGAAAATCCGCTTGCGAAGACCACAGAAAAAAAGGGTCGAGGACCGCATGCGAGTAGAGACCACGTCACCCAATTTCACTTGACGTGCCGTGACGTTACGACAGTGTGATGGTGGGGTGACGACCAGTGTGAATTGGCCTTAAGCTGATCAGTATGCCTGTGTTCTGGTCGGTAGGAATGCGTTGGTCACCATTCCTTCCCAGCGCTTCCTATGTCTTACATAATTCACGACACGGCTTGGCGTTGTCGTTCAAATGACGGAAAGGCACGATGTCGAATTCAATTTCCTATTTTTGTAATATCCATGTAGAGCTCTCAATTTATTCTGGGTGGCAGTTCTTATGGCGTTGCAGTACGTAGTGACTGTAACATATTAGTAACATCATTCTTAGGGCAGGTGAACAGAAATGAACGGGGTGCGACACTTCTTAGTTCCTCTATCAGAAATTCGCTGTTCCGTCTATCGACTTGTTCAGAATTTTCAACGTGATTTACTCTGCTCATCTTCGACGACCGGTAACAGAGCTAAATAGACATTTTACGCGTATCCATTTTCGTAAACAAACTATGTGATTTGACCACCAGACATGGTTGAAAACTGCTGCAGGAAAGCGCTACGGTTGCAAATCACGCTGAGGATCACGTTTCGTGTGGATATACTAATGCGTTTCTGAGCGTGGGCCAACTGTGCTGGCGACCTTGTTTGAGGTGCTTGACGGTGAGAAACCGCTTCTATGTGGGGACATCATTATGGGGAGTTGGAAGGTGCGATCTTAACAGATGGTGTCCTTGTCACCTGCACAGGGGGGGATTGGGAGGTGGGGAGCAGAGGGCCGGAAACTTCTACAGAGGAGTGCTATCACGTGAATAACAAGTAACGCGCGGAAGGGCGGACCGCCCTTTGCTGAGGCCCCTGTGCTCCAGAGCGCTATCGGGGCGTCTCATCTCCTTCAGTTTCATCTACATCGATACTCCGCAAGCTACCGCACGGTGCTTCGCATTGGGTACCCTGTACCACTACTAGCCACTTCCTTTCCTGTTCCACTCGCAAATAGAGCGAGGGAAAAACGACTGCCTATATGCCTCCGTATGAGCCCTAATTTCTCGTATCTTATTTTTGTCGCCCTTACACGTAATGTATGTTAGCGGCAGTACAATCATTCTGCCGTCCGCTTCAAATGACGGTTCTCTAAATTTTCTCAATACTGTTTCTGGAAACGAACTCTTCCTTCCCTCCCTCCAGGGACTCCCATTTGAGTCCCTGAAGCCTCTCCCTAAAACTTACGTGTTGTTCGAACAAATCTAGCAGCCCGACTCTGAATTGCTTCGATGTCTTTCTTTCATCCGACCTGGTAGGGATCCCAAACACTCGAGCAGTACTTAAGAACAGGTCGCACCAGCGTCCTATATGCGGTGAACCGCTCTTTCCTAAAATTCTCCCAATAAACCAGAGTCGACCATTCGCCTTCCGTACCACTGTTCTCACATGCTCGTTCCATTTCACATCGCTTGACTGTCATGCAGGACACTAGTCTATCTGAACATTACAGGTTTATTACTCCTATTACCTTATATTTTTATATATTTATATTTTTTATATATTTATATTATTTATTATATTTATATTTATATTTTTTATATATTTATATTTTTATTACTCCTATTACCTTATATTTTTCCACATTTAGAGCTAGATGCCATTCATCAACCTACTAGATGTATTGTCTAGGTCGTATCTTTCTACAGTCACTCAAGTTGGACACCTTAGCGAACGGCACAACATCATCAGCAAAAAAAAAAAAAAAAAAAAAAAAAAAAAAAAAAAAAAAAAAAAAAAAACGCAGATTGCTGCACACCCTATCAGCCAAATCATTTATGTGTATAGAAAACAACAGCGGTTTTGTCACACTTCTCTTGTACACTCCCGACGGTACACTTGTCTCTGATGAACACTTTCTGTCAAGGACAACATGCTGGGTTCTATTACTTAAAAAGTCTACGACCCACTCACATATATGTGAACTTATTCCAGATGTTCGTGCCTTCGTTAACAGCCTGCTATGGGGCACAGTGTCAAATATTTTACGGAATCTAGAAATATGGAATCTGACTGTTGCCCTTCATCCATAGTTCACAGTATATCGTGTGAGAAAAGGGCAAGCTGAGTGTCGCACAAGGAGTGCTTTCTAAAACCATGTTGATTCGTGAACACAAGCTTCTCAAGAAAGTTTAATATGTTCGAACTAAGAATATGTTCAAGGATCCTGCGGAAAACCGAAGTTAGGAATATCGGTCTGTAATTTTGTGGGTCCGTTCTTTTACCCTGATATGTACTGCTGTCACCAGTGCTTTATTCCCGTCATTTGAGACTTTGTGCTGGGCTTCTGCATGTTTGCTTGGCACACATGAATGCGATTAACCTTTCTTCTTTATAAATTTTTTCTAACAGAAAAAGAAATGGAACAATATGAAGAAATCGTTGAAACAGAATGAAGGTGCTCGAATAAATAATGAGGCAAAGATAACTGGAATACGACAGGGTAACGTTAATTTCTCGTCTCGTTAACAGTCCGTCATTTTCGAGGCGGAAATCGCTGTCGGTGGCAATTTAATTCCCCGTTAAGTGGGGCTACAGTAGCCAAGACACCTAAAGGCGACGATTGCAGTAAGATAAAACAGACAATAAACGACCGGCAATACCACACCACCATATGTGACCAATGTCAAGCGTCAACGATAACGCAATATTAATCAACAACTGGTGGTACGTGTTGCTGAACCAGACAGAGAGAAGAGTTCAAAGCTGAATTTAATGAAAAACCTTCATCTATATTTATAACGTTACTTGTTAGTTCAATTTCGAAAGTTTCTTTAATAGCGTTATCCCAATGACTGAAAGTGCCTGCCATAATCACTGTGTTGGTATATTCCATTGGATGACTGGTACCAAGGCAATGTTTTGTAATAGCAGATTTACCCAGTTGTTATAAAAGTGCCTGAAGGTTTGTTCTGAGCACCAGTCATCTTCAGGTTTGATGGTTTAACCGATGTATTACATGCCACAAATGCATGGGGTGAGGTAGGCACCTGCCTTATGCAAAGACCGTTCTTTGGAGCGCTGAGAAGGTAATTAATAATAGACGGTCGGAAAACACATTTCATACCAATCCTATTTTAAATAGCACACTGTGTAAGGCTAAAAAATCTGTAGACTTGGGCGCTACCTCATTATTCGAACTCACCAGAATCGCGGTTGGTCGAAAGCGCAACGTGCGTCTAATCTGTCTCTCACTATACACTTCAGGTGACAGATAACCTTAAAGTAGTCTAACTTAAGTACATAAACTTTACTGAGATAAAGTGGGTCGTACTGACCAAGGAACGAAGCACCTCTGCAAGCTGAGTCGGGAGGTGAAAACAAAGTGCCTGAAGATACAAACCACTGTGAGCTGGCTTCCAATAAACAGCATCTCCCAATGCGCCATCATCCTTCGTCATGACCGGCACATCAAGGAAAGAGACGCTGCCATAGTCCTTCACCTCCATAGTGAAGCGAATATTCAAGTGGGTTCAACCGAGATTCTCTAAAAAAGCTGCACAAATTTTCAGTTCCATGGGTTCAAATAACGAAAGTGTCGTATACGTATCGAGCAACTTTGCAGAGTTCTACGCTAACGACTCCAAGGCATTCTCCTCCTGGTTTCGAGGCCGTCTTTGCTTGAGTGTTGTGAACGTTTACGTGTGTTGTCTTCCTGGTTTCCTTGTTAGCGTACCTCCGCCCACCAATGGTTTAAACTGCCGTGTACAGCCATCACTCGCTTCAGTCATTTAATTGGAAACTCCGTGCCTTACTCCACCTTCTGGGAATTTGGCTGAAAAGAAAACAGTTGTTCTACATCCCACACAACTCTCGTGAGTAGGGAAGAAATAGGTAAAACTAATGTTTCTTGAAAATATCCTTGAAAATATATCTACATTAGCTATCTGCATTGCCGTAAGTCTGTTATTTGAAGATAAAATACTCGGGAGAAGACCAGGTTCCACAATAATGGTACACGTGAACGATGTATCAAATCAGTACAACCAAATCACTCTTACAGAGTTGAGGAAGTGAGATGAAATCTAAGATAATTTCGTCAGAGACAGAGCATAAGCTCGGAATAGGAAGAATGAGGAAGGAAACCAACCGCATCCATTTCAAAGAAACCATCGAAGCATTTTCCTCGAGGGATTTAGAGGTTGGTTGGTTGGTTGGTTGGTTTGGGGAAGGAGACCAGACAGCGAGGTCATCGGTCTCATCGGATTGGGGAAGGACGGGGAAGGAAGATGGCCGTGCCCTTTGAAAGGAACCATCCCGGCATTTGCCTGGAGCGATTTAGAGAAATCACGGAAAACCTGAATCTGAAAACCCGGACAGGGATCTGAACCTCTGTCCTCCCGGCTACTAGACCACTCTCTTAGCGACTACGTTACCTCCTCGTTTTAAATAATCCATATTCTCTAAAACTACGAAAAGCTGAAGTAAGACCATCGGCAAATGGCAAAGAAACAGAGGGATCTCGATTCGTTTCTGAGGTACAGACCTTATTACTTAGATAGAAGTCCAAGTTTTATGGATACTTGGTGGCGTCATATCTGCCAAGATATCATAAGGAAGATTTGTTGCGTGATAGGAAAAAAAGAGGCTTCTGGATATTTATTATTTTCATTTATTTTTATTTTATTTGCTGCCAATTACAAGTGATCTACCACCTAGTTACTAAGACAGGCCGTGTTTTTACATTACTAAATTGTATATACAGTATGATGATTATATTATTTAAAAATGTTGTATGTTTTAATACCTGGAAACTAAGTACTAAATAGGGAACGAAGATGCTTAAAATTAACACTTTATGTTTTAAGACGATAGGAAGTCAGGAAAGAGTTTAGGTTCCAATGGTTCAAACAGCTCTGAGCACTATGGGACTTAACTTCTGAGGTCAACAGTCCCCTAGAACTTAGAACTACTGAAAGCTAATTAACCTAAGGACATCACACACATCCATGCCCGAGGCAGGATTCGAACCTGCAACCGTATCGGTCGCGCGGTTCCAGACTGTAGCGCGTAGAAGCGCTCGGCCACTCTGGCCGGCAAAGAGTTTAGGTTCACAGACTGCCACCACTGATGTTGTACAGGAGACAGTACCTCACAAGAACATTGATCCTCTCTCTTCTAAGCAGTCATCACCCAAACTACCAATACTTACCATACGAGGGCTGAGGACCTCAGCAAAACTTTGAGCCTCTCGCCCTCACATGGCGTGATCTTACATCTGCGTTAGGCTACTCTACATGGCAGCGTATTTTTACTTTTCTCTTTCGATCTCATATTACTGACTAATGAACAGCTATTTTCGTCACATTCTGGTGACTATACATTTTGTCCTCACGCTGTATTTGTCTCCTGTGCCACTGTCGTTTGTCTCGCTAGTGTTGTCTGTGGAGTCATCATGTGTCGCCTGTGTTGATTGCCGCCTGTACTCTAGTCGCTGCAGGTACTCTTTATACAGTGCTCTAGATATTCTGCCTGCACACCCGTTAAGATCGCCCCCCAAGGCCAGGTCTCCAAGTGGTTGTGTTACGTTGTTGTGCGGCCAACAGCCACAGTGCAGCAGCATGTCTTCACGAGGTTCCTCTCTCTCCGCAGTCACTATTAGGCTCCTGATCGTTGTTTACAAGCAGCAAATGCATCTGGCGCATGACCCACAGCCGTTAATAAATGAACGATGCATAGGCTGGGATTGACATGTATCATCCTCAACCGTTAGCTGATTAACTGATGTTGGGGAAGAAGGCATTTACCCTAGGGGCCTTTTCATAGTTGTCCTACACACTTTGTCACAAATCGCTTTCCAGGTCTATAGCTCTATCAATGTCTGTATCTTCTCCCTCTGTCTGGTCTTCCTGTTTTCGGCCAAAATGTTGCCATATGGTATTTAATACTTATATCTATCGGGTTATCCCGAGCACTACGCATAGCGCCTCCACCGACGTAGATCGAATGCCCCAATAGGCGTTTCTGGAGATTCTGCAGCTGAATGTAAATTATTGTAGGGCTTGGCAACCGTCAGAATAGCTTAATTAAATCTGTGATGGGCACAATGGAAACGAAGGCCAAAGAAAACAGCACGGAATTTGGAAGCTGAAACGTAGGTAGGAGTTAGGAAAGTTAGAGTAATTCTTATTCTCTAATACTTCAGGTCTAATGTTATTTCATTTTTGCTTCGGTCCACTCGACGGAAGGCCCTAGTCACACGACATTTTTTTTATCCTTAACACTGGGCTCTGTATCGCTTTGGTAGAGAGCTGATTCTCCGTAAGTTGTGCAGTGGGCGGATCGCTACTGGGTCTGTGCTCTGGGTAACATTCCTAGCGGCCGAGGTGGCAAGAGAGACGAGTCCGGAAGTCCAGAATGTTTAGAATAAGCGGGACGATAATTTTCTGAGACTGGTGAAGGCACTGTCGCTGTCTCAGAACGAAGTGGGCGGACGTCTTACTTGCGCTGCGCTGGGGCGTTGGCATCTCCCGCACATATTTTATTAGTTATAACGCACCTATTGTCATACCGCGAAGTGAAACTTTAATCGTGGCCGGTTTTGTGTGAGAAAGTTAATCATGTCAAGTAAAAAGGTTGAAGACGTAGCCTCAGTGACATTTTCCGTGACGGAAAAGGTAAAAATATGCTGCTGTAAATTATAATTCCAATATCAAGAAGACGCCACGAAACAAAAGCCGACCATTTCTAGTATTGTTCGTGCAGTTTCTTGTTTTATTTCCATAAGTTCAAATGGTTCAAATGGCTCTGAGCACTATGGGACTTAACATCTGTGGTCATCAGTACCCTAGAACTTAGAACTACTTAAACCTAACTAACCTAACTAACCTAAGGACATCACACACAACCATGCCCGAGGCACGATTCGAATCTGTGACCGTAGCAGTCGCGCGGTTCCGGACTGAGCGCCTTAACCGCGAGAGCACCGCGGCCGGCATTTCCATAAGTAATAAAATTAACCGTAGAGAACTTAACGAGGAATAATAATAAAGTTTTACACATCTTGTCGAAGAAATAACGTTAACATAACTCATGTTTTATTTGTTGTGTTCATATCTGCATTTGTGGTACACATTACAATCTCGCCTCCATAGTAGCGTAGCACGCCGCTAGACGGGCCAAAATAAAATGGCGTATCCCTTTGATGAAGTGAAGATAGACTACGCATCATACCGAGAAATTGCAGAGACAGCTGACTGATGTGCAATCACGAGTGACGACGAGATTGACCAAGGACAGCTGTGAGTCAAGGAGAGAAGACACGGGTCCTTGCAAAAGAAAACAATGCCGAAAGATCGTAGGCTTGTTCGACAGGTTCTAACCAATAGGTGGATGACAGCAGCTGAAATACAGGCAGAGGCTCAAGCTGAGTGTCACCACCAATCGTCGGGAGCAGGTTACTGGGAGGTACGATCTCGAGTTCGCATGCTTCGTCTCCCGACAACAACATACAACGTACAACGTACAACAATCAGTTCCATGGTGCAGACGCAGAATCAGCTGGGCCACTGAACTACGTTATACAGTGTTCACCGATAGACTTAGCTTCTTTCTGTGGAGGTCAGATCGATGCGAACGTGTTTGTGGACGTCCTCGTGGAAGGTCACAGAAGGTAGCGATTCTCGATATTTTTGCCTCTGCAGTTGTTGCAATCGTGGTGTGTGGGGCTATTGGATACGACAGGAGAACTCCTTTGGTAATTGTTGAAGGGCGGAGGAATGTTCGCCAGTATGTGGTAAGATCGGTAAACTCTGTAGGCAAACATGGTATCAAATGGTCAATTTCAGCAGAATACTGCAAGACCCTACACTACAGTTAAAACCACAAACTCCTTGATGGGTGTACAGATCTTTGACTGGTCAGCTTGGTTCCTTGATTTTCCAAACCGTAGATCATGTGCAAGAGGCGAGGAAAAGACATGTATCTTCCCATATCAACTTCTAACCCGCAATCTTGATGAAGTGACACAGCATCTATTTCGGACATGACAAGAAATTGCTCTCAGTAACATTCGGGTCTGTTTGCTTCCACGCCACAACGAATATAAGTGTGCATTCATATATATGGGGGTGTAAGCTGCCAGGTCGTTTTGACCATTTTATACACCGTCCATTGGTGCAGTAATATTGCTCTTTGCTGCTGTTTTGTTACTGAAGTGCTGCTGGTAAAAAATGCAACACCTTCAAGGGGTCATTTTATTGACAAGTGAGGTGACATGTAATTCGTCATTGTATGAGTATGTGATAACAAATTCAGACTATATGAAACACACATGTCGCAGTAAACAATGTCCAAACCGTCGCATCAATACACAAGGTAATCGTGCATCCACCTGGCGGCAACGCAAGTGTGTATCCTCTAATGCAGACGATCATAAAGGTGCCTAATAAATTGTTCCAAGAATCTTGCGCCTTTTGTTGCAACGGTTCTTGCAGAACGAATAAGTTCCAGCTTCATTATCTCCCATACGTGACCAACTGGGGAGACATCAGGGGATCTTGGGCCAGTGCAGATGTACACCATGAAGAGCAGGTTGCGCCACAGCAGGCGTATGTGGACGTGTGTTTTCCAGCTGAAAAAGGAATCACCCCCCTGTTGAAGAAATGGCAGTAGTGCCGGGATAACTAAATGTGCAATGCAGGGGTAGTGGTTACTTTACCCTGCAGAAAGATCAAATGTGTCTGCGAGCTGTAACTGAAGGCTCCCGACGCCATGGACCTGGATGTCATGTGCGAATACACTCTGGAATGGGCAGCTCACCAGGTCTACGGCAAACACTTTTACGTCCATCACTCGGGCATAGACAGAATCTACTACCAGACTATTGGCCTGTCTGCTCTTCTTTACCCTGACCGTCTTTTACCAGCGGGAAAGGTCTCCGGTGCTCTTTTGATAGCAGGGTGAGTCGAACTGCAGCGCTCCTTGCCGGACTATGACGAGGAGAACTCCATCCAGCGTCGTGAGTTGCACCCGGAGCCTAGCGCTCTACCCACTATACTGAGTAACGCTGCATTTACAACGTCTTGAGTTCACTTTAAGGTCAGTACGTCGATTTAAAAACCAGCGAGGTTATATGAATAAGCACACTACTCACATTTCCATTTGAGCTATTCATTACCCTTTTTGGTTCCGTCCGGTCGCCGTAAAGAAAAATATGCTGCCCAATATTGTACAGTACTCATAACAGAGTAACTACTTCACCCCCCTATTTGCGGCAACATCTTTTGAACCCCGACTCGTAGTTGTTCACTTCGTGATCCGACTCCTGAGAATAACTGCCTGAGCGCGTTTTCCACAGCCGCCGAAAGCTCGCCCCAACCCCTACGTCATGGGGCTTCCCGTGCCACCTGTGATTCTTTCTCTCTCTTTTTTTTTAATTTATTGGCTTTCGGAATGTACCCATACGGCCATCTCATCACTGAAAATGTTGTACTATAATTTATTTTGACAATTCAGAGTATACGTCAGTTAAGACGTACTTTGGTACGAAGTTACATGAGCTTAACGAAGGACAGATTTCGATATAAAACAAATTTTTGAGTTCCAGTACAGCACTCGTGGCTGCCGCATCGCGGTCGTGAAGTGGGGACGAGGCAGTTCCAGATACGTTTTTACAGTCTGGCGTTAATTTATGGATCTGTAGTTTTAGCTTGACGATGTCCACTATGGACAATCGATAATTACTGTTATTCTGAAGAAGGTTGGGTTAACCTGACTAAAACCTAGGTATATTCTAGGTTTACGGTGTAACTTAGGCTGTTGGTTATTAAAATTAAAATTAATATTTATACAGTTGCTGACAAGACCACGAAATGTTGAAGACATTTAAATTTTACATCCAAAGTATATAGAAACGAATAAACAAGATGAAAACGTAACTTTTGCTGAGTGAGTTCCTCTAGTGTCAGTGGTCCACATAAGCTAAAGGGTGCAACACCCCTGTTCTACGCAGAAATTGAGAACAGTATACAAGAAACAGATTTGGGTGTTACAGCCATACGTATAGATACACCAGTATTCAGCCACATACTTATAGGAGGCACATACAAATAGTGACACACATTTCTAGGTTCAAAAAAATTGTTCATATGGCTGTGAGCACTATGGGACATAACATCTGAGGTCATCAGTCCCCTAGAACTTAGAACTACTCAAACCTAACTAACCTACGGACATTACACACATCCATGCCCGAGGCAGGATTCGAACCTGTCACCGTAGCGGTTGCGCGGTTTCAGGCTGAAGCGCCTAGGACCGCTCGGCCACACTGGTTTGGTCTTCCCCTTGCGTTCCAACTATCAAGAGCTTTAGAGTAACAGCGCAGTCAGCTATCGGTATGTTGGCACTGTTGACGGACTGGTACAGTATTTTTATACATCGCTTTATCGTTGGATACTAACAAGTTTTGGAGGCTTCTTGTGAACTGTTGACCAAGAGCCTGAGACTACATGTAATTACTTTGATGTGATACATGCTCCGAGGACACGGTAGTGATATATGGTTTGGATCTTCTTTTTCTCCGTAAACACTTGAGGGGTGGAGCTTAGGTTGAGGTGTTTGTCAAACTTCGAATGATCAAATTTCAACCATGCTATAACTGTCGTGAAGCTCCTTGATGTTCGTGGCTTAACGTACCACGACACTTTGGTATCGTGAGTTGAATTAGTACGTAGTGGCTACCATTGATTTGAGATATCCTTGGCCATTCCACTTGCCAATCCGACGACAATCACTTTCTGAACATGGGTATCATATTTGTGAAAGAGAGTTTATCATATTTAATATATCTATGAAAAGAGGCTTGTTTTTTTTTTGAACACGCACACCTGTGATCTTGGATGCAGCACAGATAGGTATGGGTAAGATTCGATACGCCTTCAGCTGTATCAGTGTCTGTAACTTTAAAGGGGTCATACTTCATACATATGTTGATTGTGGACATTAGTTAGCAATGGAATGAAGGTTTAAGGGTTCATTGTCCGTTATGTGATGAACATCTCAACGAAGTTTGATAAATATCTGACAGGAACATAGTGTAAAACTTTCCATTTCTAACAATGACAACTCGCATTTTTCTCGCTTACTGCTTTGAGGCGCAGAGGAGAAGAGTGGACAGAATAGAGTGTTGGTTGAACCAAGTCTGGCGAGGACAATGGGGCGCGCGACGTCCGCCGGGCTCTACAGCTGGAACAATAGCAGCGCCGGTGGTCTCCGAGACGGCGCCTCCTCTGCAGACAGGTCAAGCACCTCCTGCCGAGGGCGCGACGCGCGCTATCTGACATCGCCAGTCCGCCGTTCCTCGGAGTCAGCGCACACACTGATTACGGGCAACGGCTTTGTCGCCGGTCTCGTTCATTACGCGCAGCTGACAATTTCCGTCTCCTTGGCCTCGTAGAACTTACGTCGACACAACACCACCATAAAAAATTCCAGCGCTGGACGCGTGTGCAATACCTGGCTAACCCAAGTAGCAAATTGATGCAGAAGCCACAAAAACATTATCAGAAACTAGTACAAGAATAAATTAAAAATAACATTAGGGCAGGGAAACAGATTTTTCGACAGTTAAACTAAACACTATAGAATAATAAGATTATAAACAAGAGTCGTCAGACCCATTTTCTCTGGTATTTTGATAGTCACTCACACAAGGCTATTCTAAATCGTCAGCTTGAAATTTGTGTTGGGAAATTTCTCGTTAAGCATGAAATGATAGCATGTATGGTCCATGGCTATCACACATCCTTCCTCCAGGCTTCGAAGGAGATCGGTGAACCATTCCCTAAACACATCATTCAGCTCTTGCTGATAATCAACACCGCTTTTAGATTGAAACACCACTTCTGCTCCCTCTATGAAACTGTGTTTGACCGGTCAGGCATGGCAGATTATGAGACGTGATCCTTTACCGAACGGGACGCTTAGACCACCGTTTCTTTCAGAATCCTGCCGGATAAAATTCTTAGAATGTTTTTGATTGACCCAAGTTTCATCGACGCGAATCCTTATTTCATACATTCTTCTTAAGAACGAGGCACTTGAGGCTGCAGTATAATTTCCCTCTATCAAAAATCTCCATCCGTTATTAGCTTTTCGACATCTAACGCCAAGTTTTCTTAAAAGCGTATACAGGGAAGTAGCATCTCACGCATAGTCTATTTTAGCTTAAACAGCATTGAGTTTTAAAGTGCTGAGTATTCGCCCTTATCATACAATTCCTGAACTGAGCGACGGATTACGTCTTTCTTGAAATCATTTAACGCTCTAAAAATGGTTCAAATGGCTCTGAGCGCTATGGGACTTAACTTCTGAGGTCATCAGTCCCCTAGAACGTAGAACTACTTAAACCTAACTAACCTAAGGACACCACACACATCCATGCGCGAGGCAGGATTCGAACCTGCGATCGTAGCGGTTGCGCGGTTCCAGACTGTAGCGCCTAGAACCGCTCGGTCACACCGGCCGGCTTTAACGCTCTAACAGGTTTTTGGGGCGTAAGAAGTAATACCTCCTGCGCAGCCTATTTTTTGCTTTTAAAACTGCTTTAAGTTTTATAAGCGTTGGGTAATCGCTATTATGACAAAATTTCATGAACTGAGCGACGGCGTGTAGTGTTTTCTGTTGGACAGGCAGAGCTCGGCCCTAGCGCACCTTTATTTCCGGTCACACTTTTATTGGCCTCCTTACACATGCGTTACACTGTTCTTATCGACACTTGACATGCTTCTGGTTTTTTTTTTCTCCAGAGGAAAAAATCACAAATCTTTTCTTGGCAGTTTTCCAGCCCTTTGAAAGAATTACACACTTTATACACGCTGTCCTTAGACTGTCGCCTAATACCACTCAGATTCGACATTACGCACAATTTAAACGTAAACACATAGACTCACTCCCGCACTTTTGTTGTATAACTGCAGAAGATATGGATATTGCACTGGGAGAGAGCAGAAAAGCCATTGCAGAGGGAGACATGACGTGAGGTGTAGAGTGCGGCACGAATGACCATGAACCGCCTGGCCAGAGTGAAAAAGAGCATTGTAGTCCATGGTATATAAAGCGTGTCGGGGAGACGCGAGAAACAGTGGAGTCGTTGTCGCAATGCGTAAATGGAGCGATTTATCTGACGTCCACAACGGTATGGTCATTAGCTTTCTGGTCAAGGGTGGAAGAATATCCCAAATGGTGAAATTTGTAAACTGTGCGCGTGCTGCCATGGTTAAAGTATACAGTGCTTGGCAAAACCGGCGCCGAGGCACTATCGTGCACTGCGGACCCTAGGTGACAGAGGCTAACGACGGCTGCGGAGATGTTTACGGGCGAATAAATGTGCAACTGTTGAGCGACTGACCGCCCAGGTAAACAAAGGGACTGCAAACAGTGTCTCCTCAACGACCGTTGAGCAAACGTTGCTGCATATGGAGGCGCCTGGTTCAGGTACCCATGCTGACTACTATTCATCAGCGACGGAGGCTGGACTCTGTACACAGTACAGCAACTGGACGTCCTCTGAGCTGCTTCAGGTGAGCTTTTCAGGTGACAGATGGCCGTTGGCGAGTACAGCGTGAAACGTCTGAGAGAAAACACGCTGCAACAATCGTCTGAAGGGTTCAGGCCGCGGGAGGGAGTGTTATGATGTAGGGAATGTCTTTGTGGCGTTCCCTGTGTGATCTCGTCATTCTGGAAGGCTCCATGGGTCAAATCAAGTAAGCACCTATCCTTGGGGACCATGCTTCTTCTGCGATAGCCGACTTGCGAGATGGATCGTGCTTAGGGTTCACTACACCACTGGCGCCGACTGTGTCGATTAATTAGCACGAATATTGAGAAGCATTATACGATAAAGTTGTGAGTGCAGTTATGCTGAAAACATTCTATGATAATGTAATTGTGAATCAGTAAAGAAATCCTTAGTGCGGGATTATTTATAGTTATGTACATAGTTCCGCGTAGTCAGCGCGTACACAACTTTCCCACTAGAGCGCGCTCCGCTAAGCACAACAGCGCAGGCGCAGCGCTCGTCCGTCTCCACACTACGAGATGGCGCTGCCATAGTGACGGACCAAATTCTGCTTCCGCCGATCCGCGTTTTAATATGTAACACAGCCAATGAGATTGCTGCTAACGGAGAACCTTTTCTCCTCGCGGATCACACTCGCGCAGTGATACATGAACGTAAGAGGTATTATAACGAATGTACAGACCTCCGATTAGTCAGTCTACTTTGTCTGTATCAGTCTGTACTCATGTTTCAGTCGGCGCGTAATAAGATTATCATATTACTGTACATAGCCATGAAGATAAATGTATAGACACTTTTGTCAAGTATCCGAGATATATGTGAGAATAAGATTAATGTACCAATACCAAAGGAACTTCAGACTGCCAATTGCAAATAGCATCCAGAACCAAGTTATCTAATTTTTATGATTATTATTGCTTTAATAAATGTGTGTGAAAATTAATCAAGTTCTGTTTAAAGTTGGTCACCTTCAATCTGCTACTCTAACTGTGCAAGTGGCATTTCTATCGTCTGACCTAATGGCAGAAGGTAAACACGCCACGATAAGACCACGAGACATATTGCTGACACTCACCTACTTCGTTAGAGTGACAAGGTCTTACAGTACACACACCACATTTATAACTGTGAATTACTTACCGATAGTTATCATTGCAGTACTTAAGAAACACTAGTAGCAATTCAACTGTGACTAATTCATAGCCGGCCGCGGTGGTCTCGCGGTTCTAGGCGCGCAGTCCGGAACCGTGCGACTGCTGCGGTCGCAGGTTCGAATCCTGCCTCGGGCATGGATGTGTGTGATGTCTTTAGGTTAGTTAGGTTTAAGTAGTTCTAAGTTCTAGGGGACTAATGACCACAGCAGTTGAGTCCCATAGTGCTCAGAGCCATTTGAACCATTTTTGAACTAATTCATAACAGATGGATAAGTTCTGTGGTATTAACTGGAACGTCAGAATTTCATAATTGCTATTCAGACGAATTTTTATTTTGCTGACTGATGAAGCTGCTACTAGTGCGAAATTTAAAAGTTTAAAGCCTATAATAATTAGACACCTCGTCCAATGCCAGGTGCCGCCAGAGAAGACGGGTGCTGTTGTCGTATTGGATATTGTTTTCGCTACTTTCGTAGTAGTCGAAATTTTATAATAGTCTCTGGCAAGCTTTGTTATACAGTGTCAAACATGACGATTCAATACAATAATTCTGCCTGTGACGGGAAATAGGCACAGGGCGTCTCATGATAAACTTGACGAGCAGCATTTGTTCGGCCGGACTCCATCCACATATTGCAAAAAGTAAATTTCAAATATCTGCCGAAATACCAGAGAAAAGGCATCTGAAGCCTCTTATGGGAAACATCCACTATCTTTATAGTCTCGGGAAATAAAAAGAGAGGAAAAAACTGAACTAGAAAAAGATAAATTGCTATCCATGGAAATGGGTTACCTGAGACGAAGGTTAGACCACATCAGAAACCGAGAAATCTGAAAGACGTAATCCTAAAAACGACTGAATATGGAATGGAACATAAGTGACGCTATGGGATGGTCGTTTAGAACAAGTAACAAAGAAAACTGCAAACTTCTTGCACACTATTTTCAAATCTCACTAAGTCCCAAAGACCAAATTAGTTCTGAGAAACACAGCCCAAATCTGGTCTCAGCCTGCGCCCCCCTCACACTGCAAGAAATCAAACAAATAATCCTAAGCTTGAAAAAAAATAATAACGCATTGGGAGACTGCCGAAATACTGAAAATTGGTGACAGCAAACAGTCTCATATTTTTCGAGAAATGTTGAAGGACATCTGATGTAGTGAAGAAATCGTCAAACAACAGAAGTGTGAATTAGCTCTCTCACTTTATTAGAACGAGAACAAATCAAACAAGTACAGAGGAATCTCCTTACTTTCAATCGACTATGAAATCTTCTACATGGCTCTACTTAACAGGTTAGACCAGGCTCATTCAAGAATTGCACCCGGTGGGCGCGCCCGCGCCCCGCGGGCGCAAGACAGTGTAGTTGAGCGCCCCGTCCGCGACCGTGTGTCGCTAGTGTCGCCATAGGAGCGAGCGAGCGAGAGAGAGAGAGAGAGAGAGAGAGAGAGAGAGAGAGAGAGAGACCGCACAGCACTGCTCTGCGCTGGCCTGTCCCGCGGTCACATCTAACGAAAACAAAATATTCTATTTTAGAATTAATTTTATGTAAGGAATGTAGAGTCTCATTCATACTGTTAGTAGTTACAACTAAGTATTTTTTGTTATACTTCGTGCTACAATTTTTGGTATCCATTTTCAGAGTTAACAAATCGGATCCTTAGTTTGCTGTTTTTTACGTAATAATTTTAACTGACCAAGTTTGAAAACTTATTAAAATAGAATTAAAGTTATAAAGCTCTTTAATTCTTACAGTCAACATAGTTAAAGAAGACAATTAACATTTTACACTTTTTTTTTTTTCGAGGAAACGATTTTGTCTACGCTTGGTACAATATTCTGTGAGACTGCTAACCTCAAAGAATTGGTCAAATTTTTATCGCCAAGGAATGAACGGTTCTTACTTTTAGCAAGCTTTAAAAGAGAGAACCAAACATTGAGAGAACTTTGGCCGCGTGCTTGTGCGAAAGAGGATATTTCTCTCTTGGAAGACAGCTGTAAAACTCATCCAAAGATTTACACATAAGAAAGCGGTCCTTCAGGCTGATATGGCACTGTAGGTCAATCAGCTCTAGTAGAAGCACTTGTGAGAAGTGTTCCTGTCCGAAGGGAAAACGGGTGAAAAATACATCGGCTGGCGTTCGGGCGGTCCGCACGGCCAGCTAAGCGGCACGGCTCGGCCACTGCAACAACACGAATTCTCCCGGGGAGCTGGCCGCGGACGATCGCTGGCGCTAGCGCCCCAGGGGCACAGTTTGGGCGAGCCTGGGTTAGAAAACAAACAGGCCAGGTCGTCGGAGACTAGTGGGCAGGTCACGTATAGAGTAGATCCTAAATCATCCTTCAAATTCAGGAAGCTAAATAATAGGTAACCGTATTTGTCAATTTTTTTAAAAGAAGCATATGATACCGGACACTGTTCAACGTTCTAGAGGAATTCCAAGTTGACAAAAAACAAGGTAACTGACGAAATAGACTACGGCCAATATAACATAAAAAGTTAAATTACTGGGAGAACTTAATGAACACTTAGAAATAAAACAGGAGCTAGAAGGGGAACGCATTATTGACATGACTGTTTATTTTGGCTCTGGAGAAAATGACCAGGAAACGTAAAAATGAAACTAAAGACATGAATATTGGAAGAAGCCTCCAAAAAAAAGTTCAGCTTCATTGTCTAGCATTTGATAACGCCACTACAAATCTGTTCCAATAAGAAAAAAAGAAATAAAATCTTTAGAGAAACTCCAAAAAATAAAGGCATAAAACTAAGCTCCAGATTCCATATAAAAAGACGCTCTGTACGGAAAGGTCCAGATTCAACAAACTCTTTTATCAACCAAATTTAGGAAAATATCTCAAGTAGACGAAGTTACGTACCTAGGCCATATTATTAAACCGTTGGGTTGGGGCTAAATCAGGAAGCTAACAGACAAAAGTCTGCAGAACTACAGAGAGCACGACTTTATAACACATTTGTTAAAATATAACCTCCTTACCTATTTGAAACCATGATATTTCGTGACAGAGCCCAAACTTAAATCTTTGAAAAGACAAGAAAGGAAATTTCTCAGAAAAATGTTAGGAAAAAAATTGAAAATGTAATTTGGATGACAAAAATTGCAGTAGATCTATCAAGTTACAGAAGAAAAATGCAGATACCATGAAGAAAGGGCGATTACATTTTTACAGGCATATAAAATGGTTAACAGCAGGCTCACTAAGAAATTCTGTCTTAGTTTTATCAACGAGAAACCAAAATGGTTAATAGAAAATAAAGACTACCTAAGAGAAACGGACAGTCACGAAGAAATATGGGACCCAAATTCACAAATACAAATTTGCTTAGAAGCGTATCCGACGTATTTCAGGATTGACAGAAGACCGTAAAACAAAACATAGTAAATGATGGAAAAGATAGGTGGAGGAAAAGAAGAAAAAAGTGTTAACTTAGTTTAAACGTGCTCCTTAGTTGGGCACAACAAATAAATTTTTTTAAATATCGTCTGCACTGTTACGTTGCTGATTTCATGGTTTAGAACCTTTATTTGATAGTTCTCGCCATTTTTTAGTGAGCTAATGTATATGATGGAAGCTCTCAGTATAACGACACGGAAGGGATTTACAATGGAAGCTACTTCATGTACGAAATGGGAGAATTTGTAATAGGCGTTGCTCTTATTGTAAGTAGGCTGTTTCAGTTTTTATGTTCGTAACGTCACGTAGCGCTCTGTGTGGCTGGTTAGCATTGTTAGAATATTCGCTATTGTAGTGTTGGGCAGTTGGCTGTTAACAGCGCGTAGCGTTGCGCAGTTGGAGGTGAGCCGCCAGCAGTGGTGGATGTGGGGAGAGAGATGGCGGAGTTTTGAGAGCGGATGATTTGGACGTGTGTCCATCAGACACAGTAAATTTGTAACACTGGATGTCATGAACGACTTTTGAACATTATTAAGGTAAATACATTGTTTGTTCTTTATCAAAATCTTTCATTTGATAACTATGCCTATCAGTAGTTAGTGACTTCAGTAGTTAGAATCTTTTATTTAGCTGGCAGTATTGGCGCTCGCTGTATTGCAGTAGTTTGAGTAACGAAGATTTTTGTGAGGTAAGTGATTTATGAAAGGTATATGTTATTATTAGTCAGGGCCATTCTTTTGTAAGGATTATTAAAAGTCAGATTGCGTTGCGCAAAAATATTGTGTGTCAGTTTAGTGTTGATCAGAATAAGTAAAGAGAGTAATGTCTCTGAGTACGTTCAGTTTTGCACAGCTGTTTGAAAAGCAAATAATGTAAGAGGTTTATCAGCACAGTCATTCATTAATTTTTCTATGGGGACGTTTCATATGTCGACCCTTAGCCGAGGATACCTCACTGGAATCTTCTGAATTTTCTTGTAGTGTGTGTAATT
The DNA here is from genome assembly GCF_023897955.1 of Schistocerca gregaria. NCBI lineage: Eukaryota > Metazoa > Arthropoda > Insecta > Orthoptera > Acrididae > Schistocerca > Schistocerca gregaria. Next base: position 595,496,309 of record NC_064922.1, read on the forward strand.
AGTGTAGCTATTGTTTATTGCTAGCGCGTAATTATAGAGAGAATTTCCTTTGTAGTAGTAGTTTTTCATTGTTGTACAATAAAACAGGTGTGGCATGCATGTAGATTTGCACCAAGTATTTCGCAGCTGCGCAATTAATGACATAATATTTTCAATGCTATGTTAATGTGTTTTCATATTTTACTCTTAAAATTGTGCTTTTCTGTGTTATCGTGTGAAATATTGTGACAAAAATGACGTGTGAAAAACGTAACACTAGGCTCCAAAGTAAACTGAGAAATAATAGTGACGACGAGCGTAGCTTATTAGCACCACCGTGTAATGAATTAACAGACATTCAAAGTAGAAATTTGGTAATTGTGCGTAGGGAAATGGAGCGGGCGGCAAACAATGGTGTAGACAGTGAAACAATTAGTGAACAGTGAAACATTATCGATCGATCGGTCGGCAACAGCTCGCCTCAGAATCCGAAATGATAGGACACAATCATGCAAATACTGCAGATTCAGGTTTTGGATCCTCACCATTTTCTCAAATGAGTCGGGACACGTTTTCTGCTTGTCAAAATGTGAATGTTGCCGGTGAAAATGCACTGCCAAAAAGCATAGAGAAACAGATTCCAGACACTAATACATTATTATTGCAATTAATGCAACAAATGAAACAAAATCAGAGACAAACAGAGCAAAAGTTAGATACAATGGAACAACACCAGAGACAAACACAGCAACAGCTTCAAAAGCTAGACTCAATGGAACAAACGCTTGAACAAACACGTGAAGATTCAACTGCAGAGTTACTTAAAATCGAATCGAAATGTCAAAGTCAGTAATGACGTAAAAACACAAATTTGTGAGCATTTTCAACCTATTTTTTCGCGTTATGAAAATGCATTACAGAATCACGAAGCAGCCATAAAAGAATTGCAAACAGTTGTTCATGAAAATCACGACACCTTGCAAACTAAAATTGACTCAGTTGCATCTACCGATTCAGTTACGCAACTTGCAAAAACTCAGGAAAACTTAAGGGACACAGTAGATACGATTTCAACACAAATGGACACTCTGAAACTTGGTTCAGAAAAACACACCGAGGAAATCAGTTCACTATCGGAGAAAGTTTACTAACTTATCTACAATGGTAGATGATGATCTGAATGACACACGACCCGTAGCCTTCACTGACACAGAAGAGTATGAACAAATTAGAAAATTCAACTAAAGTCAAAATCAAATCAACACACAGTACAAAAGAGAAATCCGGGAAGTACAAGATCAGTTGACACAGGTAATACAAGAATTACATATTTCAGAGGACACTCGCGCTCCAACACGGGAAGAGGGACATAGAAATACGGAACAGCGATAAAATAATAACACAGGACACTTCGGAAATTACGAAAGAAATTGGCAAGGTACACCGAATTTTGAGATGGAACCGCCGAAACGAAGTAACAATGACCGATATGCGTCTCGGCGACATGATGATTTTGACTATAAGCTGTTCATTACTACACGTAAATTCAAAACATTTAAGAATTCTGGCAACGACATTCATCTACAAGCATGGCTCCATCAATTCTCTCATTTTTTTCCTCCCAACTGGTCATTGGAGCACAGGTTAGAATTTATGTGTGGCTACTTAGAGAATGAACCTACTGTAAGAATGCGTTCGGTCATTCACGATTGTCACAGTGAAGGAGAATTTTATCATGCCTTCCTCTCAGCATATTGATCTCAAGCTACACAAGACCGAGTAAAACAAAGCATCATAATAATGAAACAGTTCGAACAACCTGAATTTTCCAGTCTTGTAAAATATTTTGAAGACATGTTGCACAATAATCAGTACCTGTCAAACTCATACAGCCCTTCAGAACTCATCCGCATTTGCTTAATCAAATTGCCTGAACATTTACGACATATTATTTTGGCAGGACGTTGCAAAAACGACATTGAAGCTTTTCAGGGACTCTTACAAGAATTGGAAATCGACACTGACAATCGCGGGACGCGAAAACAGAAACAGAACAATTGCAGGTCACATCCGTCACAATTCCGCCATGAAAGAAATAATAACTGGACACGACAAGGCTATTCGCACAACACAAATCGTGACCAAAACAAGACACCACCCTTACGACAACCGTTACAGAGAAAGACCGCACTTCCGTAGTAATGAATATGACAGACATAACCAGCGAAACAGACAATATGGGAACCAAAACAATTATTATCAAGGGACACAGAATAATTTCAGACGCAACGGTCGACCGTGCAGTTACGATTCCAGGAGAAATTCTCCACCACATGACAGACAAGAACGAAACTATGTAAATTACCGACAAAACGAAAGACCTGAATTTCATCAGAACTGGCGGGATTCAAACGGGGCAGGGCCCTCTCGACAAGGTGAATTTGTAGAAGTTAGATCTCCAAATCCCAATAACGACCCGCGCGCCAACAAAGAGACTGACAATGACTCGCACCGCAGGCAGCCACGTGCGCCGGCTGGCTCAGAGAAAAATAACATAGATGCTAACCTTGAGAAAAATTTTGGTATTCCGTACCGACGTATACAACATGATAATTGCTTTGGAGTTGAAACTCTGCCCACTTGGAAAAGTAAAGGATTGCACCACATTTCACATGTAAAACCGTTTATTGAGAGATAATCTGCTTTTTAACTTAGTCTTCGCTATAAAATTTTTCACTTCACACTACTAGTACAATTTGTCACACCGAGACATTGTTAACATGCAACAATATTTTGAAGTTAACGATCCAGTCTAGAACCTAGGGAACATATTTAGACAGTATTTACGAGGGCATTGTTATAGTGAACAGACGACACAGTGTTATTGTGTGTACATTCTTGCTTGTTAGTTGCACGATTACGTAACGACTATAAGGCTTACATACTTAGAACATATACCAGTACTGCTAACGAGATTTTACTGCAACATTTTGGTTTACTTGAAAATACATTATGGATTTAAAGTGCTTTCTGAGAGATACCAGATGACACAGTGGTTAGTTTATTTGACAGCTACACGAATATATCACGACGCTACTAATATGTGACACACTTTACATTGTTGCTTTGCAGTGTATGTTTCATATCTGCACTGTTTTTCTGAATTCTTCTGGAAAGGAAAACATGTTTTAGTAGTAACTTTTGTGGTATATCTACAGTGAGACAGCATTTTCTGTAGCACAACAATACGTTACAGTACAGTACTTACTTCATCACGGCAATAAGCGTAACATCTACGATATCTATACGCATAGCAATTCACTTTGTTTATTACGAGGTAAGTACATTGACTTCTACAGAACTTTGCTTACGGACGACGATAATTACGACACCTGGCACATTTTTTACCCTTAAGCAATGGCAGAGATTGTCTTACAACAAGACGCACTGTTTAGCGCTACAGTACACCTATCTGAGTGATTGATTTTGTACTTAAAACATTTATGTTTAAAGATTTTTGAATTAAAATGATACAAAGGTTTTCTGTGATACATTTCATTACATTTCTGTAATCTGTAACACCTGAGGGTATAATTACATTAATCCTCCGGGGGGGGGGGGGAGGGAGGGGGTTACATGCTTACTTTGTGTACCATGTGTGTGGCAAACACAAGGAGCCCTAGCTAATATGGTATTTGCTTATACAACTTTACACATCGTTACCATATTTCTCTAACACAGAATTACACAGCTATCTGATTATTTAACAGAGAAACAAACATTTTCTTTACTATGTCAGTGACACATGTTTACGCAATTACACAGTTGGATAATTTCACACTTATGGAATTGTATTTTGTCTGCACTGTGTGAACTGTTCATATTTTTTGGAACCATTGTGATACTATGAGAGCGTTTAATGGCGTATTTGGTATGGGATCATGATTTTTAAAGTACATTTGAGGTAGATGATACTATTGAAAAGAGCAGAGATTTTTTTTAGGTTTTGAAATTATTGCAGAAAGCTATGACATTTTCTAGATTTGGCTGAGTTTTTATGATATTATTACTATTATGACGATGTGTATTTTGCTGTTGAGGTATGTTTATGATCAATAAGCTGATGCTATATGAGGAATTTGATTATACTACATATTTATTATGATGAAATATTGAAGTATTGACAACTATCTATTGTGTAATAAGGTAAGGTGGGTCGATGATATGTGAAAAAGGATGTTGGAAACCAAGAATCGTAATTTCAGAGTTATGAAATGTGTGTGCATGCGCGAATGTATCACAATGCCACCGAAAATTTTTTGGACACTGTTATATTTATAGGAATTTGTTTATAGACATATGTAACGCAAATTTTCGACCTGTGAAAATTTTTATATGAGACTGTCACTGCTGTCGTAAATATTTCGGTAAGAAAGTTAAGTAGCCTTGACGTAATGCGGTGTGGACGCCCAGCTGTGCCAATCGCCTGAAAAAAAGAAAGCCATTAGGAGGAGAAAAAAAAGGCCATTATTCGAGGTAAGTGATTTATGAAAGATGTAGGTTATTGTTAGTCAGGGCCATTCTTTTGTAGGGATTATTAAAAGTCAGATTGTGTTGTGCTAAAAAATTGTGTGTCAGTTTAGTGTTGATCAGAATAAGTAAAGAGAGTAATGTTTGAGTATGTTCAGTTTTGCTCAGCTGTTTGAAAAGCAAATAATGTAAGAGGTTGATCAGCACAGTCACTCATTAATTTTTCTAAGGGGACGTTTCATTATTTATGGAAATGTATTACATTAACCGTGCCCTTAATTAAATAAGTCACACTTCACTACCGATAATTTTAAAGGAACACACCGTTTGCACCAGGCTGTCATTTTAAATGAGTTCTTTATTAAGCACTACTAACTTGTTTCGAACATGTGCCCATCCTCAAGTGCACAATGGTTGTGGCTACATTATCCTCATAAATAGCAGAAAACACAGGTCACACGCCATGCTCGTGGCATGGTATAGTCGTAACTGTGCATGACTCGTGATTTACTTTGTAGGCCACTTACGAGAAATTTTACCCATATCCGTCGTGCATTTGTGAATGAGCACATACTCGAAACTAGGTAGAAGAACTGAATAAAGAACTCATTTGCAACAACAGCTTGGTGGAAACGATGTCATCCTTTAAATGTCTGGGTAGTTTACCACTTTAAAATGAGACTATAGAATGAAACATGGCTGTGTATCGCACCGGCACCTGAACCCGGGATGCAGCCTTCGCGAGATGGGGGAGGAGTAAATGGACTGAGAGATGAGAGTAAGCGATGAATTTTTTGCCTTTCTTTATTTTGTGTGTGTGTGAGGGGGGGGGGGGGGGGGGGTGTCAGCGAGAAAAGTGTTGTAAAGGTTTTCAATTATGTGTAAAGTTTGCTGTAAATCAAGCGCTTTCATTCTCAAATACTGGATGAATATAATGTGGCTGCTACCACGTAGTGAGCTACGCTCCTTTTTACCCACACCCCTTTGAAAGTTGGGTGGTCCATAGCCTCCCTACCATCCCCAGTGCTTCTTTCTAAGCAGTATTCGATATCTGTGCCAAATTTGGTTGAAATCGATTGAGTGATTTAGGAAGAGATTTGGAACAAACATACATCCATTTTTATTATAATATGTATGGATTTGGTCATGTCTGGCTTCTACTTTATTTTTGTCTACGGACTATAAATTTCGAGGTCCAATTTCAGCAGACAAAAATTCAGATCATGTGCCAGCCTGCTGTCGGACTTGTAGTGTATTGAACGGCTTACAGTGGCTTACAAAATTCTAATATCCACTGTTGCAGGCACAAGTGTTGGAGATACTGATGCAGATAAGGGACAGCATTTCTGTTATCCACAGAGACGCGCGGTGGCGCGCCACCCTGTTTTGACAAGTGAAGCAGCCGGAGACGGCGTTGGCGCCGGCTCGCCGCCCTTTGGCTGCGCCTGGCTGCAGCCGGCCCCTTATTTATTCTGCAGCGCCGTCCCCCGTTCCGTGTTCCATTAGCCGGGGACCCTCTCTGCTGTGGCGAACACGCCGCGGCGTGTCCTGGCAAAGAATTGACTGGCAACGCGGTGGCTGATTGGCGCGACTTGTCAAATTACCGCAGCTGCGGAAGGAAAACAAGGGGAGGCTCGGCGGACCCCATCGGCGCTCCTTGCCCCAGATATATCTGTGTTCATTCGTCGCGCTCCCGGCTTCCCCTTACAGTGTGATTACAGTTCCGTGAAAGAATAAATCTGCTTCAAATTAGAAGAAAATGTCCTGGGCATTACATCTTTAATTCGGAAGCACATCATTTACCTGAAGCAGATAATTTTCTAGTGTAGTAATGGATGCCAACGAGCTCAGTTTTCATATAATTGTAGTATATACGTAGCAGCTCATGCATTCAACTTACTCCCAAGAATAATGCACCGTCCAGTCCCATTAATGTGACCAACGTGTGAGATCCATGTCAAAACAGCAATAACAGTTCACAGCCGCAAGGTGGAAGCTGCCTGAATACGAAACTGAGATGCGAACTTCGCTACAGATGCAGGTGAAATCCGAGTACAAATATGTGTGAAATATCTTAAACATACATGAAGTATATGTGACGTATATCTACAAGGACAAAGCCATCAAGGACATTGGTAAAATGCTCATCCTAAACCGCTCGCTCGATTTCACCTATACTTGATTCACATATTACTCACTATTTGGAAGGAAATGCTGTGGTGGTAAGAACCAATAACCTCCTATTGAGGTGGTGGTGATAAAGTGGAGAGAGATTAGCGGATTAGAAGATAAACAAGTAGAAATGGGGAAGGAAAAGATGGAGACAGGTAGGTGGGAGGTGATGGACAGAGAACGGGGCAGCAGGAGCTGGATAGAGAGAGGGGGAAGGAGCGGATGGACAGAAAGAGTGGAGAGAGCAGATGGATCGAGAGAGAGGGGGAACTAGGAGATGAGCTTACAGAATTAGAATAAATACATACCTGGGCAATACTAGTTATTCAGCTAGTTTTCATAAAAAGAAGCCTCTCACAATACTGTTACATTCCGTAACTGATCTGTCGTAATTACTGAAACTGGTTTTGTGAATTTTTATTGGAACGTTTCAAAAATGGTTCAAATGGCTCTGAGCACTATGGGACTTAACATCTAAGGTCATCAGTCCCCTAGAACTTAGAACTACTTAAACCTAACTAACCTAAGGACATCACACATATCCATGCCCGAGGCAGGATTCGAACCTGCGACCGTAGCTGAAGCGCGGTTCCGGACTGAAGCGCCTAGAACCGCTCGGCCACCGCGACCGGCTGGAACGTTTCCATAGCATTGGGAAATCGTATGAAGTCATCTTACAAGCTGTCGTCACATCCTGCGTACCATTAAATTTGATCTGTGATACAGCCTTAATAACAGTCTAATATTAAAAGAGTAAAGGACACACACAAAAGCACCGCAAGTTTCCATTGAAACGAATGGAATTTAATGTCTTCTATAAGGCCTCACCAAGTATGCCTCTTGTTATCAAACACTACCTTCAGTTATCTGACATCTCCGCATTTCTTACGTTTTTCATGGCCTGACACCTTACCATTCCCAGCTCATTGCTTCAAATCTGTTACAGTGGTATCAGAGTACAGTGACAGGGACGTCTGTGACGTGTCATATCAGAAAAGGCATTAAAATGCTGAATGGTACTGTGTACCATTCAGGTGCTTTTGTTCCCAAGTGATTCCATGTTCAACTATAGCTGTAAGAGATGAGGTCAGTACTAGGCATCTGAAGAAAAACAGATTGATACATGAATTACAAATCTACAGTCAGGCGGTCAAGGGCAGCGTGAGCGAATTGGCGCAACATCTTCGCATTCTTGAGTGAGGCAAGTCAAACATTTTTGTTAGTCTGAAGTCTGTCGCCAGTGTGCAACACATTATAAACCTACTTCAGGATAGTCACAATCTCATTTATTTCGGGTGCATGCCCATCCGAGTCATTTAACTATTTGGATACAGGATTTGTGTAAAATTCGTTCATATAGATAAGGAACAGCAAAGGGCTTATAGCACTACCTTGGGGAAAGACAGATATGACTTCTGTTTTACTCGATGACTTGCCGTCAAGTACTACGAACTGTGACCTCACTGACAGGAAATCACAAATCCAGTCACATAACTGAGACGATATTTCATAAGCACGCAATTTCACTACTAGCCGCTTGTGTGGTATAGAAATATGGAATCGATCTGAAATCCCTTCTCAATAGCACTCAACACTTCATGTGAATAAAGAGCTAGTTGTGTTTCACAGCCGGCCGGAGTTCTAGGGGACTGATGACCTCAGAAGTTAAGTCCCATAGTGCTCAGAGCCATTTCGTGTTTCACAGGAACGATGTTTTCTAAACCAAAGTTGACTGTGTGTCAGTAGACAGTTTTCTTCGAGGCAATTCACAATGTTTGAACACAATATATGTTCCAAAATCCTGCTGCATATCGGCGTTGATGATATGGGCCTGTAATTTAGTGGTTTACTCCTACTATCTTTCTTGAATATTGGTGTGAACTGTAGTCGAGCGAATGGTTGTATATGATGGTTAAGTATGGAGCTAATGCATCAGCATACTCTGAAAGGAACCTAATTGGTATACAGTCTGCTTGCTTTTATTAAGTGATTTAAGTTGCTTCACTATCTCGAGGATATTAACTGCTACGTTACTCATGTTGGCAGCTGTTCTCGATTAGAATTCTGGAATATTTACTTCGTCTTCTTTTGTGAAGGCATTTCGGAAGGCTGTGTTTAGTAACGGTGATTCTTTGGAAGCACTGTCTTCGATAGTATCTCCATTGCTATCACGCAGAGAAGGCTTTGATTGTTTCTTGTCGCTGACATACTTCACATACGCCCAGAATCTCTTTGGATTTTCTGCCAGGTTTCCAGACAAAGTTTCGTTGTGGAAACTGTTATAAACATCTCGCATTGAAGTCCAAGCTAAATTTCGAGCTTCTGTAAAAGGCCGCCAATCTTGGGGATTTTGCGTCTATTTAAATTTGGCATATTTGTCTCGTTGTTTCTGCAACAGTGTTCTAACCCGTTTTGTTTACCAAGGAGGATCAGCTCCGTCGTTTGTTAATTTCTTTGGTGGGTTGGGTTGGGTTGTTTGGGGAAGGAGACCAGACAGCGAGGTCATCGATCTCATCGGTTTAGGGAAGGACGGGAAAGGAAGTCGGCCGTGCCCTTTCAAAGGAACCATCCCGGCATTTGCCTGGAGTGATTTAGGGAAATCACGGGAAACCTAAATCAGGATGGCCGGACGCGGGATTGAACCGTCGTCCTCCCGAATGCGAGCCCAGTGTAATTTATTTGGTATAAATCTCTCAATTGCTGCCGATACTATTTCTTTGAATTCAAGCCACATCTGGTCTACACTCATATTATTGATTTCGAATGAGTGGAGATTGTCTCTCAGGAAGGCGTCAAGTGAATTTTTATCTGCTTTTTTGAATAGGTATATTTTTCGCTTATTTTGGGAGGACTTGGGGATCGCCAACCCTGTGTTCACTAATCCCTGTATCGGTTTTGATGCTCGTTATTAATTCAGGATTATTTGTTGCTAACAGGTCAAGTGTGTTTTCACAACCCTGTACTATTCGCGTGGGCTCATGAACTAATTGCTGGAAATAATTTTCAAAGAATGCGTTTAGCATAATTTCGGATGATATTTTATGCGTACCTCCAGAATTAAACATGTATTTTCGCCAACATATCGAGGGTAAATTAAAGTCACTACCAACTATTATCGTATGAGTCGGGTACGTGTTTGAAATCAAAAACAAGCTTTCTTTGAACCTTTCAGCAACTGTATCATCTGAATTCGGAGGTCGGTAAAAGGATCCTATTATTAATTTATTCCGGTTGCCAGCAATGACCGCGACAAGTTAAACTAATTCTAACCGCAACAAACACGCCATCACCAAACGTGTTCAGCCTATCCTTTCGCAACAGCGTTAGGTCCTTCGCAAAAATTTCGGCTGAGCTTATATCCGGCTTTAGCCAGCTTTCAATGCCTATAACGGTTTGAGCATCAGTGCTTTCTATCAGCGCTTGGAGCACTGGTACTTTCCCAACACAGCTGCGACAATTTACAACAGTTATACTAATGGTTTCTGTGTCTACGTTCTTCCTGTGTTCGGCCTGCACCCTTTGTGACTGATGCCTTTCTTGTGTTTTCCCGAGACCCTCTAACCTAAAAAATCGCCCAGTCCACGCCACACAGCCCATGCTACCCGTGTTGCTGCCTCCTGCGTGTAGTGGACACCTGCCCTATTCAGCGGAATGCGAAACCCAACCACCCTTTGGCGCAAGTCAGCCTGATTGGCCCAATCACAGTTATCGTTTGGGACATTGACGCTATGATCAACTGCCCAAATTGAATATAATTTTGAGTGAGTGTGTGTCACTATCCTACCAATTTAGTCATGCTCAAGATGCATGTCGCTCACATTTGGTGCAAGACAGTCCTCAGACTTAGACTGTTATTTGTGGCTACAGATTTCGTGGATCAAATGGGAGCACTGAGCAGTAGCCATTGGCACTTGTTGAACTTATCTGGTGAGCACCTCAGTGTACAGACAGTATGAACACTCATTCAGAGCTATCAGCTGTGACACACGGTTCTTTATATTATGTGCTTTAGGTCTGAGTTAATCCCGATTTTATCCATAGAAATTACCGGTTCCAGCTTAGCTACCTTACATTGCTAAGGCTTTCTGTCTGTCTATACCACAGTAATTCCTCCCCGTAGTGTTTGAGACCGATTTGTAATTTACGAATGTTACTTGAGTTGGATTTGTGTAATTTAGTTTTATAGCCATAATTATTTTTACTGTTTGCTGTTTTAGCTGAAACCTTTGGGCGTTATTGTTAAAAAAATTATTCATTCTTTTATAGAAGTAGGTTGAGATCTGCATTCTACTTAAAGAGTTCACATAATATTTCTCTGATCTAGGTAAGTCCTATATTTCGCATTATTTTATAATTGTCCATTGTAGTTTGATTTTGTGGGCTTACAGGTATCAACTGATGTGTTGCCTGACTGTTGAGTGATGGCTTTGTACTTTCCTTTAGAGCGTATGTTAACTGATATCTTTTTGTGTCTGTTCTAATATGTCTGAATTTCATAATGTGCTTTGTTGAAATTATTTTATCCGAAGCTCTACGCAAGTCGGTCTTTCAAACCTTAACTGTAAATCATTTAAATTCCAAATATCAATGATTTATTGATAATGGTTTTGCATTTGCTTGCGCTTGCGAAAATGCATTTCTTAAAAGAAATTCACTAACAGTTTGAAATTTTTAAAAATAAATTTGTCTTTTTTGGATGAAGTATGATGTTTTGTGGCGTAGCACCTAATCACTTCCAGTTCATCGCTTGCGAACCTATTTCAAGATTCTAATAAGAGGCTCTGTGCACCAAGCGAATTATCGATGATGAAGTTGGTACCTCTGTCATAAAAACAGTAAAAAAGCTATACTGTACACTGAGGATCGCTCACTCGTGACTTCATACACACATTAGTTTTAAAACCTCAGCTCCGTCCCATAGGACCTCACTTCCTTCCTACCCTTGCGAGAATCACCACTATGAGTACGGTGGCCTGCGGGTTATAGATGTACTAACTTTCCACTTTATTTCTAAGTACAGACGTTTATTTCCAAAATTAAACCCAGCATTTTTGGCTACTGTGGAAAGCGAGCAACGCAATACAGAGCATTCGTGATCGTAAATAAAGCCGTTGAATGGAATTTCAATTAAAGTCCTTAATAATTTCGTTCCTTTCCCTTTCAGGCACTACTCCCAAACAGTAGAACGTTTCTCCCCCACAATGATTCTCTCGCGAGGGGTGCCTGGAATTTTTCCACCATAAATTGCCCCAACTTCAACACTGGCGCTGCGAAGGGGAATCCCCAAAACGCGTGGTGGCTGACGTCAGCAACTGATCTCACAGAGTCTGTCCCTTTCATTGAGAAACTGTCAGCAGGCACAATATGGGAATCGAAACTCACTGTTGTCCGCATCCGTGCATGCACCTATCACACTGGAAATCCGTAAATATTGTACAAATATGAGTGTGTGTGTGTGTGTGTGTGTGTGTGTGTGTGTGTGTGCACGCGCGCGCGCGTGCTCCACATCTCCTATTAAACTTCTGGACTGATCTCGATCAAACTTGGCACGCATATCCCTTACTGTCTGGCGACTATCACTGTTCGTGTAAGAACCACCTACCTATCATAATTCAACAGATATGACGTCACGAACAAGTAGACGCGTGAAAAACTGCCGCATCGTGTATGACGCTAAAATTTATTACTTCTTTGTTACTAACTCTATTCGCAACATATTTCTCAGACAGTATCCATATATGCCACTGAATGTACCTACAGAAATATACCATTGTAAAACATATAGTCCAATAGATATGGCGTCATAAACACTGAGATACGTGAAAAAATGGCGCATCATGCATGAAGTTTTAATACATTTATTCTTTATTACTAAGACACTCCTACAGTCGAGTCAAGAAAATTACTGACATCTGGCAGCGCTTTTGACAACGTTCAACTGCGAAGCGCAGACGGCTGTAGAGAGAACAATAGCCATCTATAGAGTTATGACGAGAGGTTGCTATAGAGACGTTTACAAAATCGCGTTGTAGACTGGTGCGTGCAGCGTATAGACACTGTCCAACTGTCCGGGATATTTATAAACAGAGTTCATTTTTTTTTCTTTTCGTTTCTAATAGAAAATTGGCAAAGCGAACACCCGGGAAATGCCGGCTTTGTAAGCGGGTGCCGTATACAGGGTGATTTTTTTTCCATCGAGTACAAACTCTAGGGATTGATCGATGAGAGGACACGGAACAAAAAAAAAGGTCTAATGAACTTATGTCCGGAAACTCATAGTTTCCATGCTAGAGACCATTTATTCAATCATACATTGTTACAGAGACTGCGGTGTACCATGCAGCCGCAGTTACAGTATGTATAGTTTCCTACTAGATGGTGGTACTGTTCCTCACACGTCAAGCCCTCTCCTGCCGTAGTAACTGGTAACGTTGTGTCCGATTCACTTCTCTTGCTGACTCATATTGTAGTGGATGTGATACAGCGTTGTACAATATGCCTCCGTTTTCGAATCGAGAGCTTGCTGAAATGGAGCTTAGTTACGGAAAGGCAAATGGCAACGGGCGACGGGCAGCGCGATTGTACCAGGAGACATATCCCCGCCGACAACAACCACAGCGATCAATGTCTGCAACAGTGCTTCGCTGTTTGTCTCAGATAAGGTCGTTGCAGGAAGCAGGAAATCATGAAGGACGCAGCCGAAATGTTCGGACAACAGACTTGGAGGAAAATGTGATTGAGAATGTGAGAGGAGGCCGCCGTGTCAGTACCAGGCAGCTGACCAGCCAGCACAGCGCAAGCCGGACGACCGTGTGCAAATATCTCCATGATAATTGTTACTACCCTTACAAAGTGTGCAGGGCTTACTAGCGACAGACTGTCCGCATCGGGGAGCAGTTATGTCACTGGTTTCTTCACCAGGAAACCACGATTCCAGGATTTATGTCATCCTTGCCGTTCATAGATAATAGCCACCTTCACGCGAAGTGGTATCTTCAGCTTTCATAACAGTCATCTGTAGGACAGTATGCAGAACCCCCATGGTATGGTGGCAGCTAATTATCAGCAACGGTGCAGCCGGGGTGTGTAGGCTAATATAGTTGGCGACCGTATTTACAGACCAGTTTTCCTTCAATGTCGCCTAACATGCCGGAACTACGCGCGTTTGCCTCCCCTGCTGGAAGAAATGCCATTGATGATTCGAAAGGTTATGTGGCTCCTACGTGCCATTAACGTCTGGGTGCATCTCAACCTTGTCTTCACTGGTCAATGGATCAGTCGAAGAGTTCCAGTTGCATGGCCTGCTCGTTCACCGGATCTCAACCCGTGCGACTTCTGGTTATGAGGCCGTCTCAAAAGTATCGCGTATGCATGTGGAGACAACGGAGCAGCTACCTCTGCTACCTCTGACACTGTTCGGATGCAGCCTGGCCGATGTGAACGTGTGAGACATAATTTGCTACGACGCGTACACACATGCTTTGATGCACTGGAAACCATTTTCAACACATACTGTAACTGTGGTTGCACAACGAGTATTAGAACCAGGCTCTGTCGCACTGTATGACTGAATAAATGGTCTGTAGCACTGGAACATACATTTCCAGACGTAAGTTCATTAGACGTTTTTCGTTTCGTGTCCTCTCAGCGATCAGTCCCTATTTTTGTACACAGTGGAAAAAATTACTCTGTATACTAACGTGTCTAATCATCTGATTCCACGTTTCGTACATCATTTTGCACTTACCGTATCGCGATTAAGCGAGAAAAATCTAATACCAATATACCTGTAAATAATTCATTCACGCCGAGGCCGTTCACAGATTAGTGAATACCATAATGAAAACTACATAGCAAAAACACACACATCATGCCTCTACTTTAAAGACAGAAAAATATTTTGCGGAACAGGCGTTAACCAGAAAAATCGATTGGAGTTTAATTTTAAAGTTGGTTTTTTATCTATTTTGTGTTACTAAATAAACGATCAACTATTCTGATGTTACGGTCGCAGGTTTGAATCCTGCCTCGGGCATGTATGTGTGTGACGTCCTTAGGTTAGTTAGGTTTAAGTAGGTCTAAGTCTAGAGGACTGATGACCTCAGATGTTGTCCATAGTGCTTAGAGCCAAGTATTCTGATGGCTATCAGTTCATATCCCACTAAGCCAAAGAGGGATTTTGTGAACAGTAATGGAGTCTATTTTTTGCGGTATCGTATTTTCGAATACTTCTATTTCTTCCGAATTGTGATTAACTACAACAAGACTATTAATTACAACACTTGTATCGTCCGCGAAAAGCACTATTTCTGCTCCACCTGTGTTCGCGTATATGTGAAGGGTAATCACAAAGTTGTAATTTCCACCTTGTAAAAATAAAGATATGTAACTAAAGTTTTGTTTGTTTGCAGGTACGTCACAGTACCACAACACGATATTAAAAGACGCGGAACACTGATAATGTGAAATAGCTATCGTCCGGTAATTCGTTTTCTCCATTTACAGGAAAGCAACGCTGTAACAATTTATGGCGAGTTGGTAAAAGTCTAGTACAACAATGTACCATCATATGACACAGTGTAATGTGCTACAGACGCATCTAGTGTCATCAAACAAGTCTGAATGACGAAAAAACGAAGTAGTAGACCGTGGCTCTGTGACGAAGCAGGAATACCAAGATAAACACCATGGTGTTCGAAGACCGGCATACTACAATCAAGATGATGATAGAAATAATCAAAATCTGTCATGGGTTATTTTTCAACATCTCGCGCGACATTTTGAACACGAGGAAACTTGCCGACAGCTGCGTTCTGCGACTGATCTCAGTACAGCAAAAAGTCTGGCGAACTGAGGCAGCAGCGGAAATGTAGCTCAGGCAATTCAGATGACTTCTGCAGCCGCCTAACACCGTAAACAAGTGCAGAGTACATCAGTAGGACCCCGAGACAAAGGAACAAAGCAGGCAGTAGGAACAAGTGGATTCACCACCGCCCTAAAGGCCAATAACCAATCATCATCTAGCAAGATGGTGATGAGTGATTTTTGGGCTACCATTGTGTAGTGGGGTTAAAAATTAAGATGTAAGGATATCAATGACAAGATTCGCTGATGACATTGCTTTCTCAGTGGAATTGAAGAAGACTTACATGATCTACTGAACAGAATGAACAGTCTACTGATTATAGAACATGGACTGAGAGTAAATCGAAGGAAGAGGAAGTAGCAGAAATGGGAACAGCGAGAAACTTAACATCAGAATTGGAGATCACGAAGCAAACGAAGTTAAAGAATTCTGCTATCTAGGCAGCAACATAGCGCGTGATGGACGGAGCAAAGAGGGACACAAAAAGCACACACGGGCAAAAATGACATTCCCGGTCAAGAGAAGCCTTAAAGCATTAAACATAGGATTTAATTTGAGGAAGAATTTTTTTCAGTATGTACGTTTGGAGCACAGCGTTGTATGGTAGTGAAACACGGATTCTTGGAAAACCAGAGCAGCACGAAATCGAAGCATTTGAGATGAGGTGCTACATAAGGATGTTGAAAATTAGGTGGACTGATAAGATAAGGAATGAGGAGGTTCTGCGGAGAATCGGCGAGGAAAGGAACATGTGGAAAACACTGACTAGAAGAAGGGACAGGACATGCGCTGCGAAATCTGGGAATAATTTCCGTGGTAGTATAGGCAGCTGCATATGGCTAAAACTGTAGGGGAAAACAGAGATTGGAATACATCCAACAAATAATTAAGGAATTACGGTGCAAGTGCTACACTGAGATAAAGGCGTTGGACAAGAGAGGAATTCGTGGCGGGCCTTATCAAACTAGTCAGAAGACTGATGCAATAAATAAATAAATAAATAAATAAATAAATTGGATCCCACGCAGCTTTGAGCTGCCAGCCACCGTCTCTATTCAAGGTGTTTCCGGTTCAAATAGCTTCCTTTATCCCTTTCCACCCTGAACACCTTTTTCTTTTTTTTTTGAAAATGGTGTATAAAGTTGAATTCTCTGTATACTTGGGCATAGTAGACACTGGGAAAAATAATAAAAAAACTCTTCCATAAAAAATGTAGCGGGAAAACAACTAGCACAATGGTGAGGGTCAGGTTTTATTTCACCAAAATTATTCTCTGACTTCCTGCTATTTGTTTGATATTACAAGTTACCTGAGGAACAGTTATGAATAAAAAATTATTCTTTCATTACTTTTATTTATTAGTTATTATAAAAAATATTACATAGATTGCAAATCATATTCTGTGGCAAAAAATTAATAATAATTGTTATTTATTTATTTATTTTGTAACACAGTCATGGTTCAGACTGCTTCACTTTTCGTGAAATAATTTGAAACAATCCTTTCCTTTTGCAAGACGTAAGTACTGATTGCATTTTATGCACTTTGTCTTTTTTTCTGGAACTGCAGCGTTCATACTGACATGTTAGTGGTGACAAAATATCATCCACTGTCGGCTAGTGATCAACCCGTCATGTCGCCTGTCCAAAGCTGGTTTCGGATGGGGTTTGTAAACTTTTGCCGTTGTAGAGGTGCTTAACGTATCATCTAACGGTGTTTCAAACTCTTCAGCTCTCAGTACAGTAGTAGGTAAAGCTACGAGGCAAACTGTGACATCTTCTTCTTACTGTGTCGATCACTGGCTGAAATTTCCACAGTCTATTAGTTTTAGCCTCTTCAGGTGGTTTTATAGTATCAACAAAGTGCACATTATTCCTGAGTGCAAGGAACCGGTCTCTATACATAGTGTCACTAATAGCCGATAAAGAAATAGATTTCTCCCAGTGCATGGGTAGCCTAGGATACCTCATGCACCCCATCATTAAATTTATCTCAAATAACACCTTCAGTTCATGAGCTGTGGTCCCTACGGATTTCCCTGTTTTCGCAACACTATACATATTTGTATATTTCACTGCCTCTTCAAAACACTTTTCACTGAAATATTAATAGACATCTTCAGCAGCAGCTCCAATTGGTGAAGGACTCTAGAATTAAAAAGAAGATATTTTAGTAAGAAAATGGGAATGATACACGAAATAGGTAACTCAGATCGCACCTCTTTGTCACTGACCTCAACAGCACTGTAATTAATGTTTGGTGGATGAAACTTCTGAACAAAATTTGATCTCCGAAAAAGCAGTGGTCTGACACCTTCTGTGACACTGTGTGAACTCCTGCGCTCTTCAGGAACTTCTTCGGCACTCAAATCCTCGTCAGACGAGTCGTCTGCTTGCTGAACATTTGAAGGAGAAGGAACAAACTCGTCGTCTTCATCTGACGAAATGCCACTCAAATCCGAATCCTCTAATACAGAACTGATTTGGTTGTCTGATAAACCTGCATACAATAACGGGAATGTGCATAAAAATCTTCCCATTCAAAACTGTATGAAAAGCACTAATATCGGGAGGCCAATGACACAATCAACAACACCCACTCGAGGATGAAGTTAAACAGTCAACACCTAACCCTCACAATTGTGCTAGTACAAATTTAACGCACAATTACTGTGCAAAGATATGAAGTTACTAATAATTATCAATATCACAACATTGTACACACTATTACAAATAACCAGATCCAGCAAATCGCCGAAGCAATTCAATTTAACTTAATTATGAGCTACTAATCAGGCGCCGGCATAATGCTCACTTCTCGATCAACTTAAACAACATGTGCTACAATTTGTTGGCGCCGAATGACAACATAAACATGAGAAACGCGTAGCGCACAACCTGCACGATCGTTGCAGGCCGGTTGGAAGCAAGGCAAGACATTCAGTTTGCCGTAAAAAACTAAAAAACGCACCCAGTTAGTGAGAGCCACGATAGAGGTATCGTCAAATTTAATGTGGTGACCTTTTTCTAACGCATGCTCAGCTAACACAGATTTCTCTGGATAACGTAGGCGATAATACCTCTCATGTTCTTTCCTGCGTTGTTCCAGGGTGCACACAAGGTATTTCGTAAACACCAAGTGTTCTGAGACCTACTGCGTCTTTAACTGGTCTCAGTAATTGGCGGATTTTGGTTGGAGGCCTGAAGATTGATTTAATCTTGTGTCTTTTCAACAGGACACAGAGCCACAGAATGCCAGCAAAGCAAGTTTCTTTTCCTGCTCTTCGTCGGTGGTCTTATTCTGATATTTCCCAGAAATCACTTCTTTCACTTGATGGGTGCTGTAGCTGTTCTTCCTGAAAACCTTGAGTAGATGTCTCATGGGGCAGGTTATCGTCGTCTGATATTACTCTTGCACGATGCACCAATGTTTGTAATACTGTGCGCTTCTGTGCCGGATGATGATGGCTGGTGGCGTGCCGGTACAGGTCTGTGTGGCTGGGTTTTCTGTAGACGGTGTGGCCGAGGCACCCATTTCGTTTACGGTGGACAAGGACGTCGAGGAAGTGCAATGCATTATCTTCTTCCACGTCCATGGTGAACTGGATATTACTGTTGGTGCCATTGAGGTGCTCCAAAAACTCGTCTAGTTTCTCGTATCTGTGTGGCCAAATGAAGAAAGTGTCGTCAACGTATCGAAATAAACACTTCGGCTTCAATGGCGCAGTATCTATGGCAATATCCTCAAAATTCTCCATGAAGAGGTTTGCAACAGCTGGGCTACCCATTGCTACGCCGTCTGTTTGATCGTAATATGGCCGTTGTACACGAAATAGGTGGATGTAAGAGTGTGCCTAAATAGCTCGACCACGTCACTTACAAAGTACTGGAAAATTAGGTCCAAAGCGTCTTTGATAGGCACCTTCGTACACAGCGCCACTACATCAGAACTGACCATAATATCATCCTCATTAAGGCGTAAACGGTTGATTCTGCTGATAAATTCGGTTGAGTTTTTTATATGATGTTGGCAGTGTCCCACATGTGGAGCGATGAGCTTGGTCAAGTACTTCCCCAGCTTGTATGTTGGAGGACCTATTGTGGACACAATAAGGCGAAATGGCGTCCCGTCCTTGTGTATCTTCGGTAAACCGTAAGTAGTAGGTGGTCTAGGCGCCTGTGGGAGAAGATTCTTAACCACACTGTCTTCCACTGAAGATCGCTTAAGATGTTCTGATGTTTTTCTTACTATTCTTGATGTCGGGTCGCGTGGGAGCTTCCGATAAATATCTTCGTTCAGTAGCGCACAGATCTTCTTATCATAGTCCTCGAACTCCATAATTACGGTGGCATTGCCATTGTCAGCAGGAAGTACCACGATGCTTTCATCATTACGTAGTGCTCGAAGGCCGTTGCGCTCAGCCCTAGTCATGCTGGATGCTGGTAACTTCGCCTTTGTCAGGATACGGCTGGTTTCTCGCCGTATTTCGTCCGCTGGTTCATGTGGGAGCTTGTGGACTGCCTGTTCAAAACCGATTATTATTTCGCAGAGAGGAATGTTCCGCGGTGAAGGTGCGAAATTAAGTCCTTTCTGAAGTGACTTCATTGCACCCGTGTCTGTATCTCTCTCCGTCAAGTTGATGACGGTGCGTTCTGAAGATCTGTGGTCCGCACCATGCTGTTGTTGCGAAAGGCGGCCGAACTTCACCTTCTGCTTCTCTGTAGTTCGTTTCTGTGCTGACACCGTAGCAGCGTGGACCCATTCCCAGTCCAAAGCTGTGAGTGTTCCTGATAACTGCAGGTGCGAGGCCATAAGAGCACGTCCATTTGCATCCAGTTGTTGCCTTGTGTTGTGAATCCTTTCTCGTAATAATGCAAAGCTGGCACGACGAAATATCCTCCTGGTGGTAGCGATGTTGATATGATGGGATACCACAGAAAATCGTGGAATAGTCTTCTCGTCGCGGCAGCGTAGTAGAAAGGCTAGCGAACTTAACAAATTTGCCGTCTTAACACGCAGCTCTCCGAGACGTTTTACGCTGCGCCACGTTTCCTCCCCGTAGAGGTACGTAATGTATGAATGTAGAGTCTCGCGGTGATAATATCGAATAAAATGTTCTCGGGTTTCCAACAGCGTCAATTGCTTAAAACTACACGAGCTTTCGGCCAAGCACTCCTTGGCAATTGTCAAGTGTTATGACTGCTAGTGGGCTGCCGGCTGTGACGTCACTGGTGCCCGTGACATTGCCATATATGGGCATGTTTTGAGTCATCGTTCGACGTGCCCTCTTCAACCGCGCGATCGCTCAGTTGTTGACAATAAATATCAGTAGTGATGATTACACCTCGTGGAAGCAATTCGTAGAACATAACACCGTCGCCGTTCCACCAGATGTATAACATTATTTTCTGTGGATGCACGCAGTTCTTTGAATGGGGAATTGCTGTTTTGTTTGGGCTCAACTATTCCTTTCTGTTTCCCATGTTAACCTAAAGACCAGTAACAATACAAGATAGGAGTGGTCGATGTTGTTTGCCAGGGAAATGATGACGAGAAAGGAGAATGGTCATATGGCCCACCCCCGGTCTTTTATTTTATTTTATTTATTTGTTTTTTATTTTGGCTTAGAGAGTCCCGTACCCATACACCCAATCTTCGAAGCTTCCCTCTTGCATGCAAATGTCGCACGATGGTGGAATCGTCACAGTCTATTACATTTGCCGGTTCTCGAATACAGTGATGTGGATCATTGTGGATTAATGTGTTTAAACAATCTTAATCACACCCCAAAGGTGTTCCTGAACGTGTTGAGTCACTAATTGAAAATGACCCTCCTTAAAACGAGTGCTCTGTCCACCGGAATTATTCTTGGACACGGTGCAGATGTTTCTGGCTGCCTCCGCTGGTGTTAGCTCTCTACTGAACTCAGACAGAAGAGTATGTCGGAAATGTTCCGATTTCCAATTGTCACTCCATTTTCTAGCTTTCACAGCTCCACTATCTATCTACAAATGACAAACTGAGAACATGGAAGCTCAAACAGCAACAGTGAACTACAAACAAAAAAAAGACAGTCGATAAATAAACCAATTGCAACCGGAATACCAAGATGAAAGGAAAAAATTGCTACGGACTTATGTAACAACACAGTACTATAAAACGGAGAAAAAAAATGGTTCAAATGGCTCTGAGCACTATGGGACTTAACAGCTGTGGTCATCAGCCCCCTAGAACTTAGAAATACTTAAACCTAACTAACCTAAGGACATCACACACATCCATGCCCGAGCAGGATTCGAACCTGCGACCGTAGCGGTAACGCGGTTGCAGTATGAAGCGCCTACGAACCGCTCGGGCACTCCGGCCGACCACGTTCGGAGACAACACATTACGAGTCTGTATGTAGCAATTGAAAAGGTGTTTAACTCGTCGCTTGTTGATTTTGTACCCTTCAGAAGGATGCAATTGCAGCTGTTCGACGTGAATGGTAATCCTTGCAATAAATGGCACAGGAATTCGGTTCGTGATCAGCTTCAGCGTGACAATGACACGTACAGCAGTTATAACCGGCATTAAACACACTGAATATTACTCTCTTTTTTATTCACTCATCCAGCTTTGACACACGAGACTTGAAACCAATGAATTCTTAATATTACGTTCTAACTCACTGGAAGAATATTTTTCATGGTACTCTCCAGCACACATACGAATGCATTTGTATCATTCAGGTCCACATGCGATGTAGAACACTCACAGTAACGGTATGTTTAAAGGCCCACGCGTTTTCCAGAAGTGGTTCTCCAACAAGCGACCTCCTCGAAACAAGGTATACGTCTCAGTACTATAGAATGTCGTGCTCCAAATGTACATTCTCAGAATTTTCTTCCTCAAATTAATACCTTTGTTTGAAAGTAGTAGACTTTTCTCGGCCGTGAATGCCTTCTTTGTCTGCGCTAGTCTCCTTTTTATGTCCACCTTGCTCCAACCATCATGGTTTATTTTGCTATCTAGGTATCAGAATTCCGTAACTTCATCTACTTCGTGAACGCCAATCCTCATAAGTTTCTCGTTGTTCTCATTTCTGCTACTTCTCATTACTTTCGTCTTCCTTCGGTTCACCCTCAGTCCATATTCTGTGCTTATGGGACTGTTCACGCCATTCAACACATCCTGTCATATTTCCTCACTCACTGAGGATAGCAATGTCATCAGCGAATCTTATCATTGATATCCTTGCACCTTGAATTTTAATTCCACTCTTCAATCTTTCTTTTATTTCCGTCATTACTTCTTCGATGTATAGACTGAACAGTAGTAGCGAAAGATTACATCTCTGTCTTACATCCCATTTAATCCGTGCACTTCGTTCTTGGTCTTCCACTCTTATTTTTTCCTTGTCATTCCTGTACATATCATTACCCGTCTTTCCCTGTGGCATACCCTCATTTTTCTCACAATATAGAAGATCTTGCACCATTTTACATTGTAGAACCCGTCTTCCAGGACGACAAATCCTATGAACGTGCCTTGATTTTTCTTTTGTCTTGCTTCAATTATCAACTGCGATGACAGAATTGCTTCTCTGGTGCCTTTTTTTCCTAAAGCCAAACTGATCGTCATCTAACACAACATAAACATTCTTTTCCATTCTTCTGTATATTCTGTATTGCTATATCCATACTTCTGTATCAATTTGGATGCACTTGCACATGTCGGCTCTTGCAAGCTTCGAAATTGTGTGGTGGATGTTTTTCCGAAAGTCAGATGGTATATCGCCACTCATACATTCCACACACCAACGTGAATAATCATTTTATTGTCACTTCTCCCAATGATTTTAGAAATCCTGATGGTATGTTATCTACCCCTTGTGTCTTATTCGATATTAAGTCTTCGAAAGCTCTTTTAAATTCTGAGTCTACTACTGAACATCTACCTCTTCTACATAAAAAAATGGTTCAAATGGCTCTGAGCACTATGGGACTCAACTGCTGAGGTCATCAGTCCCCTAGAACTTAGAACTACTTAAACCTAACTAACCTAAGGACATCACACACATCAATGCCTGAGGCAGGATTCGAACCTGCGACGGTAGCAGCCACACGGTTCCGGACTGCGCGCCTAGAACCGCTCGGTCACCGCGGCCGGCTCTTCTACATCGACTCCTGTTCTTCTATCACGTCATCAGACAAGTCTTCCCCCTCGTGGAGGCCTTCAGTGTACTCTTTCCACCTATCTGCTCTCTCCTCTGCGTTTAACGGTGGAGTTCCCATTGCACTCATAATGTTACCACTCTTGCTTTTAATTTCACCAAAGGTTGTTTTGCCTTTTCTATAGTTTGAGTCAGTCCTTTCGAGATTCGCTTCTTTTTCGATTTCTTCAAATTTATCATTCAATCATTTCGCCTTAGCTTCCCAGCACTCCCTGTATTTCATTCCTAAGTTACTTACATTTCTGTATTCCTAAATTTCCTTGAACAATGTTATACTTCCTTCTTCCATCGCTCAACTGCAGTGTTTCTTCTGTTACACATAGTTTCTTTTTCGCAGTTACCTTCTTTGTACTATAACTTTCTTTCCAGCTTCTGTGATGGCCCTTTTTAGAGAAGTCCACTCCTCTTCAAGTGTACTGCCTACTGAGCTATTCCTTACTGCTGTGTCTATAGCCTCAGAGAACCTTAAACGCAGGCCGGTGTGGCCGAGCGGTTCTAGGCGCTTCAGTTTGGAATTTACCTGCAAGACTGTGTTTTTGGCCTCGGACGTGTTCTACATGATTGCGGCAGTACGGCAATAAATTAATGGCTCAGAAATTTGTAATTTTATCGTCGCCACCAAGGGGAAGACAGAGCTATGTACATCAAGAACCGTACCTGCGCAATGTTACTACGCAGCACCGCCTCACGGCGCCTTCGACATCAGCAACAGGCAAAGTACTTTATTTAGAACTGTATCACAATAGGAACCATCCATCTTCAATCAATGGAATATAAGTGTTAAATGTACCTTTGTGTTTAACCGTGATTTTCCTATGTCATTTACCCCAGTAGGGTCCTTACCTAAACGAATATATTCTGAGTATCCTCGTGTTTATTGAAGTTCGAATAATAGTAAATTACTGGCAAGAGTACTGTTTTGGTAGTAAATTCTGAAAATCATTATTAAATACTGAAGTTTGCACGTATCAATTTAAGGGCCACCGCTTTGCGTGACCGTGAGCATAAGTTTTGAATAGTTTTTCTGAAAGTAAAGAAACATAATTGTTTAACTGCAACAGCCTTAACAGTAATTGTTCGTGTTTCTTCTCCATGCCAAAGAAAGCCAGACAACTATTGGTGTTAGTAAAACGTTAACAAATAACAGTCCTAAAGAAATGAAATTTAGTCGTGTTAAAAAATAGTTTCGGTCATATGAATGATAGCTATAAGTTTAATATTTTTTGTTTCCTTGTAGAAACATATGCGTGTCTTCGTAAAATAATTACTGAAGTATAGTGATAAATTCCATAAGTAACAGAAACTGGGATTAATAGTGCTTACTGCGAAGTAACTGTAGTAAGTGAAAGTAGTTATTTATTCACTGACGAAAATTGACTTCATCTTTTTGTGTAAACACTGTGTCAGATTTGGGCTGACGGTCGTTTTATTAAGCGAAACAGTTTATTGTTATAACAGGCTTTGTCTGATAAAAGGTTTCCAAAAGTAATTATTCTCACGGCTTTTCCCCAAAACTGTATGATTCGGAGAAAAATAGTTCGATACTTTACCATTGGGTTGAACACGTTTAAAATATCTCTCCCAGAGTCAATGGTTTGGAGTGTTAGTGCTGCGAGATTTTGTGGTGGTGTTCCTGCTGCTCCTTACGGCATAGTTCTGACATTCCGAATCGCGGATCTCCCGTCTTTACAGTGGTAGAACTTAAACGTTCTGGTACCGTATTGACGAGAACGCGATAGTACCGTTGTAGGAGGGGTCTATGGAAGGTGGGTGTGGAACAGTTACCGCACTCACATTATCTAATGGCGAACAAAAGTATTAACAGGCTGCTCCTACACTAGTAAGGGTGAAAAAAAACCGGTTCGCCTGTCTCATGCATCTTGCTCACCAGATGGTAGAGTTTTGTCAGGGCTGGCTCTCCAAAGGCTGTCAGTAATTCTAATGTCTACTCCCGGGGCCTTGTTTCGCCTTAGGTCTTTCAGTGCTCTGTCAAACTCTTCACGTAGTATCATATCTCCCATTTCATCTTCTTCTACCTCCTCTTCCATTTCCATAATATGGTCCTCAATAACATCGCCCTTGTATAGACCCTCTATATACTCCTTCCACATTTCTGCTTTCCACTCTTTGCTTAGAACTGGGTTTCCATCTGAGCTCTTGATATTCATGCAAGTGGTTCTTTTTTCTCCAAAGGTCTCTAATTTTCCTGTAGCCAGTATGTATCTTACCCCTAGTGGCACATGCTTCTACATCCTTACATTTGTCCTCTAGGCAACCCTGCTCAGCCATTTTTCACTACCTGTCGATCTCATTTTGAGACGTTTGTATTACTTTTTGCCCGCTTCATTGACTGCATTTTTGTATTTTCTCCTTTCATCAATTAAATTCAATATGTCTTTTGTTAGTCAAGGATTTCTATTAGCCCTAGTCTTTTTACCTACTTGATCCTCTATTGCTTTCATTATTTCATCTCTCAAACATACCCATTCTTCTTCTACTATATTTCTTTCCCCCATTCTTGTCAACCGTTCCCTATTGCTCTCCCTGAAACTCTCTACAACCTCTGGTTCTTTCAATTTATCCAGGTCCAATCTCCTTAAATTCAAAGTTTTTGCAGTTTCTGCAGTTTTAATCTACAGTTAATAACCAATAGATTGTAGTCAGAGTCCACATCTGCCCCTGGAAATGTCCTACAATTTAAAACCTTATTCCTAAATCTCTGTTTTACCATTATATAATCTATCTGATACCTTTTAGTATCTCCAGGATTTTTCCATGTATACAATCTTCTTTTATGATTCTTGAACCAAGTGTTGGCTATGATTAAATTATGCTCTGTGCAAAATTCTACCAGACGGCTTCCTCTTTCATTTCTTAGCCCCAATCCATATTCACCTACTATGTTTCCTTCTCTCCCTTTTCCTACTGTCGAATTCCAGTCACCCATGACTATTAAATTTTCGTCTCCCTTCACTATCTGAACAATTTCTTTTATCTCATCATACATTTCATCAATCTCTTCGTCATCTGCGGAGCTATTTGGGATATAAACTTCTACTACTGTAGTAGGCATCGGGTTTGTATCTACACTCCTGGAAATGGAAAAAAGAACACATTGACACCGGTGTGTCAGACCCACCATACTTGCTCCGGACACTGCGAGAGGGCTGTACAAGCAATGATCACACGCATGGCACAGCGGACACACCGGTTGGATGTCGAATGGCGCTAGCTGCGCAACATTTGTGCACCGCCGCCGTCAGTGTCAGCCAGTTTGCCGTGGCATACGGAGCTCCATCGCAGTCTTTAACACTGGTAGCATGCCGCGACAGCGTGGACGTGAACCGTATGTGCAGTTGACGGACTTTGAGCGAGGGCGTATAGTGGGCATGCGGGAGGCCGGGTGGACGTACCACCGAATTGATCAACACGTGGGGCGTGAGGTCTCCACAGTACATCGATGTTGTCGCCAATGGTCGGCGGAAGGTGCACGTGCCCGTCGACCTGGGACCGGACCGCAGCGATGCACGGATGCACGCCAAGACCATAGGATCCTACGCAGTGCCGTAGGGGACCGCACCGCCACTTCCCAGCAAATTAGGGACACTGTTGCTCCTGGGGTATCGGCGAGGACCATTCGCAACCGTCTCCATGAAGCTGGGCTATGGTCCTGCACACCGTTAGGCCGTCTTCCGCTCACGCCCCAACATCGTGCAGCCCGCCTCCAGTGGTGTCGCGACAGGCGTGAATGGAGGGACGAATGGAGACGTGTCGTCTTCAGCGATGAGAGTCGCTTCTGCCTTGGTGCCAATGATGGTCGCATGCGTGTTTGGCGCCGTGCAGGTGAGCGCCACAATCAGGACTGCATACGACCGAGGCACACAGGGCCAACACCCGGCATCATGATGTGGGGAGCGATCTCCTACACTGGCCGTACACCTCTGGTGATCGTCGAGGGGACACTGAATAGTGCACGGTACATCCAAACTGTCATAGAACCCATCGTTCTACCATTCCTAGACCGGCAAAGGAACTCGCTGTTCCAACAGGACAATGCACGTCCGCATGTATCCCGTGCCACCCAACGTGCTCTAGAAGGTGTAAGTCAACTACCCTGGCCAGCAAGATCTCCGGATCTGTCCCCCATTGAGCATGTTTGGGACTGGATGAAGCGTCGTCTCACGCGGTCTGCACGTCCAGCACGAACACTGGTCCATCTGAGGCGCCAGGTGGAAATGGCATGGCAAGCCGTTCCACAGGACTACATCGAGCATCTCTACGATCGTCTCCATGGGAGAATAGCAGCCTGTATTGCTGCGAAAGGTGGATATACACTGTACTAGTGCCGACATTGTGCATGCTCTGTTGCCTGTGTCTATGTGCCTGTGGTTCTGTCAGTGTGATCATGTGATGTATCTGACCCCAGGAATGTGTCAATAAAGTTTCCCCTTCCTGGGACAATGAATTCACGGTGTTCTTATTTGAATTTCCAGGAGTGTATCTTGGCCACAATAATGAGTTCACTATGCTGTTTGTAGTAGCTTACCCGCATTCCTACTTTTTTATTAATTATTAAACCTACGCCTGCAATACCCCTATTTGATTTTGTATTTACAACCCTGTATTCGTCTGACCAGAAGTCTAGTTCATCCTGCCATCGAACTTCACTAATTCCTTTTTTAAATTTTCTAACCTACCTCCTGAGTAGTCCCCTCTCGGAGATCCAAATGGGGGACTATTTTACCTCCGGAATATTTTACGCAAGTGAACGCCATCATCATTTAACCACACAGTAAAGCTGCATGCCCTCGGTAAAAATTACGGCTTTAGTTTCACCTTGCTTTCAGCCGTTCGCAGTTCCAGCACAGTAAGACTGTTTTGGTTTTTGTTGCAAGGCCAGATCAGTCAATCATCCAGATTGTTGCCCCTGCAACTACTAAAAAGGCTTCTGCCCCTCTTCAGGAACCACACGTTTGTGTGGCCTCTCAACAGACACCCCTCCGTTGTGGTAATGAGGATTTAATTTTTCTTCTTTGTCGTTGATATCAACGAATGTCAGCCACCTCTGTATCGTGCCCCCTTACGCTCAGTATCTACGAAAGCAGCCTTAACATTTTGCAGGCACGTTATTTTGGCTTCTTCGGAACTGTCTCCCCCTGTGTCGTATTGCACGGGTTTCCGCCGCACACAGCGGCGCTGTCAGGGGACCTCATGCATGCTCTGTTCCCTGCCCGGTCTCTCATCTGCTCTGTAATCCACTTGCCACACCGTTGTGTCCTTTGATGTGATTACGGCGGGAATCAAATCTCCGTCCTCTATCAAATAAGATGTCCTTGTCAAAGTCAGCCACTTCTCCTCTTGCTCCCCGCTGATCTCTCGCTACAATTGTTCGACTTCCCAACTTCATCAGCTCGTGCGCAAAACATGTCTGTACTGGAAAATAAGTTATCATACCTCTATCACACATCATGTAATTATAAGCTTACAATTCATGCTTTATTATAAATTCATTGGACAAAATATTAGTCTCACAATTAAAATAGTACGCTGGTCATATCGGAGGGCTGCAGACTGGTAATAACTTTGGTTTCAGGCAGACATGCGACCCTCCACTGCTTGCGTCATTCATGGCACTGAAGTGATCTGTATGTGCCAATCGCTTGTACGAAACCAGCGCATTAAGATGAGGTGGAACAGGAAGTCAGAAAGAAGCTACGGTCAAACCTTGAAAGAAGTTATCCGATTTGTTGGTATATTATCGCGGACTGTGCCAATGTGTCTGCAAAGAATGGTGTACCACTTGCAGTCGTTTAACACGGCGTTAGAACAGTGTCCGTGGAAACACGAACCGTTACAGAAGGGAAACACGTGACTATTTGAAACAGCAATCAACATTCTCGTAGTTCGATAGCTCTACAGGATCTAGTCATCAGTGAATGGCTTCAACTGGTGACGGAACAGCTGAAGAAATCTGTGGACACTCTTCCTCGTTCTACTGAAACTATTATCAAGACCAGAGGCTGTGTTACACGACGTCTGCTGGAGGTGGCTAATTTTCTTGTACGGTGCGCTTATTTGGAGTTTACCATGCGATCAGAAAATAACAGAAAAGTTGAACACCACTCGCTCTACACGTGCTGTCAGAAGCACGAGAGCCGGCCTCTGTGACCGAGCGGTTCTAGGCGCTTCAGTCTGGAACCGCGCAACCGCTACGGTCGCAGGTTCGAATCTTGCCTCGGGCATGGATGTGTGTGATGTTCTTAGATTAGTTAGGTTTAAGTAGTTCTAAGTTCTAGGGGACTGATGACCTCAGATGTTAAGTCCCACAGTGCTTAGAGCCATTTGAACGATTTGAGAAGCACGAGATAGTAATCACAAAAACACAGAGCAAGATGTTGACTTTTGCTATCAACAAAAAATTTCGCTAATCCTTTCAGATTTCACTAACAACTCACGCTTGTCTTAGAGTCACTAGCAAGTATTCACCCACCTAGAGAAAAGGGATTGCATCTGCTCATCCTTCACGTCCCGCATATGTTTTCAAACCAAAACTTAAAATATGAACATGCAGATTGCTACGCCACGCTGTATTAGCATAAAGGGGTTCGACAAAGATGTGGAAATATGGTGAAAAATGCGTGCTTGAACAAATACGACCCAATCACATTAATGTGATTGCCTGTCAACCGCTGAATAACCACCTTTTGCAACGCAGCCCGCAGCCAGACGTGCAGGAAGAGTGTCAATGAGGTTCTGTAAGGTACTGACAGAGACATGGAGCCATGCCGACACCAGCGTCGTGGCTAGCTGCGTCAGGTTTCTTGGCTTAGGCTCCATGAAGCTTACGATGCTATCGCGGTGGTCCCACAGATTCTCGGTTGGGTTTAAATCCGGTCAGGGGGCTGGGATGGATTTGGTGGCCAGGGAACTACGGCCAACCCACCCTGTGCTTTTCGAACCATGAGCGTACACTGCGAGCTGTGTGACACTTTACATTGCTCTGCTGGTAAAGTCTGTCGCGCCAGGGAGAAACAAACTGCATGTGGACGTGGCTCCCAAGGATAAATGAATACTTGTGCTGATTCACTATGCCTTCCAGAATGACGAGATCAACCAGGGTACTTCACAAAAACATTCCTCAGAACATAACGCTCCCCCTCCCCCCCCCCCCCCCCCCTCCCACTCCTCCTGACCGGACCCTTGCAATGATTGTAGCGGGGTGTTTACTTTCAGACGTTTCACTCCAATGAAGTAGAAAAAGTGATTCAGCTGAAAAGACTACCTGCCACGTCAGTGGACGTCCAAATGCGGCACTGCTGTGCAAATTCGAGCCTTAGTCGCCGATGGATGCATGAACCAGGCGCCCGCTAAGGAGGCCCAGACGTGACTACGTTCGCTAAACGGTTGCCGCTTGGTTCATCTGGACGGTCAGTTCTCAACATCTGCACCGCTACGGTCGCAGGTTCGAATCCTGCATCGGGCATGGATGTGTGTGATGTACTTAGGTTAGTTAGTTTAAGTAGTTCTAAGTTCTAGGGGACTGATGACTCCAGATGTTAAGTCGCATAGTGCTTAGAGCCATTTGAACCACTTGAACTTCAACCACGGCGGCACGCCAAGTTTACATATTTAGTCGTTACCGAAAGCTGCCACCCTTGGGCCGATAGCAAATGGTCATGCCCGTTTGGAAGTCGGAATGCACTGTTTCTGCGCATCCCTCCGATAAGCTTTGTTTACTTTTCACTGTTAGCCCTGCCCCTTGCCGTTTGTGAGTGGTTGTTGAACGTTGTCGTCGAACATAGGTGGTGGTCACATTCATGGCACTACATTAGAAGCAGATGCTTGCCAAGTCTGCAATTGACGCTGTTCTATTCTCCCAGGAACAACACGTGTGCAGTGTCCTGAATAGATTGCAAGTGATTTCGAACGTGGCTAAACTGTTGCTATCCGTATATGGGTGATTCCGTAACCAGAGAAGCCCAAGTGCTTGGTGTTCCAAGAGGCACCATATCGAACATCTATACGGCATACAGGGCAAGTGGAAAAACGTCACTCTGCTAAGTCACAACCTGGACGAATGTGTGTGTTGGGTTCAAATGGCTCTGAGCACTATGAGACTCAACATCGGAAGTCATCGGTCCCCTAGACTTAGAACTACTTAAACTTAAGGACATCACCCACATCCATGCCTGAGGCAGGATTCGAACCTGCGACTGTAGCAACAGCGCGGTTCCGGACTGGAGCGCCTAGAACGGCCTAGCCACCGCGGCCGGCGAATGTGTATGTTGAGTGATCGTGACAGACAGTCATTGAAGAGGATTGTGACGAAAAAAAGGAGAAACAGCTGCGTAAGTCTCTGCAGAAGTGAATGTTGCACTCGTGAATCCTCTCAGCACCAAAACAACACGAAGGGAGCCCCATAAGCAGGGAATTAAAGGACGAGCTAGAATTTCAAACCCACTAGTCAATACTGCAAATACTCGTAAGAGGAAAACATGGTACTGAATTTCCTTCGAAACATACACTACTGGCCATTAAAATTGCCACACCACGAAGATGACGTGATGCAGACGCGGAATTTAAGCGACAGGAAGAAGATGCTGTGATATGAAAATGATTAGCTTTTCAGAGCATTCACACAAGGGTAGATCGCTATTAGACCCTCCCCCGCCCTTCCTTGCACCCCCGCCCCGCCCCACCCCGCCCGATCCTTCCCCCATTGTCCCTTCAACTTTAACTGCACGAACGACCGCGAAAAGGGTCAAAAATTAATCCGGACATAACGAACACATCTCCACTCGTTGTCGTCCAGTTATTGGTGTTGAAATTTCTACCACCATCAGAAAACGAACAGGTTTCGTGCAAGTCAAGTGCAACCCAATTAGCAAAGCTTTCGGGACCTCCACATGGCAAGCGAGCCGGTACCGAACCGGCTAGTTCTTTACACCACAATAGTGAAGAGAGGAATAAGAGAAATAGAAAGTTAGTGAAATAAAACATTTTAAGGTTTGCGAATAACTTCGTTCCACTCGATAACTATGCCATAACGTTACAACAGCCTCTGAATGCAATCTGTAGAGCTTATTTAGGAAACACACACACACACACACACACACACACACACACACACACACACACACACAAAGAACGAATAAAAAGAGAACGAAGAAGACTCTGAATGGAAATAATGATGTGAGAAGTCGCTAAATAACACAATTTAGAAATATTGCGGAATCTGGAAATGTAGGAAGCCAGTAGTCTGCTCTCACCAAGCAGTACGGGGTATGACGACAAATTTGGCTTCTCTGTCAAACAGCTGTCTGAAAATTATATATTTGTGACAGAACGTTAGTCAGAAGACATTAAATAGTGAATTTAACAAAAAAACTCAGTTCGTATTATAAACATTACTTAGTGCGATAGGACGGTACAAACCTCGAACATGGCTCAAAATAGACTCATACTTCAAATGTCACTGCTCCATCGCCTACTCGGCAAGACGAACATTTTCATGGTAACGAAAATTCATTCTCTCTGTCTCTCAGGAGGACCTACTACGAGGCCGTCGATTTGCTTGGGACGAAGAGGTGCTCGCCTGGGATAAATGTGGCGGTTACTTCTGAAATAATAAACGGCTTACTGACTTTTTATCCATCTGTCTCGTTTTCATTTGACTGTTCCTTCCTGTCTGACGATAATCGCGCTCGACCTCCCATCAACTGAGTGCTGATGAGAGGGATGTGCACTTCTGGAACTATGCCTAGGCCAAGAGTTGATGTTTTCTGTCAGGGGACTTGCATTCACATTGTTCATCTATTGTATGGTCCACAACTCATCATCTAAAACTTACGAAGCCTGCCAAGAAGTCTCATAGCGCAGAAAAAGTAGTCAATCGTCAATTTACTCAGCGTGTGTACTTTTGTGTCTTCCTTACTGTTTATAGTATAATTTGAAACAGAATTACTTACTCAGTTCGGTCGAAAACTGTGATTTCTGTGCAATATATGGACCAGTCAACACTAAGAATCACAACTAGGCATGCAAACGTAATACGACATTTTTTTCGGAATAAATTTACGATGTGTATAAAAAGGGAGAGAGAAACTCAGGTAGTCGTGGGCCTGTCGTATGAAAGTGTGGGTATTTTGCTGTACCAATTTATGAAATATCCTGAGGGAGAAAACCCTGTCGTTCCAGCTGCATTTAATAATGATGTTATTTTAGGAGATATGAATATTGCTAGAGCGTCCTGGAAAGTAATGCATCCGAATTTTTTTATTCTGTTCTCAATATCAATTGAGGTATTTCATGTCCAGCGTATTACTGCGCCGATTTCCCTCTGCTTGTAGGGAGCTGCGAATCGTACGTGTAACGCGGCGGTTTTTAATGTCCTCAGAAAACTGAAAGCACGTATTCGAAGAGTTAGTTCACATGTGGAGCACCGTCTCCTTCAGCACGATAGTGCCACACCACATACGACCGTTGCGACATCTGCAACGATCCGCCGCCTTGGGTTCTGTGCATCATCGATCACCCTCCATACAGTCGCGACTTGATACCATCAGATTTTCATCCGTTTCCAAAGCTTAAAGAAGACCTTCGAAGACCTAACTTTGATAATGATGAAGCGGTGCAAGCAGAGGTGCGGTTGTGGCCCCATCAACAAAGTCAAACATTCTGCAGTGGCGGTATCAACAGACTGATCTCTCGTCGGGAGAAGTGTGTTCGCCGCCAGTGTGACTATGTTGAGAAATTAATATCTAGACGTGAAGACTAAAGGTACAGAACATTAATAAAGTTAGTTTTATTTAAAATACTTCAAGAGTTTTCACATAAAAAAATTCGAAGGCATTACTTTTCAGCAAGACTTCGCATGAATATAATGCATGAAGTTACACAGCCAAATCCACAGCGAACGCATTTGAAGTCTGCTCTTTGGTGTCACTGCCAGACACCACACTTGCTAGGTGTAGCCTTTAAATCGGCCGCGGTCCGGTAGTATACGTCGGACCCGCGTGTCGCCACTATCAGTGATTGCAGACCAAGCGCCGCCACACGGCAGGTCAAGAGAGACTTCCTAGCACTCGCCCCAGTTGTACAGCCGACTTTGTTAGCGATGGTTCACTGACTAAATACGCTCTCATTTGCCGAGACGATAGTTAGCATAGCCTTCAGCTACGTTATTTGCTACGACCTAGCAAGGCGTCATTATCAGTTACTATTGATATTGTGAACTATGTACCGTCAAGAGCGACGTTCATCATTAATGGATTAAAGTTAAGTATTCCACCAGATACGTCCGTTGTTTCTAAATTCTAATTTCCTTGTCCTGTTCCAGACCTCACGACAGCCTGCGTGAGCTAAATCGCGTGCCTGGCCTCCTCTAGTAACACGGTGTTGGCTCTCCTGCCAACCACAACATGCTGCTCGCATGCTGTGGCGGAAATTGTTGTCATGGCGACAGTGACGTCAGCTCACCAACAGGCCCAAGCTCGTTCCCGGTAGGATCATTTCTGGTTTGGTGCGCAGCGAAAAGGAGAACTCTAATTCCGTGAATACCCCGCTCTCGCTCTACAACCTCCGCCATTTTCCCGGCCGTATTACTGCGTATTACTTCATTAACGCAGTTACAACACTACATTCTTTGTTCGCTATCGAGTATTTAAAAAACATGCACCTCAGCTTGATGTTGTTGACGTATCAAATCAACACACCAATTCTTTTAGTTATGTAGTGATATAAATGTCTTTTTTTATTATTCGACTCAGTACCTCTTCATTAATTATTCAATCTGCCCATTTGATTTTTAGCATTTTTATGCAGCACCATAGTTCAGTAGCTTAGATTATCTTCTTCTCTTTATCGCCCGCTGCTAGTCCCCAGATAAATACCATCACAAAGTATTTTTCAATACTTAATTTTATTTCAGCCTTAACAGATTTCTGTTTTCAGGAATGTTTTTCTCGCTGTTGACATTGTGAATCTTCTATCCTCCTTTCGTCGCCCATCGTTAGTTATTTTGGTGACCAAACACAAAAATCATCTACCTATTTTAATGACTCATGATTTAATTCGATTACATTTCACCACCCTTGTTATTCTTTTGTTCAAAAATGCTTCATATGGCTCTGAGCACTATTGGACTTAACATCTGAGGTCATCACTCCCCTAGAACTACTTAAATCTAACTAGCCCACACACATCCATGCCCGAGGCAGGATTCGAATCTGCGACCATAGCGGTAACGCGGTTCCACACGGAAGCGCCTAGAACCGCTCGGCCACATCGACCGGCTATTCTTTTGTTGATATACATCATTCAAAACACTATCCAATCCACAGTCTGATAGAATTACAGTTTTACCGTCAAACCGCGAAGTTTTTATTTCTTATTCCCTTGTCACAGATATTTCTAAATGCAATACAGATTATGTCAGTGAAAGGCTCACACAAATTATTTAATGGCTCAACTAGTTTCGATTGTTTGATCATTATCAATATACCATAAATACTTCTTGGCCGATGGCTGCGCCAGAACATGCTAGGAGTCAACATTTCGAATACGCTCTTATTAAAGGACTGGTAGAAATTTTTTGTTTAATGTGATGCGCTAGCTGATGCTCTCTGTCAATAACATAGAAAATACTAACAACTTATTATCCGCTGTAAATTTATTATGACTCGTAAATTTATTATGATTACGTTTATACGTCTAGTTGTGATTCTGAGTATTGACTAGTATTGCACAGTAGTTACAGTTTTTAACGTAATTGGGTAAATAATTCTGTTTGAAATTATAGTACAAAAAGTAGCAAAAATACGAAAATATACAACCTGAATGAACTTTGATGTGATAGAATTATGTATATATTCTGTGCTGCGAGATCTCTTGTCAGATCTTGTTAATTTTAGATGGTGAGTTATGGATTATATAATATGTAGCCATTGTGAGTTCATGACCCTTCAACAGAAAGCCTTAACTCTCGGTCAAGCCATAGTTCAAAAAGTGCACCTCCGTCTTAACAGTACTAAATACTTTCTCAGTACTATTGAAATCAGTTGATGGGAGATCGTGGGCGATTATGGTATCTTGTTGTCCTTAGTATTTTCATCAGACATTAACGGACAGTCAAATTCAAACGAGACAGATGGAAAACAAGTAAGAAAATTATTTATTATTTCAGGAGTAATCGCCATAAATATTAATACGACGGGCGTTACATAAGTAATGAAACACATTTTTTTCTGAAAGCAGGTTCGATACACCACATTATCACCCACTATTTTGTCTCAAAACGCTACTTTACAACATCGTTCAATCCAACGGCCTTATGCCACCTTACTAGGAGGGCCAGAATGGGCACGTGGTACCACCCTACTGGTCGACGTTCGAGCCAACGTCTTGCTGCATCAAAAGTTGGCACGATTAGCCTCACAATGCGCGAGCAATTCCGCACAGATGGTCCTTTGCTGCTCTTTATAGTCCTCTGTTACGCGGCGAGGAACCCAACGGCCACACACCTTATAGTACCCCAACTGGTGGGCGAGTATGTCAGCACTACCAACAGACACTCCAGTTGTGCAGCGAGGTGTTGGAGTGTCATCCGTCGATCACCTCGAATGAGACTGTCTGCACGCCCCAACACTGCAGGAGTCGTAACTGTGTGTGGCCGGCCTGATCACAAGAGTTTGTACAGATTTGCGCGGCCTTGTTATGAGCCGGCCGTGTTGGCAGAGCGGTTCTAAGAGCTACAGTCTGGAACCGCGAGACCGTTACGGTCGCAGGTTCGAATCCTGCCTCGGGCATGGACGTGTGTGATGTCTTTAGGTTAGTTAGGTTTAAGTAGTTCTAACCTCAGAAGTTAAGTCCCATAGTGCTCAGAGCCATTTGAACCATTTTGAACCCCCTATGATACAAGATGATCAACGGCTTGATGGAAAAAACATTTGTGGTTGCCTAAGGGATCATGATTGTACCCAGGAATGCATCTGTTCGTCAGAAGAAAACCGATGGCCATGAATTCCTTCAGGGCGCCAAAAATATGGAAATTTCATCGGAAGAGGTCGGGACTGCAAGGAGGATGTGTAAGGGCTTCCCAGTGAAACTTGTGCAGCGTAGTAGAAACCACCTTGACAAAATGTGACCCCACTGCGGACTAAGAGGTGCACGCCCGGGTACAATCACGTTTCAGTGGGCAACCGCGAACACGTTTGCGCGAAGGTACTGACCCTCTTGCCTCACAGTGGGATAAATGTATTATCAGTTAATAGAGATTAAGTTTGAAATAGTAAACAGTTTGTAAGCTTATATCCACAAGCATTGCTGCTATGGATAGTGCGAGAGCACGTCTTGCTAACGGTTGGCGCCAAGTGATGAGGAGTGTGTGGTTGGCACTCTAAGGCAACGGAACCGCAGAACTTTTGGGTCGCCAAAGAAATTTATAAGAATTGTGTCAAAAGTAGTATAATCGATGTGCAGTCGTTAGTGCACACCACCCGAAGGCAGCAGTAGCTCGAAAAAATAGTGAATTGAGTCAAAACGCGTGAAATACGAACTGACGTTGCCGCGCACCTCCCGCGCCTCGCTAAGGCAGGTCTTGATTAACTACATGGCACGAACGTCGCCTTTTGGGTGTGAATGTGACCTCTAGAATAACATTGTTCAGAGTGTGAGCAGTGGACCCCTGTAAAGTGCACAAATTTTAATAATAATAAGTTCTTCCAGATTCGTGTGACGTCATTCGGTAGTGAAACATCCCTCCCCCGCTCTCGCCAACCCTCTCCATTCCCCCTATACTTATTTTGAACATTGCAAGGACGTTCCATCATCGTTGCAATACAGTACTACGAGGGACGAAACGAACGTAGTCTGAACAGTGCAAAGCGAGTGAGAAGTAGGCATACATACTATTTACGGGGTGGTCCATTGATCGTGACCGGGCCAAATATCTCACGAAATAAGCGTCAAACGAAAAATCTACAAAGAACGAAACTCGTCTAGCTTGAAGGTGGAAACCAGATGGCGCTATGGTGGGCCCGCTAGATGGCGCTCCCATAGTCGGACGGATATCAACTGCGTTTTTTTAAAAATAGGAACAACCATTTTTTGCGACATGTTTGTGTAGTAAGTAAAGAAATGTGAATGTTTTAGTTGGACCACTTTTTTCGCTTTGTGATAGATGGCGCTGTAATAGTCACAAATATATGGCTCACAATTTTAGACTACCAGTTGTTCACAGGTAGGTTTTTCAAATTAAAATACAGAACGTAGGTACGTTTGAACATTTTATTTCGGTTGTTCCAATGTGATACATGCACCTTTGTGAACGTATCATTTCTGACAACGCATGCTGTTACAGCGTGATTGCCTGTAAATACCACATTAATGCAATAAATGCTCAAAATGATGTCCGTCAACCTCAGTGCATTTGGCAATACGTGTAACGACATTCCTCTCAACAGCGAGTAGTTCGCCTTCCGTAATGTTCGCACATACATTGACAATGCGCTGACGCATGGTGTCAGGCGTTGTCGGTGGATCACGATAGCAAATACCCTTCAACTTTCCCCACAGAAAGAAATCCAGGGACTTCAGATCCGGCGAACATGCGGGCCAGGATATGGTGCTTCGAAGACCAATCCACCTGTCACGAAATATGCTATTCAATACCGCTTCAGCCGCACGCGAGCTATGTGGCGGACATCCATCATGTTGGAAGAACATCGCCATTCTGTCATGCAGTGAAACATTTTTTAGTAACATCGGTAGAACACTGCGTAGGAAATCAGCATTTATTGCACCATTTAGATTTCCATCGATAAAATGGGGGCCAATTATCCTTCCTCCAATAATGCCGCACCATACATTAACCCGGCAAGGTCGCAATGTTCCACTTGTCGCAGCCATCGTGGATTTTCCGTTGCCCAATAGTGCACATTATGCCGCTTTACGTTACCGCTGTTGGTGAATGACTCTTCGTCGCTAAATAGAACGCGTGCTAAAAATCTGTCATCGTCCCGTAATTTCTCTTGTGCCCAATGGCAGAACTGTACACGACGTTCAAAGTCGACGCCATGCAATTCCTACTGCATAGAAATATGGTACGGGTGCAATCGATGTTGGTGTAGCATTCTCAACACCGACGTTTTAGAGATTCTCGATTTTGGCGCAATGTGTCTGCTACTGGTGTGCGGATTTGCCGAGACAGCAGGAAAAACACCTAGTTGGGCATCATCATTTGTTGCAGGTCGTGGTTGACGTATCACATGTGGCTAAACACTTCCTGTTTCCTTAAATAACGTAACTATCCGGCGAACGGTCCAAACACTTGGATTATGTCGTCTAGGATACCGAGTAGCAAACATAGCACACGTCCGTTGGGAATTTATATCACAATAGCC
Source organism: Schistocerca gregaria (assembly GCF_023897955.1). Lineage (NCBI taxonomy): Eukaryota > Metazoa > Arthropoda > Insecta > Orthoptera > Acrididae > Schistocerca > Schistocerca gregaria. Next base: position 595,536,471 of record NC_064922.1, read on the forward strand.
AGACATCGGCCTTTTCCGCAATTGGTAAACGGTCCATTTTAACATGGGTAATGTATCACGAAGCAAATACCGTCCGCACTGGCGGAATGTTACGTGATACCACGTAGTTATAAGTTTGTTACTGTTACAGCGCCATCTATCACAAAGCGAAAAAAGTGGTCCAACTAAAACATTCATATTTCTTTACGTACTACACGAATATGTAATAAAAATGGAGGTTCCTATTTAAAAAAACGCAGTTGATATCCGTTTGACCTATGGCAGCGCCATCTAACGGGCCAACTATAGCGCCATCTGGCTTCCCTCTTCAAGCTACACGAGTTTCGTGAGATATTTTCGGCCGGTCACTATCAACGGAACACTCTCAACCCCAATGGAACGTACGTTCGCTTACAAGTTTACATTTTGGCAAGTGTCTCGTTTTGACTTGACAGCCCTTTATAGTTGTTTTATCCTGCGACTAGTGTGTGTGCATGCGTCGAGTGTGGTGTCGCCGGGCGTACGTGTGTCAATCGGCATCCAACTGTATCAGCGCTGGCCGGCCGCTGGATGCCGCCTGTGGGAGACGCGCGAGCGGTGAGGTCTCCACCGCACCATTTACCGGTGACTCATTCATATGCATGGGCGGAGCAGTGTTCACTGGCCTTGATGATGATGATGATGTTTGGTTCGTGAGGCGCTCAACAGCGCGGTCATCAGCGCCCGTATACAGTCCCAATTTTTACCGCAGCCCAATTTTTTTACACAGTCCAATCGAGCCACGGTCACGAAATATGATGATAATGATGATGATGATGATGAAATGATGAGGACAATTCAAACACCCAGTGTCCGGACAGAGATATTCCTCAACCCGGCCGGGAATCGAATCAGGGGCAGCAACGCTAGCTGCTAGACCACGAGCTGTGGACACACTGTGCCGTTCACGTGAGTATACTGTGTCTTGTGATTCTTGAGTTTCTCCCGGCGTATTTGATAGTCAAAATATCCACGGGTGTACTGCCGGTCTATAGTGTCCAACGGGCACAATATTTCGGCGATCAAACATGTCGCCATCATCAGGTGAACTGACGGACTGAGCTCCTGTGAACGTGCCGGCACGGAGATCCGTACGCTATGGCTGCTCAGGGGGAACTGGGTTCGGTCGCGGCGGCGGCCGATTTAAATACCCTCCGCCCGCGGCGCGCTCCCTCCGCCGTCCGCGCCCCGCGCCACGGTAGCGCGGTGGAACAGATTGCGACGGCGGCTGAGATGACGTCGGTGTGATGGCTCTGTCCGCCGTGGTCGTCACAACTATGCGTTTGCTCGATTTACTCTTGATTAACCCAATCGCTGGTTCCCAAGCATTGCTAAGATTATAGCCACAGTCACGGTTTGTGAGGTCGTCATTGGTGCGAATTTCGATGGCCTCTCTAACAACGCTGTTCCAGTATCTCCACGTCTGTACCAGAATCCTCGTGCGGTCATACTCCATAGCGTGATTTTCCGACAAACAATGTTCAGCGACCGCCGACTTGCTCCGATACATCAGTCGAGTGTGCCTCTGGTGTTCACGGCATCGATCCTCGACGGTACGCATCGTCTGACCAATATACGACTTGCCACGTTGACACGGAATCTGGTACACGCCGGCCTTCCTCAAACCGAGGTCATCTTTGGCGCTCCCCACCAGTGCACGAGTTTTATTCGGAGGACAAAACACAGTTCCGACCCGGTGTTTCTTCAGAATGCGGGCGATTTTCCCCGAGAGTGCGCCTGTGTATGGAATAAATGCAGTGCCTACCTCCTCCCTCGTGACTTCATCCATCTCAACAGGTTGTGCTGCAGTGGTTGGGCGGAGAGCACGTTGGATCTGCCACTCTGAGTACCCATTTTTTCGAAACACAGTTCTCAGATGTTCCAATTCCTGGGGTAGACTCTCTGTGTCAGAGATAGTGCGCGCCCTATGTACTAGAGTTTTAAGTACCCCATTCCTCTGTGAAGGGTGGTGGCAGCTGTCTGCGTGCAAATACAGATCAGTGTGTGTTGTCTTTCGATACACCCCATGACCTAGGGTTGTAGTTGAGTGCTTCATGAATAAAGCCAAATTTGAATTATTTTGTACTGCATAGTTACAACACTATTGGCGACGAGTTTGGAATAGTTTCCACGTTTGCATTCTTTACAGCGGTTTCATCATGTTTATTATGGATGCCCGCTACAGGCCTTGACTAAACAGCTTACTTCGGCTGTCCCCACCTCGTCGGCTCCCGTTAACTGAAAGGGAACCACTCCACCGGTCAATCCACCCGCGTTCTCTCCGTATGATAATTCATCCGAGAGTTGGGACGCTTACGAAAACACACTCAGACGGCATTTTTTGGCTTTCGGTGTGACAGACTCGAATTTGTGTAAAGACTTGTACCTCTGGTGGATTCTATCTAAGGTGAATAACTTAATGTGTCAACTTGCCTCTTTACAAGAACCGGCACCCTTACTTTTGACCATATGTGCTATTTGTCCAACTATTATCGCAAGCAAACGCATGTCATAGCGGCGCTAGTTGAGTTCTTCTGATGACGCAAGAAACAAAACCCGTTATACAGGGCCTGGGCAGCCCAACTTCACGGCCTTAGCCGTAAGTGTCAATTCGTCACTGATGCCCATAATTACTCTTGTGCAGACTCTATGGTGTGCAACGCAATTATCTGCTTGGCTCCGAACAAGGAATGCGCCAGAAGGCTTTACTCTGTGAATACTCCCGTTGGCTCAAGTTTTGCATGTAGCACAATCTTTTTAGTTTCTCGGGCAGTGGTTGACAAACTGAAGCGTGGTGCGATCTGGCAGTCGTGTCACAAGATGTGCCCACTAGGACGACAGATAGCTTGCACGGGTAAGCGGACGTGGCGGCGGCAGACACGCGGGCCCGGCGCTGAGCTGACCGAGGCCGGGCAAAGCGGCCGCAGCCGCAACGGCAACCTCCACAAATCCAGCGTCAGCGTTATCTCTTTCCATCTTATCCTTTCTGTTTCGTCCAGCACGAACATTCGGAATGCCCTAAACGCGGAGCCACTTGGAATTTTTGCTGGAAGAAAGGCCACATCGCTTCTCTGTGTCCTTCATCGACGATTACCCGGGATATGGAAAATCCGCTCAGTCCGGAACCGCGCGACCGCTACGGTCGCAGGTTCGAATCCTGCCTCGGGCATGGATGTGTGTGATGTCCTTAGGTTAGTTAGGTTTAAGTAGTTCTAAGTTCTAGGGGACTGATGACCACAGATGTTAAGTCCCATAGTGCTCAGAGCCATTTGAACCATTTTTTTGATATGGAAATTGATGTAAACAGTATCACTCCAATGCTCTTGATTTCTCCCAAATTGTTTATCGAGTTAAATGATCCGGATACAGGTCGATACAAGTGCTACAGCGACGTGAAGGAATGTGAGTTTAGGCTCCCCGCTGTTGACACCGGTCACGTGGAAGCTGGCCAGTTATAATAAACAGAACATTGTGCTGTTGGGACAATTTACGGCATCTGACTCATACATGTCAATGGTTCGCTCAGTTACATTTTCAGTGGTTGCTGATCCCAGTGTTGAGAACTTCTTCGGGATGGAGGCATTTCAAGCGTTTGGATTTTCTGTCACCGACGCCGTTCATCTTGCTTCCGATCAGGAACCCTATTCCCAGTTGGAGACACTGTGTGAGGAGTTTTCGGAAGGCACATGGTGCGATACGAAATTTTCCGATCATATTTCTTTGAAATCCACGCCTCATCCTCGTTTTTGACGTGCACGTCCTATTCCTGTCGCCGTAAAGATTAACTGAAAGCGGAACTAACAGACACCAATCTCTAGGCGTGGACCAACTGTTGTGGCTAGTGAATGGTCGTCTCCGCTCGCTGTAGTTCGGAAACCGTAGGGGACTTCATTACTACTGTCAATGCACAGTCAATCTTGGATACGTATCCAGCCCACGCCAGCAGGAACTGTTAGCGAAATTGTCGGGTAGCCAGTACCTTCTAAAACTGATCTGTCTAAAGAGTATCTGCAGGTTTCTGCGGACGAAGATTCTCAGCGAGTTCTGGTTCTTAATACTCCTTTTGATCTCTGTCAACATTTGCGCCCTCGTTTTGGTGTGGTTAGCGCCCCTGCTATTTTCTAACCTCTTTTTTGAGCGTTTCCCGTGTTGAATTAATTGTCTGGATGATATTGTTGTCACGGGCTCCTTCCTCCACAGCTGATCACTTGCAAAATTTGCGGACAATGTTTTCTGTCTTGCAGTCCACGAGTTTACGGTATAAACTCGCAAAATCATTTTTTGAGCCTTCTATTATTTATTTAGTGATCGATGTCTCGCGGGCTCAGTTTCGTCCTCTGCCAGAACACATATCCACGTTTACGGTCCTTTGTTTTGCTATTTCTCTTCGGACCAGCGCATAGTTTTGGCGACTCACACCTCACAGTATGACCTCATCGCGGTCCTAATGCACCGATATGCCGAGGGCTCTGAACGACCTGTTGCTTTTACCTCTAAATCTCTCACTGCGGCCCAGCAGCGTCACTCTCAGGCGGATAAAGAGGTTATTGCCAGCATCTATGCTCTCAAGAAATTTCGGGGCTTTTTGTATGGTTCCATGTTTTACCTTATTACTAACCATAAACCCTTGGTTTCCCTGTTTAACCCTCGCACCCCCTTGTCTGACACGGTAGCACACCGTCTCCAACGCTCAGCGCTGTTACCGTCCTGCTACAATTATGAAATCCATTTTCGACCCACGTCTAAACATCTCATGCGGACACCTTATCTCATCTTCCTTTGAGACCTGTTCCCACTGATCGTGAAGAACTACTTTGCTCCCATCTTGACACTGAAACGCAGGCTGCGCTCGAGGGTTTGCCAAGTACAAGCTCGGGCAAAGCGGCTGCCATTGCCGCCAACCTCGTTCCCCACCGGGTAGTTCGGTTTGTTCAACAGGGCTGGCCAGATAAACCGCCGAGTCAGGCTTCGAGACCTCTGTGCGACTAATTTTCGTTACGGCATCTTCTTTCTGTTTTTGGCGGTGCTTTGCTGTTGTCTACAGAAGACCTCTCCCCCAGGGCATTCTCACTGCGCTACGGCGCGAGGTTCTACACCTTCGCCACCACGACCACTGCGCAGTTTCTCTCACTAAACTGTTAGCTGGGCCACACGTTTCTTGGTCAGGGATTGATGGCGAAATTGTCCATTTTGTTGCGGCTTGTGAGCAGTGCGCCCGACAACAAGCGGCTCCCAGGGAGTCTCTGTCCCCCTGGCCTGCTCTATGCCAGCCGTGGGAACGCATTTACGCAGACGTTGCAGCTCCTTTATTGAATTCCTGCTGGGTCTTGCTTGTGGATGCATTTTGCCGGTTTCCTTACATTCTCCGATATGAATCGACATCAGCTGGGGTCACAATTAGTTTTATTTTGAGGGTTTTTTTCTATAGAGAAGTTGCCTTGCACCTTAGTTTCCGATAATGAGCCCAATTCGTTTCTCACACCTCTCAACTGTTTTGTTCTTGTCCCGGCATTCGTCATGTTACGGCGCTGTCATTCAGTCGACCAAATGGCGAGGCAGAATGACTAGTGCGTACATTCAAGACCTAAATGAAAAGGTTTGTTGTGGATTTTTCGCCTGTCGTCGCCCCTATCACTTCACGCCTATGGGGGAGCGGTACTCGGCTGAGATGCTTCACGGCGGGCATCACACATGTTCCTCCACCTTCTGCCGCGATCAGATTCGTCCAGCCGCTTCGCACTGGGCTTGGTCGCTGGCCCAAGTGGATAGTGGCTACTGTTATCCGCAGTCGGGGTTGCCGTCTGTGTGATGCCCGTGGCGTGCCGCCTTGACCAGACGTGCACCCACTGTCACCGGAAGCTCCCGGTTTGCGGCTGTGTGCCCCATCGCCGCGGCCTGCCCCACTGTGCTCTGCCTCGAGCCCGTCGTCTCCTGCTGCGGAGGCGCCCCCCTCCCACTGGCTGCCTCCTGCCGGTGTGGCATTCTGGGTTCCAGCTTCCTGGCCTTGGGTCCGTTGCTGCAGTTCTGGTCTGGCCGCCTCCACCGGCCCCCCTTGTCCATCAGATCAGCCGTCGTCGCTGATGGGTTTAGTCTCCCCCCCCCTATCCCCCCCTTCCCAACCCCGCCTCCACGCTGGGACCTGCCTGCTGATGACGTCGAGCTGGCGTCAGCACCCTCCTCTTCGGTGCTGTCGTCGAGCGCCGCGCGCGCCCCTCGGCCTCGGGAGAGCCCGCGTTCCTGCGCCTTATGGTCTTTTGCTCCTGTGCCCGCCCGGCACATCGTCCCGCCCCCTCCGTCGGCGGATGTGTCTTTTGTCAGGCCACCAGGGTCTCCTCTGTCACCTGAGCGTCCACTTTGCAGTTGGGAAATGTGATATGTCCTGCAAACTACTGTGTGCGCGCCGAGTGTGGTGTCGCCGAGCGTGCATGTTCGAATCGGCCGCCAATTGTATCACCGAGGGCCGGTCACTGAAGGCCGCTTGTGGGATCCGTGGACGCTACGACGTCTGCATCGCGCTATCTGTTGGTGTATCACACATACACTACTGGCCATTAAAATTGCTACACCAAGAAAAAATGCATCTGATAAACGGGTATTCATTGGAAAAATATATTATACTAGAAATGACATGTGATTACATTTCCACACAATTTGGGTGCATAGATCCTGAGAAATTAGTACCCAGAACAACCACCTCTGACCGTAATAACGGCCTTGATACGCCTGGGTATTGAGTCAAACAGAGCTCGGATGGCGTGTACAGGTGCAGCTGCCCATGCAGCTTCAACACGATGCCACAGTTCATCAAGAGTAGTGACTCGCGTATTGTGACGAACCAGTTGCTCGGCCACCATTGACCAGACGTTTTCAGTTGATTAGAGATCTGGAGAATGTGCTGGCCAGAGCAGCAGTCGAACATTTTTATATCCAGAAAGGCCCGTACAGGACCTGCAAACATGCAGTCGTGCATTATCCTGCTGAAATGTAGGGTTTCGCAGGGATCAAATGAAGGGGCGAGCGACGGGTCGTAACACCTCTAAAATGTAACGTACACTGTTCAAAGTGCCGTCAATGCGAACAAGAGGTAACCGAGACGTGTAATCAATGGCACCCCATACCATCACGCCCTAGTAATACGCCAGTATGGCGATGAAGAATACACGCTTCCAGTGTGCGTTCACCGCGATGTCGCCAAACACAAATGCGACCATTACGATGCTTTAAACAGAACCTGGATTCATCCGAACAAATGACGTTTTGCCATTCGTGCATCCAGGTTCGGCGTTCAGTACACCATCGCAGGCGCTCCTGTATGTGATGCAGCGTCAAGGGCAACCGCAGCCATGGTCTCCGAGCTGATAGTCCATGCTGCTGCAAACGTCGTCGAACTGTTCGTGCAGATGGTCGTTGTCTTGCGAACGTCTCCATCTGTTGACTCAGGGATGGAGACGTGGCTGCACGATCCGTTACAGCCATGCGGATGCCTGCCATCTCGACTGCTAGTGGTACGTGGCTGTTGGGATCCAGCACGACGTTCCGTATTACCCTCCTGAACCCACCGATTCCATATTCTGCTAACAGTCATTGGATCTTGACCACGTTGGTACGCATTTGTCCTCCTTACACGAGGCATCACAACAACGCTTCACCAGGCAATGCCGGTCAACTGTTGGTTGTGTATGAGAAATGGCTTGGAAACTTTCCTCATGTCGGCACGTTGTAGATGTCGTCACCTGCGCCAACCTTGTGTGAATGCTATGAAAAGCATTGCATATACAGCATCTTCTTCCTGTGGGTTAAATTTCGCGTCTGTAGCACGTCGTCTTCGTGGTGTAGTAATTTTAATGGCCAGTAGTGTATATAAGCGCAGATCAGCGCTAACTGGCTCCTCTTCTCTGTACTTCCAAGGTGCCGTTCACATCAATATACTCACGGGAGTTTGTTTTCCATTGTATTTGAGAGCTTCGAGAAGCAAGCGATATTTGGATTACTTTGTACCGGTCTCGCGTAATACACAGTTACAACAATTATGTCACACAGAGCACAGCACTGTTTCAGTATCTTGTTGAATGAACAGGTCTTCATCAAAAATCGCTCTGAGCACTATGGGACTTAACACCTACGGTCATTAGTCCTCTAGAACTTAGAAGTACTTAAACCTGACTAAGCTAAGGACACCACACAACACCCAGTCATCACGAGGCAGGAAAATCCCTGACCACGCCGGCAATCGAACCCGGTAACCCGGGCGGGGGAAGCGAGAACGCTACCGCACGACCAGTTCTTCATCCAAGTGCTCCTGCCGAACGATAATATGCACGAAAGCCTTCGCCCGTTCGTCTAAGAGCGATAATAGCCTACATTCCATCACAGGTAAATGGGAATATACGAGTATGTCTACACCAGACTGACTGTACTACATAGACCCAATGAATGACTGGCGTTTCGATGCATCATGTCTTGAGAGAGCTGTGCGTCAATACTTACCGTGAGTCATGAGCCTAAGCGACTAGTTCCATGTCCCAACATGCCTGTTTCTGTGCCCTTTGTAATGTCAGTGACCTGGTATGATGGTAATAGATAATAGAGGATGTTGTGAATGAAGCCTGCCCTCTGTATGCCCCAATTTTTCTTCAGCATTGACTGACTGGTCGCAGGCACTGCCACCTCTGTCTCGTTTGATTCTGACCAGCCGGCATCTGCCTCTTGCTGACCACGACAGTTGACGTTAGCGGTGACGATTCTCCCGGACTATAGATACTTACGCGCTGGCGTTTGTGAAAAGTTGTGCCTACACGATCTTCCGCATGCAGTGTTTCATTTGATCTGCCCTCGATAAAACGTGATATGATCTCGTGTCTTCGTCACCTTGTGGGTGAGTATCGCTGGAGCAATCAGATCAAATTCTGGCAAGATCAACGCAGTTACCACGTTCAACTGTTATATTTGTCGAGGCAGCAGAGGTCCTATTTTAGTAACGTGACAGATACAACTATTTCAGGTGCCTGTCACTGTAAATGCTAAAGAGCTGAAACCAATAAACCATTTTATATTTTTTGATCTCTGAACAAGCGTAGAAATACGTTAAAAACTATGTGCTAAACTATTGAAATGATATTTTTTTTTTACAAAAGTAGGAGGTATGTTATGTTGAATGGTGCTATCTGTATAATTATTCTGTTACGGTATCAAGTTACGAGTCAAAACCTTACCGCCAATATACTCTCACTCTGTCTCACTGTTGACGAAGTTACATTTTCAAATATGCTTACAAGTACAAATAAGGGGAACATTTTGATAAAAGCGTGAATAAATGAAGAAACCGCGGCACTGTCACACTGAAATATCATAGGAATTATATTCTGACTGGAAAAAAAGAACAAGGAAATAATACATGAGTGGATGTACGGAACTCCAGAATTAGGAAAAAAATGTTCAGATGTGTGTGAAATCTTATGGGACTTAACTGCTAAGGTCATTAGTCCCTAAGCTTACAAACTACTTAACGTAAATTATCCTAAGGACAAACACACGCACCCATGCCAGAGGGAGGACTCGAACCTCCGCCAGTACCAGCCGCATAGTCCATGACTGCAGCGCCTAAGACCGTCGGCTAACCCCGCGCGGTCTGCAGAATTAGAGCAGTTTTTCCAATACGGCTTTCGGAAAACATATGTGAATAAATTTGTGGAGCATCCGCGTCCTATCTCGATACAAAGAGCGAGTAAAACGAAGTCTTAGAACCCTAAAAGCCATTTATAGACCTAGTAAAGAATGTAACAAGTTTAATGCCCTATTGACGATGAGACCATTAGAGGCGGGTCACAGTATCCGATGGAGCAAGAATAGAGCAGGACATAAGCTTTGCCTCTACCAAAGGAAAGATCCGAGCAGTCCGTTAAATAATTTTTGGAAACCCCGGAGCACACATACATAAGACTGATACTAATTAAGGAAGTAATTTTAAGAATTATTGTAGCTGAGAACTTGAGCAGATTCAGAATACAGTTTTACAGTTTAATTTTCAAAATATTAATGATGATGTCTCACAGTCTGCATTTACGTTCTAGTTATTCACTAATTTCATATTCTAGAGATAATGAAGTGCAAAAAAAGTCAGTATGCAAAGACGCAGTTTCCCCGCTTTCATTGTCATTTTTAATCCTGAGAGATGTACAGCTGATGATTACGACTCTCTCTCCCTTTTGGTGCCATTAAAGCTTAGTAACTAATAAAAGCCTGCTGAGCCTTTGAAATTTACCGCCGCTCTCATTAAACTGACATTCTTGTGTGCCTAGGTTGTTGCTAAACTTGTTATGCCGCGCGGTTAGAGGCGCCATGTCACTTATTGCGCGGCCCCTCCCGCCGGAGGTTCGAGCCGTCCCTCGGGCATGGGTGTGCGTGTTGTTCTTAGCGTAAGTTAGTTTAAGGAGTGTAAGTCTAGGGGTCGAGGACCTCAGGAGTTTGGTCCTTTAGGAATTCACACACATTTGAACATTTTTTTCAAACTTGTTATACGTTACCCCGAAATATTTGAAGCAGAATCATCTCTAATTACTTGTCAGATTTTCTTATGTTAATTGTAGATAACAATGTAAGTAACATGTTACGTTTACAAGAACACCTTTATCCTAATACAAAAATGATATGACTGGTCATGGATATTTTCTTTCTATCATAAGATGAGTGGAATCTTAACGTAAACGGTATGGTTATCATCACAATGTTATGGAAGCGGATTAGTTACAGTAGACAACGCAGACTTGTGTAAGGTGGTCGACCAGTGATGCTGGTCTGATGTATAGTGGCACTGGTCTGGTGGCGAATGGAGGGTGACTGCGCTGGCCTGGTGGCAAACTGACGAATGTTGTGGTGTTTGTGATGGGCAGTTCTGATCTAACTGCTCACATGGAGCTGATGGCGTACTAGTGTCCTGTGCTATGGAGGCGTGTGGTTTGCTGTGACATTGGCGTACAGAAAGTGTTTGTGTCGTTAGTATTGACTTGATTTTACGTTTTAAAACTACTGTCGGACACGCTGACCATAAATGTTGATGGCAATTATGCTGCTGACTGTCTGCCAGGATGGCTGATGGAACTGAACTTACATAACTCATATTGACAGCTGGTAAATGTAGGCTGATTGTAGGTGATATGCCGATGTTATGTTATTGCCTTGCGTGATGTGGTAACATGATATTGACAATTGGCAGAGATATTACAGTATCAGAACGGCTACTGGCAATGATAGAATGTGGCTTGTCTGATAACAAATTTTTTTCAGCTTGGATTCACAAGCCTGAGTGAATATTCTGAACTTTCCCATTCGAGAAAAAATTCGGAAATATGCCGATGATGCTGTTTTGATGTTAGGTTGCTGACTGGAGTCAATGCCATTTTAATATTGAGTTTGTGAACGGTGATAACGCCATTTCGATGCTGGGTAGGTGGTGGATGATGACGCGATTTTGGTGTCGAGACACTGACTGGTGATGATGCTGTTTTGATTTTGCGTTGGTGACTGATGATGTTGTAATTTTGATGCTGGATTAATAACTGCTGACCATATAATGTTGATCCAGAATGAGATTTTCACTCTGCAGCGGAGTGTGCGCTGATATGAAACTTCCTGGCAGATTAAAACTGTGTGCCCGACCGAGACTCGGACTCGGGAGCTTTGCCTTTCGCGGGCAAGTGCTCTATCGTCTGAGCTACCCAAGCACGACGCATTCTGGAAACATCCCCAAGGCTATGGCTGAGCCATGTCTCCACAATATCCTTTTTTCAGGAGTGCTAGTTCTGCAAGGTTCGCAGGAGAGCTTCTGTAAAGATCGGAAGGTAGGAGACGAGGTACTGGCAGAAATAAAGCTGCGAGGACGGAGCGTGAGTCGTACTTGGGTAGCTCAGACGGTGGAACACTTGCCCGCGAAAGGCAAAAGTCCCGAGTTCGAGTCTCGGTCCGGCACACAGTTTTAATCTGCCAGGAAGTTTCATGTCATTTTGATGCTGGATTGATTATGGGTGGTCATACCAGTCTGATATTAGAATGGTGGCTGGTGATCATACCATTTTGATTTTGGAATGGTGGATGCTGACCATACGATTTTTATATTGGACTGATTGCTGGGGATCACATTTTGATGCTGGGTTGGTGGTTGATGATGATACTATTTTGATGACTACTTGCTGTATGATGTTGCTTTGATGACTGGTCGCCATACCATTTTATGATATATTGGTAATGGTACCCATACCATTTTGATCCTGGTTTGGAGGCTGTGACTATATCATTTTGACGTTGGACTGGTGTTTGGTGACAGTACCATTCTGATGTTGGATTGGTATAAGGTAGGCACACAGTTTTAATGCTGGGGTTGGTGACTGGTTTTGACGCCGGGCTGGCGACTGGACTCACCGAGGCTGTAGCGCCAGAGGTCCTTGAGCGGCAGGTTGCCGTTGCGGCCGCCCAGCAGGTAGACGTGGGCGCCCAGCAGCGTGGCGCTGTGCTTGGCGCGGGACGCGGGCGCCGAGCCGTCAGCCGCCGCCGTCACCGCGCTCCACATGCCTCCTGCAGCGACAAAGCACGTCTCAGACACAGCCGCGGGCCCAGTGTGTGCAAACGCATGGCGCCGCTTAGCAAAATATCAATGATACTCTCCTCTCTACCACTTGTGATTAGCGCACGCTGCTGACGTACACTTACACACAAGACAAATAAGGCAAAGTAAATTATTTTACAGCTACCGGGATGAACTCGAGACAGTTCATTACTGCCGAATAATCAGCCCGTTTCTATTTTATATGAATGAACTGCATGAAAGGCGTTTGATGAGGTGAGAATGAGTAAGCAGCTTACAGAATAAACGGATATAATTTTATGCAGTTCCAGCATTTTGTTGGGTAAGGACAGACGACTTACATTTGATAATTCTTTACATTTCTGTCACAACTGCGTCTGCGTCTGGTGACTATTTCATTTACTAACCAGACCTGCACTAAAAATGCTTACCGAAGCAAAACTCTTCTGTTATATTTGGGCAACGTCCACACACCACACAGTCATACAACAGGTATGGAGCGATCTTGTCACATGCGTGAGGCATTCATCAGATGAAATTGCACTGGATGCCTGCATGCAGTACAAGTATTGAGTGCTGTTTCATCTGTCCAATGCATCACTCAATATCTGATATACGACTGTGTTGTATGTGGACGTTTCCGAAATAAGACAGTGGAATTTCAGTTTGGTAAGCACTTTTAGTGCAGGTTTAGTTTGAAAATTAATTTCTAAGCTCCAAACTAGTTATCAGTATAAATTACGCATAACGACGACAGAAATTGAAATAAAGAAGCATGACATAGAATTCAAACGCAGTCGAACTTCATTTTCTGTCTTGGGCGGTCAGAGTCCTCGTTTGACACGGTCACCATACGTTAAATGGTAGCTGTAATCTGGAAGATCACTGTGTGATTATCCTTGGCCTGAAGTAGAAGAGCTGGTTCAGGATTTGTAGGGGGAGAAATCTATTGACCACATGTATGCACGAGTGCTTCACCGAATGATCGAGTACCATAATAGTGTTGCCTTTTTCACGATGTTCTCCCTACAGCACGGTAGAGGAGGCTAGAGGCACTGCCAATCACCTCCTGCCAATAAAGTATGTAATTTCCCAGTCAATGAAAGCTAGCGGTCTTTTTATTCCAGCTGGGAGTTTTGTCGGTGGAATTCCTATCAAAATGAATCACTAACATAGTGCATTTCACTGCTACACAAACCGCGTGAGACCAACACAGTAAAGACGTGTTATGATAAAATTTATAGGACAGTATACAGCTTGCCTGTAGGTCAATCACAGACTTGACTGTCCAGACATTGCTTTATATGACTACCCCGCCTTTTGCACCGTTATTTCAGCTCTTGATGGCAAGTAAATGAAAGACGGCGGAGCACTAGCTGTCTAAATGACCTCATGGCCTCTGGTGTGAAATGAGTCTTTTGCACAGCTCAATAACTTAGAAGTGTCTATCTTGGTGTGAGCTATATAAAGAAGCTTAACAGTACGTAGGAACCATTGCTCTTCATTTGTGGGGAGAGAAATGAGGGAAACATCTAAATCTTTAACGATCTTCCCATTTTTTTATGTCGCTGGTGTCGTAAACTAACCAGACAGGAAATATAATTACATACGCTTGTAAATATCGTATAAAGAATTCGTGAACGTGGATCACAATCCGAGTGGATTATAGGAGATGTTACACTTCTTTACAGATATATGCACGATTTCTTCATGTTCTGTTTTCAGTTAACATTTCGCACAAAAGTAATTTAAAACATCACTTTTATCCCTCCCAAACAGCATCTACTGCGGGGTAAAAAATATCTCTGCCATATTTTTGCTACCTAATATCTCCGTGCACTTCAATTAGTCCACTTAAATTCTGTTTAAACTCGACTTTAACATTTATCTTAGGTGCCAATCTACAACCTCCTCAGGCAAGGAATGCACTTTTATTGACTGTACATCAGAATATTGGACGTCGTACCGCCCAAGCTTTTATTAATTTGCTCTTCGATAAAGCTATTTTTTCTCACATGGGACACTCCCTATCGCAACCCCTCAGATTTTGTGGTAAAATGGGCCAGTGGATAGTCCGTCAAGACCTGAACATAGGTCAAGCATGAAAACAGGAAGAAGGTGTACTGAACTGCGAAAAAAGAAGGAAAATAGAAACAGTGAACGGTCCAAGCTTAAGGTGTGCAACATCGAATGAATGGCAAGAACCCCGGCGTCGTGGCTGTGTGGTCACGGTGTAGGACAGCAAGCGGGAGATCCGTGTTCAAACCTCCCTCCGGCCCCACATAAACAATTTTTTCACACATTTGTGAATTTCCCTTCCGGTCACTGATGAATATGTTCTCCTTCTGAAGTCTTGGCAATTGACATACTATACGATGGTTACAGAATACAAGTCATGTAGTAAGAATATATACAAAAAAAGTTTTGCATCACCTAGGCTCCCAGAGTTCCGGAACCTGTACAGAAAATTGGAATAGAGATCAACATAAACATCATTTCCGCCCTTTTCATTGTTCATGAAAACCACACGGTGCATCTTGTACTGCCATGCAGCGAGACCTTCAGAGGTGGTGATCCTGATTGCTATACACACCGGTACCTCTAACGCCCAGTAGCACGTCCTCTTGCCTTGATGTATGCCTCTATTCGTCGTGGCATACTATCCACAAGTTGATCAAGGCACTGCTGGTCCAGATTGTCCCACTCCACAACGGAGATTCGGCGTAGATTCCTCAGAGAAATTGGTGGTCACGTCGTCGATAAACAGCCCTTTCCAATCTATCCCAGCCATGTTCGATAGGGTACATGTCTGCAGAACATGCTGGCCACTCTAGTCGAGCGATGTTGTTATCCTGAAGGAAGATATTTATAAGATGTGCACGATGGGGGCGCGAATTATCGTCCATGAAGACGAATGCCTCGGAAATATGCTGCCGATATGGTTGCACTATCGGTACGAGGATGGCATTCACGTGTCGTAGAGCCGTTACGGCGCCTTCCATGACCACCAGCGGCGTACGTCGGTCCCACATATTTCCTATTAGTTTAGGTGACACCTATTTTTTATATAATTTAAATTAGGTTGTACACTTTCTAGTTTCGTAGTACACTCAAAATATGTTTGCCGATAACAGGTACGCTAACAGTCAGTATAAAAATTAAGATATTGTGTAAATATCAATGGAGGTGTGCAGAATGAGATATTCACTCTACAGCGGAGTGTGCACTTATATGAAACTTTCTGGCAGATTAAAACTGTGTGTCGGGCAAGTGCTCCAACTGAGCTACCCACGCACGACTCACGCCCCGTCCTCACAACTCTACCTCTGCCAGTATCTCGTCTCCTACCTTCCAAACTAATTCTGGAAACATCCCCCAGGCTGCGGCTAAGCCATGTCTCCACAATATCCTTTCTTCCAGGAGTGCTAGTTCTGCAAGGTTCGCAGGACAGCTTCAGTGAAGTTTTGAAGGTAGGAGACGAGACATTGGCAGCAGCGGATCTGTGAGGACAAGGCGTGAGTCGTGCTTCGGTAGCTCAGTTGGAGCACTTGCCCGCGAAAGGCAAAGGTCCCGAGTTCGAGTCTCGGTCCGGCACCCAGTTTTAATCTGCCAGAAAGTTTCAATGGAGGTGTGTATTATATCCAAAGATAATGATTGCGTTGTTTACATTATAGGTTATGTAAATCACATCGGCATTAGCAATTACGAAATACCAACATTTATAATTTTATTTCAGTATCATATACCGCAGTGAGATAATTACGGTATGAATGTCAATGGCAAACGTATTTCGCTTTTGCCGAGAAACCGGTATGTATAAGAGAAGTTAGATTACGAGGGGTGTTCAATAAGTAATGCAACCCTTTTTTCATGAAAGCAGATTAGTTTTATTCAGGACTCCTATACATCATACTACTCTCCATTATTTTGACTTCAAAACCCTATCTTAATCTTCGTTCATTGCAGTGTCCTTATGCCACCTTTCTGGGCAGTGCGTGGTAGCCACGTGGTGTGAGGCGCTTTGTTACGCTCCGTGCCGCTCCCCCCTGTCAGAGGTTCGAGTCCTCCCTCGGCCATTTGTGTGTGTGTGTGTGTGTGTGTGTGTGTGTGTGTATGTTGTCCACAGCGTAAGTTAGTTTACGTTAAATGAAGTGTGTAGGATAAGGGACCGATGACCTCAGCATTGTCCCATAAGATATTACCATATTACCACAAAATTTCCACCTTTCTGAGAGGGCCTGTGTACCCGCATGGCAACGCTGTACTGGTCGGCGCCGGAGCCAACGTCTTTTTGCATGAGTAACCTCCTCATCATCCACCTACTGCTTCCTGCGGAGTGCATTCTTCAGTGGGCCAAACAGCCGGAAGTCGGAACGTGTGCGATGTGGGCTGTAGGGTGGCTGAGCAAGAACAGTCCAGTGAAGGCCTGTGCGGTCCTCCCGGGTTCGCAAACTTTGGTGAAGCCTTGCGTTGTCATTGGGAAGGAGCAATTCGTCTATAGTTTTATGCCGTCGAAGACGCTACATTGGTTCTACAATCTCCTGAGCGTAGCACAATACACTTCAGAGGTGATCATTGTACCTTGAGGGAGGACAACGAGCAGATTAACCGCTTCAGAGACCCAGGAGCCGGCTGCGGTGGTCTAGCGGTTCTATGCGCTCAGTCCGGAACTGCGCGACTGCTACGGTCGCAGGTTCGAATCCTGCCTCGGGCATGGATGTGTGTGATGTCTTTAGGTTAGTTAGGTTTAAGTAGTTCTAAGTTCTATGGGACTGATGACCACAGATGTCAAGTCCCTTAGTGCTCAGAGCCATTTGAACCATTTGAGACCCAGGAGACCATCACCATGACTTTACGGTTGAGACTAGGGCTTGGAACTTTTTCTTCGGAAGAGAGATGGTGCGGCGCCACTCCATGGATTACCGCTTGGTTTCGGTTCGAAACAATAAACAAATGTTCCTGTGACGTTGTTCGACAAAAAAAAAAAAAACTGTCACAATCAGCCTTGTAACACGCAAGCAACTGCGCTGATGATCTTCCGTTGCTCTTTATTATCTTCTGTTGGCGGCAAGGAACCCACAGGCACACACCTTTGAGTACTCTGCGGATGCGTGTGTCAGCGTTACCAACAGAGACGTCCAACTGTGGAGTGAAGTGCTTGATGGTGATCAGTAGATCACTTCGAATGAGTGTCCAGTAAACCGTAGATATTCCGCAAGCACCTATGAGTATCTGCTATGCTCTGGTTTTCCGCTAAAAGTAACTCAATGACAGCTCTCTGGTTGGAATGTACCTCCGTTAAAGACGCCGT
This sequence comes from Schistocerca gregaria, assembly GCF_023897955.1. Lineage (NCBI taxonomy): Eukaryota > Metazoa > Arthropoda > Insecta > Orthoptera > Acrididae > Schistocerca > Schistocerca gregaria. Next base: position 595,554,377 of record NC_064922.1, read on the forward strand.
TTTGGAAGGATACATATAGCGCCGCCACCTGTAGGAAATTCACGAAACTTTAGTGGCTGGAGCGGGGATATTCCACGATTTTCCACAACGAAATCCGCGTTTTTTCAACGGTAGTTGGCCGTGGCAAAATGTGTTGCATTAGTTATTGAACGCCACTCATATATGAAAAAAAGCTCATAGTAGTTAGACTATACGCTAAAGATAAATCAATTTTCAAAACTATCTTGTATTCTGTAATGCAGGTGCTGCTGATAATGAGCAAGTGCACCCGATCCTAGTCAGGCAGTAAATAAATAATAATACTCACTACTGGGCGCGCTTACGTCTAAATACACGGTATCCCATTTATCTCGATCACCTCAAATAATTTCAAGCAAATTTTGTTTATCTTCCTGAGGTATACTAACCAGCATGGTTACCTTGCTTGGAACTTTGTTACGAAGATCTGATCATCAGTACACCTTCTTTAAATAGCACTCTATATTTTTTTATTCGATAAGACATTTCCTCTCTTCAAGACCTGTTCAGAAATGTTTCAAAGTGCACCATTCACAGAAACATGACGCTATTGAAAACGTGATACAAAACTGACTTTGGCTCTTGTGTGTTAGTACGCAGTGTAGGTATCAGTTGTAACAAAACTCATCTACTCGCTTGAGTTGACAGTAAATTAATGGACACAAGGAAAAATACAGAGTTACGTTCTCCATACATGAGTGGCATTTGTACATTCTCTTCGTTGGTGTACATTCTACTCAAACGTTCAACTGAGGACGGTTAACTGAGTGACTGGTGTGTGTTTTCCTTTGTTGTCAACTTCAGCGAGAAGACGGTTGACGTTATCTCGAGTACCTGAACTGTGTACTAACACAGAAGACTCAAAGTTAATTTTGTGTTACCTTTTTAATAACGTCTTGTTTACGTGAATGATACACTGCGACAAGTTTCTGAACAGGTCTTGAGGGCTTGTTCATCTTCGATACTGCGAAAGACATCTCTTATATTACAAGCTCCTTGCTCTCCATATTTTCCAAGGAGGTGATATGGACCAAAGCAAGAAATAAATGCCCAATAAACATGGCTTCTCAAATGCAAACCTTAAAGGCTATGAGAACATCAGTAGGAGAGATTTTAATATTTCTGGCGTTACAGCCATCATATTTGGCATCAAGAAGTTCTCCTTGGAGCAGATGAGAAAGCAGCAATGGAAAGATGACGTAATGTGGTGTGAAGTACCGAAGACACATGGTTTATTCGGTCCTTGCCCGCAATTGGTTGCTGCGTTCGGGAGTAGCGCGCCAAAATGATAATCTTGTGCTATTAATATTTGAAAAAATAAACGTGTATTTACTTGCATTTCATGTAACAGCATCTCTCGTTAGCGGGCTATCATTCCATTATTTCAAAATCGTTAATTCAAAACTTACATATTAGGGACGGTATAGCCACCATTGTTGTGCCCCTCTCATCTCTTTCTTTCTCCTCTGCATCATAGCTTCGAATTTTACCATTCTGTTTCTCTTCCTCTAACCTAGCTACTTCTTCTATATCTCTTTCACCCCATTCGATCGTCTTATGTCTCTGCTCGATGAGAATAACTCACAAGCTGCAAGAACATAACGACAAAATTCCCAACTAGCAATAGGACTGACATTCAGAAAAGAAAAATATATTTACTTTCATATACATAGTCGTTACTATTATTATTATTATTCTTGATTGTTATAATTATTTTTGATTGTTATAATTATCATTGTACTACTATTATAATCTCTATTTTTTCTTTAACATTAATACTATATAACACGTTATATGCCCTTAATGTTCTGTACAAACTGAAATTCGTTCAATCTGAGCATGCCTGGTTAGGTGTAAGAGAGGGCCTGAAGGCTTTAATCTTGCCAGGTAAAATAAATGCATAAATAAACAAATAAATAAATAAATTCTCAGCAGAATAATAAACATTTGCTTAATGAAAAGGCAGACAAAGCACTTCGGAGATCTTTGGATCGCCCTTAACTGGGATGGCGGGTTCGTTTACTTTTTATGAACGTGTGAAGAAGTATGGAAATTATTCGTGATTCATAAAGTGGAATATAATTGTGCAGTTTCTCGTATTCTGCTATTAAAAAGCTAAGAATTTACTACAGCCTCAATATAATGGATTCACTACCTACGTGCTGTTTTTCTGCGCAAGGGACAACAACTATAGAAGACTGCAGGTTGGCGAGCATTAATTATAACTTATGCATTCCACTCAGGGCGGTGGAAGCAATAGGCACCTCGCACGTACTGCTGCATCCTTAGTGCAAATGAGATCAGTGACATGTTATGTGTGGTGACACAGAGGAGGTATGAAAGAGAGAAATTTCCAAGGGAAAGGGTTTATCCTACGCACTTGTATATCGCCCTGTCTCTCCCTAACTCTCTTTTTCATCTTGCGGTAAGCTGTGCTTCACAGTATCGCGGATGAACAAATGGTCATAATTCTTAAGGTCTGCACTTCATAGCCCATGCTTAATGGGAAGTTTTTTCTTGTTTTGGTCCATACTGCCACCTCACAAAATATGGAAAACAAAGAGCTTTCAGTAAAAGAGATGTTCCACACTTGCGAAGATGAAAAAGAGCTCATAGGGCTACGGTATTCATTTTCCTTGTTTTGGTCTATACTATCATCTGCGAAAGTTTGTCGGTGCAGTTCTGATTCACTCTATATACCTATACTAGCTTAGTGACCGCAGTTTTGCTCGCGTTGATTATATGCACAAATTTATTTTGTTTTCCTGTAATCGAATTTTTAAGTTCTTCACAAATTGCATCTTGTAAACTTTGCATGCTAATTAAGGCCATAGAAATATGTTCTTTTGATAATTTACTTCTCACCAAAAAGCGACTCTGGCAGCTAGAGCCGGAGAGCTTTGTTAATCCTTGCGGTCTGAGTTCTTGTGGTGATATTTCCACAGAAACTTTCATCCACTAACACATATTTATTCAGAAGTGAAATACAAATTTTCATAGATTTACCTTTAAAAATGTTTTAGTATAAGAAATATTTTCATAAAAATTTTCGTGGCCAATTTTACCCCCTTAAGTGTTGAGTTTCCAAACACAATTGTTTTCCCTAACCAATAAGTCAAACAGAATTTTTCTTAGCTTTAGCTTAAATAACTCTTTCATACTGAAATATTTCATAAAAAAATTTCATCCCATATTTCACCCTCTTAGCTGCTGAATTTCCAGAAATCCTGAAGCATGTACTCTAATTTCTGATGTGAATGCAAATACAGACTTTTGTAACTCTGGCTTCAAAATTGCCCTTATAGCGACATATTCTCAAGAAAACCTTCCATCCCCTACTTCGCCTCTTTAGGATTGGAACTTCGAGCAATCCCTTATCAAACGATGCCATGGTGCCTGATCAACACCCTATCCAAATCCGAAGTTTCTATCGTTAATGGTTTGGCTGGACGATGATGAATGTGAGTGAATAGGGTAATTGCCTTTTATATGCAGAGATAGCAACACATCAACAGGACAGAGTTGTTGTGACAAGCAAAATAAAACTGCGGTTTGCATTTTGTGTTACGTTCATTACGACGTACGGAGAAATAGACCAGAGCTCCCTTGTGGAAAAGCTAGCGACTGTCCTTACGAAATCAGGTCAGCAGTGGGGGGCGGGCTAGCACGTGCGTGGCGGGTTGCGGCGCGGGGGTCGGCAGGCGTCACGTGTCAAGCGTCAGGCGCTGGGGGCGGAGCAGCGAGGCTGAGGAGCCAGCAGCCACTTGACCCAGAGGCGAGGTGCCGACTCACACGGCCCGCGCCGTCTAATGAAGCCGCCGCTGCCGCCGCCGCCCCCGCCCCCGGGGACCACCGGCTAATTACGCGGACACGCACTTGCCGACACGCAGCTTTTCGGCACGCGCACCCGGCACCGTCTTTGAAAGGAACGCTGCCGAAAAACATGCGTTTTCCTGTTTTCACTGTGTCTCTGTCAATGAAACCTCTTGCCGCCGAAGAGCTGTCCAGGGCCAGAGCACACATTTGTCATTTCTCCCCGCGAGAGGTAGTTGTAAAGTTTTCTTTTTTGTTCCTCAGTCTTCTGACTCGCTTGAATTCGGCTCCCTCGACTTTCTCTCCTTGTTTATATTTATTGTCTCTGAGAGACACATACACATAACTTCTTCAATTTTCGTTGGATGTCTACCAGCCTCTGTCTTCCCCTATAGTTGAAGCCTTCCATTGCTCCCGCCAATACCACACCCTGATGTCTCAACACGCGTCTTGTCATCCTGTCTCTACTTCTAGTCTGTGTTTCTCATATTCTTTCCTTCACCGATTCACTCCATGTAATTTTCAACATCCTTCTGTTATACCCTAACGCTTCGCTTGTCTGCTTTTCTGGTTTTCCGACAACCCGTGAAACATGTTAGCCTGTTCTACACGAGTGACTTTCAGATCAAAATAGACTACTCGTGGTTTGTGTCAACTGCTTAGGCGTAAATCAACCGCCAGTTATGCCGGTGAGTCAGTGAAGTCAGTGAGCAAAAGTCTGCGCTGAGTGCGTAGTTGTAAGCTCTTGAGTAGGCTGCAGACTGTGGAGGCACTGAAACATGGAATTACGAAGTTGTATGCTAAAATTGAAAGTTCGCCTATTCTCGACGAATTCACGGCTATTACAGTAATGGATTTTGTGATCTTGGGTCTGCTTAATATTTAATGTGTTGTTTCCTCTGTTTAAGTGACACAATGCAAACGTGGTATTTTTACTGCTAGCTTTCTCTCGCAAGAGAGACCAGTTGTCTCAAAACCAGAAAGTATTTAGATTTTACTACTCCTGAGCAAAGAAAAAGCCTACACTGTGCATAAATAAGAAAGTAAACACATAGTCTTTTCTTAACGAGAATTGATTCAACAATTGAAAAGTCAAATCTATCATCATTATCATCATCTGGATCATCGTATAGTTCGTTCCCCATGCACTGTTAATAAGTATCTTCCATCATCTTCTGTCCATGTACAAGCAGTCACAGAAAACATCACCATTATTCTTCCTCTGATGGTGAGATATTCCATGATCATATACAACTACTGTGTTCTGGGTCTTCCTAATGGACGTTTCCTTTCCACCGCTCTTTCCAAATTTATTAGGGTTCTTCTTGTAGTCTGCAACCTCATTACATACCTGTTCCATTATAATTGGATATGCTTATTCGGTCTTTAATTTATCCATTTTGTTCTACGAGACAGTGGATCTATTTAGCTATCTATTTATCTAGAAAAATTATTTTCGATGTTATGCAGCATTTGAAAGAAAAAAAATTACAGAAAGAATAAAGGAGCTATTTACTACCTTCTGTTTTTAAAATTTATTTTATTTGGCATTCAGTTAACTACTCTCTAAATATTGTTCGATATGTTCAGGCACATACTTATTTACAAGCACATATTTGAAATTTATGATAAACACACAATAACTAACACAATCATATACTAAACCTCGAACCATCAAAACTAACGAAAACAATTAGAACTTCAGCACATGCTCCACAGATACAAAGACAGCGCCGCTGACCAAAGAAAATTGTAAAAAAACTACTTATCATAATGCAAGTAGCCACACAAACAAGGGATACAATAGCAACATCACAAAGCTAAACAACCACATTAAAAACCAAACAAGTCTACACAAAATCACAAACAAAACGCAACGTAATCCAACACAAACACACAGACTCAATATCATAACAACAGCAGTGAACGATCAGGAAGATGTAAGAGATGGTGCAGGATGCTACACAATGACATATCAACACAAACGCACACGTAAGATCATCAATATTTTAAAAAGGCAAGGCATAAACATAGCACACACAACAGAAAAAAACTGACAAGAGACGAGGACTTCTACTAGAAAGTAGGAATGTAACAGTTACAATGTACATGTTGTAGGAGGTTTGTGAGGCTAACAGGTATAACTTGCGAAGTCCGAAACAAATAACACATGAGAGCCTGGAAGTATAGGAGAAATCACTCCACATTTGTGTAGCTTGTCAGAGGACACAATCACAAGCTAAGCTTTGTAGAAGAAGACACGAAAATAATCATAATAAAGTCCCTCATGACCTTGCAAGAAAATTGTATACAAAAACAAGGCTAAAAAGAAAAGCCTTTTGGATGACCAAACAACTCACTATTCACATTAATAATTGCCGGCGAGGTGGCCGAGCGGTTCTAGGGGTTACAGTCTGGAACTGCGCGACCGCTACGGTCGCAGGTTCGAATCCTGCCTCGGGCATGGATGTTTGTGATGTCCTTAGGTTAGTTAGGTTTAAGTAGTTCTAAGTTCTAGGGGCTGATGACCTCAGAAGTTAAGTCCCATAGTGCTTAGAGCCATTGGAATATTAATAATTAAAGCAATATAGCAACAGCCCACACATAATCATCAGAATAATTCCGTACAAACCCTTTCCTCTCACTCTTCCGTGATCCAGCTCAAATAGGATCTAAATGAATAACTCAATCTTTCGAACACCTAGAACGGTTTATCCACTACGTGACAGTTATCAGAATCAACAGAATCAAATTCGAATTTTCGTAACCCCTTCCTTACTATACCCGCCCCCCACTCCAAATTCTGTGTTAGCACAATGATAACATCGCACACGCGCACACTCAAGATAGACAGAGCAAACAGAAATGAACAGTCATTAGGTGTTCGCCTGATTTACTTGATAGATTGGCAACACTTGCGTAAAGGAAAAAAAAAAGAAGAAGGGAGACACCAAGTGAACACACAGTTACGAAAGACGTGTCTCACAGCTCGCGTAAGAGAAATCCACAGTTCGTGCCAGTGGTGTTCTCAGCAATTTGCTTACTAAATATGAAAACTGCAAAACAAAAAGATTGTGCCGTGAAAATGTGTCGAAGTTTCGCAAGTGAAATGGCAGTGAGATCTTTAACCTATGATCAGATGAGAGGAAACCCAGGTTTCGTCCTGAAAAACTAATTACTGTAAGTAATAATATATTAGCACAAAAATATAACGTTAACTGTTTTCTAATCAACAATTATCGCAAATAAAAACAAAACTGTATTCTTCAGACTAAACCCACTGAATACGCCTCAGTGTAAAACGTAAATGGATGTGGAACATAAATAAATTACTATAGATTGCAGCAAGAACAAGTCGTTTCACTTTATAAAACTAATGTAGATAACATTTAACATTCATAAGTTCTGAGCGCTAATGCTCCAGGTAAATCAATTTTTGGCAAACGACGTCTCGACTCTTCGTTTCCTCACAAAACAAACACAGATACTAATTATAGTTAACATAAAGAATTATAAGTCGCGATTGAACCACCAACCGCACAAAAAATAAAAGCCCCGACGCTTCATCAGGTCACAAACAAAAATATCTCTCGACATTGATAGCTCGTGAGAAACTCTAACACTCGTCTAGCATCCACAACAGTTTTTAGAACTGTAATCGAGAAATCGGAAAAGTCACGCAACCACTGCATAAGTTAGATTCGAAACTGCAACTCAACACCCAAATTTTCACAAGTGCTGAGGGCCCTCCCACCAGAGATGAGTGCCTATACGCCACAGGGAATAAGGCAGCTTCTGTTTGTGGCGAGCTCAAACAGTCAATTCGGTTCTTATAAAGGCTGTGCTAGAAGGAATGATCAGTATTCAGGGATATGACACGATCATTCAAAGCAAAAAATATTAGTAAACATGAGCTCTAAAGTGAATTCCCCAGGACAACAAGTAGTAGCTCGTCTGCGATACTGAGAAACAAATGCCTACAAGTGCAAGCTCTTTGCTTTCCATATTTTAGGAGGAGGTAGTATGGACAGAAAACAAGGAAAACTGTGCAATAAACGTCGGCTCTAAAATGCATACTTTCAGAAGTATGAGCACTTGGTCATTAGATGAGATGTGCTTGTTAGTAGCAAAGATGAACAAGTTCTCGTAGCTCTGAAGATATGCATCTTAGAGCCCGTGTTTATTAGAGAACTTTCTCTTATTTTGGTCCATGCTACCACCTCTCAAAACTTGGTAAGCAAAGAGCTAGGAGTAGCAGAGATTTTTTTTTTCGCATTGTCGAAGATGACAAAATGCTTGTAGCTCTTAAGGTATTCTTTCAGAGTCCATGTTTAAGAGGCTTCTGCTTCGAATGATCATTCCTATCATATCCCCGAATATTGTCCATTGCTCCTGCAACACATGTATACCCACAGGTTGACTTCCTATACCTATGTGTTATCATGTCTAGAATTTTACAATTTCTGTGTCATTAATGCTAGCTAAAATCTGATATCACAGTAGGATGCAAGATTTCATGCTGATTAATTCAAGAGATTGCAGTAAGTCATGCGACAGGTAGTTCACCCACAGTCAGTAAAAATATAAATAACGTGGTTTCACAATTTAACTTACTTCTTAACTTATCTTTAACAAGTGTTTGCTAACACAAGAATATCCCTTCCAAAAATAAATAAATAAATAAAAATGGAAGAAAGCAGATTTGAAACCATTTCATAAGAAAGAATGAAAGAAAGAGATATCGAACAGCTACTGGGGGGGGGGGGGGGGGGTAACATAACTGCGCATTGGGAAGGTTGCAAGGACCAATTACGAAAGAACTTCTGAAGAATGAAATTATAATACGAGAACAGAGTGTTTTTTTATTTATTTTATTTTACACATCTAGTGCTGTAGGACCTAATTGAGGAGCAAATCTCCAACGTCATGGAACTTGTCAGCACATTAAATTACAACATAAGAGTAATAAAAGATAAAAGAAAATGTTTATGAACCCAAAAAAGACAAGCCATAAGTTTACGTAAACGCAGTCAACAATATAACGCAGGCCGATCATATATAGACAATATATTTACTATAAAAGAGATAACTGAAAATAGAAGCGTCATAGATTTACAAAATACATATGACACCATACTGATAAAGAATATATACCGATATCTTGAGGAGAGCATAATAAATGAGATATTTGTTGCTGCAGTAAAGAAGGTCACGAAGGATTAGTGACAAGATTTAAAATAAAAAAATAAATCTCCATAGTGATATGGCAGACCAAAGGCCTCAGAGACAAGGGTGTTGTGTAGCACCTCCTCTACTGAAATATTATATGAATGAGATTCTTAAAGAATGGGCGAAGAAATGTGGAGGAATGGACTAGACACAGGTGAGAATTATCTATCGAGTTTACTGTTCACTGATGATCAGATAATACTGGCTGCAGATGACGACATGATATAAAAACATGTTGAAGCGTATGTTCTAAACACGATGAGCGGCACTTACAATGTTTATTAGACAAACTGGTATTCGAGTGTGTAGCCCATCGTCAGTAGCATCTGATAAAAGGGTACAAGTCAGTGCACGTACATCAATTCCTGCTACATAACAACCATATACAAGAAACTAGAAACTTAAAAGTACTTGCATAATGTCTCTCTACATCAGTGACACATGTGTCAGATGTAAATACTTTATGATGTTCAGCTTGATGTGCATTCAGATAGAAAACAACCAGGTGGATACCTAGAACCCAATTACAGTCATGTCTGCGTTTGTAGGATAGGATGAAATTCATCCTACCTTATAGTACACAGGATTTTAGGTATCAAAATGGTTGTTCGCTTTATAGATACACATCAAGCTGAACATCATAAAAAATTATAACTGACACACATGTCATTGATGTCGAGATGCAAAATGTAAGCAGACATACATTTCTGCTATTATGTATACAGTCGTCATGTTGTAGGAGCTGATGTACATACAGTTGTTTGTTCCTCTGTATCAGATGGCACTGATGATCGGTTATACACCTGAACATCTGTTTAGCTAATAAACATTTTAAGTGCTGCTCATGCTGTTTAAAAGATGTTTTAATGTCTAAAACTGGCGGAGCACCAAGCATTCAAAGTTTTATACAAAGCACACGGTGAAAAACTTGTATTGCATTGTATTGTATGGAACTGGCGTCCTAGAAACGACGGAGAGGCTGCGTCCACGCCGTAGCCCGCAGTGGTACACAACCAAAGAACAGGCCAAAGGAGTCCACTCACCCCACCGCCACCCCACACCGAACCCAGGGTTATTGTACGGTTCGGTTCCCAGTGGACTCCCTCCCTTTCCCCCTCCCCCCTCCTGGGAACGTCTCACACCAGACGAGTGTAACCCCAATGTTTGCGTGGTAGAGTAATTATGGTGTACGCGTACGTGGAGAAAGTGTTTGTGGAGCAATCGCCGACATAGTATAACTGAAGCAGAATAGGGAGAACCAGCCCGCATTCGCAGAGGCAGGTGGAAAACTGCCTTAAAAACCATCCACAGGCTGGCCGGCACACCGGACCTCGACACTTAGACACATACAGCAATTGTTTAAAACAAGATAACATTCTATGGGAAGCAAAAAACAACATGAGATTATCACAGATGAAAAGAAAACTATTGAGGCAAGTCAAAAGTATAAATTTCTGAAAGCTATCATCTGAGATCAGTGTCCCAGTAAACGAGATAAGGCAGAGGAGAGCACAAGCTAAACAAGCAACCAATAAGCTCATTTCCATCTTGTGATCATATAAAGTTTAGAAAAACGCGAAAACTAATATGAGTCAATAATACGAAGCATTTGTTCTTATGGTGTGGAATTCTAGGAAACGACGAAACAATATTGAAGAATACATGCAATCATGTAGATGGTCTTTTTGAGAAGAATTTGTACAGTTTGAAGGCGAGAAAAGACCCCAAATAAAGAAATCAAGATTGGAATGAAAATTCCCACGTGTATCAACGAAGAGGTGGACAAACGGCGTTTAAAATGGCATGGCATATGACGAGACGTGATGCATGATGGCCAAAAAAGTGCTTTGTGTCATCCTACATACAATATAGAAAGAGGAGAACCCAGTGCAGAATGGAAACATCAAGTGAAACAAGCTAAGCAACCTAAAAAATTTGAAAGAAGGTTTATACAGGAATCGAAAGGTTTGGATACGAGGCTGCAAGAAATGACCTCAAGAGTTATAAACAACTAGCAAAATAATAATAATTACTTGTTTCTAAAATTTATTACTGGCAGATAAATGGCAATTATTATAATGGGAGTTTACCTTCATTTCCTGTTTGTGCAATCAGTTTCCATGTGACTTAAATGGAATTTGAATGAAGATTGATTTTTATTGTTAAATTTAATAATCTGAAAGTAACCAAATAAATTATGTAAAATATATGTCCTATAAATAGTGAGTGAAGTGTCCTAGCAGCTATCAGATTGGTATTATGTGTAGCTGTCTTCTTTGGTTGACTAAATACTTTTGATTGTATTTAAATAAATTGAATATTCTTGGCGCAATATGATGTTACCAACAATTATACTTCCAACGTCTTTGACAACTTGATTGATATTGTATGAGCCTTTGCTAAATAGTTACTAATTTTCTAAAATTAGACCGTTACCATATTCTTCATCCTAGCGAACCTCAGCAATATGGTTCTGGTAGGTAAGTGGTGTCGAAATGTTTAGTGCGTCGAGTTCCATAAATGAAATTCGGATTCTCTGTATCTCGCATGGCAGATACGCTTTAATCAGATAAGTAACATGCTTCTAATGTGTGCTCAGATGGCCAACACGGGGACGTTCTTTACTCGCCAGAATGTGACAGTAACGTGCCACTTGCCTGGCCTGCGTGAAGCCTCTCCTCTGACAGCTCCCTAAGCTGGCGGCAGCTTGTCAGGTCACACCAGGAGGTACAAAAGTAAATGTTTGTCGTAGGTACTATTTTGATTCGCGTGTTGTTATGGAATGACTTATTAAACAGCAGGGGGGGGGGGGGGGGGAGGGGCACTGGGTGTCTGTGGGACGTTCACGTGCCAAGCACAAAATTACGCGCATCTCTCAATTCTTCTAACATTTTTTTTTAAATAATACCGAGCGGAGCCAGAGGGATTAATACCGTGGACAGGTAGCGCTCGTCCTAGCAACCTCCCTCTTCCGCAGATGGATTGCATGACGTAAGAATCCTTCCCATGTCTTGCATTTGCCAGAAAAAACTACTCGTATTATATGGGGCTCAACACTTACAACACACACCCCTTTAATTTGAGAATGTTTAAGATATTAAAACGAGGTTTCCGGCAGGCGATAGTAGTCAGTAGAGCATGTAATACCGAGGTGTATGTGATACTCTTAATTTCAGTATCAATTGTGGTAACGTTGTGCTATGACCACTACACTGACACCCTGTTGCAGGATTGTCACTTCTTCTCCATCGTGGCACGAACGGTGAGCTGTGGGATAGGATTTCCAGTACTGCAGTGGGTGTGGAGTCAAGAGTCAACAACAACAACAACATTCTTTATTAGTTATTCCCTGCAGACGATGGGCGAGTGCGGGCCAGGAACCACTCTTACGCTGAGGGAGCATAACAGCAGATGGCGACGACGGAGATCTTCCTGACGCAGTACAGCGAGTTTGCGGCTGGACTGGCGTGCACTGTACGCAGCCCAGAGCAGTTGGCCGAGGTCGATTCTAGAGTGCTTAGAGACTTGCTGGAGTGTCAGATGATGGCAACCACTGGGCAGTCTTCCCTCGGCAGATCCGGTTCAGAGCCTGCAACCATCAGGGCCATAGAACAGCGGCTTCGCCTAGATAACGCTGCTCGATGAGGCGTTCGACCAATGACTGGAGTGGAGACGGCACCGGTGGGATGGAGACGTCGATGGGATGCCAGTAGTGACTGAGCAGGGAGCGGTTAAACTCGCTCCGACTGGGTGTGTTACGGCAAAATCTAAGGTCACGTCACGTAGCTGGCTGCAGAAAGCAGCGCTGTGATACAGCATGTATCATTCTAGCTCATCGCTGACAGTAGAAGGATGTGTTTCAGAATTCTGCATCAACATTACTACAGAGCCAAGCTCCAGATTACACACACTAAGGTGACGAAAGCGATGGGATAGCGATGTGCACAGGTATACAGAGGGTGGTAATAACGCGTGCAATAGGTATAAAAGGGCAGTGAATTGGTGGAGCTGCCATTTGTACTCTCAGACGATTCATGTGGAAAGGTTTTCGACGTGATTAGGATCGCACGACGGGAATCAACAGATTCAGGACGCGGAATGTTAGTTGGAGCTAGACCATTTCGGAAATCGTTAGGGAATTCAATATTCCGAGAACCACAGTATTAAGAATGTGCCGAGAGTAGCGCGTTTGAGACATTATCTATCACCATTAGCAACGCAGTGGCCGACCGCCATCGCTTAGCGACCAAGAGCGGTGGTGTTTGCGTAGAGTAGTCAGTGCTAACAGACATGTAACACTGCGTGAAATAACCGCAGAAGTCAATGTGGGACGTACGAGGAACGCACCTGTTATGACAGTGCGACGAAATGTTTCCTTAATGGGCTATGGCAGCAGTCGACGAACGCGAGTGCCTTTTCTAAGAGCGCAACATCGGTTGCAGCACATCTCCGGGGTTGCTGACCATATGGGTTGGACCCGCGACGACTGGAAAACACTGGCCTCGTCAGGTGCTTCCCGATTTCACTCGGTAAGAGCAGATGGTAGGGTTCGAGTATGGTACAGGCCCCACGAAGCCATGATCCCAAATTGTCGAGAAGACACTGTGCAAGGTGGTGATGGCGCCATAATGGTGTCAACTATGTTTACACGGAACAGACAGGGTCTTCTGGCCCATCTGAACAGATCATTAACTGAAAATGGTTATGTTTGGCTATTTGGAGACCATTTGCAGCCATTCATGAACTTCACGGTCCCAAAAAACGATGAAATTTTTATGGATGATAGTGCGTTATGTCACTGGGCAACAATTGTTCGCGATTGATTTGAAGAACATTCTGATCAATCCTAAGGAATGATTGGCCACACAGATCGCCCGACAGGAATCGCATCGAATATTTGTAGGACACAATCGAGAGGTCATTTCGTGAACAAAATTCTGCATCGGTAACTCTTTGGCAATTGTGGACAGCTAGACGCAGCGTCACTCAATATTCTGCAATGGACTTCGAACGACTTGTTGGGTCCATGTCACGTCGAGCTGCTGCACTTCGCTGGGCAAAAGGTGGCCCGACCCGATATTAGGAGGTACTCCATGACTTCTGTCACCTTAGTGTGGGTGACTGGCCTGCATACGCCTCGGCTGGTTCCGGCGGTCTGTACGAAGCCGATATCGCATTGCTATCGAGATATTGAAGCAAGTATTTTTTTAAAAAAAATGTATCGATGGACTTTTCAATGTCATCCAAAAGCCTCAGATAACACGAGTACATTGTTGCAATGGTTGTTAATGTTTGCGTTGAAATTTTTTGCAGAACAGTCCGAGAAATATGCTGAAGCTGAATGGCATAGAGGCCTCAATCGGCTATTGTGATGAAAACTCTGCCAGGGATGGCTTTCTTGCCAGTCTTCATGGTGGTATCAATCCTTTCGACTGGTTACATAGCGGCATAAGCAAGGCAGCGATTCGTTGACACAGTCGTGATGTTTGATGTAGCCATTTGGCGCAGCATTTCGTCCCACGCTTGTGTCACAAGCGACCCCTCGAGTGCGAGGTCGCAAAGAACCAATGATGTTTACGGCATTCGACGCCCCACATATTTCCTACCGTGCAACCACAATATTGGCGCTAATGGCAACATGGGTTGAGAGAGGAGGCGTCCATCTGTGGGAACAGCGTGGGACTGCGGAGCGTAGTTGAACTGCTACAATGCTAGTGGTCTGGATACAAAGCAGAGCGTTTCTGCAGGATGAGTCAGTGGAATGTGTGGCGTCGTATATGCTCGAATGAGCGGACAGTGTACGTGAGGATTGCACTAACGATGGTATGTGCTTAACAAGCGAAAAAAAAACTGAAACTGAAGTCGAGTGATGTAATTCATAATCTCTATCGGACAGCTACTCACAAATGCCGTTTCCAGAGAAAAGTAGTAAAAAACAATCGTTGTCTAAGGAGCGGGTACTAAACATGATTACATACATTGAATGATCATCCGCAACACAGTAAAAAAAATTATGAACAGATTTCGAATAAATCAGGTGCAATATGACCGTGTGTATACTCAACCGGTGTATATTCAAGGGACAACAAGGCGCACTTATTAAAAAAACTGATAGGCTATTTGCGCTTTCCAAGGATCCTCGATACAAATTATGGTATGTATATGATAGTGGCCTACTATGAAATTACATGCTACATAGATTACACTGATTTCAAGGGAAGCAGTGGATGGTTGCGTAACTTCAACCAGTGCTACAGAACTGGAAGAGGTACAGTAACGAAATTTTTAAAGAAAGCGACAACTTGACGATACACAGCAAACTGCAGAATCTGGCCGAAAATTTGTAGATGAGATAAGAAACCTGTCCCACCGTTCTTTAAATCCGATCAATCAGGGTTTGGAGAGGAAATGCATATGAAACGAACGCTGGAAATTAGAGGTACCAAGAGAACTGTATCAAGATCAACCAACATCAGTGCCTTAACGTATTCTTATACAGTTATACCGAATATTAATTTGGATGGTAAATTGGCTGGAAAATTATTTACTATGCTACGATAAGTTGGAGGTGCTCTGCCTCCTACGATTCTTCCTCGTGTGCGTGATTTTGCAAGGGCAGTAAGGAATATTTGCATCACAGCAAGCAAGAGTGGGGAAATGTGCGTAAGAGAACAACTATGATATGAGCATTGCTTTTGGCCAAAAAAATGGTCAAAATAACTTACTTTTGCTCGACTACTGGTCTGTGTTTAAAAATTATTCTCCTTTAAAGCTAACTATTCCGCCCCAAAAGTGTGTGACATCGCAGTTGATACCACTTGGAACCACTGGACAAATTTAGCCTCTGGGTGTCTGTTTTTCCTTGCGTATAAAACGTAATATAGCTCCGCGACAGACTGTTTCGTATTCGGTTGCATGCCATCGCATTCCATCAGTTCTCATAACGCGTTACTCCAACACGATTCAAATGCGTTCCTTAAGAGTTGGTACCTAGCTGAACGTCCTGCACGGTTTGTGGTCTCAAGGAGTTCGCCTTCGATTTAGATGGTGAAAACCCTCGTGATCACTGTGGGGCGCCATTTTTCATTCGCTGTTCTCGGTAAAGTTAATCGTTCTGAAAATGTCGTGAATGTCGACGACGTTCATTTTGTGAAATATAATACGTACATCCCGTAGACGGTGATTCTTGTACATCCCCGACATACTTTATGTCAACCTCCTGATGCACATGGCGAGTCATTAGCAGCGAATATTTTTCCTCTCATTAATGTTAACACAAGACTTTCAAATGTTGTTGTTGTGGTCTTCAGTCCAGAGACTGGTTTGATGCAGCTCTCCATGCTACCCAATCCTGTGCAAGTTCCTTCATCTCCCAGTACCTACTGCGACCTACATCCTTCTGAATCTGCTTAGTGTATTCATCCCTTGGTCTCCCTCTACGATTTTTACCCTCCACGCTGCCCTCCAATACTAAACTGGTGATCCCTTGATGCCTCAGAACATGTCCTACCAACCGATCCCTTCTTCTGGTCAAGTTGTGCCACAAACTTCTCTTCTCCCCAATCCTATTCAATACTTCCTCATTAGTTATGTCATTTACCCATCTATCTTCAGCATTCTTCTGTAACACCACATTTCGAAAGCTTCTATTCTCTTCTTGTCCAAACTATTTATCGTCCATGTTTCACTTCCATACATGGCTACACTCCATACAAATACTTTCAGAAACGGCTTCCTGACACTTAAACCTATACTCGATGTTAACAAATTTCTCTTCTTCAGAAATGCTTTTCTTGCCATTGCCAGTCTACATTTTATATCCTCTCTACTTCGACCATCATCCCATCGACCATTTGCATCCCAAATAGCAGAACTCCTTTACTACTTTAAGTGCATCACCCGACTTAATTCGACTACATTCCATGATCCTCGTTTTGCTTTTGTTGATGTTCATCTTATATCCTCCTTTCAAGACACTATCCATTCCGTTCAACTGCTCTTCCAAGTCCTTTGCTGTCTCTGACAGAATTGCAATGTCATCAGCGAACCTTATGGTTTTTATTTCTTCTCCATGGATTTTAATACCTATTCCGAATTTTTCTTTTGTTTCTTTTACTGCTTGCTCAATATACAGATTGAATAACATCGGGGAGTGGCTACAACCCAGTCTCACTCCCTTCCCAACCACTGCTTCCCTTTCATGCCTCTCGACTCTTCTAACTGCCATCTGGTTTCTGTACAAATTGTAAATAGCTTTTCGCTTCCTGTATTTTACCCCTGCCACCTTCAGAATTTGAAGGAGAGTGTTCCAGTCAACATTGTCAAAAGCTTTCTCTAAGTCTACAAATGCTAGGAACGTAGGTTTGCTCTTCCTTAATCTAGCTTCTAAAATAAGTCGAAGGGTCAGTATTGCTTCACGTGTTCCAATATTTCTACGGAATGCAAACTGATCTTCACCGAGGTCGGTTTCCACTAGTTTTTCCATTCGTCTGTAAAGAATTCGTGTTAGTATTTTGCAGCCGTGACTTATTAAACTAGGTTTTCCGTGATTTCCCTAAATCGTTTCAGACAAATGCCGGGATGGTTCCTTTGAAAGGGCACGGCCGATTTCCTTCCCAATCCTTCCCTAACCCGAGCTTGTGCTCCGTCTCTAATGACCTCGTTCTCGACGGGACGTTAAACACTAACCACCACCACCACTTATTAAACTGATAGTTCGGTAATTTTCACATCTGTCAACATCTGCTCTCTTTGGGATTGGAATTATTATATTCTTCTTGAAGTCTGAGAGTATATCGCCTGTCTCATATATCTTGCTCACCAGATGGTAGAGTTTTGTCAGGACTGGCTCTCCCAAGGCTGTCAGTAGTTCTAATGGAATGTTGTCTATTCCCGGGCCTTGTTTCGACGAGATTTACTAAAGCAGGCCGGCCCTGGCATGCATATAGCTAAGACCGCCTAGCGAGAGTGGGGATCGAATCAACAAATCGAGTCGGCGTTTGCTATAGAGTGCGCTTTCGCTGTGACGCCTTCATCACGTAGCTGCCATCTTGACAGGGGTGCATGCCTGTGGGTCCAGCCACAGCACCGATGGGCTGAGGTTCGAACTGAGGCCTTCCCAACAAGTACAGTAGTCCACCCAGTGGCCGCCATACGCCGAGGCAGGCTGCCAGCCGATCGTGCCTAAAGCCTAGCCGAGATATTTCGCTAACAACTGATCCAGCACAGTACGTGGTAAGTGGGCACACACAACCGTCTGTGGTGTTGTCAGAGCATAAAGACTGCGCATAGACACTTAATAATACACTCCTGGAAATTGAAATAAGAACACCGTGAATTCATTGTCCCAGGAAGGGGAAACTTTATTGACACATTCCTGGGGTCAGATACATCACATGATCACACTGACAGAACCACAGGCACATAGACACAGGCAACAGAGCATGCACAATGTCGGCACTAGTACAGTGTATATCCACATTTCGCAGCAATGCAGGCTGCTATTCTCCCATGGAGACGATCGTAGAGATGCTGGATGTAGTCCTGTGGAACGGCTTGCCATGCCATTTCCACCTGGCGCCTCAGTTGGACCAGCGTTCATGCTGGACGTGCAGACCGCGTGAGACGACGCTTCATCCAGTCCCAAACATGCTCAATGGGGGACAGATCCGGAGATCTTGCTGGCCAGGGTAGTTGACTTACACCTTCTAGAGCACGTTGGGTGGCACGGGATACATGCGGACGTGCATTGTCCTGTTGGAACAGCAAGTTCCCTTGCCGGTCTAGGAATGGTAGAACGATGGGTTCGATGACGGTTTGGATGTACCGTGCACTATTCAGTGTCCCGTCGACCATCACCAGAGGTGTACGGCCAGTGTAGGAGATCGCTCCCCACACCATGATGCCGGGTGTTGGCCCTGTGTGCCTCGGTCGTATGCAGTCCTGATTGTGGCGCTCACCTGCACGGCGCCAAACAAGCATACGACCATCATTGGCACCAAGACAGAAGCGACTCTCATCGCTGAAGACAACACGTCTCCATTCGTCCCTCCATTCACGCCTGTCGCGACACCACTGGAGGCGGGCTGCACGATGTTGGGGCGTGAGCGGAAGACGGCCTAACGGTGTGCGGGACCGTAGCCCAGCTTCATGGAGACGGTTGCGAATGGTCATCGCCGATACCCCAGGAGCAACAGTGTCCCTAATTTGTTGGGAAGTGGCGGTGCGGTCCCCTACGGCACTGCGTAGGATCCTACGGTCGTGGCGTGCATCCGTGCGTCGCTGCGGTCCGGTCCCAGGTCGACGGGCACGTGCACCTTCCGCCGACCACTGGCGACAACATCGATGTACTGTGGAGACCTCACGCCCCACGTGTTGAGCAATTCGGCGGTACGTCCACCCGGCCTCCCGCATGCCCACTATAAGCCCTCGCTCAAAATCCGTCAACTGCACATACGGTTCACGTCCACGCTGTCGCGGCATGCTACCAGTGTTAAAGACTGCGATGGAGCTCCGTATGCCACGGCAAACTGGCTGACACTGACGGCGGCGGTGCACAAATGCTGCGCAGCTAGCGCCATTCGACGGCCAACACCGCGGTTCCTGGTGTGTCCGCTGTGCCCTGCGTGTGATAATTGCTTGTACAGCCCTCTCGCAGTGTCCGGAGCAAGTATGGTGGGTCTGACACACCGGTGTCAATGTGTTCTTTTTTCCATTTCCAGGAGTGGAGTAATGGAATACTCTCTGAGTTAGAATTGGTAACGGAAAAGTGAGATTGCTAGCTGATTTGCTTGTGAGTTCCGGTGGTCTGATGTTGAACCGAAATCGATTGTCTTCAATAAAAAAAAGTGGTACAGATGTGTACTTTATATCGCATTTTTTTGCTTTCCTAAAAGCTTCTCTGCACCAGCTACACAAAACACTGGAAACACTTTTCCTAAGACTTTTCTGGTACGTTAGAAATTAGCATAGTTTCATTTACAAAAAAACCTTAGCTGAGCCTGCATCTACATTTTATAAAGTAAGACAGAGCGGAATGACGTTTTATCTTAGTAGCGTTGTTCTATCTTCTTCCTATATGTGACGGATCCTCGCACGGAGCCCTACTTGGCGAAGTTGACACAGTACTAGCTGATTTACGCCGCCTCGCTATTCAAGTTTAACATTTTTCATATACATTTGCAAAACGTTTCAATGTAAACAGTAACGAAATTTGTATCGCTGTACTTGTCTTTAAAAGACATTCTGAATGCAGTTACAAACGGTAGGCCTATGTCGTTCCTTTACAGAAACCACATTGTCTTCAATATATGACAGTTGATTTAAGAGTTAAGAGTATTAGACATGCACACATATTTCGCGTTCATGCTGTCTCGAACCGTTCAGGAAATAAAACGGGTGCGTGGTTTACGTCACGTACGGGCAACTGATGGCCCGCGGGCCGCAACCGGTACGTGATAGCTCTCAATCCGGCACACTGAAGAAATTCTGGGTGAACATGTGAGTTTCAAGGCATAATTTGCTGGCGTAGCGTGTCGGGAAAAGGGTACCATTCATGTCGCTGCGTTACCAATGAACATTAACGTCACAGATGCTATTCTTTTGATTTTATACAGCAGGAGCGCTGTTCTCGCTTCACATCACTTGAATTGTTCATGAGACCCAGAAAATATTAGATACAGGCTCCCACGTAGATGCCATTTTCCTTGACTTCCGGAAGGCGTTCGATACAGTTCCGCACTGTCACCTGATAAACAAAGTAGGAGCCTACGGAATATCAGACCAGCTGTGTGGCTGGACTGAAGAGTTTTTAGCAAACAGAACACAGCATGTTGTTCTCAATGGAGAGACGTCTACAGACGTTAAAGTAACCTCTGGCGTGCCACAGGGGAGTGTTATGGGACCATTGATTTTCACAATATATATAAATGACCTAGTAGATAGTGTCGGAAGTTCCATGCGGCTTTTCGTGGAATATGCTGTAGTATACAGAGAAGTTGCAGCATTAGAAAATTGTAGCGAAATGCAGGAAGATCTGCAGCGGATAGGCAGTTGGTGCAGGGAGTGGCAACTGACCCTTAACATAGAGAAGTGTAATGTATTGCGAATACATAGAAGGATCCTTTATTGTATGATTATATGATAGCGGAACAAACACTGGTAGCAGTTACTTCTGTAAAATATCTGGGAGTATGCGTGCGGAACGATTTGAAGTGGAATGATGATATAAAATTAATTGTTGGTAAGGCGGGTACCAGGTTGAGATTCATTGGGACAGTCCTTAGAAAATGTAGTCCATCAACAAAGGAGGTGGCTTACAAAACACTCGTTCGACCTATACTTGAATGTTGCTCATCAGTGTGGAATCCGTACCAGATCGGGTTGACAGAGGAGATAGAGAAGATCCAAAGACGTGCGGCGCGTTTCGTCACAGGGTTATTTGGTAAGCGTGATAGCATTACAGAGATGTTTAGCAAACTCAAGTGGCAGACTCTGCAAGAGAGACGCTCTGCATTAGGGTGTAGCTTGCTGTCCAGGTTTCGAGAGGGTGCGTTTCTGGATGAGGTATCGAATATATTGCTTCCCCCTACTTATACCTCCCGAGGAGATCACGAATGTAAAATTATAGAGATTGGAGCGCGCACGGACGCTTTCCGGCAGTCGTCTTTGCCGCGAACCATACGTGACTGGAAGTGGAAAGGGAGGCAATGACAGTGGCACGTAAAGTGTCCTCCGCCACACACCATTGGGCGGCTTCCGGAGTATAAATGTAGATGTAGGTGTAGTTACGAGGCGACCCGTGAGTTTCAGTAACTGTGTGAATTAGACCGGCCGGTCACCCAAGGCTGCCCAATCGTAGCTTACATGTTTCACCGTATTTTACGTCGTCGTACCGTACAAGCAAGGAAAAGCAGCTTAACGGGCGGTAGTGAGTGTTCGAAGCGCTCGCTGAGCTGGCGAGCCGCCGGCGGGGTGTCGCTGCCGCCATTAGTGCCTGCTGGCGCCAGTGCTCTGTGCGGCCGCCGCTTTCTTTGTCTCAGGCCCAGCCTAACTGGTGCCGTCGCCACCTCCACAAGGCTTCCGCCAAGCCCATTAGGCGGGCGTCTAACCTACTTCCGAAACGTCAGTCTTTGTGTTATCTGCTTTGGCATTTCTCGGTTGCAATTTTCCTTCTCAGATATCTTCTTACAAGGACCCTCTTATGTTCTGTTCGGCTAAATAGACAGCTTATGAGCTATGGGACGAGCAAAATTGTTTGTTGTTGACGTGCTGTGCTATACTGTCTAACGTTCAGTGGCTTCTCCGATGTGTTTTTTGAGCGGTACAGTGAGTTTACAGCTTATGATCAGGCCAAACACTGGGATCTGTCAGACGACTCGTGACATGGCAATATTGCCAATCCCCTTCTGTCAAATAAAAAAGATGGGGATTTTCTCCCAGTAACTCTTCTCTTTCGCTTTACATTTCTCAGTCACCTGACTTTAAGCGACTCATAGCCAAGTAAACCTTTTCAAAGGGCCTTATGATAAATTTTGACTGTAAAGGCTAATTATTCACAAAAAAAAAAATCTGAATTTTCGGCCTTTTGGCCAATACGAAGTGGAGCATTGCAAAATTGTGCTGCAGCATGTCCAAACTTTTATCAAGTTGAATATTGCGAAAATATTTTTGTTATACGTGACTGAAAATGAAATAGTGATTTAATGCACAAATGGTTTTTTATGGTAAGAGACGACTGTAACGTTCCTTAAAAAATTTCTGAAGCAGTCACCCCCCTTTCTTTCTTCTGTCCTCATTATTAGCGTTCCATCACGTTCTTCTTTCTCGCCTTCTCCCATTCCTTTCCTAAAGTCCATTGCTCCCATAGCTCATAGATTAAACCTATCTGGCTGTAATTTACCATTCTGGTCCTACTTTTGATGCTTTTTGTGCTATAGCTACTATGATTTCCATTTTTTATGCCATAAATATTTCTAACGTCAGCCTCTATTCAATACGTAAAACCTCTTATAACATACTTGTTCGACATGCCTGGGACTGTTAGTGCCAAGCACAGATGATCTGAACCGATCAAACGCACCGAAGAAAAATTAACTGCTGATCTAAAATATACTGATAAATCAAAACATTACCACCAGCTGATTAAGAGCGTGTCGACTCACCTATGGGACGCAATACAGCTGCGACTCTGGATTCAACACGTTCTTAGTAGGTTTTTAGAGATGTGGCGCGAGATGTCTGCGCGCAGATCACCCGACTCTTGGAAATTGCGGGCCCTCCAAATAATCTAAAGTCACTCTATCTGATTGAACACAAACTTTTCGCCATGTGCTTTCAGTATATAACTTGCAGCACCTCCCTCGTTTTTTTTACCTATTTATCACAGTGTCAAAATGCCTTCAGGAAATAAAGCTTATTTGTTTGTTTTTACTAATTATGAGCTAGAATGTATTTACTCAGATAGTGATACACCCTATTTATTGAATAAATGCGGAATTTCATAACAAAAATACGTGGATAATTTTTTCGATGTAGCACTGTTTTCATAATTTTTAGGTGTTTGATAAAGGGCTTTCTGAACATATTTCAGTTTTTTTTATGATACACATTGCCAGAAAAATTAGTACATCATTTTCAATGTTTCCAATTCACTCAAGATTTATTGTTGCAACAGTATATATGGAGTACATCAAATGATTACATTTACCGATCAATAGCACAAGTGGCTCTGAGGGATGAGGAATAGACCCAAGCTGAAACATCCGTCAGTACGTGGTGTCGCGTATCCAGTCTCAAAGCAAGTGCTGACTCTGGAACCCAGTTGGGCGAACAAATGGTTCAAATGGCTCGGAGCACTATGCGACTTAACTTCTGAGGTCATCAGTCGCCTAGAACTTAGAACTAATTAAACCTAACTAACCTAAGGACATCACACACATCCATACCCGAGGCAGGATTCGAACCTGCGACCGTAGCTCGAGACTGCAGCGCCTAGAACCGCACGGCCACTCCGGCTGGCTTGGTCGAACAGATGGCGAATATTTCCCTGAGAAATAGTGGGGTAAGGCAGGTATGCGGCTCTTGATATCAAGTTGGTATGCCAATTAATTAAATTGTGATAGTTGATTGATTTATGACCTTAACATTATGCTCAGTCAAGTACGTAATGACACGCAGGAGTTGCTTTATGATCCCTTGGGGGTTATCTGTCCTTCTGAGGAACCCATCACCCCTCCCATCCCCCTTCTCACCCCGCTCTGGGAAAAGAGACATTATTTTTTGTCGTCCTCACCCCAGATCAGTTCTGAGCCACATTTCCTCCAGGGATATCCCTCAGCCTCACTTACCCCCTTTGTCCCTCAGTTTTCCTCCAGTTCTCCACTTGTGAATTGCCAGTAAAAAGGCTGAATGTGCACTGTGCTGCTGGAGAGGAAGGATCTCAAAACATGAATTTCAAATTATTGTCGGTTGCATTGGAGACGACACTATAATATATTGTTCAATTCACTTTGCATATCATTTATTGAATCAGTTTGCAGGAGATAGTGCTCCCATCTCCTCTCCACTTGGATAGAGCTTATGTCAGCACCCTCCCCCCTCCACTGCCCACGCTTTCATGCCGTAATAGCTGTAAGCACCAAGAAATGAAATGAAGTGCAATATATTAGCAGCAAGTTTGGTTGTGTTGAGCCAGCCACAAGCCAGACGCAGTGGGCATGCTGTCATCTTTGTCCGTTGCCTGGGCACTGCTGAGCATCAAGCATGCTGGCATCTGAATCTACTGGCCATGTGCCACCAGCCAGTGGCACACTATCCTCCATGTCTGCTGGCCGGGCATGCCAGGCACCGCGTGCACCGTCATCCGGATCTGTTGGCCAGGCAACAATTTCACTGCCTTCCAAACGCACTCATTTGGCTGTAGCAAGCGTGAGTGCATCGCTATGGCATGGATACCTACTTCGCACATTTGCACTGCACTGGGCCTCCTGGCTGCGAGTATCCCCTACTACAGGGTAGCCACAGATGGCAGCTAAGCCACTAAGCTATCTGTTGGTGGACAACGTTGAAACCAACCTCAGTACGTCTACTGTTCCCCAGTGGGCATATCCTGTCATTGGATAAAAATCGACATTGTGTTTGACGGTGTACTAATTTTTTCCCTGCAGTTATACGTCTTGCTTGCGTCAGTGCTAAATGGACCTGTTGTGCCGTGTTTATACTTACGTAAGCGTGGACCTGTGCTGTGCTGCATGGCGTAGTTTCTAGGTGTGATTAAGGTTCACCTCTAAATCTATATGACTCTATAATGTATCGAGTTCCTTTTATACTATCTCGTGACGCCCAAAAAGGATGAAATGTGTTGTTGAGATAAATAAGTTTGCATAGCAAACTGTTTGTCAGTCTGAAGTAATTCCAAATGTTTGGTGTACCAACTAGCCAGAAGTCTATGAAATAAATTCTACATTAAATAGTATTCACATTGCACGTGTTCTAAAATTTTGGTGACTTTTACAAATTTTTCTTGTTTTAATCTTATTTTGTCCCAGAAAAATGCATTGACCACCAATAAAAACTTTTCATTCATGAAACCTAAGCACAGGATTGAGGAGGATAATCACTGTCACTTATATCACGAGTAGGTGATTTTGGCACTTCACCATTTTCAGATGCTACTCCTGTGGGGGTGTATACCTGAGATCAGAAATGAGCTTCGTATCCTCGCCTTAAAATCGCCAACGGATCCTGTGACGTCATCTCCTGAATCACCATCTCCATACCCTCGGACACTAGACTCGCAAGTCTCCGAAACCAGTCAATTTCAACAGCACACTCGTCACATGTCTGCTGTGGGGTGCAAGTGAACTCTAATAGCATAGAAAAAAGAATGCGCGTACGAGTTTGCAAGTACAACCGAGAATTCTCAGCATTAGCAACTGTTGGTCATGACGATTATTATAAACCTATACAGTGACTGACTGGTTGATGAAAAGCTTTTACAGTTTAATCTTCGGAGTGGTATGCAGTACCCGAGTCAAGGTGTCTCTGGTAAGAAGGTCACGGCCAAAGGGAGACTAAACATCATTCGTCCTGTGAACTTTCTCTAGATTTATTAAAAATATTTTGGAAAAACACCTCCAGTGCTATTGGCTATCAAGAAACAGAATAATTTACAATTAGAATCATAAAATTGTACCAAACTGATTAATAGCAAAAAGATTAAATACAATAATGAAAACTGTAGCAATCCAATGAAAGACGTAAAAATTCTTTCTTGAAAGAAACTTTAGAATTCATAATCCAGAATGGAAGTATACTAAGCAGATAAGCACCATATGAGAAAATTACCATACCGCAGGATAACGGAGATGGGCAAGGCGCGCAAGACAAATATCTAGACAAAACTGATGTTAAATATTGTGTCCTGAATGGTACAAATAGTCAGTGAGAATCTTCACGAAATTAACAGGTTTAAATCTCCTAGCGCTTGGCCGGTTTAAAAACCAACACTGCATACAAGGAGTAAAATTAACAACCATTCACTTGGCCGAGCCACACTTGCATAAACACATTTAAGTAAATAAAGCTAGCAATTACTCAACTGGCAGCTGGTTAACACTTCAACACCGAGCGAGGTGGCGCAGTGGTTAGCACACTGGACTCGCATTCGGGAGGACGACGGTTCAATCCCCCGTCCAGCCATCCTGATTTAGGTTTTCCGTGATTTTCCTAAATCGCTCCAGGCAAATGCCGGGATGGTTCCTTTGAAAGGGCACGGCCGACTTCCTTCCCCGTCCTTCCCTAAACCGATGAGAGCGATGACCTCACAGTTTGGTCTCTTCCCCCAAAACATTCCTCCCTCCCCCCCCCCCCCCCCCTCCAACACTTCAACAATTTACATAAGTAAGAAATAATAAAATTAAAAGGAGAATTGCAGTGGGCACGGAGTTATTAAGACTCAAATAAATACAACGACATGCTGTACGACCCTGTCTTGGCAAGGCGCAGTCAGTAGTGGGCTCGGAAAGATTAAGTGGTGCAGGTGATCCGGCTGGCCATTCGGTCGAGCGCTCACTCGGCTCGGCTCCGCTTTCGGTTGCTGCGCCTGTTTTAAGAAACAGGCAGATTTCACCCAAGTCCCACGAAAAGAAACACTAATGGTAGCCTAATAAACATTACAGAATTTAGTATAGGAATTGGGCCAGGCGCCTACTACACACCGAACAGCGCCGCACGGCAGTGAAAATTACAGCAACAAGAGAAACAAGTAAATAATTTTTCAGTGAGTTATCAGAGTCAAATCTGTGAATCTTGTAAGTTGGCAAAAGTCTAAACACTGCGCCAAATACGGTTACCAAGCACGAAGTTTAACCAAATTCGCTCCACGTGATCGAGGGGTAAACAAGTAACCACCAGGCGTAGCGGAGCGCTAAGACCCATGCAAACGCGTTCGGTTGACTAACGAATCCCTGACCGACAGTAGATAGAACAAAACATTTTGAACAACGCTACACTCACGTATAAGGTAGTAGCATCAAACGAAGTCCTGACTGAGAGAGACGTAATAATTAAGATAAAGAGGCCCCACCTTCACAAACAACAAAAAAACACAGTCAAACTTGGAAGTATAAACACCCAATACGACAGTAAATGAAACTGTTTGTCACAATGACAGTACATGCAGGGCGTAAAATATGAAATGAACTCACTTAACATACAATTGCGCGCCGCCACCAACTCGACACCCTACAGCAGTCAACTAGGAAGTTCAAACCGATCTTCGCAAATAACACTCAAACTGGAGCATTAAATAAAGAAACAACTCCAGTAGTTTTATAAGAGTGCACACGCAACTTCCCTGCCTAGAGACAGAAGCAGGACCAATGACCAGAAGTCGGATATGTCAACAGGCGTGAACCTCGTCGAAGCAACCAGAAAACTACCGAACTAAGCACTCACATCACTAGTACAGGAAATAATTGTAGATATGGTTACAGTCGATGCTCAGCTCACTCGCATCCAACAAACCAGATCCGAAGGTCACCAGACAATCCGCATAGCAATCCAGGAAGGAGAGTGTGGTCACCAGACAATCCGCATAGCAATTCAGGAAGGAGAGTGTGGACACCAGACAATCCGCATAGCAATCCAGGAAGGAGAGTGTGGTCACCAGACAATCCGCATAGCAATCCAGGAAGGAGAGTGTGGTCACCAGACAATCCGCATAGCAATCCAGGAAGGAGAGTGTGGAGCGGACTTCGACACAGCGGCGGTTCGCCGCCCGCCTCCAGTTCCGGTCGCTCACCGAAGCATACGATACGCTCCTTCCCTCGGTACGTGCCCCACCGCACAAAGATTTGCAATCGGCCACAACCGAGGTAATATCGTTATAATCCAGGAACCTTATGTAATACAACAAGTGTCTGGTTCATTTGTTAGATGGTTACTGCTGCTACAACGGCAGGCTATCAGGATTTAAGTGAGTTTGAATGTGGTGTTATGGTCAGAGCGCGAGCCATGGGACATCCCGTAAGACCATTTTCACGAGTGTACCGTGAATATCAAATCTCCAAAATCGCTGCCGCTGGAAGAGGATCCTACAAGAACGGGACCAATCACGACTGAAGAGAATCGTTCAATACGAGAGAAGTGCAACTCTTCCACAAATTGCTGCAGGCTTCAATGCTGGGCCACAACAAGTGTCAGCAAGCGATCCATTCAACGAAACATAATCGATACGAGCTCTTGGAGTCGAAGGCCACTCGTGTATCCTTCATGACTGACGACACAAAGCTCTACGCCTCGCCTGGGCCCATCAACACCGACATCGGATTGTGAATGACTGGAGACTTATTGCCTGGTCGGATGAGTCTAGTTTCAAATTGTATCAAACGGATGGACGTGTACGGGTACGGAGACAACGTCATGAATCTGTGGACCCTCCATGTCAGCAGGGGACTGTTCAAGCCCCTGGAGGTTCTTTAATGGTATGGGGCATGTACAGTTGGAGTGACTGGTACGTAAGCATCATGTCTGATCACCTGCATCCATTCACGTCCATTGTGGATTCCGACGGACTTGGGCAATTACAGTAGAACAATATGAGGTCTCACACGTCCATAATTGCTACACAGTGGCTCCAGGAACACTCTTCTGAGTTTACACTTCCGCTGGCCGCCATACGCCCTGGACATGAACATTATTGAGCATATCTGGGATGCCTTGTGACGCGCTGTTCAGAGGAGATCTCTTCCCCTCGCACTCTTACGGATTTTTGGACATCCCTGCAGGATTAATGGTGTCAACTCCCTCCAGCACTACTTCAGACATTGGTCGAGTCCATGTCATGTCGTGTTGCGTCACTTCTGCGTGCTCGCGGCTACACAATATTAGGCAGGTGTACCATTTTCTTTGGCTCTTCAGTGTATGTCGTGTGTAAATGTTTTGGACAACTGTTGTGATGTTTTATTATTTAATATCTATTCAGACTACTCTAACCATTATGTACATTGTTCCACACGCACTTCTGAGATGTTACCGAGTCTGAGGCGACTACGTAAGCAAAGAACATAGAAGGATTAAATGTATTCTCTAAATGGTCACTAATTATTAAAATAAATTCACACCAATCTTCGATAACGTTACAGAAATGAATGATAAGCTACACAACTCGCTATTAGTGCATAAACGCATGCTGACATGACTGAATGAATACACAAAGAGCCTGCTTTTCGGTTGCACATTTGTATTGTACGCACTGAATCACTTAATTTTCGTCTTCCATCCTCCACAGCCTCACATAACCCTGCTTCGTTAGAGCCGATGTGATCCTGACAAGCCAGTAGCTGTGGCCGAGTGGTTCTAGCCGCTTCAGTCCGGAACAGCGCTGCTGCTACGCTCGCAGGTTCGAATTCTGCCTCGGGCATGGATGTGTGTGATGTCCTAAGGTTAGTTAGGTTTGCGTATTCTAGGTCTAGGGGACTGATGACCTCAGATGTTAAGTCCGGTAGTGCTTTGAGTCCTTTGAACCATTTTGATCCTGACAATCGATCATTTAGCCCTAGCAATTCCACATTTAAAAAAAAGCGCCAGCGCCTTGAATTTAAGGTTATGCAACCCACAACATCGGATCTCTAATTGATGCAGAAATGGGAATTGCTGTTGATGTACGGTTTTCGCAGAATGAATTTATACTCACGATTCGTATCGTTAAACAACAAACACATTGTAATAATACTTAGAAAATGTATATCTTGTGCGAACTTACATTTATTAAATGGAACAATGCCTAACGACATTAACAAACTGAAAGTAGGATAAATTAGATTGTCAGGGATGTTTCTTGCAGGATTCTAATACGAGTCGTGTACGAGATATCATATTTTGAAATGTTTTCTCACCAACACTTGTTTGTGCCTTTCAGTGTGCGTAGTTGCAAGCTACGATGTTGTTATGTTTGCTTACAGTGTGCTTGAATGTTCTTTGAGGACACTTGACTTGCTAGTCGGTTATTGTGTAACAGTCCAGGCAGTATGTCGTGAGTGGACGATGAGATTTATCAATGCAGAAAACGCCGACATGTTCATGGAGTATGGAGAGTAGGAAGAAAGCAGTTCGTTCTTGTACGGTGTTTGCGGCAATATACCTCAACCATCTCGTCTATTAGTTATCAGTCTCCTCAAACAGTTAAGTGAAAGTGGTCGTGTAACACCTGGACAACTTAACAGGAGACAAGTAAGGGCAGAAGAGGGGTGAAATTAATGTCCTTGCTGCTATTACAGTTTATCCGCACATTAGCTCCCACACAATCACACGAGTAAGAGGCATGAATCAGACAAGTGTCCTATGCATTCTCCATCGACGTAGGTTCTGTCTCCATCACATCTTCCTCCATTAAGACAGACGTGAAAACGATTATCGGAATCGCGTTAACTTCTGTACCTGGGCACTGAGACAGGTTACTCCAGATGTATCACGAAACTTGTTTAGTGATGAAGCCACATTTACCAATCACGGCCAGGTAAACCACCGGAACAGGCACTGACAATGACCGTGGCCTTCGTCAGGAGGAACGTGTGGTATGGGATAGTAAACCATCAGCTCAGCAGGCCCGGTTTTGTAAGCCAGAGCACTGGATGCGCACGACTATCGCAGCATCCTAACAGACTGCCTTCCGCGGATGCAGACTGGGAAGAACCTGTGGCACTAGCAGGATGGCTGTCCAGCCAGCAGTATGGCTGTCCAGCGAGCAGGATGGCTGTCCAGCCTACAGTGCGCGAAGTACCACAGCATGTCTTCACGAACTGTTTCCAAACCTTTGGACTGGACGCAGAGAACGTGTACCTTGCCCGGCCCGTTCCCCCGGGTTTGACGCCTGTAGGCTTTTTTCTGTTCGGAAAGCTGAAAGTCGCTGTGTACAACCACATAACAACTACGCCCGGTGCTACACAACGGCATATTACTGCAGTCTGCAAGGAAATCTCCTCTGAAATGCAAGCTCGTGTACAGCAGTCGTTCCATACCAGACTGGAAGCGTGTATTGGCGCTGCCGGTGGTCATTTTGAACACAGTCTGTGATGGTCAGTTGTCTCGTTCCTGGTCAGAATCAACATAACTAGTGTGTGCTCTTGTGCTGTCCTTTAGTGTATGCTGACACAGGTGTTGTACAAGTTTCGGTGTGGCAGGTTTTCAACAAACGATAACTCGTAAGTAACTCGCACTACAACCCTGCAAAAACACCAATGGCGTTCTAATTTACCCTACTTTTAGTTTGTTAAGATCGTTAGGCACTGTTCCGTTTAAAAAGTCTATGTTTGCACAAAAACTACACTTTTTACGTGTTATTACAATCTGTTGATTGGTTAACAATACGAGCATCCGAGTGTGAAATCATTCTGCAAAAACTGACCATCAACAGCTTTTTCCATTTCGGTAATATTTATGTTGTAAGTTTTAGCTCATTCGTCCTGTATAATAGCGACGATGGAAAACGGAATTATCTTTTAATAGCTGTGTAATTAATTTTCTGTTCGTGAGCAGATGCACTTTCTCTTCTGCTACACACTGAAATCTCCATGCAACAGTACCGTATAATGCCTCTAGTGGAGCTAAAACAAAATGACGTAACCTATTTTATTTGAGGTAATAATTAAAACTTTTTGGCAAACTGTTTACTGCTGGTGGTGAAGCTTTGACAATGCCAGCTACTCGTGCTGGCGAAACGTAGGTACAATCATCAGACGAACGTCGACCGAAGAACACGAGACAGAAGCCAATAGGCAGTTTGTCAACACGTGGCTTTAACAATTTTGTGAAACTTTTTGGCTTCCACCATACTTTGCTACGTTGCAAGAGGTAGGAAAAGATTACGGAAGCACCAATACTGTAGACCCTAATGCGTTGAAAAAGCTTAGAGGAGACACTTATCCAGCAGCAGATGACGGTTATGTGATGATACTGATGATGATGACTGACGTTAAATGGAGGTGGTTTCCTTAAGGTCATCCTGTAGAGAGCAGTGGTGTTTGATCCCGGCGTGTCCTCAGCAGCAGGCACCTAGCGCCCACCCTGCACGCCTCGAAGCTCGTCAGAGATGCCAGCAAGAAAGACATCGCCGGTCAGCACTGAGGGCGTTGTTTCACCGGCCGGTCAGCCGGGTACCGGCGTGGCCAGAGCCGCTTTGTACCGTCTCCTCGCCTCGTGCCAATTAGCGACTTGACGTTGCGGGCTCCTGACGCCGCGCCGGTTACAGGAAATCCTATCGATGCCCGCCGGAGAAATAACTCGGCAAGAGACACCCCGGGGTTATCGGTTTTCCGCTAACGAGTGTCGGCTCACTAATTTTCTTTCCGAAGGCCGCGTTACGTGAGCCTAATTGGAACGAACTGGGCGACCCCGTAACTCTTTAGGGCACTCCACAAGCCGTCGACCGCGGAAATGTTACAGAACATCACACACGTTTCCCTTCAGGGAGCAGCAGGGCACTGCTTTCGGACCACAAGGTAGAGGTGAGGGGACGGGGTGGGGGTGAGGTAGCGACAGTTTTTTTTTTTTTTTTTTTTGTCATCAGTCCACTGACTGATTTGATGCGGCCCGCCACGAATTCCTTTCCTGTGCTAACCTCTTCATCTCAGAGTAGCACTTGCAACCTACGTCCTCAATTATTTGCTTGACGTATTTTAATCTCTGTCTTCCTCTACAGTTTTTGCCCTCTACAGCTCCCTCTAGTACCATGGAAGTCATTCCCTCATGTCTTAGCAGATGTCCCATCATCCTGTCCCTTCTCCTTATCAGTGTTTTCCACATATTCCTTTCCTCTCCGATTCTGCGTAGAACCTCCTCATTCCTTACCTTATCAGTCCACCTAATTTTCAACATTCGTCTATAGCACCACACCTCAAATGCTTCGATTCTCTTCTGTTCCGGTTTTCCCACAGTCCATGTTTCACTAACATACAATGCTGTATTCCAGACGTACATCCTCAGAAATTTCTTCCTCAAATTAAGGCCTGTATTTGATATTAGTAGCGACAGTAATGAGAATTAATGATGGAACCCTTTGTCTTTTTGAGCTTGGGTATATAGTGCTACAATGATGAAAAATAATATTACGACGATGTCAAACCTTATTTTCATGATATAGAGAAGCATTGGCGATATTAAAAATGTAATTATAATTTTAATTTTTGTGCTCAGTGAATCAAAGACTTTCTAGTGCACGGTATAAACTAGCATTGTTTGTACTAGGAAACTATATATGATTGTTAAGTGAGAACTGATTCTATGTAAGACATTTTGTCTGGGCGGATTTTGTTCTCGTACTGGTCGCTAGAGAAAGAAAAGTTTCTTAATCGATGTATGTAATGTGAATGTATAACGGCTATAAAAAGGAGAGAGAGAGATAATTCTTGCGGACGATCACCATATTGTATAAGAAAGTTATTCAAAACAAATATCTCTAAAGTGTATCGTCTTGTGATTTCTAAAGTCTGAAAATTGTGGTGTTTACTCTAAACCTGTCCCGAATAACAGCGAAGAACATTTATGTCATCATATATTTTCTTCGTTTGACCACGGTTGTGATTCGCATGTTACTTTTTGTTACGTGATGTGTTAGGAATATTTTCATTACACGCGCAAAAGTGAACACAGCCTTAATCGAACCTGCATCTTTCGGAAACGATAACTCTTAATCAGTACAATTACGCGAATACCGTCTAAATCGCAACCGTGATCACAAAAGTGTTTCCTGGACCTGAGTTTTCTAAATGTAGAGACTTGAAATCGAACAGCATTGCACCATCGCTAGCTCGCAACAATTGAAAGAAAACAAAACAGGGACTGAACAACTTTAAATTTTAGCGCCGTCAGCGTTACGAAATCTGTACGACGTAAGTTAATTAATTAAATATTAACAGGAAGAGAATTATTAAATTTTAAAGATGAAATCATAGCAAGAATTTAAAGCATTTCAGCATCATTACGTTTCTTTGCATTAGTGCTTGAGTATCAGATACCATCATATCTATTTAAAAGACAGTGCGTAAATAAAATTGCCACCTTTTATAATTATTACTATAGCAATTCAGGTAAAAGGTTGAGAACGATTCTAAAAGTCAAAATTCCGACACACACACACACACACACCTTCACATCATCAGGCAGACTGACTGACGTGGTCATATTGCTTCATCAATTTGCCAACTCCGACTACTGGGACAGGCCGTCTTTCCTTGACGCTATTCGTTCAGGAATATTTCCGATGTTCGTAATTCTGTCTACTTTTTTAAGACTCTATCATGGATGTCTCATCCGGTAGGTGGGGATGGAGGCGTATTGCTTAACTGGGTAATAGTTTCAGATCAACTGAAATTTGCCAGGATTGAAGTGCACTGAAGACAGATCAGTTACTACTGTATTGGGATGTCTAGATGCTTTTCTTCTTTGGTTAGAGTTTCTCAATCGATGCCTTTTCCACTATACATGTATCTATTAAAAAGTGGCATGTTCCTGCATAATTCTGGGCTTTTTCGACATGTACACCCTAAATCTACATCTTCCTCGAAATCCATTTTGCGTTCTATCTGTGCATGTAGATTTGCCGATGAAATATGTTTCCTGGCAATTCTCACAACCTTCTGGAATACCCATGAAATGGCCGCTGTTCTATCAAATTCTTCAATTTCTGGCATCATCGAAACTAAGGCAAACTAAAATTAGGCCCTACATTTATACGTTTCAAGGACGTTATACACTTCAGTATCTCCTGAACTGCATCAACTGTTGCAAACAATGCTTTTAATTCATGGTTCGATTCAAATATAGCTGAAACGAACAGAAGTCTATAAATGTTTTCAATTCTTCAAGATTCAATCCTTGATATTCAATCTGGTTTGTCTTCTTCAGTCTGCTTCTCACTTCTTGCAACTTACTGTTGGTGTACACCTCTACTTCTTGTTAGTATTTCATTTGTGAAAATTCCTTCCTATGGATTTGCCTCTGTACTATATGGATAGATCCTTCTGCCTGCACCAGTTATCCGTGGTAAATGTGTAGTGATGTTGTGTCTTCTTGTTCGGATGTTGCCGATTCGATCTTACACGATTTGTGAATGCTGAAAGGCGTGATAAATTTGATCAAGTCTAGAGCAGTTCTGCTTAAAACATGTGAAACGATGGCTGTTCTCTGTTTCGACGAAAGAACATTGACGGACAAATTAGTTACGATTCATCAGATGATGTGATACTCGGTCCATTCAAGAATATTCCGGTCGTGATGGTCGGCTGCTTAGTTTCGACCTGGAAGCAGCCTGTATATTAGGATTAAGGCGTAACGATGTCAAAGGAGCTTCCGCAGACAATAATTAAAGACCTTTAAAAAGCTAGACTGCGGATTTTTACCGTTATAGGAGCCACAATTGTAAGGGTATGAAAACTGCTAAACATAACAATAGACTAAACATATTTCTCAAATCGTGTGGACAGTGATCGGAAAATATGTGTGTGCAATGACGTGCGTTACTTATTGAAGGATTTTCGGTCCCCGATGAAACAATTGTTGATAAGCACATCACATATAGGGAACCAATGTGAATGTCATTGGACGTATTCGTCCAAAGGTCGGAATTGCTGCTGAATTATTTTCAAGGCGTATCGCAGAACCTGTACGTTTTGTCCTCAAGAGCGGGAGACTGATTTTCTAGAATCAGTAAATGATATTTTCTATGTACTAACCCGAGATTTCGTAAGGACGAAAAGACACTTCTGAAGCTTCTTTGAAATCTGTTCAACTATGCGAGCAGGAAAAAGATGCAGTCTGCTTCTGCACAGGTTAACTTTGCAGAGCGACTGTTGTGTGGTAAGGAATACACCGTCGTCATATTTTCTTATATGTGTATAATGAATATAGCTTCCAGCTGCAAACTGTAATTGTAAAAACATATTTTCTTCAAGCTGACAATGTTCGGAATTAACGAGAGAAGGGCAAAGTAAAGCCATGCGTTTTCAATTCGCCTCCGATTATTTGATATAGATTTATTATCCAAGAGGAAAATAAATGTATTATATGTATTCGCAATTGAGAATAATGACAAAATAAACGGTATTTTGCGAGCCGAGTTGCAGAAATATGCTTGTAAATAATGTGACGAGTGCGAGCACAATATACGAGGCTCGAAGTCGGCGTCACCGCAGTCCGCGTGGTGATGCCTTGCTCAGCAACCAACGGTGCTATACCCACGGAAAGGCCTACCTCTCGTGTATTAGACATACCCTGGTGTTTGTCTTCCGTTCGCACACTGTTACTGTCACGGACGGCTTTCTTTACACCTCTGAAAGTTACTGAAACCCGTAAAATGGTCAATATCTTTTAAAGAGGACGGAAGATAGCCTAAAAAGAACGGAACACCGGTGTTGCCACCGTTTCAAACGATAGTTGAGCCATGTAATCCAAAGTAAAACACAAACATAGACCAACAATAGACGTTCTCCTATGACAGCCTACTTCTGCAACAGAAGATTGAGATGATAAAGGAGCCTTTTTGAGGTCCAAGGTCCAAATTCCCTTTCCGGTCACCTAGAATCAGGTCTTTCGTGATTTACCTATTTAGTTTCAGATGAAAGCTTGGATGGCTCCTTAAGAAATGCTACCATCACTTTCCTTCCTTATTGTCATCCATTCATATTGTCATCCATGCATAATCTGTCATGACTACGATATGGACTAGATGTAATGAGTGTGTCAGAGCTCTCCATTATATAAAACAAAACGTCCAACTTAACACTATCCATTGCACTGTGTAAGCACTCAGATATCAATAGTAACAATCTGAGGGCGGAACATGGGAGTGTGATTCGAAGCATTGTTGTGAGGCGAAGTCAGTCTGCGAGAGTGGCTGGAAGTAGTAGTTCGATCGAGAGCTCGGCGACAGGAGACGTGTCACGCTGCCCTCACGTCGGTGACGGCAGATCTTACCCGCGCTCAAGGCCTGATTTCATTTATATGGCCAGGAGAGATTTACATGGCTTAACTACGCTTAAAGATGGAATTCAACGTAAAATTCACAAGCATAGCGCAAAAGCAGTTGCAGGGTTAGGCTCGTGATTGTTAGTCCGAGTATGCGATAATCCTGTGTTTTGCTTGTCAGTGAAAGAACCCTCCTTTTCTCCAAATAATAATTATTATTTTCCACATCTAAATAATATGTTGTGATTAATAAATGTTAATGCAATTTTGAAACTGAAATAATTTGTTAACCTGGCACTCAGCCATTACTGACACATATGTCATTTGTCATTGTCATTATTAATATTTGTTCATGATGATTCTGAAGTTTTAAATAGACTTAATTAATGAAATCTGTTTTCAAAAGCTATTTAGTAGTTAACAGGACCCAAGCAAACACCTTTATATTAAATTCATTCTTAGTAACAATAAGCTTTAGCCGCTGCTGCTCCATGCTGCTGTGCATTGCTGTAAAGCACATGGAAAAAGGCAGTCATGTAAAGAGGTGAGTGAGAAACTTGGCCAAAACAGACACACTCACCCACCACAACATGTCATGTACTGTAGTCCAGTGGACTCCGTTGCATAAGTCACATTCTGTATCAGTTGAAAATTCTTATTCAAATACGCAATCGGAGAGCTTATCCAAATGTTAGTTTGAAGTTTTTCATGTAACGATCTGTTGAGGGCTTATATAACACTGAAACTGACGCTCATACAACACACACACAGTGTTATGCAGGTTAGATGTCAGAAAGAGTCAAATCAAGCCTCCTCTTCCTCCTCCTTCTTCTTATTTCTCTACAGTGCTATAGCCCTTGGTGAGCCTTGACTTCTTCAAACTATTTTCCTCCTTAAATTTCGGATTTTTGCAGTTTTTTCCACCCCTGGAATCCAATTCTAGTTAGATCTTCAATTATATCATCAGTCCATCTTGTTCTAGGTTTTCCTTTCCATCTAGCAGCATGGATCATACCTTTAATCATTTTCTTTAGTATTGGATCCACCGCCATTCTCTCCACGTGACCTAGCCATCGTATTGGTTGTGATTAACACATTTTACTGTATCTCTTATTAATGCTGGTATCTCGGTGTTATAGAGTATTATCCAACCTTCTTCCTACCTTATTGGGTCACAGATTTCGCATACTATTATTCGCTCAAAGGTATTCAGAGTGTTTTTCTCATCTTCTGTCAATGTCCATACCTCTGATCCAAATGTGACAAATGGTCGGAGTAGGGAGCTATATCGGAATAAATTAATCTACGCCGGATAATGTGATGTGACTTGGATGCAGACAGTGTGGATTATATGAAGCAATGAACAGTCTGTAGTAAGCTACATTGATATTTTTTCTATCACATGTGCTATTGGCCGATTTCACAATTACGTCATCATCAAGGGCATGTGGGTGAGCATTACATGGTGCATCACGTAAGATGTGGCACGTAATTGAAATTTCTATACCGCACGTGAGGCCACATTTTACACGGTTCATATCCAACATTACCCGTGAATGAAAGCATATCATTACAGCTGAATGAGCAGTATGTGTAAGACACGTGCCTCGTACATTCTGAGTGGCTACAGCTTAAATGTACTGTCATGCGTCTATGCCGGTGTAATAACATGTTTCCAATCACATGTAATATTGGATACAAACTACGTAAAATGTGGCCTCAAGTGTGGTACAGAAATTTTAATTACATACCACATCTTAAGTGCTACATCATTTAATGTTCATTCACATGTGCTTGATAATGAGATAATTGTCTAAATCGGTCGACAGCACAATCAATAAAAAAATAACAATACAGCCTACTAGGAACTATGCTTTCCTTCATAAAATTTCTGGAGACCGTGGCCCCACACAGAAGCAAAATTGTAGGAAAGCATTGTTGGTGCCGAGCCAGTCACCAATTATATAGCCGGTTCAGGTGCCACTTCCAGATTATAAGTATGATGAGATCCAGCTACAACAGCGAAACGAACTATAGGGGAAACCGGATCATTTGAACCGACGGTCAGTAATTTCAGTCCTCGTTACGAAGACCTGTTTCCAGATAGCGGTTCAACATGCTTGCAACTCCGGCAATAGATGCACACTCATATCCTCCTGAATTATTTTCCATTTCTATGCACTAACAGTACGACTTCCCCGAATGTAAATGTTTTTTCTTGATGTACGTTCGCATGAATCTCATTCCAGATCTCCTCTCTAAGTTTTCCAAGGCATTAGTTCACTCATTTCACTGATCGTTCAATTTTTTTCTTGTAAATCTGAGTACGTACGTGTAATATATTTAGTTCATTGAGATTATTCATTAATTTCGTTGTCATATGAATTTCTTTATCATTGATTTCGTTGGTGATGATTTATTTGTGTTAGATGTAACAGGGCCAAATTAGTATATTTAATTAAAGATTCCAATTAAAGTACTTTATCTAACGTTAGACAAGGGCTGAAAACAACCGTAATCTATCTACAAGTGTACACTACAGCTTCTCTAATGGTTCCATTATGCCGTTCTTCAGTATCTTGTTCATAGTCGATACAAATGGTACTGGACAGATAAATACGAGGGTCGGTCAAAAAGTAATGCCTCCCATTTTTTTTCTACTTAAAAAAATTAAGTTAAGTGAAAAATTTGAATTTGGCGCCATTCCTCAAACCTTCTTCTGCAATCCACTGCAGTAGTAACTTTCTGTGTCAACAGGTGGCAGCACAGCAGAAGTTTGTAAGATGGCCGACATCGATGTTCGTTTGAGACAGCGTTGTGTGATTGAATTCTTGAATGCAGAAGGTGAAACGCCCATACGCATTCATGAAAGACTGAAGAAGGTGTATGGTGTTGTGACAGTGGATGTCAGCACTGTTAGACGATGGGTTCGTCGTTGTAAGGAAGCTGAAGGGCAAACACCGTTGACTGACGAAAAGCGGAGCGGCAGGCCGGTGAGTGCAGTGACTCCACACAACATTCAGCAAGTTGATGACAGCATTCGTGGTGACCGTCGGGTGACTGCAGATGAAGTGTGTCGCATTATTTCTCTTAGTAAAGGCAGTGTGATCACGATTATTAAACAATTGGGGTACTCAAAAGTTTGTGCACGGTGGGTTCCAAGAATGTTAACCGATCAGAATAAAGAGGCAAGGAAAACAATAGCCTTCCAACACTTGCAGCGCTTCCGTTTGGAGGGAGATGAGTTTCTGAAAAAAATTGTGACCGGGGACGAAACATGGGTGCATTTTTTTGAACCCGAATCAAAGAGGCAGTCAATGGAGTAGCGTCACACAAGCTCGCCGAGGAAGAAAAAATTCAAAACTGTGCGATCGGCAGGGAAAGTTATGGCAACAGTTTTCTGGGATACAGAGGGTGTGATTCTGGTTGATTTTTTGGAGCAGGGATGCACAATAAATTCTGTTCAATACGTCACAACCCTCAAAAAAACTTAAAGCATGTCTTCAGCGAGTTCGCCCAACAAAATCAATGGCAGATGTTCTTCTTTTGCATGACAATGCAAGACCACACACCAGTCGTCACACCTCTGACGAGATTGTCAAAATTGGATGGGAAGTTTTGCCTCATCCCCCATACACCCCTGACCTGGCACCATCAGACTTCCATCTGTTCGGGCCACTAAAAGAAGCTCATCGTGGGATTCATTTTGAAGATGAGGAGGCCGTCAAAACATCCGTGCGTCAATGGCTTAGGAAGCAGAGCTGTGATTTTTACCGTGCTGGGATACATGCCCTTGTTCAAAGATGGACCAAAACTGTAGAGATGGGCGGAGATTACATTGAAAAATGACAAAATGATCCTCAATGTTGTGGTTTTCAACCTATGTAATTGCATTTAAATTTCCTGACAATTAAACGTAGAAAAAAAAAATAGGAGGCATTACTTTTTGACTGACCCTCGTATTTGAAGACGAGAATCGCATCGTAGTTGAATAAGTCAGTAACGATGAACTTTTTCCGGACAACAGCGCCAGACAAGTTTCCTGTGAAAATAAGAATGCTGGGCATTGACTGTTACGAGGTGTGTGTGTGTGTGTGTGTGTGTGTGTGTGTGTGTGTGTGTGTGTGTGTGTCTTCTTCAAAAAGAGACGCGTCCTCACAATGCTTTCGTGAATACCAATGAAGAGCACACGCATGGCGCTTTGTCCAAGGTGTATTTCTCGTCTTTGTTCGGCTCACGACTACCTTCCCATTCATTCCTACTCTTCTAACCCACCACTGCGTTCAAATTTTTTCCCCCACACAGCAGTTATTTCAGTCGCCCCATCCCCCTTTTTATCTGTGTCTGCGAATGAACAGGAGTATCTTCAGCAGAAGAGATCCTTTCACAGTAGAACATTGTCCCTAACCGCTTCCCTCGGGATGTGTAATAAAACAGGAACTATGGGCCAGATTTGGATCCATTTTCATTCGTAAATTATATAATCCAAAGCTGTGGATGTTCATAAAGTTTTCTAGTCATCGGGCGCAACTTAGCAGTAAATATAATTTTCCTTTTTGTGTCGATATGGTCACATACTGCGAGGATCAACTATGAAAATTAATTTGTAAATAAATGACAGCAATTATAATAAAACAAAACTCTATCAATTATTATTATTTTGCCGTGTAATTTTTGATATCAGACAAGTCATACTTTATGTTCGAATTTTTACTGCACTTCTATTGACACTCAGATGATGTTCCATTATAACATAAAATTAACAGAGTTAAGAATATTTTCAATATTCTGAAAACTTCAACATTAAATCCTCAAAGGAATCGACACTCTTGATCTT
This sequence comes from Schistocerca gregaria, assembly GCF_023897955.1. Taxonomy (NCBI): domain Eukaryota; kingdom Metazoa; phylum Arthropoda; class Insecta; order Orthoptera; family Acrididae; genus Schistocerca; species Schistocerca gregaria. The sequence continues at coordinate 595,596,735 of NC_064922.1, forward strand.
CGTAAAATAAAATTATATTATAATATAAAATCGGAGGTCATACTAGCACTGTTTTGACTCATAGAATGTTGTGGAAGATTAGAGAATAATTAGCAGAGCTTTTAGTATTATCGCTTGGCGTCTTTTGCGTCAGAGTCGTCTAGACTCGTTTTGTTGTTGAAAGAATTATCGTCAAGTAAAGCTCTGTGGAGTTATGGTTTTGAGTTCGTATTTTTATGTGGCATGGAACAGTGATTGTGACTGTGGGTTGGTTTACTTATAATGAAAATAAAATCACATATTGCGAAATATATATGACTGCTTCTTGCCTGTCGCAATAGCAACCCAGGAGTTATCGTTGGAATTAATACGATACGGACCCCTAGATGAACTGAAGCAATCTTGTAGTTCAGTAAACCTTTTTACATTTTATGTGATGTAGCCTTCCTTAAACATGGCCAGTCGGAGTGGCCGAGCGGTTCTGGCCGCTACGGTCGCAGCTTCGAATCCTGCCTCGGGCATGGATGTGTGTGATGTCCTTAGGTTAGTTAGGTTTAGATAGTTATAAGTTCTTAGGGACTGATGACTTCAGAAGTTAAGTCCCCTAGTGCTCAGAGCCATTTGAACCTTAAACATGAAACGATATGCCTGTTTAGTGTATCACATTATTTTGCAATGTCATATTGAAGAAAAAGAACTTAATTATAATTGCTATATCAAGGGACGGCCATTATAGATGGGACGCAACACACTATCTTGACATACTGACTAAAGAAGTATTTTTCTGTGATTTGATAGATTATAAGCAACGTCAGGTGAAAGAGGTATTATTAATTTACTTTTAAATCACAACTGTGAGGAATTTTCAATCTACACTATATCTCATAATAGTTTCCTACGTGTGATCGTGTAATTTAAAGACACATCGTGTATTTAAACATTCAATAAGGCAGGGGTCTATTGAAGAAATTGGACTTACTTTCGACAGGAGGGGAAGGCGGGGTGGGAAGATTCAAATCGTCGTTTGATCACAGGAACGCAGCAGTCTGGATTCCGTAAACCATAGTATGGCTTTTGTAAGAGGGTAAATAGTGTGGCAGATCCACTTGCTTCCACTCCACTTGCGTTTCGCACACAGCTAACCTATTGTCGATGCAAGGCCGAACTTCTCTAACGTTCCCATAACGGGAAATGTGTAATCTAACCAATGACATTGCGGCTACCCGCAGTGCATAACGCCTGCCGTTTGACGTCTCCCAGTGGAGTTTGTTGATCGTCTCTGAGACACTCGCACGTCAAATAAAATAATCTGTCACGTACTGTGCAACTCACCTTTAATTCTATTCTTTTTTATTTTGAGGCAGCGGCCTTCTTACTGGTTTGATCCAGCCAGCAACGACTTTCTCTCTTGTGCCAACCTCTTCATCTCAGAGTAGCACTCGCACCCTGCATCCTCAATGTGCCTTCCTCTATAGTTTTTACCCTCTAAAGCTCCCTCTAGTACCATGAAAATTATTGAGTGTTCTCTTTAGATATGTCCTATCATACTGTCCCTTCTTCTTGTCAGTGTTTCCCGTATATTCCTTTCCTCGTCGATTCTCCGGAGAACCTCCTCATTCCTTACCTTATTAGTCCACCTAATTTTCAACATTCTTCCGTAGCATCACTTCTCAAATGCTTCGATTTTCCCACAGTCCATGTTTCACTACCATCTGATGCTGTGCTTCCAAATTACATTCTCAGAAATTTCTTCCTCAGGTTGAGGAGTTTGATACTAGTAGACTTCTCTTGGCCACGAATGCCTTTTTGCCAGTGATAATCTGCTTTTGACGTCCTCCTTGCTACGTCTGTCATGTTTATTTTGCTGCCTAGAAAGCAGAATTCCGTAACTTTATCTAATTCTAATTTTAAGTTTCTCACTGTTGTCATTCCTGCTACTTCTCATTACTTTCATCTTTCTTCGATTTACTCAGTTATGACTCTTCTAACCTCAGTAAAGTTTGTTCACTTGAAAAAATGCTGATTTCCACCATAATTTAGAGTCCATGTTAAACCTCATGGCTAATTCAGGCAAAAGATCGGAGAGAAGCAAAGCATACCACTTTCGATAGGACCACGCCTGGTAAAACGTAGTAGTGTCCAACCAACCTTCAGGCCGATGACAGACCTGTACCTTACTATAACTTTCTAACGGTGAGTAGATCTTCACAGATTTCTTCCAAAGAAAGGTTGATTTCAACACGGTTAATAAGAAGTTGCCTACGCGGGCACGTTTTAGTGCAATTAATGCACTGTTGAGTGACATTAATGAGACGACCTGTCTCAACACCAGGTCCGCATCTGCCAGTACAACGAAACGCTTGGTCAGAAGGCTAGGCGCGTGCGTTCCCGCGGGCGCCTGCTCCGCCCTGTTGAGAAGTGTGGGCGGCCGCTGACCCCCGAGTTGACTCTCATTACGCCGCTCATCCCACGCTCGCTGAGCCGCTCTGATGGGAGGACAACAGACCGTGGCGCGGGCCAGATTACGGGCTGGCTCTGCTTGCACGAGCTGTTCGTCATGTACACGTCTCGGAAACAGCCGAGCCACAGCTTCGGAACGTGACGGGAGGCAATCTGCTCCCACCGACACCGGAATAGCCTGTTAGGGGCGCCGGTGCTGAACGCTCGCTCGGCGTTGATGGTGCGAGAAAATATTACTTTGAAGGAAAATGCAGTGCGCACCGGGGGGTGGGGGGGGTGGGGTGGGGGGGGGGATAGGCGCTAGGAGGAATGGTCGTATCTTTAACTTATGGCCACTTCAACAATGAAAGAAAACTGACATGTTGCATATAAAATTGATCGTGTCCGACTTCAAGAGAGTTCTGCAAAGTATTAAACGCCGAAGGTCGAATAAAGCAACCATTTGTTATATTTTAGATGTGGTATTGGGATATATTCGCTGTAAACGGAGAGGGCACACAATTATCTAATTATCTTGCTATGGGTGCGAGGAAGTTGATGTTTTAGCGAAGCAAGCTGTATCTACAATAATTGTTCTCGATGTGAAATTACCTTATTCAGACTACTTACGTAAAATAAGGCAATGGCAAGAGATGTAGTACGTGTCCGACGAAAAGAGAAGTGTATAGTATGCGGCATTACAATCTCAAATTCCTACAAGGCCGTGATTTGCGAGGCATTTCGAGCGATCTACGATTTCCACCATTATTCGACTCCGGTTTAACCGTGTCCTATTTACTATACATCTGTGTAGAATCAAATTTACGATCGCCCTGCATGTGTGTGTGATTCTGAGTCAGATGCTGATGTGAACCACATCTTACTCTCGTGTTCCAAATCTGACAATGAACGATCTAATTTATGAATACTTTGATTAATATGGTTTACCTCGTCCCTCAATCACCATATTCTCATTTGGTTTCCGAGAAATAAGCGTATAAAGCGATTGTAAATTTTTATGACAATAGGAAAAAACTTGTAGATTTCAATAGGACTCATATTTTCATTATCCTTATCACCTGCTATTAAATTTGAGAGGTAATGTTAACTGATAAGGAAAAAATGAGGGCTTGAGCTTTCAATTCTGTAAATATGCATTTCTGTGTTTTTCCTGTACAATTATGCAGTGCATGTAAACACTTGTTTTTGATGGCTACATGGAGTACATACTCTGGGAGCCAAATAAGACAAACAAACAAACAAATGTAAAATTCTACGTATCGTCTTAAGCTTGTGTTATCACCAAAACTCATTACGAAGTAAACTTCATTAAAGAACTTGAAACGAAAATGATGGCATTTCACGGTGTACCACAAGTAAGATAAAAAATACTCATGAACAGTAAAATATTGGTGAAATTAGACATGTTACTCGTAAATACCTAGGACGCGAGATCACGCATGAATATAAACCTGGACAGGACCTAAAATTAAATCTACTTCTATATGTAGAGCGATCTTAGAAATGATCCTTCCTTCGTGTGGGACAACAGTCATATAGAACTATTTGAAAGAAATTTCCGCCTTTTGTCTGTTAATTTGCTCGTTTATTTTACAGAATCGTGATTTTGGCTTTATAGCTATTCTCAAAAGAACGCTCAAATGTTAAAATATTTGTGACCTGTCTGTGCCACGTTATATCATCGTCGAAAAAACCACATTTTTGGTCTAATAGACCAGCTGCACTACAGTATACGAGTACATATCGAAGGCACATGACATTGAGCACAATGACGAGTCGTTAACACACAGTATGGCGTATTTAACACTTAATATATTCGTGTGACATGCATTCGTGACTTCCGTTCATGAACAGTTGATGAACATAATTGACGAATACAGGTAACAGTGATATATTAGCTGTAAAATACGCCGTACTGTGTGTTAACGGTTTTCACTGTGCGCAAAGTCACTCATATTATGTACCTTCGATATGTACTCGTACACTAAAGTACAACTGTTGTATAAGAGCAATAATATGTTTTTTTGAGGATAAGGTAACATGTCGCAGACAGGTCAGACAGATTTTAAAGTTTCTCCATGCACTTGCCAATGGCTACAATGCCGAAATCATGATTGTGTAAAATAAATGAACAATTAACAATAAAATATCTTAAAAAAAGAAAACGATACACCAAGAGAGTAGAATACAGGCTAGAGAAATGAACAATAATGTAAAAGAGAACATCGTGAAAGAAATGAGGATGTAAGGAAGGATTTAGACATTTATATACTAAACGAAAAATAAAGCAAAATAGTACAAAATGGAAGAAACATCCAGACCTTATCGGTGGTGAAAGACTACCGGTAAAGACTCTCAATTATAAATGCACTGGAAGAAGAAATGTATCAAGACCATACAAGAGCTCTCTGTTGATCCCTCACGTATATGGGACAGTGGCCAATCATATATTTAGCAAAGAAAAATCACCCAACAGTCGTATGTTTTCAGAAGTTATTTATATTAATCATCAGTTTCGTTATCTCATTAATGTTATCTTCAGGCTCCATATGTATAGAGAATCAGATACATCGATGGATGCATAACCGGAGCCATCAATAACTGGATTCCGTGAACTTTTTGTGGAGTGTGTACTTCGAACAGCTGTGTGTTGGTCTAAATCTGTCTCCCTAGCGTGCGTTGGAGACAACTAGAGGGCAGGTAGTAAAAAGAGTACCGTAAAAAATCGAAAGCGAGAATTTCACTGAAGCGTTGCGCTGAAATACGATACGACCGCCAGCAGACCCGTGCACCCATACAGAATTTTGTGGAAAACGGTCCGTTTGCTGATACCTGCGTTCAGCCGCTCTGCTCCCCTCCACTCCTCTCTGGCATTGACTTTCTCCCTTTTTTAGCCCAGCCCGTCTTGCCCCGCAGCCTTTGTCCTGTGGCAGAGATAACGAAGGCGTTTTGTACGGGTGCTGCCGTGTAAACGCCGTGTTTAAAATGCATGAGTTTAATAAGCGCGAGGGTGGCGCCTGGGTAGGGGTGGTGGACGAGGGTGGGCTGAAGAGGGCAACGAGGGGAGGGGGTGGTGCAAACAGCGCCGGCTGCGGCGGAGGCAGGGGCAGCGGTAGGGAAGTCGGAGATACCGCTGAGTGAGGGGGGCGGGGAGATACGCCACGGAACCCTGTTTTGCGCGAAACCGATGACAGCTCAAACAGCGCGCTGGTGACACGAAGAGGTGGCACCTCCATTTTCGTGAGAGAACGCAAGACACACGAACAAGATTACTTGCGCTGAGCAAGAAGCTGCAACTATCTGTAGAAATGCCACAGGCAATGTCATCTGCACAGCTAACGCATAATTACGTCGAATGATGAGTGATCGACGTAGACTATTTTGTAAATGAAATACAACTGCTGGCCTTTAGCAACACCATGGAGACGGCATGCAAACAAGTCAAGTGTATTAAATGCTTAAGTGTCACTCAGTCCTGTCACGGAACTGAGACAGACCTAAGTCTTCCGTGTTTGAGAATACGTGTGTTTAGATTACGATTGTCGTTACTTTTTAATTCTGAACTGTTGCTTATTGATTCAACGTCCAGAATAACCGTGTGCTACTTAACTGTCAGCTGCTTCTGTGCTGTCCTTACCCTCTTCAGCCTTCTAGCAGTAATAGAAAATACATCTTCAAAAATGAGATTATACTGATCTATCCGTTACAAGACTGTAATGCTTCATACGAGGGCGTGCTGAAAATTAACAAATGATTCAAATGGCTCCGCGAACTATGGGACTTAACTTCTGAGGTCATCAGTCCCCTAGAACTTAGAGCTACTTAAACCTAACTAATCTAAGGACATCACACACATCCATGCCCGAGGCAGGATTCGAACCTGCGACCGTATCGGTCGCGCGGCTCCAGACTGTAGCGCCTAGAACCGCTCGGCCACTCTGGCCGGCGAATATCAACATTCTACATCTTTAATCACATTGTCTACATATCTGAAGTCGTCTACCGCTACAGGGATCCGAATTGTAGCCTGTAGCATGGCGGTGAGTTACGTAATTATGTCGCTGTGTGCGAGAAACAGTGTGTTGTAATCAAGTTTCAGATTCGAAGGGCTCGCCCACACCTTCATCATGACAGTGCCGGACCACATACGAATGCTGCGACATTTGCAACAATCCAACGCCTTGGATTATATAAAGTCCCGACTTGACCTCATCCGATTTTCATCTGTTTTCAAAACTTACAGAATACCTTCGAGGATTAGTGACGAAGCGGTGCAAACAGAGGTGAGCTCGCGATTCCGTCTACAAAATCAAACATTATTTTGACCATTGCTGTAGTGGCAGCAGTAGAATATTTCAACAAAGGTAAAAAGTCCGTCGTCAGCTGCACAAGAAAACCTTTATTTGATTCACTTTACCGGTTTCAACAGTTTAAACTGTCATCTTCAGAAGTATGGTTATGGAAATGCCGTGTGGCTAGGGCCTCTCGTCGGATAGACCGTTCGCCTGGTACAAGTCTTTCGAGCTGAGGCCACTTCGGCGACTTGCTTGTCAATGGGGATGAAAGGATGATGATAAGGACAACACAACACCCAGTCCCTGAGCGGAGAAAATCACCGACCCAGCGGGGAATCGAGCCCGGGCCGTTAGGTGTGACATTCCGTCGCGCTAACCACGCAGCTACCAGGGGCGGGCATCTTCAAAAGTGAAAAGGCTCAAATCATTGGTAAGCCAACGTCAGAATAAGAATAGGACTGTAGTGTCGTACAAAGAATTGGCGGAACATCCATTTGTAAAGTAAGTAAGCTAAAAATAAACGAACAAAGGTGGAATAGCAGAAGTAAAACAAATTTGTTGAAACAAATGTAAAATACTTAAGCTTGAGAACCACAACATACCTTCGCTACAGAATCGATAAAATAGTGAAGTCCCTAAAAATATATGTTATGTGCGATGAGCAACAAACAATCAATTGTCATATCACAAATCGTACTTAGCGTATGCAACGAAAGTCAAACAACATACTGGTGACGCCTATATACAAAGTAGGAGCGCTAGTATACGTATAAACTGTAATAAAATCTGCAAGAGCTGAAGCACAAGTATGCATTAAACCTTATAAAACTATGAAAAATATTAACAATAATATGTAAACAGACAATAAACCGTGGACCAAGTGTCAAGGAAACAGAGGTATAAAAAATAACATCATTAGTATCTAAACGCAGCTGAACAAAAACTAATAAATATTGGTAGGCGTTTTAGCAAGCCACCGTATGACAATTACACATTAAAAACGAAGTAGTTCATGGGTACCAAGAAGACATCATCATCAAGTAAAAAAGTCTATGTTACTTAAGAGTTGTCAGTACATATTGGATAGAAACGGTAAAATAAAATTACTTTAAGATCTGTGAGCAGATAGCTTCGAATGTGTAATCATACACAACTAGAGTTGGACATGAAATAGGATACTGTAAAACATTTAACAGAGAAGCTATACAAACGAAAAACAATCTGTTTTTCAGTCCAGTTGATTATTCAGCAAATCCTCAGAGTTAAAGCGGGAATGTTTATAAATTTATCTTATACTAAAAGATTCACTTTGCACCGTTTGTCGTCTATGTGCAAAATTCCCATATGCTATAGTGAAGGTAGTGGAAAGTGTTTATGAATTTTAATAATTTCTGCAAACTTATAAGAATTCTCTCCATCTTTGTTGAGTAAGTGCTCGTGAAATGGTTTCATATCTCTTAGTGACACCCTGAACTGCTGTCACCATGCTGCCACGTATCCTAAAGAGAGCGAATATTGCCAGACGCATTCGTCGTCTCTTATGGATCCAGCGCCTGGCGTGATGATACGGGGGTGCCATTGCGCGCACTTCACGATCACCTCCGGTTCGCATAACCAGTAATTTGGGCAGCAGTGCCTACATTTCTGATATGTTAAGGGCGATAGCTGTGCTGCATCTTTGACGTCTCTGTGACGTTTTCTTTCAACAACAGAATGCAATCCCGCATGTTGCCCGTGTTGCCCTCACCTACGTCGATACAGATGGTCCGTCCGTTGGCCTGGCCAAGACATTCTCTATATCTCTTACCCACTGGCCAAGGATTGCAGTCAGACAGGCACGCCAACGCTCCTCAGCTACTATAAATGATGAATTCTGACACAGAGCTGAAGAAGTGTCGAATAACCTGCACATATCTGTCATCTAAGCTCAGTTGATGCTCAACCGGGTTAAGGCCATTGTTGTTGCCAGAGGTTGCCTGAGGTGGCAGCTCTTTTTACTAAATTTAGCACATTGTACATTCCTAAATCACTTACACATTTATGCTTTCTACAGTACGCAATATGCACAATAAATAAAATTTAGTTTCTTGCTATGCTTTCTCGTGTTGCAATTTTGATGACCAGCAGTGTGTTTCAATTTTTGAAATAGCCGTATGCCGCGTTTAGAGAAAATTAAATGTAAACGATGGTGTTCCTTTTGCACTTTCAAAATGAATTACACTGGACTCGCACTTATAGCTTATTGGACCACAACTGTTTTCTTTTTTTGGTCATCAGTCTTCTGACTGGCTTGACGTTTCCCAGCATGATCTGTTCTCCTGTGCCACACTTCACATCTCAGAGCAGAACTTGCGCCTACACTTCTTTGTTGGATATATTTATCTATTTGCCTTTGCTATAGTTTTTACCCTGTACAGCTCCCTCAAGTAGCATCGACGTTACTGCCGTAACTAGTGCTCTGTCAACCTGTCCCTACTTCTCGTCAATGATTTCGACAAGTCTTTCTCCTCGCCGATATTGCGGAGAGCCCCATTTATTATCTTATCTGTTCATCTCATTTTCAACACCATGATATAGTACCACATTTCTAACGCTTCGAAACTGTTCTTTCATGGGGTTCGTGAGGACGACGGTTCAAACCCGCGTCCGGCCATCCAGATTTAGTCGTCACGTGATTTCCCTAAATCGCTCCTGGCAGATACTGTGATAGTTTCTTTGGAAGGGCACGCCCAGTTTCCTTCCCTGTCCTTGACACAATCCGATTTTGTGCTTAGTCTCTGATGACCTCGATGTCGACGGGACGTTATACCTTATATTTCTTCCTTCCTTCTTTTTTACACTACTGTGCTCCAAAAATTCTCAGTAAATGTTTCCTCAAATTAAGGCCAGCGTTTGGTCTTAGTAGAAACGACCTCTTAACATGCGTTAGTCTGCTTTTTATGTACTTGCTTATCTTACCTTACTTCCAAGGTAGAAGAATTCCTTCATTCCATCTGCTCCATGACACTCAATTTTGATATTAATTTGATCACCAATGTGATTTCTGCTATTCCCCACTACTCTCCTATTTCTTCCGTTTACTCACAATTCCTATGTGTACTCATTACAACTCCCCTTTCGGCAGGCCATGCAGTTCTTCCTCAGTTCACTGATGATCTCTGTTTCACATGCAGTTTAGTGACACGTATGGCAGGCGTCTCATGGGAAGACAGCTGATGCAGAGAGAGCTAAAGATAAGTCGAAGACAAGTAAAAGCAACGATCAGCGTATACTATCTACGACCAACTCGGTCGAATACGGCCGACAGTCGGATGGATTGCAGTGCAGTGGGATTAGTCAGGTGCAGCCGGTCCTAACGGGATTACGTTCCTGATGCTGCTACTCTCAGACTCTATTTAATATCTGGTTATCTATCAAGCATGCTGAGAAATGGTTCAAATGGCTCTAAGCACTATAGGACTTAACATGTGAGGTCATCAGTCCCCTAGACTTAGAACTACTTAAACCTAACTAACGTAAGGTCATCACACACATCCATGCCCGAAGCAGGATTCGAACCTGCGACTGTAACAGCAGCGCGGTTCCGGTCTGAAGCGCCTACAACCGCTCGCTCACAGCGGCCGGCGCATGCTGAGAAGCTGGCAAGACTTCTGAGTGTGAACATGCTGCTTTGGGACAGTCCCATGACATTTCTGGAGAACTAGCGAATATTGGTAACTTCCTGTCGCGATATTTTGGCGCGGATCTACTGGTCATCTTTAGATGTGCGTCACAAAATTGGCTCTGAGCACTATGGGACTTAACACCTGAGGTCATCAGTCCTCTAGAACTTAGAACTACTTAAAGCTAACTAACCTGAGGACATCACACACATCCATGCAAGAGGCAGGATTCGAATCTGGGACCGTAGCGGTCGCGCGGTTCCAGACTGTAGCGCCTGGGACCGCTCGGCCACCGCCGCCGGCTGTGCGTCACACTATACAATATCAGAGACACCAAAACCCCGATATTATGAAAATACAGTTGTCGAACATCAGCGTGGTAAATAAGTCGAGACGCTAGACATAAGCTACTGATAATAATATTGCGCAATGAAATGTTTTCCATATGTGTCTGAATTTTACTAAAAGCAACAACAAAATCAAACAAACTTGAAATAGTGTATGTTTGAAACAAATAATCAGACACAAACCTTGCGCAATGAAATATTTTCCATATGTATCTGAATTTTACTAAAAGCAACAACAAAATCAAACAAACTTGAAATAGTGTATGTTTGAAACAAATAATCAGATACAAACCGTGTGCCTTACCTAAGTTCGAAACTTAGAATTATACACCTCGCGGGCAAGTATTCTACCCACTGAGCTACCCAAGCAGGAGTCGCGGCCCACCCTCACATCTCTACTTCCACCAGTACTTCCTCTCCTGCCTCCCAAACTCCACATAAGTTCTCCCGCATTCCTAGCGAGACTAACACTCCCGGAAGAAAGGATACCGTGGAGAAATGAATTAGTGGCAGCCTAGCGAATTGTTTCCAGAATGAATTTTCACGTTTTAACGGAGTGTGTGCTGATTAGAAATTTAGTCCCGCAAGGTTTGCAAGAGAACTTCCGAGAAATTTGGAAGGATGCAGATGAAGTATTGGCGGAAGCAAAGCCGTTAGTCGTGCTCTGGAAGCTTAGCTGGTAGATCACTTGCCCCCGAAAGACAAAAGTTCCAAGTTCGAGTCCCGGATTGCATAGCGATTTAGTCTCTCACGAAGTTTATATGTGCAACAGTGTCACAAATTTCTCTCGAATCGCCTACGCTGCATTGACATCACGATTCCAGCTGACAGATGCATATGTTAGTGTTCACTAAATATTTTGAAGCTAACTATATCTGCAGCTAATAATGTTAAAGCCATACATTCCATAGGTGGTATCGTTACTCTAGAATTCGATCGTTACGTAACTGGGTGATAGATGTCACATTGTACTGAAGTGTTCCTGTGGTCAACCTGTACTAGGCATTTCAGTTTTTCATGTAGGTGATGAGTGTATCCTATTCTGAATAAAATCTTCCGCACTGGCTGTAAAAATACTTTCAATAAAAAAATCACGATCTGTTTCGCATCAGTGGAGATGCATCTTCAGGTGATATGTGCAAGAAATTGAAACTTTTTCCATAAAGAATTACAGTGGGTTTAAAAATATATGTTTTCTACCATAAAGCGTCTTATATAAATGAGAGCCGACTACTCACAGGATTATTTTTTTAAAGCATTTCAGCAGCAGGTGGGGAAGATTTTATACACCAAGTGCAATTTTGGCAGCGGCTGCCCGACCGCTGAAATAATGTTTCCTATTCTGCTTCGTTTGGTTGTTATGCTATTGAATCACTTCGATTTACCTAGATTCTTTCGATGATGAGCTATGATTTTCTAGAAAGTACAAGTAGCCGTACATGGTCTACTGAAGCAGCCGTGGCGACTGACTCCGTGTCGGCCGTTACTCATCTGAATTTCGACAGTTCAAGCGAAAATGGAAAGTGACTTTCAAAGTACATAAGAGGATCCAGTACCTGAAAGAAAGAGCTCATAAATCAGAGAAGGGAACTTTTGTTCTCGGTCACTGTGTTAAAAGGCTTGATCTAAGTCGTAAAAGTATCTTCAACCAGGAGGAAGAGGATTGTAAAGTTTGCCTTTCCGTGAACTGCAGTGACTGTTTAGCGGCGCTCATAAAGCCGTTACGGGTCAGTTTTGTTCTCTGAATAAAACTTCAGCAGGAACTACACTTCGTGAACAAAACGTAAGTAGCCGTTAAGTTTACTTGTAGGAACCAGCTCAAGGTCATTATTTTACGGCTGTCGGTTAACGGATCGTTTTACAGTTACCTGCTCCATTTGTATAAACCTGGTGGAGTTTTGGTAAGCAGTTGACTGCGTACAGATTAACGACCTCTGTCGTCATGACGCCACAATATGTTGCAAACAACCACAGCCGCCATTCAATAGCATTTTTCATCAATCCTTCTGACATTGGTATCTACATTCCGTAACGCATTATGTGAAGAGAGCACAATTTTGTTTTCTTACAGTTGGGCACCAAAGTCTTCAGTCAATTCAGTTGGAATAAAGGTTTTTGGTTTATTCTGCACTACCGATCGGTTCTGGTAATTGCGACCTAGTGAAATGCACTTATAACGTAATATCGAGCGCAGACAGGGCACTGTTAGAAAATACAGAATTTTCACAACTAAATCGGCTGTAGCTTAGTTCCTTGCATAGATTACAACATCCTTACACGAAATATGTTCAAATGGTTCAAATGGCTCTGTGCACTATGGGACTTAACTACTGAGGTAATCAGTCCCCTAGAACTTAGAACTACTTAAACCTAACTAACCTAAGGACATCACACACATCCATGCCCGAGGCAGGATTCGAACCTGCGACCTTAGCACGAAATATGCGTCAAAAATAAAATTATGGACGGCGACTCTTTAGATCCTTCAATGAATCTGTTGAAAATATTGTTCTCGTGAGAGGTGAAACAGTTGTGGTCAGAGAGTGGATTTCGTGAAATTGGTACTATAACAATACATACTGAAATAGCAGATTTGGAGATACTTCCAAAAGATGTCTGCATGAGGCGCGCCAGTTGCTTCAATGTATTACTTTTTAACGGAATAGATTTCACTCGGAATAATTTCATTATCTTCCCATTACTCTTGTCGTGGTCTCTACGTTGCACTGCTGAGCACCACAAATGTTAAGAATAGTTCGTAGAAAAATAGAATGTAATGGTCACAGAACAAGCTTAGAGCGAATAGGAGCCTTCCACCACACACAATTACACATTCGTGCCTCGTGCTGAGCTCCCCTACACACTTCCAGGAGGCGACTTGGGGTGACTGCAAACGAGGCCAGTGCGAGCTATCACATCGGGCGTTCCGCGCTACGGACAAAGTGCTTGCGAGAAGGTGTGAAGGTCTTGTGTTCAAAGCCTGCTGGACATCGATATCAAAAACCAATTGGTAACAGGCTCATTCGGACATTAATGATCTTTTTCGCAAATACCCCGTGTAACTACTCAGTTGTTGCCGATAATTATCAAGTGGGAAAGAGTACAGCTTTACCCCTGTGCACGTCTGTTTCCACATGGAATCAAACCCGATAAAATTTTCATTTGTTACAAAACAGATTCGTCTGGGCGAAGACGGAGTCGTTTCCAGGTCACGAAGAATTCCAAAAAATTGTCGACACTCGAAGAAACATGACCTTCCAAATAGGATGGCTGTTTGCAGCCGTTGACCTGTACATTGCTTCTTAGTTTGCGCTTTATGTAGTCGCAAATTACGAGGTAAACAGTAGTACTATAGTAAGGAACTGTGGTGGTGCTGTATGCCACAATACATTTCGTTACCTCAGCCTCAGAGGCGTCTGTGTTCCTGAGACGTGGCTAAACACGGTGAGTAACTGGACTAGTTAGTCATTCAGGGCAGAAGGATAACAACAAGAAGATTCGCTGATGACATTGCTATTCCTAGTGAAAGTGAGGAAGAATTACAGAAGATGCCGGACAGAATGAACAATATAATGAGCGTACACTTTGCTTTGAGAATAAACCGAAGAGGTCCGCAGCTCGTGGCCGTGCGGTAGCGTTCTCGCTTCCCACGCCGGGGTTCCCGGGTTCGATTCCCGGCGGGGTCAGGGATTTTCTCTGCCTCGTAATGACTGGGTGTTGTGTGATGTCCTTGGGTTAGTTAGGTTTAAGTAGTTCTAAGTTCTAGGGGACTGATGACCTTAGAAGTTAAGTCCCATAGTGCTAAGAGCCATTTGAACCATTGAAAAGTGGAACTGTCGAACGTTCTAAGTGCCGTTTTTCTTCACGAAACGTGTTTTCAGTGCTGTCGTGTTCCCGCACTCTGTAGAGTGTCTCTAGACTTGCCTCAAATGACAAATCAAGTTTCAAACTTAGTTACTCGATGCCGCATGGCCCTTGTGCCACGCAGTGATTTCCTCTGGAGTTACAAGATTTAAAAGATCTAAGAAATGGGTTTTCTGGACTACATTCCTACTAGTCAAAATATTAGTAGTGTATTTCTGCACTTATATTATGATAAATAAAACGTAGTGCCTCAGTATTAACAGCACTGAAACAAAAACTTTCGTACCAGTTCTCTGCTGCGCCACATACAACGTTCTTTATAGATTATTTATTTTCTAATTTGTTTCATTTTTTTTGCAGTGATAAGGTGAGCATCATAATTCTATAATTGTTTAGATATAAATAACTAATGTAGATAAAGGTATATACTGTGTATGCAGTCTCCTGACAAATGCGAGATTAGGCAGCTGCACGTCCAGTCACGTTAATGTGAATACCTGTCAAAAGCCTGAATAACCATCTGTTACAGCGAGACTTGCACAAAGAAAGTCGGTGAGGTTCTGGAAGGTATCGACAGCGATGTGGATTCATGCCACTGCACTGGGTTTCTCTGTTGAGGATCCATGGCGAGAACAGCCCGATCGTGGTGGTCCTATAGATTTCAATTGGGTTTCGATCAGGGGAGTTTGGTGACCAGGGCAGTACGGTAAACTCGGCCTGGTGCTCTTCGAACCACGCACGTAGACTGCGAGCTGTGTGGCACGTTACATTGTCATGCTGGCAGATGCCATCATGCCGAGAAAAAACGAAGAGCATGAAAGGCTGGACATAGACTGAAAGGATAGCCATGTTGCTCCACTGTGTCTTCCAGAATGACGACATCACCCTGGGAATGCCACGTAAACATTCCACAGACTATAATGCTCCTTTCTTGTTCGCTTTCAGATGTTTCACGCCGTACACCCCAAAGACGATGGAGCATAAAACGCGATTCATTTAATAAGCCCACGTGCCGCCATTCAGTGGACGTCCAGCTGCGGCACCACCGAGCAAATTCCAGTTTCCGTCGCCGAAAAACAGCAGCCAGAGTGGGTGCACCAACCAGGTACCTTCTGCAGAGGCCCATACGCAGCAACGTCCGCTGAACGGTCGTTGAGGAGATGCAACTGGTAACCCCTTGATTCATCTGGGTGGTCAGATGATCGAAAGTTGCAAATCTCTTCGCTCGTACACATCTCTGCAGCCATCATTCAACCCTGTCATCTACGGCCCGTGGTGCGACACAGTTGTCACGGCGTCGAATTTGGACAGCGTTATTTTGCCATGCACAGTATCCTTTAACCACAGTCGTACCCGTATAGTTTACAGATTTAGCCGTTTCGGAATTTCTTGCCCCCTTGGCCCGAAAGCCAATGATCGTGCCCTTTTGAACGTCAGATAAATCGCTTCATCTCTGCATTACGACAACGGCTGCACTGTTTGCCGCCTCCTGGACTCGCTTTATGTAACTTCTGCTAGCGCAGCCATCTGCCGTCTGCGAGAGGTTATTGCACGTTTACGTCGAACATAGGCGGTGGTCACATCGATGTGAGTGGACCGTGTAGAACGCTTCACATTTCCTCTCTACAAATTCGCGGCGTGTCGCTTGAAACCAGTCAGAAGACTGAACAATCGCGACTGACGTTCCGAATGTTTGAAGTTTCCCAGCCTCTTCTCCTCGGTATAAGCGTCGCCGCGACGAGAACGCTGATGCGAGTGAGTGCTGGCGGCGCTGCGAGATGCAGGAGCACAAGCGCGCGAGAGAATTATTAACGGCCGGCAGCGCCAGTGAGAGCTGGAGCGGCGGATTTGCCGGCGGCGGCGTCGTTACTGGCGCTGCTCATGAATAAAAAGCGACGCCGGCGCCGGCGCCAGCTCGCCGCCAGACGGCGTATTGTCCGGCGGCGGAGACGCCGCTTGGCTGGCGTTGGGTCTGCTGCGCGCGCTTCAGAGCCGCCGGGCCACACAGCTAGCGACGGAGCGGGCTCTCCGTGAGACAGGACGACGCCAGCCACCAGGGGTGCGCCGGAATGGTTTTCAAGCCACGTTATTTAGAATAAAATTCTAGTGACTTGGACAGCTCTCCCCTTCATCCCCATCAGGAGTAACAGCAATGACTGCCGCGATTTGCGCTGTTATGTAGGGTTATCCATCTAAGACAGACCAGCCGAAATGCGAGGGCTCAGAATAAAGTTGTAATTATCACTTCGAAAAAACTGAGTTACGTAATTTTCTTGCAGGTACAGCTCCGAGCACGCACTGAAAACCCCGCAACAAGGTACCGTAACACGCTGTAAGAAAAATTTGGAAATTTATGGTAAGTTCCTATGGCACCAAACTGCTGAGATCAGTTATACACTACTTAATCTGACTTAAACAAACTTACACTGAGGACACACACACACACAGACACATGCCCGAGGGAGGACCGTGGCAAGGTGCCTTAGATTGCGCGGCTACCCCGCGCGGCACACAGCAAGGACAACCAAAATAAAATGGCGCAACAAATTTATAATGCGGAGTATCATGCAGTTATTCATTTTTTTGCATTTGAAAGGAACATCGCTGCATCTGTCCACGCTGAGCTGGTGGAAGCGTAGCGCAATAATGCACCAACACGGATTGCACAAAAATATGGAAACGCAGTGAGTAATGCGTGCTTGAAGAAAAACGCAGATACTAACCAAGCCTGCAGGTTGCACAGTTGTGTTTAACCACGAACAGCACCTGTGGAATATCAATAAGTTGCAATTGTCAGTCGTGGTCTGAATTGTGTTTAGGGTAACTGTGAAGTCATTCGGTCAGAGTTTAGTGCTTCTAAACGTGGGCAAGCTGTTGGTCCTCGTTTTCTCGGAAGTTCAGTACCCAACGTAGCCGAAGTGTTTAGTGTTTCGAGTGTTTCTCCACGTATAGGGAACGTAGAAAATCATCTTCCGCTAAGTAACAACGCGGAGGAAAATCTGTACCGAGTGAATCTGACAAACAGCCATTGGAGAGGATTGCGGCAAAAAATGGTCCAAATGCCTCTAAGCATTATGGGATTTAACATTTGAGATCATCAGTCCCCTACACTAAGAACTACTTAAACCTAACTAACCTAAGGACATCACACACATCCACGCTCGAGGCAGCATTCGAACCTGCGACCGGAGCACCAGCGAGGTTCAGGACTGCTTAGAACTGCTCGGCTACAGCGTCCAGCTGATTGTGACAAAAAAAGTAGGACGACGACAGCTGCAAAAGTCACAGCAGAATTGGTTGTCGCACTCGAGAATCCTGTCAGCACCAAAACAACACGAATGGACCTCCATAAGTTGGCAACTTCAGGGCAAGTTGGAATTCCAAAACCACTCATCTGTAATGCAAACGCTCGTAACAGGAAAACGTGCCACTGAATCTATAAAATCTAGACTATGGTGCAATGTAAAAAAAAGCCGTTTCGTCGGACGAGTTTTGGTTCGCACTGTTTGCAACGTCTGGCAAAGCTTACTTACCAAGTGTGAAACATGGCGGGTGATTGTTGATAGTTTGCGCATCCATCTCGTGGTATTCCATGGTTCCCATGGTTACTCTGCAAGGCCGGATTACTGCCAAGGATTATGTGACAATTTTGGTTGATGAGAGCTACCTATTGGTACAGTTGATCCCCAATGGTCATGCAGTGTTCGAAGACAACAGGGCTCTGTTCACATCGTCCAGGTCTTGTTTTGTGAGCACAGGGAAGATTTCTCGACCTCTCCTGGCCACCACAGTTACCAGATCCCAGCATTATTGAACCTTTGTGGTGTACTTTGTAGAGAAAGTTACCTGCTCGACTCCATTTCCATCATCGTTACCTGAACTTGCCACTATTTTGCAGAAATAATGGTATAAGATTGGCTAGAAAACCATACAGGACCTGTATGGATCCATTCCAAGACGATTTTTCTACGCCGCGTAACTTATTATGTACTGTGTTTGTGGTGTTTCCATGGTTTTGTCCACACCTTGTGTGACACGTTGCAGAAGGCGCTCCCAGTGTGCGCAGACAAGTCTTAATGATGAAGAACAAAGTGATAGCCCACCTAACAGAGATATAACCGGACAGCAAGATACGTGGAAACCCTTGTATTCGAAGACTGCCATGTCACAACCAAGGCGATAGTGGAAAAAGTGAAAATCGGTCGTGCATTAGTTTTCAATATCTTGCATGACATGATAATGGTCACCGTTCACTGAAAAATCACCCCGAATTGCGACAGCATCTGCAGTTTCACAGCTGTGTAAAGTCAACCCAGAAGACTTCTTCATCCACCTAAACAACATGGAAAATTGCAGTATTTAATTCACCACTATAATCCCGATACAACGGAGCAAACACACCGTCAGGTGGTATCACCTAATCTATGAACATTTCACCCTTTGAATGAAATAGTTTTTTAAGTCAAGCAATGTTGTGCTGCTTGTTAAACACACTCATTTTTTTCCATCTTTCTTTCTCTTGTAGGTTCCATTTCACTCATAGTTGTAAGGGTGGGTGGAGCCCATTCCGTGTAAAAAGGAGGAAAAGAAATGGGAGAGGGGGCCGGGAAGGAGAGAGCAAAGCTGTTTTATTTCGTTTTTGATCACAAAACTGCTCGACACTCGCTGTATGACTATGAGTGTCGTACTACTAGGGAGCAAATCGAATGCAAACCATTTTTTCCGGATTTTACTGTCAGAAGTGATTTTAAATTTGAAGATACTAATGCTGGGCAACTGTGGTGCTTGGGAAAGCAAATACACTACGGTCTATTACCGTGATGCCACAAAAACAAACCATTATTGTTTTCAGAGTGAGATTTTCACTCTGCAGCAGAGTCTCGGTCCGGCACACAGTTTTAATTTGACAGGAAGTTTCACTATTGTTTTCACTTTGGTTTTCACATGTTTTATCGCATTTAAGTCGTGGTATATAATTAAAAAGCTGAACATTTTTTCTCCAAGCGCCTGCAACAGAAAGCGACAATTTCTCTGTTGATTTCCTGAACGGAAAACGGGACTTGACATTAATCCAAAATGGGTCTAAGCACAATGGGACTTAACATCTGAGGTCATCAGTCCCCTGGACTTAGAAAGTTCTTAAACCTAACTAACCTAAGGACATCTCACACATCCATGCCCGACGCAGGATTCGAACCTGCACCTAGAACCGCTTTGCCACAGCGGCCGGCGACATTAATTCTGTGGTGCACTTTTCCACTGCAATGGACGACTGTTAATGTCACTTATTTGGCGTGTTCAGTCGTGAGGGTGCAAATGCACGTGTCCACTGCAGTGGACGCTCCCTAATGGTGCTGTGCCCTGCGTGCATCTCGGTTCACTGGACTGAAACCACCAAAGATGCGACTATCGGCAGCTTTCCACTGTTGTGGACTTATGCACCACGGGGTTAAACTTTGTCATATCTGCAGCAGCAAAATCTCCGGAAACGGGAACAGCAATTATGAAAAAAAAAAGCAGTTCAACCTATAACTGACTTTTCTCCGCTAGTGACGGTTCCTCAACTAATTCAGAACTGTGTGTAGTAAAGGTACCTAAAGTGGTCACTGCGCACTATCACCCTTCCTATATCCGTCCATCGCTGTGTGTTTCCAAGCATTAAATGACAAATTTCTTTAGATGTCCAGAAACAGGCTGTACTCTTTATCATCAATGCAAATTTAGAAGCTCCAGCATCATTGTATCAATTTACTTCTGAAGGAGGTCCATTGCCAAGTGGACGCAATAGGAACATGTGTATACAGAAGGTAAAAGTGACTAAAATAACCAGCGTTTCAGCTGGTTGCAGGAAGGGTATAACTGTAAGAACTGCGCTGCTTTCAGACAAGACAAGACTCCACTGTCCCAAACAAACGGGTAATAGATGCCACAGCCATGTAATGAAAGGAATGAAGTTCAGAATAAACGTTGTGTACGCTTGACAGAATTATATACGTATTCATTTTTTCTTAAGACGTATCTTCTATTTGACAACGTGTGGCTTGGTAAATGGCTGTTCAATGAAAGTGGGTTGCTGTTGATTCGATATACTAATAATAAAAATAAATAAACAAAGTCATAGTGATCTAGCTATTCGCCTGTTCAACCTGACTCAGCCTCACATAAGCAACAGATCCTGCATAGTTCACTAAAGTCGGTGCATAATTCAGGAATAACGCAAAATAACGAAAGTTAAGGGAGATTTGAGATAACTATACTCCCTCTGTGATCTGTAGGATCTCCAGGTATTCAGCTTAGGTCAAGATACCCAATGTATAGTGAACCAGTATATACTACCTACGGCCCTAATCCTCTGTGAACAGCATTCTTTGATGCCATACAAGCTAAATACCTTAGGTTCTCCGTATTTCACCTGTCACAAAGGAATTATATGTGGGAACCATGACAGACTTCTGTGGACGAAGAAATTACTCAGTGACAGGAATCGCTGATCGATCTAAATACTGCAGTGGAGCTTTCCACATGCTCGGTATCGACTATGTTAACACCCAGTGTAGCCCTCCCCCCTAGTGAGGGCTGGAGGCAAGGAAGCATCGCAGGTTGTGGTCTCATGTTTCCCGAGGGAACCCTACATCGCTGCTCCTTTATTTGCGTAGTAGCGGTAGAACGCTAATCGAGTGCGAATCGACCGTTTACCTCCACACCCTGCCTCGAGATTTCTGAGTTTACTGGAGCTGTATAACTGAATACCATTCGTTAGACGCAAAGCAATTTTAAATTATAGTATACATATAACGTCCAAGATGCTACTCCAGGCGGGTGTAAAATGAATGTGCGCAACAGAAAATAATAAACGCTAAAATGATGATTTGGCCCTGTCTGATACCCCCTGAAGCAGATCTTAGTGTCTCTTAATTCTATAAATTACAATATAAACATAAATCAATGATGAAGGCAACTAATACTACTAAGTGATGAACGTTGTTATTGAATATATTCATTTATTATAGATTAAAATCAACCCTTTAAGTACAATTGTCTATGTTTGCTAACTAAAATTATTAATCAGTTGCTCAGCTCTGCCCCTTATTACAACTGCATCATCTAATATCAATAACGCGAAATGACTGACATCATCTACGTACGAACACTAGGAGACACTACTTTCAAAGATGATCTATGGTGGTATGGAACCTCAGTGGAAATACACTAACGTGATTACAGCTGTTTAGCTTAGTAGCTCTAATAAGCCTAAGCAAGTTGCGATATCGTGATATGTACTGCGTTCGGTCCGTCGAAGTGATGGTTTCATACTCGTCTGAGACGATGGAAGAACTCCAGCCACAAATAAACTCTTTCAAACACTAGGACGGCAGAAGGCCGCCCTCTGACTAATATACTTTAATACTGTCTCTTCCTCTCTGTGCTCTGCACTCGAGAAAGGCGAACCTCCCAGCCACAAGGACGGAGTTCAGATAACGTATCAACGTCTAAGTATAGGCAGAGGAAGTGCTCTCAATCACTGAACGCTGCGTACTCAACGACGACTTCCAACGCGGAGGCGAAGTCCAGAATCGTATAAGTTCGCAACAGTACAGTGCCTAACCGTTCTAACTATAAAATCTCCTGAGAGCAAAGACACCAAGTCCGTCTGTACCAACAAAGCTGATACCGAGCGACCGTCACACACCGGCGATCACAATGGAAGACCTCGTCTCTGCACCGCTGTTTTCCCGGTAAGGCTCTCGGCTCCTCATCCTCGTAATTCCGAAAACGAATCATTTTCCCGAAACCACGGAATATTCTCCCTCTCTACAGATTCTTCCGCACGTCGAACAACCATATTTCAGTCTTTTGTCGTCCAGCGCGGAAAGTTTGCGAGGAAAAGCCTATACTCGTACAACGGTACGCTTCTGAGTAAAAATCCTTGGAAATAACCCATTCTGTGTGGTTTCTGAGGTGCCGCTTCTTCATTCCTGTCACCTGCATCCAAGATTTGCAGAGTTCAGAAGTATTATCCGGTTATCCTTCCGGCCCTACTACAATAGCCGGCCATCACGCTATTGTGCTCCAGACCTCAGGTGCCACGACGTCCGTCAAGCTATTGCCTGTTTTAAAGCAGGACCAACACCTGTGGAGGCCTTCCACTCAGTCCTTGAGTTCTGCCAACCGTTTCATCTCCACTGGCGTTTCAACCGCTACTAGTATAGGTAATTATTCATTACGCCGTTCTGATAATAAAGAGTCATCGTCACCTTTCATGCAATAAGCATTAATAATTATTTACAAGGCGTGCGTGACAACGTCAGTCTCCTTTATATATTCATATATACGATGTACAACCTATCACATGACACCTAATTGTGTTTGTAGATCACGGCAAAGTACATGGATGAGTGCGTGTAAGGTTCGAAATTATAGCCACCTTACAAACGATTAAAGAGCCTTGCTTTATTTTCAAAATCCATGTCTCTGGTACACCAGATTATAGCTTCTTTATGTCTAAGTTCCCTGATTTATTTCCTTCTTTCTGACCATTCTGGATACGTAATGATAAATGGATGTAAGGTAGCCAAAGAATCTGTCAATGTAGGAATGTGGACAGGCAAGCAAAATATTAGTTGATATTAGTGCACTTTAAATCAATGTAATGTACTCAATTTGTGGGCGCAGAAACGCAACAGTTGACAACTTGAGGCATCCGTGGCTAGCTATACGCAGATGCCCGACACCGGGATGCGTCTACGTCCATCGAGTGTTTGGCGGTAGAGCTAACTAGCAATACCTTGGTGTAACATTTGGCACCAACTAGCAACACGCAAGTAGTCTCGACTGGAAGACTGGTGGTCAGGTACCCGACACCTATAACACCGTCCCGGCAGTCTTCCTTGGTTGGCGGCCTGGGGTTTCTACAATGGCCGCTCGCGGCCACCATCAGGAATCTTTGAAGTACCGGCTCCGGCAGTATCGATACGCTACGATACTACACCTGAGATGTCCTTAAGGATCTTCAACCCGATGGTTTCTCCCTCTCTTCTGCATTCTCCTAAAATCGATCTTCAGTGAGATTCATCAGCCTTCGGAGTAACTTCTCAACCACATGGCAAGAGATTGTCCTTTCTTATGGTGTTTATGAGGAAGGAGAATCCTTGTACCGGCAATCGTTTGGTTCTCGAATACGTTATACGTTGGCCGCCAATGGAGTTAGCCTCTTCTCCCCTCCCCCCTTTCACTATGATGATGTGTAAGTAAAGAGCAGCACTTCATCGGAAATTTGAACCAGTGGCATTTCCAATTGCCTTCGCTCATTAGTAGAGACCGGATTATACGCACATGCATATTTGGCTCCTGTTCACCGGTTATTGCATTTTAAAAATGAAAACTCGTGACGATGGATATTTTCGTTCTATGTTTACAATATTTCAAAAATTTA
Organism: Schistocerca gregaria; assembly: GCF_023897955.1. Taxonomy (NCBI): domain Eukaryota; kingdom Metazoa; phylum Arthropoda; class Insecta; order Orthoptera; family Acrididae; genus Schistocerca; species Schistocerca gregaria. Next base: position 595,620,775 of record NC_064922.1, read on the forward strand.
CACGAGCAGTCTCTCACTCGATCTAGTTTTGATATCTCACTGAGTTACCGCGACCTACAACTGAGGCTACTGCCTAGCGAAGTCATTACAGAAAGCAACGCCATGTGGCCACGCGGTTTGAGGCGCCATGTCACGGATTGCGCGGCCCCTCCCGCCGGAGGTTCGAGTCCTCCCTCGGGCATGTGTGTTTGTGTTGTTCTTAGCATAAGTTAGTTTAAGTCGTGTGTAAGTCTAGGGACCGGTGTCCTCAGCAGTTTGGTCCCTTAGGAATTTACACACACATTACAGAAGTGGAACAGGAGCAGGCAGACACAGTCAATGTTCCTGCGCCGGCGCCCCCGGTTAACCCCTCCGCTCTCATACCGTACCCGTCGGCAACAATTAAATTGTACTACGCAAGCTTTTAGACGCACGTCCAAGATTAGGTTTCAGTAGCTTTCTTTGTACTTAGTTGAACATGTTTGCGACATGTAGGATGTGATGTGTTGTGCGCCATGCCGCCCGAAAAATGAAACGTCGTTTCATGGATAGATGACCATCCTGGAACATTTACATATCACGGAACTTTTTATACTGTCGAGTTTGCAAGATTTCGTGCAAAAAAAAGTTTCAAATAGAGCAGCATGTCAGGGCAAGTCTTCATATCGCAGGAATGCAGAGCAAAGGACCACGGCAACATCCTCTGTAGCGGGGATTTGTCCAAACGTAACCAAAAAAGTGGATATATGTGAAGCATTCAGTGTAAGCAATATTCCTCTTCATTAACTTACAAACCCTGACCTCAAAGCCGGCCGAAGTGGCCCTGCGGTTCTAGGAGCTGCAGTCTGGAACCGCGAGACCGCTACGGTCGCAGGTTCGAATCCTGCCTCGGGCATGGATGTGTGTGATGTCCTTAGGTTAGTTAGGTTTAACTAGTTCTAAGTTCTAGGGGACTAATGACCTCAGAAGTTGAGTCCCATAGTGCTCAGAGCCATTTGAACCATTTTTTTGACCTCAAAAATTTCCTGCGCAAATATTGCTTAAATCAAAATATACCAGATGAATCAACATTGCGTAAAAATTACATATGTAATTTACGTAAATGTTCTGGAAGTAATACGCAATGAACTCAAGGACAGCAGTATCTGGATTTCAGTTGACGAAACTACATACACTTGTAGTCGCTACATTGCAAATTTAATTGTTGGTGCTTTAAAAGAATAGCATTCTTCTTCCTTTTTAGCGACCTGCAAAGAAATTGACAAAGTAATTATTCTACAATCGCCAGATTTGTGAATGATGGTATTAGAAAAATATTTCCAGAATCTTATGCAGATGAAAAGGTGTTGGTGTTTATTTCAGATGCTGCTCCCTGTATGATCAAAGAAGGAAAAGCCCTCCGAGTATTTTATCCCAATTTGATTCATGTGAATGCTTTGCTCATGGAGTACATCGCCTTGCTGAAGAAGTACGTTCCACGTTTGTGAATTTAAATACATTGATTTCATCTACAAAGAAGGTGTTTGTAAAGGCTCCTGCTCGCATCAAGACCTACAAAGAAAAACTACCAAACGTACCTTTACCTCCCGAACCAGTGGTAACTCGTTGGAGTACGTAGGTCGAAGTTGTGTTGTTTTACAGTGAACATTTCGAGGCCATCAGAGGAATGGTAAACGACTTCAATAGTTCAGAGACTTTGGCAGTTTGCTAGTGCAAGAAAGCTTTTAATGGTTTCGGTATTAAAACAGACATTTCTGTGATTAGCACTAATTTTTTCCATACACCTGCAAATATTAAAAAGCTTGAAGCTCAAAGTTTGGCGTTGAATGAATCTATTCACTTAACGAATAAAATTATTCTAGTAAACTCCTCATTGCCGGAGGTATTCCCAGGAAAAGTTTGAAAACATTTTAAACAATAACCCAGGTTCTGAACTCTTGTGTCAAATTGATAGTTTCATTAATGGGACAGGTGAACTTTTGTCAGAAAAATAAGTGACAACATAGAACCCAAATTCAAATAGTGGCTAGTTACCTCAGCTGATGCAGAACGGTCCTTCTCTGCTTATAAAAAATGCTTTGAGTGATCGAAGACACAATTTTATTACCGAACATTTGGAATGGTACTTGGTCGTTTATGTTTACAATACTAGAAGAATGTAAGATAAATTGTAAATTATTCTTTGATCCAATATTATTAATTAAAAGTTAATGATGTACAAAAAATTCATGATTGTATGCTGTTTTTAAATAAAATGTTACGGAGTTTTTGAGCGTGCCTCTCTGCGTGTGATATATATCGAAGTTGGTCCTGTACATATCGACAGTTTCGCTACGACTCACTCGCATCCCATTGTTACCGACAACAATAGCAAACAAGGAACAATTCTTGAAATATGGTATGCGTCCCCATTTAGCAGAGTTTTAGAAAATAATCCCAGAAAGGCCCCCTTCCAACCTCTACCAGGAAGTATTCAGAAAATGATATCAGCTTTTTAATTCGAGTGGGCGGCACTCTTTCTCGTAACCGATATGCACAGGTTCGACTTTCAGATATAATACACGCAGTAACTACCATGTATTTTTATTATTTGATCTTGCATATTTCAGCACTTTTCTTTCATTTTTAAGCATTTTTCATGAATATTTCCTTGCTTATTTTAAGGCTTTTATGTTGCATATAATCAGGTCTCTACTCATTAGTATAGAAACAGGAAAGCAATTCATCAAAACATTTATCTGGAGGATATATTAGGTATGCAGTGTGTGGAATGACGAAGTTAAGTCTGAAGAATCTCTTCGTGCATTACAGGGGATGTGTCCAGTTTTATCCCGTACCTTCCTTTTATTTCGATACTCATTACAATACAAATCACTCATCACAGCTGGCATCAGACGTGAAAGTTTGACACTTCTTCAACAGGTCAGCTTACGACAATGGCGAAACACCAATTCCAGTTCTAGAACGTTCCTGTTAAGACAGCTAAGAGTAGTTTTGCACATTGTCACTTAAAGCAGACAGTCAGTATGCACGTTTATTAAAGTACACAACGACGTCTGTACTCCGTAAACCACCTTCTGAGATACGGCGAAATGTACTTGGGACAATTACTATTTCATGATACACGGGAAGAAAAATTTCCGGCAAAACACAGTACTAGGTATAACTTGATTTTCTGGTTTTTGTCATTTGGTGAGGCGAAAGTCAGATTGAATAAAATAACACGTTTCCCGACGCTTCACTGAACGTATGCTCTCGGAATTTCAACCGTATAACTTTCCGTGATGAAGGAGCCTCTCTTGTAGTGTCATTCACTGGACTTTGTTGAGCACATCCGTAACCTCTAGCACCGACTAAAGGATCTCGTGACCACACACGCAGCACTGGTTGGATCTTCTCTGTCTCTTCTATTAATCTCACTTGATAAGGATCTCTGACAGAAGAAAAATGTTTAAGGGTCGGCCGAATAACTGTTTTGTAAGCAATTTCTTTTGCACATGCCAAATACATTACATTTATTTACGTTCCGGGTCAATTTCTTGTCTGCGCATCAATCATCGATCCACTGCAGATCTTCCTGCATTTCATTATAGTCTTTTAGCGTCGCAACCAGCCTACAAACGACAGTATCTTATGCCGTGAATTTTAAAATTTTCTCGGCTAACTGAATGTTCAAACAAATTTTGGGCTTGCAACCAGTTGTCATTTAATTCATTGCACCAATGTCGCAATGAATTAAATGACAACCGGCTGCAAGCTCGAAATTTGTTTGAACAGTATCTTATTTCAACAACCTGGTGGAGTTTACAACGTTATCCAGTAGGCCATTAACACAAACTGTACACACTCCCATGTGGTACTCCGGAAGCTATCTTTACATGTGTCGATTTTATTTCGATAACTACAATGTGCTGAGTTCTGTCTGCAAAGAAGTCCTGAATAAGGTCACAAATCTCGAACGTTACACGGTAAGATCGTATTTTGTCACCAAACGGCTGTACGGAAGCGTAGCGAATGCCTTCCGAAACTCAACGTCAACCTGAGTGCCATTTTGCACGAGCTTTTGCATCTGATGGACGAACAGAGCAAACCAAGTTACCCACGACCTCTGTTTGTGGTATTCAAGTTGATTTATATATAAAAGATTTTGGTAGAAAAGAAAATAATAATACATGAGCAGAAAATATGTACCACAATAAACACCATATTGACGTCGGTGATATATGTCTTTAATTGTGTGGGTTTCCGAATTTAGCGCTACTTTGGAATCTCATTGAGAGCTGCTTAGATATCTCTGCAAATGCACACTAAGCACAAAAAAAGAGAGAGAAAGAAAGGTGCCACGAAGGAATTATTCGAATGAGCCGGAAATCGGTAGATGTGATGGAAGTGCACAAACAAACAAATGATTACAAGTTCAGATAAAATGGATAATTTATTCAAGAGAATGAGCTTCACAAATTGTGCAAGTCAGTAACGCGTTGGTCCACCTTTGGCCCGAATGCAAGCAGTGTTTCGGCTCGGCATTGATTGACAGAGCCCTTGAAAATCATTCTGGGGGATATCGTGCCCAGTTCTGTCCAATTGGCGAGTTAGATAGTCCAATTCTTGAGATGGTTGGAGGGCCTTGCCCATAATACTCCAAGCCGTCGTAGTTGGGTAGAGATCCGGCGATCTTGATGGCCACGGTATGGTTCAGCAAGCACGAAGACAAGCAGCAGAAACGCTCGCCGTGTGCGGGCGGGCATTATCTTGCTGAAGTGAAAGCCCAGGACGGATTCCAGCGAAGGCCAGCAAAACAGGGCGTACAAAATCGTCGACGTATCTCTGTGCTGTAAGGGTGCCGCGAATGACAACCAAAGCGATCCTGCTATGAACAGAAATGGCACCCTCAGCCACCACTTCTGCCGTATGGCGGGCGAGAGTCAGAATTGTATCCTATGACTTCCGCGGCGTCTCCTTACACTGGAACTCATCACTGAAAATAATTTCACTCCAGTCAACGAGATTCCAAGCCGAGTGTGCCCGAAACCACTGCAAAAGGGTTTGAGGGTGTACCGACGTCAATGGTACTCGGTACAAGGGGTTTCGTGAGCTCAGCCTCCTTTCTGAGAGCCGCCTATTAGTGGTCCTCGTGCTCACTGAAGTACCAGCTGCACAGCGGTTGGGTGATAATGATGACTCCGGGGATACAAGCGCCTCTCTGACGACTGCTCGGTCCTCATGTTCTCTTGTCTATGTCGATCGCTTCCTTCCTGACGCTGTGTTCGGCCATGGTTCACCGCTCTTATTCAAATGTTGAGCAATTCGCCGATTACTCCATTAGATTTCTTTGAGCCCACCTACGCGTCCTGTCTCAGATGCTGATATCTGTGTGTTGTTCAACCACTTGTCTGCGAGGGATAGTTGCTGTCCAACTGAGTACACGGAATGAAATTCGCAAAGACTTTGTGTACAATCCTTTCCAGTTGGGGGGTGAAATTCAGCTGCAGCGACACACATTTCTCCAACGATCTTTCTGAGTTTTGGATTTTACGTCGATACCTGTATAATATTAATTAGTAACCAATTTGCACAACTCTCTCATTCTTTTTGTCTTAGAATGTATTTTCAGATGGTACTTAATTAGAGGTAACTGCATCACCTCCAAAGAATCTGAAGTTATTATTAACTTTGTCGCCAATTGGTTAACATAGATGAACAACAAGAGTGTCACTACATTTCCTGGGGCACGCCAGATATTCGACTTCAGTCGATTACACCCCATCCACGATAACATATGTTCGTTATAGCATAAAATCGTACAATACTTTTATTAATAAAAGTTTATGTGGTACCGAGTTACATGCTTTTCAGAAATCAAGAACTACTGCTCCAAACTGATTACACCGCCAGAATTTTCAATTTTGGATTTTACGTCGATACCTGTACGAATACCAATTAGTAACATATTTGTACAACCCTCTCGTTCTTTCTGTCTTCCTCATGGGTCACTCCAACTATTTTGTTCAGGAGTTCTTGAAAAAGTAAGCTGATTCTTATGTTATATTGTTGACTGCGTTTACTTAAACTCATAGCTTCACTTTTTTTTGGATTCATAAACATTTTGTCTGTTATTACTTTTAAGTTGTAATTTCATGTACTGAACACTTTCCATTACCTTGGAGACTTGCTCCTCAATTTGGTCCTACGAAACTAGACGTTTAAATGAAATAAAATCCACGATGTTACTGAATGTCACGTAAGAAAATCGTAATTTGTTTCACATGATGATTATTTTCAGAAAGCATGCTGGTTAGCACGGAGGAGATCATTCTGTTAGAGATATCATATTATGTCTGAGCTTAGAATGTGTACTAGGATGTGAAGATGGATGTCAGTGAGACTGGGTGGTAGGTGTCGTGGACTATTTCTACTATCCTTCTTGTAGATGGGCGTGTTCTTCTCTTTCTTCCAGTCACTGCGCACAGTATTTTGTCCAAGGGATCTACTGTTAATTATGGTTAAAGTGGAAACTAACGCTGCAAACTCTGTAAAAGGATACGTAAAAACAGAGTTCAACATTTATACCTTTGCTCCGCTACCCGATATTCGAGATCTTATGTCATCCATGAGTGTCTGCCACTAACTGCAGTCCCACAGTCCCTATACAGTTAAAAAAAAGGAGGACTGCTTTGAGTTTTGTGAAAGACGTCTCGATAACATTATGTGATGGTAGTCATTGGCGGCTTCGCACATTACCCTCTCGATAACAAAACGCGGTTCGTTTAGACTTTCATTTGTTTATAAATACGTCTATGCCTTGTTTTACATCTACACTCCGGGAAATGGAAAAAAGAACACATTGACACCGGTGTGTCAGACCCACCATAATTGCTCCGGACACTGCGAGAGGGCTGTACAAGCAATGATCACACGTACGGCACAACGGACACACCAGGAACCGCGGTGTTGGCCGTCGAATGGCGCTAGCTGCGCAGCATTTGTGCACTGCCGCCGTCAGTGTCAGCCAGTTTGCCGTGGCATACGGAGCTCCATCGCAGTCTTTAACACTGGTAGCATGCCGCGACAGCGTGGACGTGAACCGTATGTGCAGTTGACGGACTTTGAGCGAGGGCGTATAGTGGACATGCGGGAGGCCGGGTGGACGTACCGCCGAATTGCTCTACACGTGGGGCGTGAGGTCTTCACAGTACATCGATGTTGTCGCCAGTGGTCGGCGGAAGGTGCACGTGCCCGTCGACCTGGGACCGGACCGCAGCGACGCACGGATGCACGCCAAGACCGTAGGATCCTACGCAGTGCCGTAGGGGACCGCACCGCCACTTCCCAGCAAATTAGGGACACTCTTGCTCCTGGGGTATCGGCGAGGACCATTCGCAACCGTCTCCATGAAGCTGGGCTACGGTCCCGCACACCGTTAGGCCGTCTTCTGCTCACGCCCCAACATCGTGCAGCCCGCCTCCAGTGGTGTGGCGACAGACGTGAATGGAGGGACGAATGGAGACGTGTCGTCTTCAGCGATGAGAGTCGCTTCTGCCTTGGTGCCAATGATGGTCGTATGCGTGTATGGCGCCTTGCAGGTGAGCGCCACAATCAGGACTGCATACGACCGAGGCACACAGGGCAAACACCCGGCATCATGGTGTGGTGAGCGATCTCCTACACTGGCCGTACACGTCTGGTGATCGTCGAGGGGACACTGAATAGTGCACGGTACATCCAAACCGTCATCGAACCCATCGTTCTACCATTCCTACACCGGCAAGGGAACTTGCTGTTCCAACAGGACAATGCACGTCCGCATGTATCCCGTGCCACCCAACGTGCTCTAGAAGGTGTAAGTCAACTACCCTTGCCAGCAAGATCTCCGGATCTGTCCCCCATTGAGCATGTTTGGGACTGGATGAAGTGTCGTCTCACGCGGTCTGCACGTCCAGCACGAACGCTGGTCCAACTGAGGCGCCAGGTGGAAATGGCATGGCAAGCCGTTCCACAGGACTACATCCAGCATCTCTACGATCGTCTCCATGGGAGAATAGCAGCCTGCATTGCTGCGAAAGGTGGATATACACTGTACTAGTGCCGACATTGTGCATGCTCTGTTGCCTGTGTCTATGTGCCTGTGGTTCTGTCAGTGTGATCATGTGATGTATCTGACCCCAGGAATATGTCAATAAAGTTTCCCCTTCCTGGGACAATGAATTCAGGGTGTTCTCATTTCAATTTCCAGAAGTGTATTATGCAAAGCTAAATACTCAATGCGTTCTCCGGAAAGCAGGAGACGCTCTACTGTAAGGTTACTGGCATCTCCTCCCCTTCACTGCCCTGCTATTTATGAGCACAGAACTGTAACACCGTTTGTAACACCAGGTTAAAACGCCTTTAAATTTATCATTTAAAGTCTTTTGGAAGGAAATGAAAGCGTGAGTAATGGGAATATTGTATTTCCACCATATCTAGGTTAGAAATCCGGCTTACACCGCACGTGTGATTACAACTCCGTCTTATATAAGACATGGATCTGTTTCCCGTAGAAAGCGCCTTCCGCAGAGTAGTGTCTGTGGCGCAAGTAAGCATTGCTGGAGACACGAGCACGGAGCTTCCTGCTGTACGTATACGGCCCCAGGGAGCGGTCCGTCGTTGCTGCATTATTTAGGCGTGAGCAGCGGCGCCGAAAGGTGGCTAATCGAGTGAGAATCACAGGTGGTGTGTCTGGGCCTGCACTAGTGGGCACACTCTGCTTGATACCACATCCGACAAACAGAGGACGTAAATTTTTACTGCCAGCGGGTGGACTATTAAAAAAAGTGGAATACCGCAGTCAGAGAACGATTAGCAACGAGATTGTAGATTGGGCACAAGGTCGGACTCCTCAAGGATGAGGGACGAAGAGCCTGTATCCCTTTGGAGGGAACAATCCAGGCATTCCCGTTGAGCAAAACCTACACGTGTTTGCCTCACTACTCGCCACTCTAGCCTCCGTGTCTTTAATGCAACTAAGAATGCGTTTAACCTCTAAATGAACAGGGGTATTGTAAATTTCAATGGGTATCGTCACGACGAGAATCATTTCGATGAGCCAAGTGGAGGCCGTACATATATTTACCAACTTTCATTATCCAACACGGCAGTACCATCAAGATGAGCAAACGGCCAAGATGTACTCTGAAGGCAAACTTAATGTTCTTGAGTTTCTATGGAGCTCCCAGGCGGAGAATGGTTCAAATGGCTCTGAGCCCTATGGGACTCGGGTCATCAGTCCCCTGGACGTAGGGAACTACTTAAACCTAACTAACCTAAGGACTTCACACACATCCATGCCCGAGGCAGGATTCGAACCTGCGACCGTGTCAGCAGCGCGGTTCCGGACTGAAGCGCCTAGAACCGCTCGACCACAGTGGCCGGCTCCAGGCGGAGAGTTACAGAATGGAGAAACAGAGGAACCGCCTGGTATAAGTTTCCACCCCCTCTCACTATATTTCAGTGATTGTTAGCGATCGAAAATTTAATTAAAAGACAATCGGATATTATCTGGTTGCGGATGATGAACACGGATACAGGCAGACAAGGAGAGATTGAGAGCCGTGAGCGTATGCGTAGTACACATCCCACGCCTCTATTTCCGTTTAAATACAAATTCTTTATATTCCAGTTTCATAAATGGTAGGATGAAAAAGGTTTGTAATCAATAATTTTGATGAACGACACTTGCAGTCAATTTCATTAGATAGTTTCAACCTATACTCCAGTCAGTCGTTACTAATTCACACAGGTTAGAGCGCTCAGGAAATTTCTCCATAAATATTTCTAAACTTTGGATCAAATTTCGTGTAGGATCACTTTTTCTGATCATGCGCACGCGTTTGATAATCACAAACACGTCGAACCACTTCAATCCGAAAGCAACCTGCTTAATGACTTATTTTCCCTTAAATTCTTTAATTAATCTGATTCCTCTTACTGCTCTCCCACTTCTTTATCTCTTGTCATTTATCTCGTTTTTAGATTCCCTAGTCTTCAATGTAATTTTGCTCCACTTTGGTTCTGCCTATCACCTCTCGCGACGCTGCCTTCTGGCTCACTTTTCCACCCCTAAACCCCGACTCCTAGCTGACTTGAAAAACACTCGGACCGAAAAGCTCTCATTGTCAGCACAAAAATATCGAACGAATCTCATTTCTCATTGTAGCTTCTTCTCTACGGTATATTGCCCTCTACTTATGGTGCAGTATTTACCAGTAGGTTATTGTCTGCTAGTCTGCGTTTTTATTTGTTTAGTTGCGTATTTTCTTGTATCTGCGTGGTGCTATGCTTTAAAGTAATGACTGTTTAGTCAGATTCTTGCGGTCCAACTGTCTGTCCACTTCTAGTGGATTAATTCCCCTTCCCAAGGTGACAAATGAAGGAAATTTCGGAGTCCTTCGTCTAGTCATAATTCTCGTTTGCTTCCTCCTTGAACTTGCCGAACACGAGTGTTTCTTCTGCTGCGTCATGAAGGTCTTCATGGTAATAAGGGTGTGACTTAAGTAGGAGGCTAGCGACCATTGTAGTAAATATAGGTAGATCTGTAGTTAAGCTGGCTAGGTCGCACAAAAGTCATACAGCAGATGAAGAATAACTTCATTGACCACGAAGTATGCACGACGATTTTCGGAGTTATTTCCATCTTCAGAAATCCTTGTGAAGAGGTAGAACATGGACAACAGCGTTACCAGTTGTGTACGTAACATACGGTGGTACTCTGCAACAAATTTCCTCAGTACGCGATATATCGGTCGAAGTGCGTTGTTCTAGAATTCGATGACATGAGTCTTTTCTGGCCAGAACAAGCTTGGTCCTTAATAGGTCCGATATAAGACCTATAAACCACATTCGAAAGAGTCGATGTTAATTGCGTGCATACTGAAAGATAGGGGAAATACAAAATAATATTATTGCTGTGCCGCCTTGATGGTTTGTTGATAGTTGTTTATGTTTCTCGATCGCCTTGATTGGGCATTTACGTATTTGATAGCGGGTAGAAACGAAACCGGAAGCCTGCAGTCGACAAATCTAGTGCAGTTGCACACATCTTCCGATATTTGCACTACTTTTCGGATTTTCGTCCTATGAATATTATTTTCTTTCACTAGTATACCCTTAAAACCCACTAAGAGTTTACATTACTCTTGGTCTCCGCCAACACTGATGTTACATTTGACCTTAAACATGTGTAGTGTTCTTCACTTTTAAGGCGTGCTTTTATTGTCTTGCCAGTTTCGACAATCTATTTCTTGCCTCGACCACACGTCACTTCATAGACAACTGCTGCGTGAAAGAGGTGAGGCACGTCCATTGTAGGGCTGTACTGATCGAAAAATGCGGTCGATATACCACTCTTCGGAAGATTTCTGTCTACGTGACCGGTTACTCTAGACACAAACGATAACTTTACATGACAGGATAAGATCTTTCGAGACTGCTTCCAGTTAAAAATTTTTGTTCTGTTACCTAATTATTTAATAAAACAATGTGTATCGGGGCACAAACTTCATCTTCTGATTACAATGGCAATATAAAACGATTAAAAGAAAGGGCACACAGATATTACAGTTGTTATTTGCAGTCTCAGCATATCCTGTGGCCATTCTGCGCAGATACAGAAGAAAAACCTAATATGAGGGAAGATTTACTTGTTTTTTGGTTTGCTGCTCACATAAAAAAATTACATAATTACTCACTTTGTGCATATGAAATGGCTACCTTCTTGTGGTGTGTTCAGTACATCCATTGCTCTGGTTCCTTGGATCTCGTTAACTACTGTTCATAAACTAGCAAAGGAAACTTACAACAATTCATCATAATCAACTGTACTGTGCAGCAGAAACAAGATGGCAGTCAAAACGAAGATTGTTTCGATTTAAAAATCTATGTGTCATTTCTGGTATAGTCTATCAATTGCACTGTCTTTTGATGTTGATAATGATAGCATAAATATAATTTTAAGTAATTACAAATATATTGATATTGGAACAAAGATTCATATATATTCTTAATCGCTATGTATTGCTTTATTTTAAGAGTACTGAAGAGATGTTGGTGAATAAATGTAATTCCGTTTAAGACCTCGTATTTCCGTTTTTGCTCAGGGCTGAATATGTCTGTCAGCTCTAAGATGTCCATTTTCCAGGTCTTCTCTAAAGTGTAGAGTACTTTAAGATCTACTATAATACTGTGTCCTGTCTGGTCTGCATGCTTCACTACAGCTGACTGTTAGCTCTGACCAATTTGAAAAAGTCAATATGTTCTTTAACACAGGTTTTAAAATTTCTGAGCGTTTGGCTAATGTAGTACTTGCTGCAATGACAATGCGTCATTTTATTATAAATTCTTCAAATTTCTTCACCAACTTCGTTTCTGTTCTTGAAATTGGATCACGAAGGACTTCTAAACTGAAATATGAGGTGAAATAATTGGAAGTAATTTATCGAATCTGATTCTGATGTATCCCTTGCATTTTAAATGATCTGATCATAGTTCTTCATATTATGTTCTGAATTGATTGTATGCCTTTTCTTCTTAAGCCACTTTTGCAAACACTTGCAACTAGTTCAAACTCCATATTTACGTCAACTACTGACCTGTCAATAAATCAGTCGTGTCTCGATTTATAAAAGCACGATGCTTGTTATCAGTCAAGTAAAATGGCTCTGAGGTCATCAGTCCCCTAGACTTAGAACTACTTAAACCTAACTAACCTAAGGACATCACACACATCCATGCCCGAGGTAGGATTCGAAACTGCGACCGTAGGGGTCGCGCTGTTCCAGACTGAAGCGCCTAGAACTGCTCGGCCACTGCGGCCGGCGCCAAGTAAAATCGGCCGACCGAAAAATTGTTCGTGCGATTCCGCGCTAGCTACTGAGAACTTCGCAGCCTTATGAGATTTAAGGAAACATCTAAGGAACAACAAAATCTTGATGGTTAAAAATATTACTCCTTCCGCGTGCGAGTCCAGTCTCCGGACCGCTACGCCATCTCACTCGGTTCACTGTGAACTGTTCACACAGGCTAATACAAAGATCATAATAAGGAGCCTGTCAGCACTTTTATTCGCCCATTACATACGCCAAGCAGTAGCGAAAGTACATGTACACCAATGAGAACGTTATGACCACTTGATTAAAAACGTATGAGTCCATCTTTGGAACGCAGTACAGCAAAGAAGCTGCGTAGCGTAGATTCGACAAGTCGTTGTTAGGTTTCCGGAGGAATGAGACATGGTATGTCTACACAAGGATCACGCATTTCCCGTAAATTACAAAAGACATCAATGTGACTTGGCTATCACGCTTCTGGCCTTTCCTGCTAGAAGACACCTTCACTGTCAAGGAGAACAACATACATGAAGGGATGCAAGTGATCCGCAGTTATGTTCACGTAGTCCATAGCTGTCGTGGTGCCTTCGGTTATTACCACAGGTCGCATGGGAACCCATGCGAATGTCTCCCATAACATGACGCAGTCCCCATCGTCCTGCTTCTGTAGCACAGTGCATGTTCCGAGCAACCGGGATGACAACGGCTTATCTGGACAAAACCATCGACCTAGTGTAATAGAAAACGTGATACGTCCGACCAGGAGTCATGTTTCCATTGATCCGTGGTCGAATTTCGATAATCCCGTTCCCACTACCATTGTAGTTGATGGTCTACAAAGGCACACGTAGAGGTCATCATCTGCAGAGTCCATGATCAACAGTTGTGCATGCACCAGCGTTGTACTCCTCGCCGGATCTGCTACAGAACGCCGCCTATCCTGCTTTACAGAGCGAGCAAGTCTTCGATCTCGGCGTTCTGTAGTGAGACGCGGACGTCTAGCGCCTTTTCGTCTAATCGTACTGTCGCCTTACTTGAGCTACCATCCATAGACGCTCACCTCATTAACAAGCGAACATCTGAGTAGCTTCACCGTTTCCGAGATGCGTACCCAGGAGCCGGACCATCACAATCTGCTCATCGTCAGAGTCGCATATGGCAACGGATTTTCCCATTTGCTTGCCGTATTGTCGCTTCAGTGATTACACATAAATGTCTGCTGCGTCTATGTACTTCCTTTACCGCGGCACGGGTCCGCATCGCCATCAAGCATCCTCAAGTCTCGTGTTGAACACTGCTCATAATGTTTTGATTCATTAGCGTGAATCCCAGTTTTAGTCACATGTAATTTTATTTCTATCAAGGACGGGTATAATAATATTTCTGATCCTGTGATTCATCTTCAAATGTTTTGATTTATCTACACACAGGGATTCCTTGCATCATCTCGCACAATATCCTGTATTTGTTATTAATAAAACGATGTAATATACTACACATATCAAATTATGTTACAAAAAACAGATGAAGTATTTTGACGATGCGATGGTTTACGCCTTTAAGAAAACTGGATATGAAAGCATGTTTCATCACAATGTTTTGAAAAAAAAAGGAAAAAATGGAAGAATGTGGAATAAAAAAATGATTAAAAACTAACTGAATGATGAGACGTTTTGTAAAAAAGGGAAATTTAAGGCCAAATCCCGTCGGAACAGTGTAGTTATATCTTTCTTGTCTGCGAAACTCTACACAAAGTGGCGTAGCAGTACATAAAAGTCCGAAAGCACTGCAGTGCACGTTCACCTAGCTCGGCCGCCGCAAAGTTATTTTTACAGAAAAAATTTCTCGCATGTTAGGAAATATCAAGTTTTGTTAATTTCTATGTGTGGTACTCTCTGCGAGAGCATTCGTAAGTCATTAAAAAATAGTTCTTTCTTCGATTCCCGTATACCTACGTTGTGTAGTCATCGACTTCATTTCGATATTTTCCGCTCACTGCAGTCTGTAAAGGATGAGAAGATAAGTAGCTCCGTTTCTCGTCAAGCGATATTTAGGGTAACACACACATTCTAACAGCAATCCAGGATAACCTCATTTGATAGTAACAACCAAGAAAACATGAAATAAATGATTCCTAACAATTTTATCCGCTCCCAAGTTGAACAGAAGATTCAGTGAGGATTTTCATCCACTCAGATTATTACTCCCCGCCAAAACCTTTTCTTTCCTCTCCGTGTACTGCAGCGCTCGCAAAAGGATGCCTTTGGGGACTGGATCTGCAGAACAAAAGGCGAATAGTACAGTATTCAAGACATGAGTCGTGATGTTGGAAGTGCAAGGGAAACCGTCGGCACAGCACTCTTAGCTGCATGACAAGACATTTACTGTCTGATAGAGTTCGTCCACGTTGTTCAAGAGATTCCCGAGTATTGAAAGCGCACTGCTGGGCACTAAAATTGTATTTCTAGGAGGGACAACAAATAACGAAACTTTACTTATTCTGCTTACGCATTACACAGGGTAATTTAGCTGTCGTTTATGTAACCTGCAATGCTATATCTCGCCTTCAGAAACCACGGGCATTGCTTTCATATTCCCTTGATCGCTGCACGCAAACTACGCTCCTGGAAATGGAAAAAAGAACACATTGACACCGGTGTGTCAGACCCACCATACTTGCTCCGGACACTGCGAGAGGGCTGTACAAGCAATGATCACACGCACGGCACAGGGCACAGATGACACACCAGGAACCGCGGTGTTGGCCGTCGATGGCGCTAGCTACGCAGCATTTGTGCACCGCCGCCGTCAGTGTCAGCCAGTTTGCCGTGGCATACGGAGCTACATCGCAGTCTTTAACACTGGTAGCATGCCACGACACCATGGACGTGAACCGTATGTGCAGTTGACGGACTTTGAGCGACGGCGTACAGTGGGCATGCGGGAGGCCGGGTGGACGTACCGCCGAATTGCTCAACACGTGGGGCGTGAGGTCTCCACAGTACATCGATGTTGTCGCCAGTGGTCGGCGGAAGGTGCACGTGCCCGTCGACCTGGGACCGGACCGCAGCGACGCACGGATGCACGCCAAGACCGTAGGATCCTACGCAGTGCCGTAGGGGACCGCACCGCCACTTCCCAGCAAATTAGGGACACTCTTGCTCCTGGGGTATCGACGAGGACCATTCGCAACCGTCTCCATGAAGCTGGGCTACGGTCCCGCACACCGTCAGGCCGTCTTCCGCTCACGCCCCAACATCGTGCAGCCCGCCTCCAGTGGTGTCGCGACAGGCGTGAATGGAGGGACGAATGGAGACGTGTCGTCTTCAGCGATGAGAGTCGCTTCTGCCTTGGTGCCAATGATGGTCGTATGCGTGTTTGGCGCCGTGCAGGTGAGCTCCACAATCAGGACTGCATACGACCGAGGCACACAGGGCCAACACCCGGCATCATGGTGTGGGGAGCGATCTCCTACACTGGCCGTACACCTCTGGTGATCGTCGAGGGGACACTGAATAGTGCACGGTACATCCAAACCGTCATCGAACCCATCGTTCTACCATTCCTAGACCGGCAAGGGAACTTGCTGTTCCAACAGGACAATGCACGTCCGCATGTATCCCGTGCCACCCAACGTGCTCTATAAGGTGTAAGTCAACTACCCTTGCCAGCAAGATCTCCGGATCTGTCCCCCATTGAGCATGTTTGGGACTGGATGAAGCGTCGTCTCACGCGGTCTGCACGTCCAGCACGAACGCTGGTCCAACTGAGGCGCCAGGTGGAAATGGCATGGCAAGCCGTTCCACAGGACTACATCGAGCATCTCTACGATCGTCTCCATGGGAGAATAGCAGCCTGCATTGCTGCGAAAGGTGGATATACCTTGTACTAGTGCCGACATTGTGCATGCTCTGTTGCCTGTGTCTATGTGCCTGTGGTTCTGTCAGTGTGATCATGTGATGTATCTGACCCCAGGAATGTGTCAATAAAGTTTCCCCTTCCTGGGACAATGAATTCAGGGTGTTCTTATTTCAATTTCCAGGAGTGTATTAGTCCCACAGAAAAAATGAACAGCTTTTAGGAAATTTAATGTAGTTGTCAATTTTTGTACAGTGGTAGTAGGGAGAGCCATGAAAAACATACGAGAAATCCTCACCGATGGGAGCTGTGTGGGACTGGAGGTGCGTTTAAGGATAATTTTTGTACGTTTTTCTTGAATAGCTCCAAAACTACGCCCTCCAGCGAAAAGGTATCCCCTCTAGCGAAAAGGTGGGGCGACGGCGTGCATATCACCTTTTTATTGTAAGAACGGCAAAATAACGGTTCTATCAACATTCTGCACGTACTGAGCACTGGTTAGCGTCCCCTCCAGAAAGACAAAACGTGAACGACAGCTGCAGACCAGGAGGCCTGAGGTGGGTCAAGTGTGTCTTAGGCGAATGCACTCTACGAGAGAGCGATCGCCAGGTCAAGGTCGTACGCGTAAACGAACATCACTCGCCTGCAGGCATAAATCGACTCTTGTCGCTGAAGGCCATAGCGTGCCGTTCCAAATGATGAAACGAAATATCGTGTCGCTGGGGCCTCCCGTCAGGTAGATCGTTCGCCTGGTACAAGTCTTTTTTTAGGTGACGCCACTTCGGCGACTTGCATCTCGATGGGGATGAGATCATGATGAAGACAACACAACGCCCTGAGCGGAGAATATCTCCTACTCAACCGGGAATCGAACCCGGGCCTCTTAGCATGGCACGCCGCTGCGCTGATTGCTCAGCTGTCGAGGCGGACGTTCCAAATGATAATCTGACGGTACAAGTGGAGCCATGCACATCTATTCTGTGGCATGAGGGAAGACTGGCTAGAGGTGTGTGTGCCCCTATTCCCACAGCTAATAACCGTTTCGCAACAGCTTGTGTTTACACGTCTGGATTTACAAGCGCTTTTAGGTGTACTGTGGTAGCTGTACGATCTGCCACTGCTGCCCTTACAATATGACGATCCTGGAGCCCGTTTGTGCTTCGTCGACGTCCAGAAACTCTTCTACGGGTGTGACAATGTTCACGTCACCACTGATACCAGAATAGTTGCCCAACGGTCGCAGAACATCTAAATTGTGTGGTAAGCCTCCGAAAGGACTACTCCGCCACTCAAAAGACCACAATTTGAAACTTTTCAACCTGGCTTAGTTGGCTGTAGGAAGCACGAGTGCGTGTCTGTGGCATGGTTGAATGCTTGATTCACATGTCTGCACTCCATACTGAGGCTTCTGGCTGTGAGCATGCTCTGTTATACGGCAGACATTTATGGTGCTCTGATAGCTAGCTATACCACTACGCTTCCTATTGGCTGACGACACTGAAAACCGAGCGAGGTGGCGCAGTGGTTAGCACACTGGACTTACATTCGGGAGGACGACTGTTCGAACCCGCGTCCGGCTACCCTTATTTAGGTTTACCGTGATTTCACTAAATCGCTTCAGGCAAATACCGGGATGGTTCCTTTAAAAGGTAACGGACGATTTTCTTCCTCAACCTTACCTGATCCTATGGGATTGATGACCTTGCTATTTTGTCCCCTCCCCCCAAACCAACCAACCGATCAACGACGTTCAAACGGTTATCAGTGCATCTACTATCCCGCAGGTGGCACATGCCGACATCGGATCAAAATCGACTTCGTCTTCCTAGGTGTACTATTTATTCTTCATTTTATTTTATTTTTTGCCGTCAGTGTGCATCTCACATGACAGCCACGATAGCAGAATTAGAAAAACAAAGAACCGAGAGTAATTCAGGTGTGTTAGTTTGCAAATGATCACAAACGAGGTTGGAAGGGTAACAGGAGATCATGTATCCGCCACTGCAGAATGTAAGGTAGCTAGCGGGTTAGAGATGTGACGAGCGCAGTAACTCGCACAACCACAGTGGAATAGCACCCGATATCAGAGGCGTGCTTTTACGGAGGGGAAGAAGAGAGGAGAGCTAGCTGGTTAAGAGTCGCAGTGTCCCATTAATTGCCGATAACTGAGCGCGTATCGCACGATACGCATGTGAGACCGGCTTTCGACGCTCATTAGTCGTTGGAGTTCCGTGGTTACGCAATAGGTACGCTGGAGAGGGTTCCCCAACGCGCCAGCAGCTGCTCGCGTTCCCTCTAGCGGCCTGCGCCATAATTAATTTTAATTCCCAGTAGAGCTGTTAGCAGGGGGCGGCATGCGAACGCTCTTACGCGCTGAACGCCCTCGCACGCGACGAGGGAGCCGCCGGAACAGCTGTCCGAACGCCATCGATGTGCGGCGTTACAGTGTAATAGCGCTGCAGGAAGCGGGCACACACCTAATTCAGCCCTTAGGTGTCGCCAGGTTAAGGCATCGAAGAACTGAAAAGAAAACAGCGGCTCTGCTAGATGACGATCAGATTGGCTTTAGGAAGTTGAATGGTATCATCTGTCCCTGTAACAACCCTTCGAAGCACAGCAGCTCGTTAGTGATTTGACATGGCTTCTAATAAGAAGTGTCTAATTTTGAATTACCTGTGTTCTTTCTAGTTTAAGCTCTTATTTCCTCCGTGTTTGTGTATTTATTACCCACAATTATGTGTTTTAACAGATGTATAGTGCATAGTACCGCTGCTTGCACCGCGAAAGGCGTTCATTTTTGTTTGACGGGCGAGTTAAAGTTATTAGATCCTTCAGTTCAGTGGTAGTTTCCGTTCCTGCCCCAGCGCGTGGAGTGACTTGACACAACTTCTAATAAGACTTATTTTAATTTCCTGTGTCCTCTGTAGTTTACTCATTCATTTATGTACAGCGAGAACTTTGCAGAGCGGACTTCAGTAGCACCACAGTCCCGTATTTTTCTAATTTTTGGGTCTCTCTTTGTTCTTTGTCAGTTACTACTGAATGTTTTTGTTTGTATTTTTGAGACTTTATTCAGTCTTTTACACACTATGACACGGATACTGTGACGTTGCCTAACGGTTACTCTGCTGAGCAACTGCTCTCTAACCAGCTTATTGCAAATTCAACTGATGTTGCTCGCACCTTAGGTAATTGGACTATGCACGGTTCTGTTTAAAAGGAATAGTTCCATAATGTCAGAGGTTCGAGCCGCACACGTTTGCTTTCATGCCCAGTCTATGCATTGGCTAGAATTGCGAATTAATAAAATACACAGAAATATACGGAAATGTAAAAAATATTACACGAATGTAGCGACGCCAGAAGCCAGTATGGATTGGCAGAATGATCTGCCGAAGATTGATGAATGGTGAAGGCTCTGACAGTTGGTGCTAAATGTGAATAAATGTAACATACTGCGCATAAATAGGAAAAGAAATCGACTACAATACAGCGACACTATTGACGAGAAATTGCTGGGAAGATGATCTACCGTAAAATATCTCAGAGTAACTATCCAGAGCGACCATAAATGGAATGACCATTTAAAACAAATACCAGAAAAAGCAGGTGCCAGATTGAGATTCATAGAAAGAATCTTGAGGAAATGTAACTCATGCATGAAAGAAGTGGCTTACAAGCCGTTTGTTCGACCGAATCTTGAGTATTGTTCATCAACATGGAGCCCTTGCCAAACAGGTCTGACAGAAGACGTAGAAAAGATCGAACGAAGAGCGAGGCGCTTCGTCACGGTATTGTTTGGTCAGCGATAGAGAGTCAGAGAGATGCTCAACAAACTCCAGTTACGGACGCTACAAGAAGTTTGCTATTAAAATTTCGAGAAAGAGCTTTCCGGGAAGAGTCGAACAACATATTACATCTCGTGAAATGAGCACGAGAGAAAATTCGAGAAATTGGAGCAGCAGAACTGGAGTAATAGTTACAGTATTATGACTCGCAAAATGATTCCACTTAACCTCTTGGGGAATCAGTTAATGGTACGAAAAGAATCCTTGGCCACACACCGTCTGGCGGCTTGCGGACTACTGATGTAGGTGTAGATGCCAGGGCACCAGGGAGCCAAATCTGACTTCGCATTTTATAATGAAACAAGACCTAGGAAAAATCAGGACACAGTCACAGAATTTGTTGGTCTCCAAAAAGCGATCGTCTGTGGAAAATTATGTAAGAAATTCGAAATTGTGAGAAAATTGGAATAAACGATGGGGGAAAGCCAGGTCATGTACTTTCTGTACAAGAACCAAGAGGCAAAACCAAGAATGGAAAAATGGTTCAATGGCTAGAAGCACTATGGGACTTAACATCTGAGGGCATCAGTCTCCTAGACTTAGAACCTAACTAAGGACATCACACACATCCATGCCCGAGGCAGGATTCGAACCTGCGACCATAGCAGCAGCGCGGTTCCGGACTGAAGCGCCTACAACGGCTCGGCCGCGGCGGCCGGCTAAGAGTGGAAGACAAAAAACGAAGTGCTCGGATTAAAAATGTTGTAAGCATGGAAGTAGTCTTCCGCTCCTACTATTCAGTCTATACATCGAAGAAGCAATGACAGAAATAAAGAAAAGGTTCATGAGTGGGATTGAAATTCAAGATGAAAGGATATCAATGATTCGGTGATGACCATTGTATCCTCAGTGAAAGCGAGCAAGAATTACAGGGCATAATAAATGGAATGAACAATCTACAGGGCACGGAATATGGACCGAGAGGAAATCGAAGAAGGCGAAAGTAACGAGGAGCAGGAGAAAGGAGATAATGGTAATCGAAGTAGACAAAGTGAAGGGATTCTGCTACCTTGGAAGCAAAATAACAAATGGCGGTCGAAGCAAAGAGGACTAAAAAGTAAAATAACACGGCTGAGAGAGAGCGTTCTTGTCCCAAAGAAGCTTGCTGCTCTAAAATCTTGGCCTTAATTTGAGAAATAAATTTTTGAGAGTGAGCGTTTGGAACACAGAGTTGTGTGGAAGTGAATCACGGACTGTGGAAACAATGGAAAGGAACAGACTCGAAGCACTTGAGATATATGTTAAATATTAGGTGGTCTGATAAGAAATGAGGAGGTTCCCCGCGGAATCGGTGAGGAGAGGAACACGTGGAGAACATTGAAAAGAAGAAGGGGAAGGATGATGAAACATGTGTTAAGACATCAAGAGTAACTGCCATGGTACTTTCAGAAACTGTAGAGGGTGAAAATTGTAGGGGCAGACAGTGACTGGATTTTTTTTTTTTTTATTGATACCGTTTGTGGCCTTCACGTGCGGCTGTCAGCAGCCCGCAGCCTAAAGTCTAGTGTGCATCGGCCGCAGGCCTCATCGTTTCACCTGAAACTGGGCTTCTAATCGTGCGGTAGTAGTCGTTATTGACAAATAAAATTTATACAATTGAAGCGGCTTGTTATCTGATTCCACGATGCTGAGTTGCGGATGTCCTGTCAACCGAATTTTATTTTTATTTTATTTATTTTTTTAAGTCGGTAATCTGCTGACCGGTTTAATGTGGCCCACCACGAATTCCTCTCCTGTGCCAACCTCTTCATCTCAGAGTAGCACATCTCTGTCTTCCTCTACAGTTTTTACCCTATATAGCTCCCTCTAGTACCATGAAAGTTATTTCCTGGTATCCTACCATCGTATATGACAAGGCCGTTGGATGAAAGAGGATGAGTTCTTATGCCGGAGGTCTTCGGCCGCCAATGCTGATGATTGTCATTTAAAATTTATCGGTGGCTGTGTTCGAATCCGCAACCGAGGAGGTTTTGATTACTGATCAGAGACGCTATCCCTGGACAAATAATTGAGGCAAGTGCTTCTCTGAAACGAATTTTGCAAGGAAGAGGACTTCGTGGCGGGCCGCATCAAACCAGTCGCAAAACGTTTTTAAAAAATTGAAAAAAGGACTTATACCGTATCTCGATGCAGAATCTTACAGGAATAATATCATAGTCTTCGTGGAAGCTCTCCGATGTGTCATGAAAACAAAATATACAAAGACTTTTAAGAAGCCGTAGAAACATTAAAACTTTCTTTCCGAAAAATGTTGACGTCATTTAGACGTATGGACATATACATTAACACACAGAGTAGGCTATCATATTGTTCAGTAGTGCATTTTAACCTGTAATTAGAATACTTACAGTTCTGATGAAGGTTTTCGGAACGTTCCCCACGACTGTAAAGGAAATGATGGAACTGGAAACCCCCTCCCAAGTATTCCCAGCTGGGGCTCCTCCTGCTCACTACCTGGCCTGGTATTTAGCCGAAATAAAAAAATAAAACCACTAAGTCTGCAATGCCTTGATTGCTGCTGTCACCGTTCTGTAAACGTAACGTGAAAATTTTGGCAGGTTTAAATGAAGAGAAGTGGTGTTTGCAACTACCGTATGAGCGCAAGCTTCTATTATTGTTTGGCAAGCCACTTAAATTAATTACTACGTTCCGATAAATAAAATATTGGTAAAGGCCCGATATAAATTAATTACTGAACTAGATTAATATCAGACATGTTTCCTTCTGTATTCTGCTTTAAATAATTACTAAATTACTGAACTAATTGCGATAGCAGTACGGTACACACAGTCCTTTACATATATTTGCCGGCTTTGTGGCGGTTCTACGTACTTCAGTCCGGAACCGCGCTGCTGCTACGATCGCAGGTTCGAATCCTGCCTCGGGCATGGATATGTGTGATGTTCTTAGGGTAGTTAGGTTTAGGTAGTTCTAAGTCTAGGGGACTGATGACCTGAGATGTTTAGTCCCACAGTGCTTAGAGCCAAATATCTTTTGAACGGACGCCGTTCAAATGGTCCAAATGGCTGTGAGCACTATGGGACTTAACATCTAAGGTCATCAGTCCCCTAGAACTTAGAACTACTTAAACCTAACTACCCTAAGGACAGCACACACATCCATGCCCGAGGCAGGATTCGAACCTGCGACCGTAGCCGGCACGGACACCGTGGACGAGCAAAGTCGTTTACTGTGTTCTGTAATTAATGATCAATTCTGCACCAAGGAACGTGTTTCAGAGATGGAAAAATATACGTCTCACGTATGGTTGCGTGCAGCTGTAATCATGAGGGCTAAGGTAATTTTTTGATACGCTGTTGCGAAGGTTTATTAAGCTACAGTTCCTTATGCTAAATCTGCACGCTTGTTCGCCCAATGCTTGAATACTGCTCAGCAGTGTGGGATCCGCACCAGGTAGGGTTGATAGAAGAGATAGAGAAGATCCAACGGAGAGCAGCGCGCTTCGTTACAGGATCATTTAGTAATTGCGAAAGCGTTACGGAGATGATAGATAAACTCCAGTGGAAGACTCTGCAGGAGAGACGCTCAGTAGCTCGGTACGGGCTTTTGTTGAAGTTTCGAGAACATACCTTCACCGAAGAGTCAAGCAGTATATTGCTCCCTCCTACGTATATCTCGCGAAGAGACCATGAGGATAAAATCAGAGAGATTAGAGCCCACACAGAAGCATACCGACAGTCCTTCTTTCCACGTACAATACGAGACTGGAATAGAAGGGAGAACCGATAGAGGTACTCAGGGTACCCTCCGCCACACACCGTCAGGTGGCTTGCGGAGTACGGATGTAGATGTAGATGTAGATCTGTATTATATTACACTAATATAGCAATGAAATTTAACTACCTACACTGACGGAAAAAAATACAGCACCAAGAAGACGTTGTGTGATAAAAGAAAGTTCATAGGCGTGTTTGTGCATCTGGAAGATGATGTCTACTGTGATTTCACGCCAGTCGCACATGAGTGGCGCTAGTAGCGCCACAATGGGGATGCAGATCAGTTACACTTGAAGTACGCACTGTAACGGTCGTGAGAGTTGGTTAACTTTGAGAGCGGACGTGAAGAGTCGAAGACAGTCAAGAACGCCTTTAAGGCGAGGTCGTGTAATAGGGCTACGAGAAGCTGCGATACTGCAGAAAGACTTGGCTGGAGTGCAGCCACTGTACATGACTGATGGCAGCGGTGGTCACGAGAACGTACAGTCGCAAGAAGACAGAACTCTGTACGGCCACGTGACACTACCGAGACGGAAGACATCGTAGTCAGCGAATGGCTCTGGCGCATCGTATTGCATCTCAGCAACTTGTCTGCATGCTAGCCACACTGGACCTACAACTGGTGTAATGGTCTGGGGCGCGATTTCGTATGACAACTGGGGCACTCTCGTGGTTGTCCCACGTAGCCTGACTGCAAATTTGTCCCTGTACTGCCAGGCCAAGTGCAACGGGCATGGAACTCCATCCCACAAACTGACATCCGGCACCTGTACAACACAACGCATGCACGTTAGCATGCTTACATTCAACTTTCTGGTGGTCACACCCGCTATTAATGTACCAGAATTTCACATTTGCAATGGCTTATTTCGCGCTTACGATACCTGTGATGTTCCAGACTTAATCACGTAAATATGTTACCTAAAAAAATGTGTACGAGAAATTTCATCAGTTTCCATTAATTATTTTTTGGTTTTGCAGTTTTTTTCGTTAGTGTATTATCTACCAGACGACTGCTGGTTTTAAAACTGATTGTCGTTACACGGACGATACCTTTGAGACTGATTTGCCCTTGTCTTTTTTCGGACTCACGAACTGGCTTATGCACACTGTTATCACTGATTCGAGAATGATATTTTCACTCGGCAGCGGAGTGTGCGACGATGTGAAACGTCGTGGCACATTGAAACTATATGCAGGACCGAGACTCGAACTCGGAACGTTTGCTTTTAGTGGCTAAGTGCTCTCTACCGACTGAGCTATACGAGCATGAATCTGGGCCCGTCCTCACAACATTACTCTCTCCACTGTCTCATTTACTACCTCCGAAACTTCACATTTCTCCACAAAATCTGCAGGACTAGCAGTCTTGGAAGAAAGGATATTGCGGAGACGTGATCGGACTGACACTCGAATTCAGGACATTTGCCTATTGCGTGACGACGGACCATTATCTCACCGTCACTGCCGCTGGAGTCTGAGGACATCACACTGTTCTACTGGACTCTGCCACATCCGTCTTCCCGCTCTGCTGTACTGCTGCAGGAGTTTGTCAGCAATGCTCGACCACATGTGGTGGAAACAGTTCCTCAGGACATCTGTACTGCTGTGACCTACGTGCTGCGGAACAATGTAACTTGCTCACATTATTGTCAAGACCACTGATCGTATCAAGCAATAAATCCTTATCTTCAGGTACTTCTGTTCCAACTATGTTGTTGTAGTCTTTACTTTCTTCTGGATAAAAGGAATCGACGATTTAAGTAGAATTGTATTAGTGCTTGAAGACCAATAAATATATCAACTATAAAAGTGTTTACTTATTGTTGTGCGTTACAGCACAGTCAATGAGTCGAACGTATACTTATGAAATATACAATTAACGTACGAATTGGTCTTTAGCTAAGATTTATACACTGCCAGAAAAGAATTACCACACTATTTTAGAGGTTTCCAATTCACTGAAGACATTGTTGCAACAATGCATATGGAGTACATGAAATGATTATATTTACAGATCAACAGCACAAGCGGTTCTGCGGTACCATGTATCTCCCGCTGCTGAAACACCCATATTAGTATGCAGTGTAGCTTGTACGGGCGACAATGCAGGCACTGACTCTGGTGTCCAGTCGATTGTACAGGTGGCGAATACTGTGCTGGGATACGTCATTCCACATCTGCTGAACCTGTTCACGCAGTTCTGTAAGAGTTATTGGTTGACGAATCGGACGAATCGCTTCTCGTTCCATCGTATCCCGCGTTTGCTGGATTGGAGATAAGCCTGGAGATCGTACTGGCTAGAAAAACTGCTGAACGTCTTGCAGGGCACATTGAGTTTTTACAGCCAATGTATGGGTGAGTATTATCCTCTTGCAACAACACATCACCTTCCTGTTGTGACAGGATCTAACAACATTCAGCAGATACCGAGCACTGGTTAGTGTCCTCTCCAGAAAGAGCAAAGATGAACGAGAGTTGTACCTTATCGCACCCTAGACCATAGAGCCTGGGGTGTCGCCAGTGTGTCTTGGACAAACTCTAAGAAACAGGGCTCATCAGGTCTATGTCGTACGTAAGAACGACCATCACTTCATCACTGAAGACCACAGCGCGCCATTCCATATTCCAAGTAATCCTCTGATGTCACAAGTCGAGCCGTGCACATCGATGCCGTGTCGCGAGTGGAAGACAGGCTAGAGGTTGCTCGTGCCTGTAGTCCCTCTACTAATGATCAGTTCGCGACAAAAAATGGATTTGAGCACTATGGGACTTAACATCAGTCCCCTAGACTTAGAACTACTGAAACCTAACTAACCTAAGGACATCACACACGTCCATGCCCGAGGCAGGATTCGAACCTGCGACCGTAGCGGTCGCCCGATTCCAGACTGAAGCGCCTAGAACCGGTCGGCCACAGGGGCCGGCAGTTCTCAACAGGCCTGGTCTCCCAAGCCGTCTTATCGAGCTGTGGTAGCTGTATGATCTGCAACTGCTGCCCATACAGTACGACGATCCTGGCGGCCGTCTGTGACGGATGGTCGTCCAGAGTGATAACAGAACGCAGCATGTCATTCTCAATGGAAAGAAGTCTTCCGAATTATGAGTGATTTCAGGTGTGCCGCAGGACCGTTGCTATTCACAATATACATAAATGACCTTGTGGATAACATCACAAGTTCACTGAGGCTTTTTGCGGATGATGCTGTAGTATATCGTGAGGTTGTAACGATGGAAAATTGTACTGAAATGCAGGAGGATCTTCAGCGAATTGACGCATTGTGCAGGGAATAGCAACTGAATCTCAATGTAGACAAGTGTAATGTGCTCCGAATACGTAGAAAGAAAGATCCTTTATCATTTAGCTACTTCATACCAGGTCAGGAACTGGAAGCAGTTAATTCCATAAATTATCTGGGAGTAGCCATTAGGAGTGATTTAACATGGAATGACCATATAAAAATAATCGTCGGTAAAGCAGATGCCAGACTGAGATTCGTTGGAAAAATCCTAAGGAAATGCAATCCGAAAACAAAGGAAGTAGGTTGCTGTACACTTGTTCGCCCACTCCTTGAAATCTGCTCACCGGTGTGGGATCCGTACCAGATAGGGTTGATAGAAGAGATAGAGAAGGTCCAACGGAGAGGAGCGCGCTTCGTTACAGAATCATTTAGTAATCTCGAAAGCGTTGCGGAGATGATAGATAAACTCCAGTGGAAGACTCTGCAAGAGAGACGCTCAGTAGCTCGGTACGGGCTTTTGTTGAAGTTTCGAGAACATAACTTCACCGAGGAGTCAAGCAGTATATTGCTCCCTCTTACGTATATCTCGAGAAGAGACCATGAGGATAAAATCAGGGAGATTAGAGCCCACACAGAGGCATACCGACAATCTTTCTTTCCACGAACAAAAGGAGACTGGAGTAGAAGGGAGAACCGATAGAGGTACTCTTAGTACCCTCCGCCACACACCGTCAGGTGGCTTGCGTAGTATGGATGTAGATGTAGATGTATGGGTGTGAGAATGTTCACGAGATCACTGTTAGCAGCATCATTGTACAACTAATACAGCGTTTCCAGCTTGTGTGGCAGTTCTCTGAAAGGATCATCATGCCACTTTCAAAGTGTACTAATTTTTTCCGGCAGTTTAGATATCTTCTAAACATTATGCCTACTTTACACTATGTTCTAGTCCTAAAGCATCGGCTGCACGACGAACAGCGCAGCGCCGCGAAACGGCATCAAGAGAGCTCTGTCCTACACACCAAGGCAAAGAGAGAGTAGAGCCACACCTCCAGTTCAGTGCCCCCTGTCAACGCTGAGTTGACCAGCCGCCCGTAGCTGGGCGGCCCAGTTCGATCGCAGACCTCGAGAGAATCAGTACTGAGTAATAGGAAGACGTTAGTTAGCCTGTATGTAGGACACACAGAAAGGGCACGAGTCAAGTTGAGTTATGTTTCTTTCCTTAATAGAAATATTAATTAGAAAGTGTTTTGTAGACACAACTTCTCTCCTTCCTTGTTCGTGCCGGTGCTGACTCCCGCAGTAGCCGGACACAACATTAGGCACATTAAGACACTGTAATACTAGTACCTGTGATTTGGAGGGAGTGTTTATAACCGAGCGAGGTAGCGCGTGGCTAGCACACTGGACTCGCAATCGGGAGGACGACGGTTCAATCCCAAGTCCGGCCATCCTGATTTAGGTTTTCCGTGATTTCCCTAAATCGTTCCAGGCAAGTGCCGGGTAGGTGCCTTTGAAAGGGAACGGCCGATTTCCTTCCCCGTCCTTCCCTAATCCTATGAGACCGATGACCTCGCTGTCTGGTCTCCTTCCCCAAACAACGCCAACCCAAGTGTTTATATCATTAATATAACACTTTCTGTGGTATCACCACTAGACACCACACTTGATAGGTGGTAGCCTTTAAATCGGCCGCGGTCCGTTAGTATACGTCGGACCCGCATGTGGCCACTATCAGTAATTGCCGACCAAGCGCCGCCACACGGCAGGTCTAGTCTAGAGAGACTCCCTAGCACTCGCCCCAGTTGTACAGCTGAATTTGCTAGCGATGGTTCACTGCCTATATGCGCTCTCATTTGCAGAGACGACAGTTTAGCATAGCCTTCAGCTACGTCATTTGCTACGACCTAGCAAGGCGCCATATTCAGTTACTATAATTCTGAAGAGATAAAATTGTGAATCATGTACCGTCAAGAGCGACGTTCATCATTAATGTATTAAAGTTAAGTATCAAACTAGCTACGTCCGCTTTCTGAATTCTAATTCCTTGTCATGTTCCAGACCTCACGTCAGTCTAGTTTTTCCCTCCTCACGCCAGCCTGCGTGGGCTAAAACGCGTTCATTTCGGCCTCCTCTAATAAGACGGTGTTGGCTCTTCTGCGAACACAATACTTTCCATAAGGATGAGTGATAACCAAACCTATGGCATTAGAAAAAAGAAAGGGAAGGCTTGCGTCCCTAAAAGTATTTCAGTGTGTCATAAATCGCTAATTAGCTGCACGTTATAGGTACACATTAGACAGATTTCACGACGCTTTCGCTGCTGTGCCATTTCAACTTTGCTAAACAATGACTTAGGCATACGATTAAGTGAAATACGAAACCTAAAAGAAGATGATGGTGGCCATCTCGTTTTTACCTACAGGAAGAAAATATAGCAACCACTGAGCTGTGACACCTGATGCAAACAAGGAATTTTTCTCTCCAAAGAAATCAAGTTAATTTTAAATAGGAAATACGAATAATAATGCCTTTGAAAATCTTGTGAGACATCCATAGTATTTTCGATTGGTTCAAATGGCTCTGAGCACTATGGGACGTAACATTTGAGGTCATCACTCCCCTAGAACTACTTAAACCTAAATAACCTAAGGACATCACACACATCCATGCCCGAGGTAGGATTCGAATCTGCGACCGTAGCGATCGCGCGGTTCCAGTGTGAAGCACCTAGAACCGCTCGGCCAAACGGGCCGGTCATAGTATTTTCGGGTAAGATTTATCTATATTTGCGATGTAATGACATTACACATTTTCTGAAAATTTGCGGGTAAACCTTACGTCGTTGCTGACGTAACTTTTCACGCAATGTACGTTGGCTAAAAAAGTTCCGTTCTGCGCGAGTGAATCCTCACGCTATTCCTAATAATGGCCATGTACTATTTTCGCATGAAGTGTGAACAAGTGAAAGTCATTATCTGAATTCGTGTAACAAGAGGAGAACCGACAACTAATAGCTGCGTCGGTTCTCGAAAACTCCGAGAAAACGTTGCAATCAAGAGCTTCGCAGTCCTCTGTTTTTTTGTTTGCCCGACACTAGGAACACTCCTTACGCTGCGAAACTGTGGCGTGTGTTGTACAATCCGCTTTACACTCCGGTGAGCACGAGCACTACGATAACGAAAGATAAGAAAGATAAATAAAGCGAGTTCAAATAAACTGGTAACGAACGCACGTGGAGCGCCAGTCGCCGTGGGACGGCAGGCTGTCACGCACCGCGGCTCCGCTCCGGCGCGCTTTAATCACGTACTGCGCGGGGTAGGTGGGTCGGCCGCGAACGGCTGGCCGCCTTTTGTACGGCGGCCGCGTTTTTCGGATCACTGTGCAATTCCTGCTCTCGCGCTCGAGAGAGCAGAAACTGGACGGCGAGTGCTGGGCCACGTCACAGCGACACCATGCCCGCACAGCTTAACTGACTGCGTAGTGCTGCCGAGTTAAGATAACACACACGCGAAACATCGGCGTGGCCTGCACCTTGAAGCTCTATCTATCACGCTAGCACTCCCATTTATCTTCACAGCACAAGGTAACTTTTTGTCCAGGAGAAAAAAAAAAAACAAGTAAATACTGCTTATCTCCTAGGAGGACAAGAATAGCATGAACAAGACATGAACGGCAATACGTCTTTTTATTCGGTAATTAATTTCCTTTCCTCGTAACGAGTTCAACAACGTATCAATAGGCACGATTCACGTAAACATGACGTTATTAAAAACGTGATATAAAAGTGACTGTGACTCTTCCGTTCAAGCACACACTGCAGGAACCCCGGTTACGAAACTTCTTCACATGGTACCGTTGACAGTAAGGAAACGCAAACAAACGAAAATGCACACCAATCCTTCAGTCAAACGTTATCCGCTGAAGGTTTGTGAGAGTAGTCACACAAACCTTCAAGAAAGTGTGCGCCATCTCGCACAAGCGACATATTTACTACGCGAGCTATACCGCTTACGATATTCGTGTGGGTATCTGTTGTAATTTGCCCAATAGAATGTTCCGATGTCCTCGGACATTCAGGGTCGCTTATAAATTCTAATCATTTCACTTCTGCTGTCAATGAATAGCGCGATATTCTAATCAAATATACCCACTGTTGTCATTCTTTTATGGATCTGTAAATTTGGTCCATCACCGATGTTAGTAATATGAACTATACGCTTTTCACGCAAACTATTTTCGACGCTACAACCGAATGAGCAATTGGGTCGCTTCAGATAAGTTCGACCGTCATTGTATTAATACCTAGTAATCTGAGTTTTGTAATAAACAAGCATCTAGTATTTCAAAGAAAAATAAAACTATGAAAAACATATACTGCTCCAAAGAATTAGGGGAACACCTTTATCAACACCTTGTACATTAAATCTACAGGATGTTTCAAAAGTAATGTACGTATTTCGAATGCTTATATTTATTAAACGTAACGACATACGAATATGAAACTCTACACACATATTTACGAACCTCTCAATTTCAGATTACAGGTGTTCAACATGTCCTCCATCAGCGACACGAACAATATCACATCGATACTCGAATTCCTCGCATATTCGGGAAAGCATGTGCCTCGTCACTGATGTTATGGCTGTACAGATTCGGCTCTTCAATTCTTCCAGGTTCTGTGATAATTATGATGTTTCCTTCGTGGGGTGCTCAAAAGCGCGGTTATCAGCGCCCGAATAATTCCCAATGTTTACTCAGTCCAATGTCGCCATTTCCATGAATAAAGTTGAGATGATGATGTCAACACAAACACCCAGTCCCCGGGCGGAGAAAATCCCCAACCTGGCCGGGAATCGAACCCGGACTCCGTGATCCAGAGGCAGCAACGCTAGCCACTAGATCACGAGCTACGGACGCCAGGTTCTGTGGGAGTGGTGGTACACAAACGTTGTCTTAATGAAACCCCACTGGAAGATGTCAGAGGGTGTCAAATCCGGTGACCATGGAGCCCAGCTGACACTTACTAAATCTTTGCAGTGTAATCACGGAATTTCACTTCGCAAACTCGAGAACACAAAATGATTTCTGCTGCGGAGTAGCCATTTTAAACATATGACGGTTACCAAGCAAACCAGAAGACAATTGACATCTAGCGGCTATTAATATAGGGTTCAAATGGCTCTGAGCACTATGGGACTTAACCTCTGAGGTCATCAGTTCCATAGAACTTAGGACTAATTAAACCTAACTAACCTAAGGACATCACACACATCCATGCCCGAGGCAGGATTCGAACCTGCGACCGCAGCGGTCGCGTGGTTCCAGACTGTAGCGCCTAGAACTACTCGGCCACTCTGGTCGGCCGCTATTAATATAAACTAGATTATGTATTCGTTCCTGCAATAACCGAGCCGAGACCCAGCGATCAGTAGTTTGGACAAAATAATACTTTGTAATACGTATATATTTTTTGAAGCACCCTGGATTTTGATGGAGCGGTATTCTGAGATCTTCGCTTTTAATGTACGAGTATGCAACAACTAGTCATTCGCTATCTATTGGCTATGTCACGTATGACAGTATCAGGTGAGCCCTGAGAAGAAGAAAGTGAATACCGGTGTCCCGTGTTCTCTAGTAAAGTTCACCGACGTCAGTTGTCATTTGTGAACGTTTTATTTAAGCAAACAACTGTAATGCGATATCTTAATGCAGTGAAGTTTTGAAGGGTAGTCTGTTTGCCCCTAGAAGGATATAATTTCCCTCTTGTTGCTGCACATGCCTATGTCTCTACATCTGTTAATAGGTCAGGGACACGCTACAAGAAGATAGGTCAGTACAACACAAGGCAAGTTGGAAAAGATCGGCGACGCTTTACAAACCCACGTGAAGACCGATATCTGGCCATTTCTGTATTGCGACGTCGTACGACTACCGCCAGAGTATGCAAGACGAGCTCAGAAAGGCAGGTGGAGCTGCTGTATGCGATTGAACTGTAAAGAACAGATAAGAGAATAGACCTTACGACCCAGACTTCGTGTTCGAGTACGCTGCTTGACACAAAATCTCGCAGCTCGCCTGCAGTCGTGCCGCTCCCATCAATTGTTTCATCACTGGCGAAACGGCTTATTCATAGACGTGTCCAGATTTCGTCCGACGTAAGGTGAGGACCATGTTCGTGCGTGGAGACGTCATGGTGAGCGGTACCTGCCAAATGTTGTCCAGGAAATGGACAGATTTGGCCAAGGTTCTGTAGGGTGTGGGGAGGCATCAGTGTTGACAGCTGTCGTTGTCCATGGTCGCCTTACCGTCAGGCAGTGCGTCGGACAGATCCCGCTGAACCATGTGGTGGCTGCTGCATACGTTGGTGGCCCTCAATTCCTTCTCATAAACGATTTTGGCAAGGTCTATGTCGCTGGCATCACTAGGGATTGAATTAATGTAATTGTCAGCGATTAGTCCTGACCTAAACCCCATCGAGCATGTATGGGACGTTGCTGACAGATGCGTTCGTGTTCATCGTCTTCCACCAAAGACTTTCTAAGAACTCTGAAGAGCTGTTATTGAACAATGAGAACGGATGTCACAGGGTGACCTCCGTAGACTTACACCGAGGTATCACGCTGTGATGAACGTCCACGAAGGCCGTACAAGTTACTGAAGCTCTCAAAGTCTAATTAAAAGCGCCCAGGATGACGGGATGAATGGCTGTTTCCACTTTAGTTTGGACGCCTGTTGGACATTTCAGTTCTTGTCACGTAAATGAACGAGGATGTAATGATATTTCTTTGTGTACTTAATATGGAAAGATGAATATATAACTTGCTAACATAGTCAATTCTCAAGTGTTGCTGGATGTAGTATTTCAGATAACCGAAGTCATATTCCCGTAAGTGAGCAGTGAATAAAACACAAAGAAGGGCGTAAACTGAAAGAATATGTCAGAATTATGCTAATATTATTAATGGAGGCGGCAACTTACATTCTTAACACTGTCAGTTCTCAAGTACGGTTCTCGGTGGCGATGGTTATATCCAAGAGTTTCTTTCGTACTCGCTCTAGACACCACATCTTAAGGTAAGTGGACTGTGTACTGGAATATTTCCCGTATCAATAGCTGCGTGACTAGACGTCCTAGATCTGGGTCTCCTTTTTTGACACTCAACTTCGGATACAAGTACTAGTTGAGATATACTAGAGCTATTTCCCCACATTAGTTCATAGTTTCTATCTTATGATCGAGCTGTCCCTTCCTTCACGAGACACAGTATCCTTTGGCATGCATTAAATGGCCATCAAACTCTCAGTTGAACGTATCTAAAAAAAATGTGACAGTTGCTTCCATGAGGCTAAATTCCACCTCACCGTCGCATCTCACCCATACTGAATGTGACAGTAATTCCAGCCACGCACTGTCATCTGCCCAGGCGAGAGGATATGTATCTCTCCAACATAGCAGTTGTTTCTTTCATGCATTCTTCTGCTTCATGTTTCTATTCTGCAAAATCAGTACTAGTTCTTTTGTGTTAAATATAGTGCTACGGAAAATGCTTAACGCTTTCACCCAACTCCCGAGCTGCGCAGCGTGACCGAAGGGCAGTGCAGGTAACAGCGTGATAGGTCTCGGCGGCCCCAAGCAAACACGAAGGCGCCGCGCCTCTCCGCCGCCAGCTGATCGATGCCCGTGCGTGGGCTTTGGCTCTGCTTGTGGCGGCCACACGTCTCCAGCGGACGACTCGCCTCGCGCGCCGCTGCGCACACCGCACAGCTCCACTTTATGCCAAAGCTGGGGCCGGAGGCCGCCCTTGCCTATTCACTCAAGCATAAGAACAGTGAGGCGCTCAAGCTTTGAGCTACAGCCAGCTGCGACGTCTTCAAGGGCGTGCGCGATGGGGAAGGGTGAGAAGCGGAGCCAGATGTCCTCACGTTGCGCTGCCGTGGCACCCTACTCAACGCAAGGTGGGGCCCTGTCACAACCAAGTGGAGCAGAGCCGCTGTAAACAGTCACCACTCACACGCTAGCAGCGTCTCGTCCCTGACTACTACCGATACCGAGACATACTCCACGCCATTCGGTTCCACATCTTCGTCTATGTCTAGACGCTTTATCGGGTAGCTGCTGGCGAACGAGCCACAGCTAGCCGGAGGCACTAACAAGGGGACCCTCCATACTGTAAATCACGGTTTTTGATGCGCTTCAGATATGTTGTAGAGTCACTTACCCTGAGGACCTGGCTATCCGGTTTTTTAGCGATGGGCCTTGGTTTTTGAGAAAATCGGTTTTGAAGTTCGTTGCGTGCTTTGCATTCCGTAACATTACAATTATTCCGAGCAGGTCGGCGTAGCGCAGTGGGAAAGGTTCACGGGTACCGTGTTGGAGGTACAGTGTTCGAATTCTGCTCATGTAGTTTTCTTCTCTTAAAAAAAAAAAAAAAAAAAAAAAAAAAAAAAAAAAAAAAAATGTCCGAATTTTTCAATCTTATTTCAAAAAGTATCAACAAACAGTGTAACGTGTGCGAAATTATAAAGGTATATTCAGTTTTTAATTTTTTCTGTCACACAATATTACAAAATCTTATTTTTCATCGACCTCATTGCTCAATGTGCCAGAATTATATTGTGGGTGATACTTAACATAGAAACAACCGAAGCACAAATTTTTGCAGCACCACGCGCATTTTATGAAAGCAACCGTTTTTCAGGCGTACGGTTTCTTCATGAGCGATACCGGAAAACACAAAAAAAAGGTTCAAATGGCCCTGAGCACTATGAGACTTAACATCTGAGGTCACCAGTCCCCTAGAACTTAGAACTACTTAAACCTAACTAATCTAAGGACATCGCACACATCCATGCCCGAGGCAGGATTCGAACCTGCGATCGTAGCAGGCGGGCGGTTCCAGACTGAAGCGCCTAGAACCGCTCGGCCAAACTGGCCGGCCCGGAAAACACAATTCTTCTGCTAATTTCGATGCGAACCATGCATATCTAATCATGCTTTCAAAATCAGGTGCGCTGAATTGATGTAGGATTAGCGAATGTAGTTTTATCGAATCTCCCCTAGAAGCGATCTCTCTATTATCTTTCATCAAGTCGGGAGCATTCTGAATAATTTTCGCGAAGATTTTCAGCTGCCGGTAAAAATAAACATCGCAGGGCTGGTAATAAGATTCCAGATTTCCTCATGTTCCGCTGCCTTGGTCCCATACTCAACCTAAGGTGGGACCCTGTCACAATGAAGTTGGGCAGAACCGCTATAAACACTCACCACTCACGATAGCAGTGTCTTGTCTCCAACTACTACCGCTTTCCTTTCATCAGTGAATAGATGATCGTATAAAGTTGAATCGGTTTGCCCTCCCCACGAATCGATAATTTACAAAAAATGTTTCTGTCCCACGTACGGAAGTACTTCGTACATCAGTTTCGTGAACTTCCCGGACTTCGTGCAGGACACGACTATATTTCTATATTTCCCAGTTAATTCGTCTACTCGTTTTTGAACGTTAGGACCATTCTTGCATGCATAAAAAAAACATATGGGATCACCTTCCCTGAGGCTGTTATGGTATACTGGGCCGTATAAGAACGAGTACATCTTTTTTCGGACGAGAACGGTTTTTGTTCCTTTTTCCGAAAGTGATCTATTATACGTTCCCGGATACTGGCACCCAGTTTGATCAGTGTTGATTACGAAGTCAAGGTCGAAATTCTACATAAGTATTTTCATTTGTATGCGGAATTGTTCGGCAGGTGCTAAAACTTCGTCTATCGTCGCAAATGCTTTAGAGCTGACGAACTTTGTAATTCTGAAAAAAAAAGGTACACGAGCACGTTTCGAACATGGTACCTTCAGAGCGGTAGCCGTTTACCTTAACCGCTGCGCTACGCTGACTTGCTCGGAATATATGTACTGTTACGGGTATACAAAGCACGCAATGAACTTCAAAATCGATTTTCTCAAAAACCAGGGCCCGTCGCCAAAAAGCCGGATGCCAGGTCCTCAGGGTAAGTGCCTCTACAACATATTTGTAGCTCATCAAAATCCGTGATTTACAGTATGGAGGGTCCCCTTGTAAGAGGAAGACCCTCTGGGCAGCGCACCACACAACTGACTGATGCCGGCCTAGGTGGCCGAGCGGTTCTAGGCGCTACAGTCTGGATCCGCGCGACCGCTACGGTCGCAGGTTCGAATCTTGCCTCGGGCATGGATGGGTGTGATGTCCTTAGGTTAGTTAGGTTGAAGTAGTTCTAAGTTCTAGGGCACTGATGACCTTAGACGTTGAGCCCCATAGTGCTCAGAGCCATTTGAACCATTTGCACTGACCGATGGCCGGAACAGCCGACTGTCCGGCGCACGTGCGCCTACTGCTGCCGGCGTCTGACGCCAGCCTCACATTCATTTGCGAGACCACCACCAGCCGCCACTTGGCTGAGCCAGAGATTCTGTCAAGAGTCCACACGCTGCCGCGGCGAAGCACTATGCCTTGCTCTACGCTGAAGCAGCCACTACCGCCAGGGTGTTAACACACGCCATCGACTGGCCGCCATCTGCCACTGCACGAGTGTCTTACTGAATTAGGAATGCATTTGGCAATTGAGCTCTCCTGATTCCACGACCACCGTGTTGCTGGTGCTACGTGACCCATCGGTGCTGTACACGCCATTCCTGAGTTAGAGGTGACCAACAAGGCTACAATAATGTAATATCCTCGGAGTACAAAAAAGGAGAATATGCTCCTGTTTAAATTTGACCGAAAATTCTTTTTAACATTCAATTCACATCTCACTCCCACAAGCTCCACTAGCTGCAACTCGCTCAAGCCCTCTAGTCCATTGCTTTAAGTCGCTCATACCCGTCCACATCCATTTGCCCATTCTCACTCACTCATTCAGCCCAACTTACTGTCATTATTTCTTAGCGTCTCTCTAACTGTCAGTGTCTGCCGTCTCGCACTCACAGCCTCCTTCGTTCTGTGCTACTACTACTACTACTACTACTACTACTACTACTACTACTGCTCCCCCCCCTCCCCTCACTGTCATTGACTGTTTCTTATTCCAGTATGTCTCTCATTCCTTCCCATTGTGGCTGTCTCTTCTCACAGTCATTACCTCTTTCTTCCTCGGTGTCTTTGTCATAAACTGTCTCCCTGGCTCTCAGTCACATCTACTTTCTCATTGTCTTCATTCCTCTCCCATTGGCACTGTCTGCTTCATTCTTTCCCTAGCACTTTCCGCCAAGTCATTGTCAACTATATCCCACTGCCACTGTGTCCTCTTTTTCTCGCACTGCCATTGTCTCCGTCTCCCTTTCTATACAACAACCACCGTCTACTATCTTCAAGTATTATTGTTCCATCTCTTTCCCACTGTCACTTTCTCCTTCTCTCTCAGCATAAAAAAGCGCGAATACGTTCGCTCGCCAAATCCCTGGGAAAATTTTTAAAAGTACTGAGGAAGGTACTATGAGGCACCTGGAACCCCAGATTCGAGTCCTCTAATAACTAAGAGCATATTCACCTTTTTTGTGCTCCTTTTTTCCACTGTTGCAGATGGCATGTCAGTCATATGAAAATAAACCTATGGGTCAGTAAAATTTCGGTAGCTAAGTTACTTGAAATTGAAATAACGCAAAATTATGTAATTTTACACTCCCGACCGGATTTAATGTATACAAAAATTTTGCATTTGGATCAGTACTACAAAGACATGGGGTTCGCAGGACCTTTCTGATGATAACGCGGCGACTCTACAGCATATTTCTCCGTGCTATGTCAGTTTATAAACTACATTTTGGCCTCGCACCACCTATTTCACATGTACATGTAGGCTATCTTTGAACCTCTGTACCTCGGAAATGGAAAAAGAAATCAAGAAAATTTCCAAGGTTCGTGATCGAGATCTTGAAAATAGATCATAAAAATTTCAGCCATTTGTTGTGCAAAGCCGTCTTGGAATCCGCGCCTATCCAAAAGCCATGTTTTTTAGTTTTTCTTAGGAATCGCTCATGAAATAAATGGTCATCCCTAAGCCAATATGGGGCACCGTAGACCACATCTTATGCAAAAAGAACCAATCGATATGCTCCATTTATCTAAGCTGGAGGGAATGTGTAATATTCAAACTTTGGCACTCTAATGTAGGTTCCCCCGTCGGAGGTTCGAGTCCTCTCTCGGGCATGGGTGTGTGTGTTGTCCTTAGCGTAACTTAGTTTAAGTTAGATTCAGTAGTGCGTAAGCCTAGAGACCGATGACCTCAGCAGTTTGGTCCCATAGTCCTTACCACAAATTTCCAGTTTGTAATGTAGGATGACTGTAGTACGACGATACTTCTGTCGGGTATGCAAATAGCCCCAAGCCAAAGGGATACCCAAGACACTTGACCTTTTCTTCCTATCATCAATATAATACGACGTATGAGCTTCGGAAAACCCGGCTTTTGTGCGCGGCGTTTTGGAACATATTAGGTAGCGCATGCTGTCACGTGCGTACCGATATCATCAACCTAGAAGCAGACAATACCAAAGTAAATAACGCATGGAAAGTAATCAAAGGTACGCGAACGCAACATAAAGACGATGCGAGAAAGAGTTTTATCTCTATGAAGGAGTGGAAAACAATTATAAAAATCTCCTGACGGAAAAAGGGTAGAATTCACAGCCGATTATATAAGCGATCCTGCCATTCAGCACATACCCAAAAATAAACACTAGTAGAGTACGCATGTCAATAAACCTAGCGAAAATAATACCACTTGTTCCAGGTCGCAATAAAAGCTTTTCTTACCTCTATTGTAGCATCTGAAGATGACCATAATAGGCCGAAATCGATTATGATTGTATTAGAAGAAAAGAGATTGTGCCAAAAATGAAAAATAAAAAGTAATACCATACAGTTGAAGTTAGTCACCGTCTCCGCAAGTGGACTGTTGTTCTGTCCAAAATTTAGACATGCCATTGTAAGCACCCGCAGCAGAGTTCAAGCAGTCGTAAAGGCGAAGGATGGACACAAGCCACATTAATGATCACAAATAGGTGTCCGGGTACCTCAGACCATGTAGATGTAGAAAGTGTACATCTTGTAATATCGTCCAAATAAAAATCTGCTGTTGGGTAATTCCAGTATCGTGTTGCTCAACCCTAAGCACTACAACGAACTTGGATTATCCATTATATGGTCTAGACGTTACTGCTTCAGTCTGTCCCATCTACGGCGGCTGTCGTCCTGACGCCATCCACTGTGTGAAGATGTTTCCTGCAAGTTTCAGCGGGTTGTATTCATGCCACGTTCATGCCAGTAGGTACCACGGGTCATTCCACTCGCTAGATCCTCGCATGTTAGTGAAAGCTTTTAGCGAGGTGGGTGCAGTGCACTCTTAACTTCTGAAAAGAAAAACCCGTCGCCAAATATTGACTTTCCGACTGCCCAACTATCAAATTACCGTTCATAGCGTCGAGAGGCGTCTGACAGTCGTACATGATCCTGGACCCAAATATGACTGACCTGGCTGCCTCACGCACTCCTGCGACGATCGTCAGACAAATTCTGCCGACTCAGCGGAGGCAGGAGCGCCTCTGAAGACGCCCAACGCAGCTCTTGGGGAAACGCTAAGAACGAAAAGGATTTTGGATCTCGACCATACAACCCGGAAGAGCCCTGTTGCTACTACTGGTATTTTAGCGTTTGTGTTTGATTGAGGAAATTAAGATAAGGATTCCTCGGACCGTGCGTAAGAAGCTCTTCTTTTATGTGTTAGAAATATTTATTCAAGTGTGTCAGACTGAACATTGTGTTAAACATTTTTTGAAGCCGATTTGCAACAGCTGTTAAGTATTTTAAGAAATGCATGATACGCAGCTGTCTGTTTGTACCTTATTATCACTACCAGTACTCATGGGTTGTCAATTAAACATAAAATCAGGGAATTGTCTACATAGAACCAAGTATACTTTTTCTTCCGTATTCTTTATACTACGTCCTGTATAAGACAATCTTCAATCGCAAAAATCATAAAATATGACAAATATTGTAGTAATATTTCATCAGTTATTCATAAAATATGAAGAATGCAGATCGTTAAAACAGTAAAACCTATTTAAAACCGAATGAGGTCTTTACAATAAAAGAGAGAGAGCATCAGTCTTTATACTATATTTTCCGATGTCGGATGTTTTCGCATGAAGGCCCCATCAACAACTGCAGCATATATGCAGGAAGCAGCGACTAACTCAGTTAGCTAAATCGTAAATATTAAAACATGCATTGATTGCAAACTCATTATGCTCATTGAGGATTTTATCGAGTTCCTTGCGTTTTGCGATGTGAATCTTCAGTTCTTCTAAAATGTCGATATTTAACGTGGCCTTTTCTGTCATTAGCTGCTCTCCTTGAA
Organism: Schistocerca gregaria; assembly: GCF_023897955.1. Lineage (NCBI taxonomy): Eukaryota > Metazoa > Arthropoda > Insecta > Orthoptera > Acrididae > Schistocerca > Schistocerca gregaria. The sequence goes on from NC_064922.1 coordinate 595,662,696, forward strand.
TCTAAGCCCACACACCGTCGCTGATACACAAACGTGGCAGAATTATTTTGTGCAGTTTCATTCGTCTGTTTCGGTAAGTCTTGAACAGCTGTACGGGACCTGAACCGACGTGCTCATCCGCTCATATCTGACGTGTTGACTGTATTGTGGGAGCCGACGTATGGCCGGTCGCATTTATCTGTTGAGCGATGACGCGTCGTTCGGGCAGAGAAGCAGATAACAGAGGCGGCGCCGCCATATTGATTTGCGTCCTGTAGGCGCCATCGGGACGGCGCAATCAGAGGCAGCTTCCGCTGTTGCAGAACCGTTTCCCCAGCAGGTTACTACGTTCTCTCCCGACGACACTCGTGACTTATCCACTGGTGAAGCAACGCTTCAAATGTAAGACCACGCACACTGGTAATAAATATCCCTGCCTATGTGTGGCTTATATGTTTCGGCATAGCTCTGGAACTCCTGGAGCAGTTACAAACAAACTTGGTACGAATACGATTACGATTTTCTACCTGGAAAATGTGTGTGAATGGTGGCGAGGAAAATTTGGAAATTTGTGGTAAGGACTATGGGACCAAACAGCTGAGGCCATCGGTTCCTAGGCTTACGCACTACTTAATCTAACTTAGAGTAACTTACGCTAAGGACAACACAGCCATCCATGTTCGATGGAGCACTCGAACCTCCTACGGGGGCAGCCGCGCGGACTGTGACAAGGCGCCCTAGACCACACGGCTACCCCGCGCGGCGGTGGTGAGTGAGTCGTGGGGTGGGGAAGGTGGAGGTGTGGGTGGGAGGGAGAGCCGTGACAAACAGAAATAAGCAAGATCTACCAATATCAGTGTCGAATCTGTAGCTTTTACGTAGCTAGGATGATACGTAACCGTTCCGATGGCACTTCAAGCCATGTGGTTGTGGAGATATTACTGGGGAGGAAATAACATAAAAGTGGTCAAAACCAATGAATATCAGTGTCGGATTCGTAATATCCGCCGTTGCTAGGCTGAAAAATAATAGTCCTGATGAAGAGTGAGCCGTAGCGGTAGGTGTGGCGGTGCGGGATAGGAAGTGTAGACAAAATATTTAATCAGGTAATATCACGTAATCTGATTGTATTAGGAGTCCGAATGAAATAACTACAGCGATTCAGATATCTTAACCCATCGTGTACTCAAGAGTTTTAAAAAACAGCAGAGCACTCTTTGTGGAGCGAACTACGACTATGTGAAATCCGATTTTTGAAAAATCGTGACCTGACCCAAGCATGATTTTTCAAAAATATCTAAAAGTTGTAAATAACCGACTCCTTAACATAGTGTGAATAATCGATATTCTGTCTCGCGTTCCAAGTCAGAATTTCAGAAATCAGTAGTACAGCGTCTATAACCTGCTAGAGGAAACATACACGGTACATGCAACCTGATCTGAAGCATCCAGGCACCCCTATGTAAGGCGCAGCTGACGACTGGATGATACTAGAGGTGTACCTGCTAGTATAAAAGGAGGCAGCGAGTATTGTGTTGTCAGTACGGAGGCAGCAACAGCACAATTAGTCGATCTGAAAAACTGAGTAATTTCGGACGAGCATTAGTCACTGGATGTTACCTGAGTTAAAGATCCGTCGGGAACTTTTCAACTCTGAGGGTGTGATCGCGAAGTGGAAATGCGAAGGTACAAGCACAGCGAAACAACGACTAGTCAGATCTCATGTACTGACGGTTAAGGACTGTCGAGAATCGTGGAGGGTGGTTGTGAAAAACCGCAAGAAATCCGCAGTACGAATCACTACAAAGAGCTACCGGCTGTCCATGTAGCAGAATGGAAAGGGTACATTGACTGAGTGTTTCCTCATAAGCCACACATTTCTGTAACCAGTTCTGAGCAACGCCTGAGGTGATGTAAAGAGCGGCGCGACTGGTCAGCAGATGGGTGGAAGTGAGTGATTTGGAGAGGTGAGAGGTGACTCACACCATATCCTGTGGCAGTCCGATTGTGGGGCGGGGGGGGGGGGGGGGGGGTTGTGTTACAGGAATGCCTGGAGAACGTTATCTGCCATCTGCTCTGGTATTTTGTAGTGCCAGTATGCGGTGTTCTTTATAGATAGGAGGTATTCGTCTTATTGCGCTCGAGAAAACGGTAAACGCGGTAGGATGTGAACACACTTTACAGCATTGTGTACTGCGTACAGTGCAGTTCGAAGACGATAACTATTAGCATCAGTATGACAGGGCACCCTGTCATAAAGCAACATGGGTTGTGGAAAATAACATACCTGAGGCAGACTCGTCTGCCCAGAGTCCCGGCCTGCCCCAAATGGACACCTATGAGACAAATTAGAACATTGAATTCGCTCCTTACCCCAGGATACAATATCAATACCTTCTCTGCTTTCGGCTCTTGAGGAAGGACGAACTTCCGCTCCTTCTCAGATATTCAGACAGATCATTGAAACAGTCCCCAACATAGTTCAAGCCACCTTGAAGTGGACGCGTCCCATATTAATGGCCGGCCGCTGTGACCGAGCGGTTCCAGGCGCTTCAGTACGGAACCGCGCTGCTGCTACGGTCGCAGGTTCGAATCCTGCCTCAGGAATGGATGCGTGTGATGTCCTCAGGTTAGTTAGGTTTAAGTAGTTCTAAGTCTAGGGGTCTGATGACCTCAGATCTTAAGTCCCACAGTGCTTAGAGCCATTTGAACCCATATTAATGCCACTAATGCGTATCCTGACCTTTCTGATCAGGTACTGTACAAATGGACAAAGAAATAATTGAAAGGCCTTATCACTGCATTACTTGAGTTAGTTGGGAGGGGAGCGTCACGGTCTACGGCATTCGGGGCGGTCAGTAGTTACAGTGTTATTCTCCTTTGTGACTCAGCGCTTCACAGAAAATACATAACATTTGCTACTGAAAGATTTAAATACATACACTCAGAGCAAACTGCGTCAAGCAAATACGTGTTGATGGACAGCGCTCCACTTGACCTCTGTTACACCTTCACTTCATGTGAAACCCCATGAATCAACACTTTTTTTTCCAAAGGTGACCTAATGGTACAACAGAAATCAGCGCGTGTAGACGCCCTACTTCGTACTATAACAATACGGGTTTGAATGGTATATATACTAAAATGTGTTGAATTCACAGTAAACCGAAGTTTGTATTGAACGCAGATGTTTGTACTCTCACCGAACAGTCTAAGTGTGGAAATATGAGTGATTGTAGCGGAGATCGTTCTGTAAACTCAGTGGAGATTAGAAAACGCAGGAAAGAACTTGTTAAGAACGGGTCTGGAAAAGAGAGAATGAAGTGTTATAAAGTAAAAGCTCATCAACACACAAATACGGAGTGAAAGTTATAGCGGCAAGGGAGCGAAGATATTCGTGCACATAAGTACCTTACTTTTAGGTCGTACTGTATTGGTCATGAAGCTGTCATTGTAAATCTGAATATTTTTTATGTGGGGCACATAAGGCTTGTTCAAATGAAAGAAATATTTTACACTGAAATGTGAAACTTAAAAATCCCTGCCGGGCGGGGTGGTCTCGCGGTTCTAGGCGCGCAGTCGGGAACCGTGCGACTGCTACGGTCGCAGGTTCGAATCCTGCCTCGGGCATGGATGTGTGTGATGTCCTTAGGTTAGTTAGGTTTAAGTAGTTCTAAGTTCTAGGGGACTAATGACCACAGCAGTTGAGTCCCATAGTGCTCAGAGCCATTTGAACCATTTTTTTTTTAAATCCCTACTTGTATTTAATGTCACAAAGAAAGAAATAACTGTTTCTGATAATTTTTGCTACTGGAAACAAACGCATTCCAGTTTATGAAAAAGACTAAAATCCGTCTTCATGGACTCACTGTTTTCCGTGCATGCTATTTGTGCAACGTCATTCACAATGGAGGGCTTCCCGTGGACAAGCGTGGGAAACTTCCTTGTTCACGAGCAATCAACGGAGAGACTTGTCAGGTTTTAAGGGAACGTTAGAGCCATTACCGGCGAAGGAAGCTCGATATGGTAGTTGATCTATTACTTGCCAGAATGAAAGACTTGTCGACGCATTGCATGGAAGTAAATAACGACCTATTATTATTAGCTACACGTTGTACCTGGAATATTTCATGGAGAAGTTTTTTAGTCAGCCTCTGAAGAACTAGATCACAAAATGGTAATTATATATTTTAATGGCATCAGAATAAGCCTAGCAGGTTCGAATCCCAGTACGGCAAAAATTTTCAACTTTCCTATTCATGTAAATCAATAGTCAATGTCTGCTAAATGTCATTAATTTCTTCGCATTTTGATCAAACAAAGAATCGTAGCAACAGAACATATAGTATGTAGGAGAATGACTGTAAAGTTCTACACAGGCATGAAAAGTATCCAAGAAGTTTACAACAGCAGTCATGAAATCATGGCACTATCATTCCATTATATGATTCAAATGGCTCTGAGCACTATGGGACTTAACATCTGTGGTCATGAGTCCCCTAGAACTTAGAACTACTTAAACCTAACTAACCTAAGGACATCACACACATCCATGCCCGAGGCAGGATTCGAACCTGCGACCGTAGTAGTCGCGCGGTTCCGGACTGAGCGCCTGAACCGCTAGACCACCGCGGCCGGCTCCATTATATGAAAAAGCTGTAAGTTCCTGATGTGAAGACATGGGAAATACTATTAACGATAATTACGAGAGTTTGCAATTTTCGTGAGTGCAACTTCAACAACGTTTAGCACAATTTCATTCCGTCCTTCACTTGATGGAAAAAAGAGTTCAGTTGATGTTTGCCCAGTTTCTATGACGTATATCAATGGTGAGAGTTCACACAGAAAGAACTTTATGCCTTCGCAGTTGCATCTAGTAACCAGAAGAGAAACTATGCAGATGTGATTTTTCTTGTTACTTTAGACTTGCTAAAGAATTCATCAATACCGCATTATTATGCAGCACCTCTTCGTTCCCCAGAAGGCGGTTTTGGCTACACAGTTCTGATTTTAAAACCAAACAAGAAAAATAAATTTATGTGAATGAAAGTGTAATATGAATATGTCTAAAATTTCAGACGTGAGTGACCCCCGTATTGCATACACTGATTCTATTATTTCGTTGGGTGTATAGAAAGACGTGAAGATACAGTACGAAACTGAGGTACATCAAGAAAATTCTAGCTTGAAACCTCGCAGAAAGCAACCTTGTTTACTAGAATGTCCGAGTGTACGTGTAATATTGTTGTACACGTAATACTGCTGTATTATCAACACCGAATTTCTACAAAGAAAATATATCTTGGTGAGACATTACTGTACGTGTTTATTACGCGCTAAAATATTGAAGTCCGATTTCTGTTTAAGAGGGATACCATAACCGGCGTCGGATTCATTATACAGGGTCGTCAGAAAATGTTTGAAACGCTCGTAGGGATGTTGCAGGGCAGGTTGCACTGAGACACAAGTGTTAAGAAAAAATTCGATAATGCTGAAGTTAATCAATCGGGGCGTCAACGTCCACATTCAAGCGGCCTTCCGGCGGCGGTGTTGTCCGACCGCGTGCTTTGTTTGGTTATCTGAAACTTTAATTTGCGCGCGCGACGACCCGATTGGCTAACTTCAGTGCTAAATGACTCGGCAACGGGGCAACGTACCGAATTTTGTTTCTGAACATTTATGTCTCAGTACAACCTGCCCTGCAACATCCCTACGAGCGTTTCAAACATTTTCTGACTATCCTGTATATCAGTTACATATGATAATCCATTGTAGAACTTGAAATGGAAAGATGCTATGTGTACTTAATGGTTTATTCTAAACATCCAGCACATGCTAATACAGCGAAAGACAGTAATATATAGAAAAAAATCAGAAAAGATGTTACGTATTTAATGCTTCTCATGTAAAAGGTTTTATTCCATTTTTCCCCTGGTGTGTTTTTGCTTTATTTTTTGTTTTTACTATGGCAAACATTTAAAGAAACTGTACTCTACATAGATCTTCCAAGTATCTCAAACTCTACATTGTCTAATTCATAGGTTTGTACATACAGGGTTATTCGTAAGTATCCCCGGGATTTCAGTGGACGACTGCACGAATAGTTGAAGACACACATAAAAATAGCACGTATCGGTGTACAGGGCAATTCTGCGAGTTTCGATCGGTAAGATGCCTCGTGGCGCTGTTGCAAAGCGCTTCACTATGGGAAGATGTGCCAGAACATAGTGTGTAATGAAGTGAAGTGTGCATCTCGTATCATGAATGTGAGTCAGCTGTGACGGTTCAGCAACGATTTCATAACAGATCGAAAGTGAAAGGTGTGTAGAAAGGTGGAGGGAATATATACAAGGGCGATGTACGTACTTGAGGGCAATGTTATGGAAGTGGAAGAGGGCGTGGGTGTAGATGAGATGGGAGATATGATTCTGCGTGAAGAAACTGACAGAGCACGAAAGACCTTAGTCAAAACAAGGACCCGGGATTAGAAAACATTCCCTTAGAGCTACTGATAGTCTTGGGAAATCCAGCCAAGACAAAACATCTGGTGAGCAAGATGTATGAGACAGCCGAAATGCCCTCAGACTTCAAGAAGAGCACAATAATTCCAATTCCAAAGAAAGTAGGTGCTGACAGGAGTGAAAATTACCGAACTATCAGTTTAGTAAGTTACGGCTGCAAAAATCTAAGACGAATTCTGTACAGACGAGTGGAAAAACTGGTAGAAGCCGACCTCAGGGAACATCAATTTGGATTCCTTAGAAATGTAGGAACACCCGAGGCAATAATGACCCTGAGTCTTTTCCTAGAAGAGAGGTTAAGGAAAAGTAAATCTATGTTTATAGCACTTGTAAACGTAGAGAAAGCGTTTGACAATGTTGACTGGAATACTCTCTTTCAAATCCTGAAGGTGGAATGGGTAATATACAGGGAACGAAAGGCTATTTACAATTTTTATAGAAACGAGATGGCAGTTATAAGAGTAGAAGGGACGAAAGGAAAGCAACGATTGGGAAGGTAGTAAGACAGGGTTGTAGCCTATCCCAGATGTTATTCAATCTGTGTATTGAGCAAGCAGTAAAGGAAACAAAAGAAAAATTCGGAGTAGGTTTTAAAATCCATGGAGAAGAAATAAAAACTTTGAGGTTCGCCGATGACATTGTAATTCTGTAAGAGATAGCAAAGGACCTGGAAGAGCAGCTGAACGGAATGGACAGTATCTTGAAAGGAGGATATAATATGAACATCAACAAAAGCAAAACGAAGAGAATGGAATGTAGTTGACTTAAATCAGGTGATGCTGAGGGAATTAGATTACGAACTGAGACATTTAAAGTAGCAGATGGATTTTGCTATTTGGGTAGTAAAATAACTGATGATGGTCGAAGTAAAGAGCATATAAAACGTGGACTGGCGATGGCAAGAAAAGCGTTTCTGAAGAAGAGAAATTTGTTAACAGCGAGTATAGATTTAGTGCCAGGAAGTCTTTTCTGAAAGTATTTGTGTGGAGTGTAGCCATGTATGGAAGTGAAACATTGACGATAAACTATTTAGACAAGAAGAGAATAGAAGCTTTCGAAATGTGGTGCTACAGAAGAATGCTGAAGATTTGATGGGTATATCACGTAACTAATGAGTAGGTACTGAATAGAACTGGGGAGAAGAGGAATTTGTGGCACGACTTGACTAGAAGAAGGGATCGGTTGATAGGACGCGTTCTGAGGCATCAAGGCATCACTAGTTTAATACTGGAGCGAAGCGTGGAGGGTAAAAATCGTCGAGGGAGCCCAAGAGATAAATACACTAAGCACATTCAGAAGGGTGTAGGTTGCAGTAGTTACACGAAGATGAAGGGACTTGCACAGGACAGAGTAGCATGGAGAGCTGAATCAAACCAGTTTTTGGACTGAAGACCACAAAAACAACAGCAAGTGAAATCTCTAATAGACAAAACAATCCTCGACTGAGACAACACATCCCGTGAGACCGGCTGCTTATGTGGTGCGAAAGATACAGGCCGGCCGGGATCGCCAGTAGAGAAGGTGGAGCGTTTGCGGATTCACTTCTCAGGAGCTCCGAGAACTCGACTTGAGGTCTCAGCGGAAGATTATAGATACCGCAGTCACCTGTCTGGCGCAATCCAAGCAAACGTCTGCGTGTAACAGCATACTGGCTGCAGTTGTTGCATCCTGTGACTACTAAGGACAGTAAGCGATGTTCTGACTTTTGTAATAACTTGTAGTGACTACTGAGGAAAACGGCTTACCACACAGGTTGGTTTTCAGCGACGAAGTTACGTTTCATGTGCCAGGAAAGGTGAATCGTCATAACGAGCGTGTTTAGGGCACATAATATCCAGACGAATTTACGGAATACGTTAAGCTTCCTAAAGTTGTCTTTTGTACAATGTCCTCTTCAAAAGATTATGAACTATTTCTCTTTGCGGAGAACACTGCGACTGGTTTCGTGCACCTGGACATGCTGCAATAACGGCTTGTGCCACAATTACAACCGGACATTAGAGGCTTCGTATTGCAACAAGAAGGTGCTCCGCCACGCTTTCCTTCAGACGTTCGTGACTACCTCAGTGTCCAACTGCCTCAGTCCTGGAGCGGCTGTGCTTGCCACCGTGATTCTACTCTTCAGTGGCCTCCGTGGTCATCTGACTTAACACCGTGTGATTTTTTGTTACCGGTATCATGTGTTCCTCCCTCTACTGTCACTTAATTTGAAAGAGTTGCAAGACAGGATAATTAAAGTGGTCGCTGATATCGTCGACAAAATGACAAGAGGTTTACTATCGCCCATACGGCGCATCACATACGGTGTCCGTATTGAGTACCTGTAATAAATAAAAACTTGTAGGGAGATTCTCTATCCATTGATGTATATGTATTTTCTGTATATCTTGCCGTTTTCGTGCCATCTTCTCTGAGACCCGGATGTACTTACTAACAATTCATTTGTACACAATGCTTCTCTCTAATCCGTCCGGACACCTGCGAATTGCAGTGTAAAACTCTCAATAACACATCATATTAAGATCATCTATGATGTGTTACTTAATAGAACCGAAGTCATGACCGTATCACGCGAAAAGCACGGACCTTACTTTGTATTTTGAACTAGCTGAGTACCCAGCATTGTCCGGACACGTATTTATTCCAATCCTCTGTTAGTCCATCCTCTGCTTCCCCCTCTCTCTGTCCATCTCCTTGTCCCATTCCCTGTTCTTCTCCTCCTCTTTCCTCTCTCTGTGCATCTCCTCCTCTCCCCTCTCTCTGTTCATCTTCTCGTCTTCCATCTGTCCATTCAGAATTTCTTCATCTCTTCCTTTTGCCTCTCTCTGTCCATCTCTTCCTCTCCCTGACTGTTCATCTTCTCCTTTTCCGTTCTCTGTCCATCTCCTTTTCTCACCTTCTCTCTCTGTTATGAAGCTCACCGTGGTTGGGGGCTGGTGGTTTTTAATATTTCTTCCCAGATCGAAATTAATATCTTACAGAATTCAGTAGATTTTTCCAGGAGTTTAGGCTTAGCTTTTTACCCGTTGTTTTGCCCGCGTACGTACATGTAAAATACACTACTGGACATTAAAATTGCTACACCACGAAGATGACGGGTTACAGCCGCGAAATTTAACCGACAGGAAGAGATTGCTGTGATATGCAAATGATTAGCTTTTCAGAGCATTCATACAAGGTTGGCGCCGGTGGCGACAACTACAACGTGCTGACATGACGAAAGTTTCCAACCGATTTGTCACACACAAACAGCAGTTGACCGGCATTGCCTGGTGAAACGTTGTTGTGATGCCTCGTGTAAGGAGCAGAAATGCGTACCATCACGTTTCCGACTTTGATAAAGGTCGGATTGTAGCCTATCGCGATTGCGGTTTATCGTTTCGCGACATTGCTGCTCGCGTTGGTCGAGATCCTATGACTGTTAGCAGAATATGGAATCGGTGGGTTCAGGAGGGTAATACGGAAAGCCGTGCTGGATACCAACGGCCTCGTATCACTAGCAGTCGAGATGACAGGCATCTTATCCGCATGGCTGTAACGGATCGTGCAGCCACGTCTCGATCCCTGAGTCAACAGGTGGGGACCTTTGCAAGACAACAACCATCTGCACGAACAGTTCGACGACGTTTGCAGCAGCATGGACTATCAGCTCGGAGACCATGGCTGCGGTTACCCCTGACGCTACATCACAGACAGGAGCGCCTGCGATGGTGTACTCAACGACGAACCTGGGTGCACAAATGGCAAAACGTCATTTTTTCTGATGAATCCAGGTTCTGTTTACAGCATCATCATAATACACCAGTCACTACTCTTGATGATCTGTGGTATCGTGTTGAAGCTACATGGACAGCTTTACCTGTACACGCCATCGAAGCTCTGTTTGACTCAATGCCCAGGTGTATCAAGGCCGTTATTATGGCCAGAGGTGGTTGTTCTGGGTACTGATTTCTGAGGATCTATGCACCCAAATTGCGTGAAAATGTAATCACATGTCAGTTCTAGTGTAATATATTTGTCCAATGAATACCCGTTTATCATCTGCATTTCCCCTTGGTGTAGCAATTTTACTGGCCAGTAGTGTATATGCAATATATATTTAACACATGTATTTGTATGCACGCTTCTCGTGTATCTCTTGCGAATTTTGCCTTGCAGTTTCGTCGTCACGCAGCTCAATGTTTATCACGTGTCTCTTGAAGTATGAAATGCAGAATCATATAATTTTTCAGCTACATCTAGTGGATGTGTGGCTACTGTCGGCGAAATGTCTGTGGATAGAGTTAGTAGTAAATAAGCAATAAATACATGAGACCGCAGTTGTCTCACATCTCAGTATTGCAAGTCATATCCCGTGAAATATATGTCGTACAATGATATAAATTTGCTGGTACACTAGCGGAATGTATGAGTACTGTCCGTAAAATGTTTTGCGAATAGGATTAGTAGTAAGGAAGTAATAAATTAAAAAGTCATGCTTCATGAGACGATTTTATTGCATGAACAGCGAAAATGTGGTAAGCGATAAACAATTGCGTTTCGTCAATTTGTAGGGGCTTCTCAGTAAGAGAAACTTTCTTGGTTTCAAATCGCGTGTAGTTACAAGTCACTAAGTGCTCTGGACCTCAAATACTGGATGTCTAAAGCGCGTAACAAGCTACACTGCTTTTTCACCTCGACCCGCACCCCTTTGATAGGTAGGAGGTTCCTATCCTTACAGCTATTCTTTCCAGACAGTAAGTGATACGTGCACCAAGTTTGGTTGAAATTGGTCCAGGAGCTGTAGAACGTACGAGTATGTATAGATTCATACACACATAAATATATTTTTATAATATTATGGATATAAAGAAGAAGGTCCGGTGGGCTTGTCCTGCAGTGTGTGTTTGGTGTGTGTGTGTGTGGAGGGAGGGGGGGGGGGGAGGTATACCTTTTGCAAATTGACCGCACTGCTGAGTGTGTGTGTGTGTGTGTGTGTGTGTGTGTGTGTGTGGAGGTATACACTATGCAAATTGATCGCACTGCCTCTTAATATGAAACACGAAGCACTGTGCAAGGCTCGCCTTACTGCTCCCGAAATGCGAAACTCATCAAAGCGTAAATTTTCGTGTAACAGCACCTGTGGGCAGACGGCCACCACAGCCGGTCCTCCTCGATGCAGGAAATGGAACGCGCCGAAGCGGCCGATGCTGCTACATGCCGCTTCGCTGCCTCCACCCGTCCCCTGCCTCCCCGAGCATCGACACGTAATCCGGCAGCAGCCGCAGCCCTGTCGCCCGACGCCCGAGTTATGTGCGTATCATATCGCCGCCCTCCAGCAGCTCAACCTCCCTCCACAGGCGGCGGTTGGCGTGCGTTGATCCCTGCAAGAGCCGCCACAGCTAAAGGGGATCTGCCGATACAGCTGGGATTTCAACCTATAATGCTGTGTCTGTGTACTTTATTGCAACGACATGTCGATACCTATAAAAATCTGTGGGAGAGTCTCACCAAACGGTGGGATAGTCGGGAAGAAGGAAGGTCGTGAGTTGCGTCGAAATGAAAGCAAACAACAAGTTATGTGAAGAGCTACGGGGAAATCACATCACGTTGATGCTGTACAGCTATACAGATCTTCTTCACTAAGGGGCGATGGGACTACTGTTTGTAACAATGAGAAATCTCAGCTGTCGGATATACGATTACTGTGGTCCCTAGATGCGGTAACGAAGTAGTAAGCTCACAGGATAACATATTAGTCACTCCCAGGGGACGACACACTAACGTGGAGTAGTACCGCCTCTAGAGTTGGCAATAGCCTCAGTTCGCCAAGGAAGAGAGTTCGCAACTTTTTCTGTATCCAGGTAAAGCCATTCACAGGTGATTAGAATCTGTAGAGGGTACAAACTGCGGATATGTTGCTGCTACGTTTCATGCGTTGTCGCCGATTACCCCTCCCATTTTTTGTGGTGTTTTATAGAACTGGCATATTATCAGATGGATGTAAAGGACATTTTTAATCATCAATCAATAATTTAATATGTCAAGATCGCTACTAATTATTATAAACACTCACATTATCGCTTTCGACATATTAATTGCCTTCTTTAGATCTGAGAATAAGACACAAATGCACTGCAGGAAAAAAGCAACACAATCGAGGACTGTGCTCTGTGGCACCAGCATGAGGGATTAAGGTGTTGCCGGACGCTGGTGGCCGAGCGGTTCTAGGCATTTCAGCCTGGAACCGCTCGACCACTACGGTTGCAGGTTAGAATACTTAGGTTAGTTAGGTTTAAATGGTTCTAAGTTCTAGGGGACTGATGACCTGAGATGTTAAGTCCCATAGTGCTCAGAGCCATTTGATTAAGGTGTTAATTATTCATCTGTCACGGGCAGCTGACGCTTGGGAGGCCTTTGTTTTCACCTTCTGTTTTGACTGTGCAGGCAGTAGCTGTGCTGAGTTTAGGGGTGAACAGTGTTTGCAGCATCCATTGTAGGATACAACCATGTCCCACTGACATATGTACTCCTGTTGAACAGCTACGGTCATCTGAACGGGGTCGCACCGTTTCCCTGCGGGAAACTGGATGGTCGTACCGACCGATTGCTGCACATCGGTTATGTGTCGCTGTTTTTAGCGGAGACCTGTGGAACGTTCCCACTTCTATAGACCATGTTCCGGACTTCCGCCTAGTAGAGACGCACGTCACGATCGAAGCATTATGCGAACAGCGGTGGTCGGTCGACATCATCCAGGGACAAATTGTGTCATCAGGGATCATTGGGAACCGTGTGCTTGCAGCAGGATTAAGATCACGCGAGGCTACGAGACATCACGACACGGCAAAGCGTGGTTACATTGGTGTTACGAAAGAGTTTACTGGAGTTTGGAATGACGTTCGCTTGATGACAGTAGGTTCTGTCTATACGCGAGTGATGCACGTACACTTCTATAGTGTATTCCTGGTGAACTACCTGTTCCAGAGTGTATAAGCCAACGACACGCAGTCCTGTCCCAGACTTCATGGCGTGTGGGATATCACTTACAATTGGCGGTTACGTTTGGTGCTTCTGCAGGGCAAATTAGCCAGTGCGCGCTACATTGGTAGTCCCGAGTTACAGCCATTTCTTCGTCAGGAAGGCGATGTGATTTCTCAGCAGGACAACGCCCATTCACTTACGGCTGCTGCACTCAACGTTCTCTTCGTGGTGTGCAACAACTGCCCTCGACAGCAAGATCTCCATATCTCTCGTCAACTGAACGCATATCGAACATGATAAAACAGAAACTTACTCGTTCTCCAAGGCCTGGAAGAACCATTACCGAAGTGCAAGAAAAGGTGCAAGATGCTTGGGATACACTATCGCAGGATGCCTTTTCGAACGTTTCGATGTGAGAATACAAGAAAGCTTTGCTGCCAGGGGGGAGTACGTTGTGTATCGATGCAACTGTTGGGCATCTTTTAATGTGCCGTATATGTTTCATCTGGTCTGAAAGCGTTATCATATACTGCTACAACGATAAACTGTAAACCTCCACCTCACTTGACAGCAAAATGCCCTTGTTCATTTTTTTCCGGCGGAGTAGTTTCGTCATAATGCTTAAACACTAGTTACATGCATGGCAGACCGCAGAAATGTAAGATGTATGCAGGAGGTGGGTGTGGGGGGAGCAAGACGATTAAGTTGCCATCTTCTATATAAATGAATTTGTGAATTTCGAGACGTGTCATATCACACGAACTAAATTTTATGGGTGACACAAAAAAAATATTACGTGCTACAGAACAGATGGTTAAACATAGTGTCTGGGAATTAAGTAATGAAGTGAAACTGTGTATTGAAGAAACGAGTGATGTGTGGGTGGGGGGTTACATGCGCACTAAACGTCATGAATAATGGTACAAAATGTCAATAAAATTAGGCCCGATAGGGTGCCTTAGTGTTCAGTCAGAACACAAGGATACAGCCTCTGAATACCGCTGTTGTCATTTTGGAAGGCGGGGTTGTCCACAGCATAATCATAACAAAGATGTAGTAGAAAGAGAAACACTTGGTGACCGAGAATTTTAAAATAAGCATCCTGACTCGTGTTTACAGTAACGTGAATGTGTGGACCAAAGTCATGGCAAGAAAAGCACCGCAAAACATCAGAGAGCCACATCATGCCTGAAGTACACCCTCCACACACTGCGGGTTAAACGCCTGACTGAACCGTCGGTGCAGTCGATGCCTCGCATCACACAAACATGCTAAACTGCCAGCTGTCGGACCACACTACACGCATCCAGTCAACTATCGCCCGAGTGTGAATTTGAATCAGCGCTTCTTAAACCAACTGTTCTTTGGAGATACGTGGATGATAGCTTCATAACGTGGCCTCACGGAGAAGATAAGTTAATGGAATTTTTACATCATCGAATTACCATTTATGAGAGCATTCGATTTCATATGGAATTAGAAAAAGATAGTTGTCTCCCATTCCACGATTTTTTTGTTAGACGGGAGAGTGACGGTTCTCTTGAACATTTTTGAGCCGTGGCGGCGTTGTGCTATCTTTGGATCCTCTGACTGGCTTCCCTGTAGGAGGCGCGAGTGTCGCCCTCATTCGCTCAGTTTTTCCCTGTCTGCGGTACTTTTTTCGGATATGGTTCAGGTCTTGCAAAACACATTAGTAAAATCATAGACGGCAATAAGCTCGAAAACGTTTAGCAATGCATTACCAGTCTAGTGATAGAACGAATTTATTTCTAACTGTCCTCACGTCGGGAGCGTCATCTTGGAACAGAGAGAAAATGCGAACTGTTATTCAACTCCTCAGTCACATCATGTTGAGCAGACACTATTCAGCCTCTGTTACATTTACTTCAATACTGAAATTGAGGAATACGAAATAAATTAACGGTTTTTGGAATTCGTAGCTTGTAATCAGAAAACAAAGGTTGCTAATGGATATTAAATTCGATCAACATTTTTGAAACATTAAATTCCTATCAGTAAATGGCGTGGACAAGGTTATGATAACGGGAGTAATATGAATGGGGCTTATAAAGGAGCTCTGTTACATTTTTTCCAGTGGAATTCTCTTGCGAAATTTTCGCTTGTAATAACCTTAGCTTATGTGGCGTACATGGAGCCGAGAGTTGCCACAAAGCTGATACTCTTGTCGGAGTGATTCAACAGCTTTACAGCCCGTTTAGCTGCAGACTGTCATCTGTATACGCGCATGTCTCCGCCCCACGACTTTTGTCACCTCAGTGCACAGTGCAGTAACACGTTACAGTCCGTATAATTTCCTCCAATGTTTACAGGTTCTGAAATACATAGGCACACTGCATCCAACATGCAACCGAACTTGCGCTGTTAACAGTGGCTCAAGAACACACGTGTGGATATAGTACTGTGTGATCTGATTCAGCCCTTTCTGTTATAAAATAATAACTGTTAGTTTGCTCAAATACCGCTAGCAAAATCTCATGCAACGTCTAGTAACAAAGCATAAATTGCATTTGTGAACAAATGTCCGCCCCATTAGAGGAATGGGCGCCCGCACTGTAGCTCAGCGTGTTCGGTCAGAGGGGTAGGTGTCCTCTGTAATAAAAAGACTGAGTTATTGGATCAAGGACGAACTTCAACGGGCGTCTTACGACGTCCGCTCCGAGCAGATACAACGAACGAAAACGAACAAAATGAGATTTTACAGAAATAAAACGTCAGCGCGTTGGAATGCCACGCGTGGTGGCCCAAGTTCGATTCCGGGCTGGGGAGGAAGATTTTCTGCCCTCAGGGACTGGGTGCTGCGCTGTCCTCATCATCATTTCATTCCCACTGCCGACGCGCAAGTCGCCCAATGTGGCGTCGCACTCAGTAAGACCTGCACTTGGCGGATGACCTTCCCGCCTGGGAACTCCCGGCCACTGACGCCATACGCTCATCTCCATTTTTGTGAACAAATGTTTACTGTTTAATTAGAAATTATATTTATTCAATATTTCACTGTAATAAGCATTTTTTATCATTTTCAATGTTCTCCAATTATGTTAGACCATGTCAAACCTTATTCAAAATAACAATAGAATGGGACCGCTATATTTGTGGGACCCAGTCGCACACCCTGCGTAGAACAAGTGATGCATTCCAAGTAATTTTATAGTTTTTTCCTTACCGTAGGTGCTACAATTTTCTGCAAATCTGGCTGAGAAATACAAATCATGCGCCACCATTAAATAATGCTTCCGTTGCGTAACTGAAATGTGTTTGATGTATGCACGTGTGTGAATACATTTTAACTACCACATTACCACTCCATTTAAGCTGATTTCACTACTCTTGCTCTCTGGCACAAGACAGTTCTGATGCGTCAAGAAACGTAGGGAGAGTACATTATTAAGCCGCGGATTAAGAACTTACGTCGGTCCACTTTTCTGTTTTCCCCTGTCGCAGGAAGCCAGTGAACTGAGAAAAATAAATTTTTAAGCCGCGCTACGGCATATACACGAGCGAGGGTAGCGGAAGAGACGAAAAGGACGTGACGCAACGCCGCTACACAAGGCCGGCCCTCCAGTTCGGAGTGACGTGGGTGGAGCAGGTGCGGCGAAGCGGGGAGCAGCGCCATCGCTCACACCTGTCGTCACGGGGTGGTGGCGGAGCAGCAGGGACAGCGAAACAATAACACCCCCACCCCTTCACTTTTCCTGAGAGCTCTTCGCCCGCGACCGTAACTGCTGATGAACAACTCCATCTCCAATACAATGCCATAAAGGAAAAGTCAAAAATGAAGTTCAGAAAATCTGCAATGGCGACAAAGGAACAAAACATAAAAACGAACTTTGCTTTTCTCAATGTACGCCAAAGATATTTTGTCTATGCCACATTCTTGTTTCTAGCAAAAGCTCACTGCGCCTGGAGCTGTTAATGAATACCCGCGTTCGTTATATCTATGATGTTCGACTCTTTAATCACATTTCACCATCATATGCACAGCTATTCTGGCTGCCCGCACGCAGCAGTAGAGATTTCCATGCTCTTTGTATTCTCTACTCTTTTACCAACGTACACAGTTCCTCATCTCTCTCCTCGACCTTAACGGCCTTCTCTGGAACAATACGGCAGCAACACCCGTTCCCATCACAATACAATCCTTTCTGTGCCACTCCATCGATCAGGCACATTCTCGAAGTCCTTGTCGGTAGCGGGCACCCAACTATGGAATAATCTCTCGCATTATATTAAATACATCTCCAGCTTCAGAAGATAGTTAATGACATATCTACTAAAGCAACAATAATGACTACAGTTGACCCTGCATGCATTCATTACTCCTGTACACCATTCTTTCTAACCAGATCTTTCTCAATTCCCAGAGTTCTCTCAGCTGGTGCAGTCTCCTTAAATTTCCTTTTCCCCAGGACTCGCTATATCACAAAACATCTATTTTGTACAACTATAAATAATTGTTATATCCCCCACTGTCATTACTGTTATTAGTTTCATTATTGTTAGTAGTAGCATTCGCAGCAGCAGCGTCAGAAGCAGCAGCAAGAGAAGTACTGCCAGTATTAACTTTATTGAACCTCGGATCTTGCCGTTGGTGGGGAGGCTTGCGTGCCTCAACGATGCAGATAGCCGTACCGTAGGTGCAACCACAACGGAGGGGTATCTGTTGAGAGGCCAGACAAACGTGTGGTTCCTGAAGAGGGGCAGCGGCCTATGCAGTAGTTGCAGGGGCAACAGTCTGGATGATTGACTGATCTGGCCTTATAACATTAACCAAAACGGCTCTGCTGTGCTGGCACTGCGAACGGCTGAAAGCAAGGGGAAAATACAACCGTAATTTTTCCCGAGGGCATGCAGCTTTACTGTATGGTTAAATGATTATGCCGTCCTCTTGGGTAAAATATTCCGGAGGTAAAATAATCCCCCATTCGGATCTCCGGTCGGGGACTACTCAGGAGGACGTTGTTATCAGGAGAAAGAAAACTGGCCTTCTACGGGTCGAAGCGTGGAATGTCAGATCCCTTAATCGGGCAGGTAGGTTAGAAAATTTAAAAATGGAAATGGATAGGTTAAAGTTAGATATAGTGGGAATTAGTGAAGTTCGGTGGCAGGAGGAACAAGACTTTTGGTCAGGCCAATACAGGGTTATAAATACAAAGTCAAATAGGGGTAATGCAGGAGTAGGTTCAATAATGAATAAAAAAGTAGGAATGCGGGTAAGTTACTACAAACAGCATAGCGAACGCATTATTGTGGCCAATATAGATACGAAGCCCATGCCTACGACAGTAGTACAAATTACATGCCAACTAGCTGCCCAGATGACGTAGAGATTGATGAAATGTATGATGAGGTAAAAGAAATTGTTCAGATAGTGAAGGGTGACGAAAATTTAACAGTCTGGAATTCGATAGTAGGAAAAGGAAGAGAAGGAAACGTAGTAGGTGTATATGGAATGGGGTTAAGGAATGAAAGAGGAAGCCGCCTAGTACAATTTTGCACAGAGCATAACTTTATCATAGCCAACACTTGGTTCGAGAATCATAAAAGAAGATTGTATACATGGAAGAAGCTTGGAGATAATGGATGGTGTCAGATAGATTATATAATGGTAAGACAGAGATTTAGGAACCAGGTTTTAAATTGTAAGACATTTCCAGGGGCAGATGTGTACTCTGACCACAATCAATTGGTTATGGACTGTAGATTAAAACTGAAGAAACTGCCAAAAGGTGGGAATTAAAGGAGATGGGACCTGGATAAATTGAAAGAACCAGAGGTTGTAGAGAGTTTCTGGGAGTGCATTAGGGGAAAAGAAATACAGTAGAAGAAGAATGAATAGCTCTGAGAGATGAAATAGTGAAAGCAGAAGAGGATCAAGTAGGTAAAAAGACGGGGGCTAATAGAAATATTTCGGTAACAGAAGAGGTATTGAATTTAATTGATGAAAGGAGAAAATGCGAAAAAGCAGTAAATGAAGCAGGCAAAAAGGAATACAAACGTCTCAAAAATGAGATCGACAGGAAGTGCAAAATGGCTAAGTAGGGTTGGCTAGAGGACAAATGTAAGGACGTAGAAGAATGTATCACTAAGGGTAAGATAGATGCAGCCTACAGGAAAATTAAGAGACCTTTGGAGAAAAAAGAACCACTTGCATGAACATCAAGAGCTCAGATGGAGACAAAGTTCTAAGCAAAGACGGGAAAGCAGAAAGATGGAAGGAGTATATAGAGGGTCTATACAAGGGTGATGTTCTTGAGGACAATATTATGGAAATGGAAGAGGAGGTAGAAGAAGATGAAATGGGAGATATGATACTGCCTGAAGAGTTTGAGAGAGACCTAAGTCGAAATAAGGCCCCGGGAGTAGACAACATTCCATTAGAACTACTGATAGCCTTGGGAGAGCCAGCCCTGACAAAACTCTACCATCTGGTGAGCAAGATGTATGAGACAGGCGAAATACCCTCAGATTTCAAGAAGAATATAATAATTCTAATTCCAAAGAAAGCAGGTGTTGACAAATGTGAAAATTACCGAACTATCAGTTTAATAAGCCACGGCTGCAAAATAGTAATGCGAATTCTTTACAGACGAATGGAAAATCTGGTAGAAGCTGACCTCGGGGAAGATCAGTTTGGATTCCGTAGAAATGTTAGAACACGTGAGGCAATACTGACCCTACGACTTATCTTAGAGTTTAGGCAGACCTACATTTCTAGCATTTGTAGACTTACAGAAAGGTTTTGACAATGTTGATTGGAATACTCTCTTTCAAATTCTGAAGGTGGCAGGGGTAAAATACAGGGAGCGAAAGGCTATTTACAATTTGTACAGACACCAGATGGAAGTTGTAAGAGTCGAGGGGCATGAAAGGGAAGCAGTGGTTGGGAGGGGAGTGAGACAGGGTTGCATCCTATCCTCGATTTATTAAATCTTTATATTGAGCAAGCAGTAAAGGAAACAAAAGAAACATTCGGAGTAGGAATTTAAATCCATGGTCAAGAAATAAAAACTTTGATGTTTGCCGATGACATTGTAATTCTGTCAGAGACAGCAAATGACCTGGAAGAGCAGTTGATCGGAGTGGACAGTGTGTTGAAGGGAGGATATAAGATGAACATCAACAAAAGCAAAACGAGGATAATGAAATGTAGTCGAATTAAATCGGGTGATGCTGCGGGAATTAGATTCGGAAATCAGACGCTTAAAGTAGTAAATGAGTTTTTCTGTTTGGGGAGCAAAATAACTGATGATGGTCGAAGTAGAGAGGATATAAAATGTAGACTGGCAATAGCAAGGAAAGTGTTTCTGAAAAAGAGAAATTTGTTAACATCGAATATAGATTTAAGTATCAGAAAGTCGTTTCTGAAAGTAGTTGTATGGAGTGTAGCCATGTATGGAAGTGAAACATGGACGATAAATAGCTTAGACAAGAAGAGAATAGAAGCTTTCGAAATGTGGTGCTACAGAAGAATGCTGAAGATTAGATGGGTAGATCACATAACTAATGAGGAGGTATTGAATAAAATTGGAGAGAAGAGAAATTTGCGGCACAACTTGATTAGAAGAAGGGATCGCTTGGTAGGACATATTGTGAGGCATCAAGGGATCACCAATTTAATACTGGAGGGCAGCGTGGAGGGTAAAAATCGTAGAGGGAGGCCAAGAGATGAATACTCTAAACAGATTCAGGAGGATGTAGGTTGCAGTAGGTACTGGGAAATGAAGAAGCTTGCACAGGGCAGAGTAGCATGGAGAGCTGCATCAAACCCTTCTCTGGACTGAAGACCACAACAACAACAACAACAACAACCGTTCATAGTCGGTATTATTTACTCACACCGTCAATATATAGACACTCAAATCGTTTTAATACTATTTGTCACACCAAAATTGTTATTTCTTAGGTAACTACACTGCACTGTATGTACGAAACCCTGGTCCGACGTAAGAGATAGCCTGGTAGCCCTAATGAGATGAGGTTAAATAAATAAAAAAATCATATGCTGAAAATATCCTGTTGTAGTTAGGTGCCTGTCCCAACAACATCGCTCCTGCTGCTGCTGCTGCTGGAAATGAGTCACTCAAAGTAGTGGATGAGTTTTGCTATTTGGGCTCCAAAATAACTTTAAATGTTAAAAAGTCCTTCTTGAATGTATTTATCTGGATTATAGGCTTGTACAGGAGTGAAATGTGGATGACAAATAGCTCAGGCAAGAAGACAAGTTTTTAAATGTGCTGCTACAGAAGAATGCTAAAGATTAGATGGGTAGATTGGCTAACTAATGAGAGAAGAAATTTATGGCACAGCTTGACTAAAAGAAGGATTGGTTGATAGGACACATTCTGAGCATCGAGCAGTCGTCAGTTTGGTAACAGAGGTAACTGTTAGGGTAAAAACTGTAGAGGGAAACCAAGGCTTGACTACTGTAAGAAGGTTCAAATGGACGTAAGTTGCAGAGACGAGTAGACTTGGACAATATAGTCTAGCATACGGAGATGTGTCCCGCTGAATCCCACAACCACAGCGACAACAACAACAACAACAACAAAGTACTACTACTACTATTACAACTATTAATACTCTTTCTGCTACTGCTGGTGCTCCTGCTACTACTAAACTGTATGAACAGCGTGACTCACTGTGACGCAAGACTACCAGAGTCACGTACAGAATGGGAGAAGAGAACACCTGCACTTGTACAGATGGCAGAATATCGAGCGACGTGCTACTGCCACCGGAGATGAGAACAGCCGTCTACTGATTTCGGCGGAGATGAGCCGCTGTGGCCGCAGAGAGGAGCGGATGTGCCCTCCCGCTGGCTCCATAAATGTGTGGCCACTCTTAACCTACAGGCAGTCGATTTCCCTGCGGAACGAATGCTCGATAAATCTCTGGCTTCAATCAGTTTGATGGTATCCCGATGGAAATCATGCACAAGAAACTGTATTAGCAGCTAGCTTGGGTGTTCCTCGTTCATGTTATTTGCCCGAAGGAAAAAAGTTCTCGGTTTGCAGTCGCCCCTCCGGAATTGGTGTGATTTTACATGTTTATGCATGTCGTACGTGCCCTGCGTCTTCTAATAATTTTGCTGATCGTATTACTACAGCTTTCAGCTCTTATGCTGGTGTGGCTCCGAAATATCTCTCAACAATCGGAGATCGTAATGGCCCTGCCTGAAGATAAAAGGACTAATGTGCGCTTATGGTGTACCAGTTTTTCCGCTGCTTTACACAATTTGTTTCCGTATGTTGCCAAGCGGGTGGCAGCATACGGCAGCCAATGGGAATGTCTGAATCTATGGGTTCCTTTCTGCTGATTATACGAACTGGTTAATATCCGATACAGAGACCGGAAATAGCACTAGGTGTGCCGGCAGACTATCCTGCAGCGTAGCCCGAGACCTAATAGGAATGTGACAGTTTGGTTGTGAGTTGGCGAAGCTAACGAATGTGAATGGAGGAAAAGTAGATGTACTGTCAGACTGACTGACCTGTAGCGAAGCCCTCGCCACAGGCTAGGTTGTAACGCGACAATTTTGATGACAGTTGGCGAACCCAACAAATCTCAACACAAAAATACATTGATCAGTCAGAACATTATGACTACCTACTTAATAGCCGGTACGTCCACCTTTGGCTGCGACACGTCGTTGTATAGAATCAATGACGCCTTAATAGGTCGCTGGAGGGAACTACCACCACATCTGCACACATAGGTCATAGAATTCCCGTAAATTTCCGGGAGGAGGGCGATGAGCTATGACGCCACGTTCAAGAACGTCCCAGATCTGTTCGGTCGAGTTCAGTTCTGACGAGTTGGAAGCGTACGCATCAATTGGAACTCACCACTGTCTTTCTCGAACCACTCCATCACACTCCTGGCTTTGTGATACGGCGCATTATCTTGTTGAAAAATGCCACCGCTTTCGGGTAACATGATCGCCATGAAGTGGTTTACGTGGTCTGCAACCAGTGTACCATACTCATTGACTGTCATGCTGCCTTGCACGAGCACCTCTGACCCCATGGATGCCCACTTGGATGTTCCTCAGACCACAATGGAGTCTTTGCCAGCTTGTGTAAGTCCCGCAGTACAGGTATCAAGTAGGTGTTCCCCTGGAAGACGACGGATTTGTGCCCTCCCATTAGCATGATGAAGAAGGTATCGGGATTCATCAGACTGTGCTACGCTCTGCCGCTGCACCGAAGTGTAGTGCCTATGGCCATGTGTCCATTTCAGTCGCAGTTGCCGATGTCGTGGTGTAAACATTGGCAAATATATGGGTCGGCTGCAGCAGAGGCCAGTCGTTAGGAGTGTTCGGTGCACTGTCTGCTGAGACACACTCGTACTCTGCCCAGCACCTAAGTGTGATGTAAGTCCCGTCACATTTCGCATCCTGTACTGTTTTACCAGTCTGCCCAGCCCGACAAGTCGTGCAGTTTGCGAAATGTTCATGCCGAGCCTTCGGGCCATGACAATCTGCTCTGGGTCACACTCCGATAGATCGTGCGCCTTTCGGATTCTACATACGGACAGCACACTCACTGGTAGTACATGGACCATGCGTGTGCCTGACAGTCATTCCTCGCCAGGTGAGGCTGCTATCGCCTGGTAAGGTTTATATCGATAGTAGGTCGGTGGTCATAACGTTCTGGCTGATCGGTCTACAACTGTCCTAATAGATCGATGGACGCACAACCGACTCACGTCATTCATCGCACCAACAGTTACCAAAAGCAGCATACAATGGATAGGCACACTTCCCCCCCCCCCCCCCCCACCCTTATAAGAGAGCGTTTACTTCGTTTACTGATTTGGTACTAACACACAAAACGTAAATAATCTTTCACTCTGTTTATCTGAAATGGCCTTCTATGTACTACTTCTCCATTTCTTTGTTTATTACGGTCGACACAACTTTGCAGCAGAAACAAGATGGCAGCCAAAACGAAGCTTATGGTTCGACCTCAGTATAGATGGATAGACCCTGGTGTTATGTGTCGCTTTTTAATTTCTTCTGCAGTATTTGGCGAAGTTTCATTCACGTTACTAGACGGGAGTTGTTACGAATAAGAGAGAACGTATCTGACTTTTATAATGACGACGTAAAAACTACTCTAAAAATACAGACATTTAGCTATTGAATGTACAGATTCATAGATGTTATTCATCATTATGGATTTTATAATTACACAGTACTGAGATAAGCTCGCGAAGGACATTGAGTTCTTAAAATCTTTCATTTCGTTCAGGATTTCATTTTTCCTACTTTCTCTATGAATGATTTTTTTTTCATTTCCTTCAAGATGCTCATTTTCCAGCTCTTTTGTAATGTAGAACTTGAGGAAGGCTATCTGTTGTAACATGGTGTCCTGTTTCGCCTATTTGTTTAGCTACAGTTGATTTGCTATATTTGCAAAGTCTGGAACACACAATGTGCTCTTGGAATTTGTTACAGGCAACTGAGAAATTTCGCTAGTCAGGCATTTATAAAGTGATGTGCAATAATTGCAACAAAATCACATGAGTCAAACGGGAAGGAATTTCGACTCCCATTTTCAAGACCATATTAACCGTTTTAGACTTAACAAATGCAACAAATCAGCTATAGCAAAATATATAGACCAAAAAAGACACATTTATACAACATATGAGGATTTTCAAGTACTAAATGCTTTAGGGCAAAGCGGAAAGATTGACATCTTCGAGAAAATGGAAATATTCAATCACGGTCAAATATGGAAAAATGAAATATTGAACAAATAGCAGATTTCAGGAAATCACAATGGATCATTGCAAGATTTCGAATGCCATTACGTTTGCTATGTTTAAGCTTCGAAAAACGATTTTTTTACACTGTTGTCATTACATAACTCGTAACAGGAATAAAGTTTAAAGTCTACAAAAATAGCTTAAAATTCTGAAATTCGCCAACGCTAGAGAAGTGAATGTCTTTAAGAATGTCAAACATCTGGTTTTTAGGTTTAATCACGGCATGTTTGTTCTCGGAACAGTTGAAATTTCCTTGTCTGCTGAAGAAGTTTCCTACTTGAGAACTGGCACGCACAATGTGTTGCGCGGGGGTAGTGCCCATACTCTGGTATATTGCTGGCGGGGCAGTCCAGCCCGCTCGCTGTGATATGCCAACTGATTTGAATATGACTATGTGCGTGAGCTCTACCCTACGGTGAAAACGTTCCACGTCTATTTAGTTGGACTTCTGATCACCTACTGCGAAGATATCGCTGTATGTTCACAGAACACAATACTTCGTCAAGTTGTTCTGTACTATTCTCTTATAAAGTTTGAAAAACACGCAATCACTACCACTAACGAAAGTCGAAAACCACACTGCAATTTGTGCTTGGCTCTAAGCTAATGTCGTAATTGCATACATGGACAAAAGATTTTCTACAGGGCTCCAAGAGAGGGGAAACGGCACAGACGAAATAAAAAAAAAGAAGTTCATGGCCCAAGGAACAATCAAATGGAAAGTAAACGACGTTCCAGCCTCTTAACACCAATCGAAGCTCACCACATTTGGTTCAGTCTCTAACAATACGGAGACTTAACTCCATGGATGCCACAAATGAAGTAAACAAAATTTCTTTCTTATCATTAATGTAGGTACCATACGCATATCTCTCTAATTAAACTGCGTGCCTGTGGAGTATAGTCTCACATATGTGACTGGATTCGTAATTTTCTGTCAGAAAGGTCACAGTTCCTAATAACTGCTGGAAAGTTATCGAGTAAACAGAGGTAATATCTGGCGTCCCCATGGAAGTTTATATGCCCTTTGCAGTTCCTAATGTATATGAACGATTTAGGAGACAATGTAAGCAAACATCCTAGATTGTTCCAGGTGACGCTGTCATTCACCGTCATGTTAAGTCATCAGATGATCAAAACGAATCGGAAAATGTTTTAGACAATATCTGTGTGGTGCAAAAGCTGGAATTGAATGTAAACCTTGAAAAGTGTGAAGTAATCCTCATGAGAACTAAAAAGAATAAGCTAAATTTCAGTTACTCGATAAATCGCGCAAATCGCTGTAAACTCAACTAAACACTTAGGGATTATAATTACGATAGCTTAAATTTGAGCGATCACATAGGTAATGTTGTGGGGAAAGCAAACCGAAGACTGCGAGTTTTCGGCAGAACACTTAGAAAATGTAGTAGGGCTACTAAAGAGACTGCTTACTCTACGCTTGCCCGCCCTCTTCTTGACCACTGGTGTGCAGTGTGGGATCCGCATCAGTAAGGACTGACGGATGTCATAGAAATAGTTCATTGAAAGGCAGCTTGTTTTGTATTATTGCGAATTAAGGGAAAGAGTGCCACGGATATGATACACGAACTGGGGTGGCCGTCACTGAAACTAAGATGTTTTTGCTGCGGCGGGACCTTCTCATGGAATTTCAATCACCACCTTTCCCCACAGAATCTGAAAATACTATGCTGGTGCCCACATACATAGAGAGAAGTGATCATAATAATTAAATAAGAGAACTCAGAGATCGCACGGAAAGTTTAAACTGTTCGTTTTGCCCGCGTGCTATTCTGGAGCGGAACGATATACACTCCTGGAAATTGAAATAAGAACACCGTGAATTCATTGTCCCAGGAAGGGGAAACTTTATTGACACATTCCTGGGGTCAGATACATCACATGATCACACTGACAGAACCACAGGCACATAGACACAGGCAACAGAGCATGCACAATGTCGGCACTAGCACAGTGTATATCCACCTTTCGCAGCAATGCAGGCTGCTGTTCTCCCATGGAGACGATCGTAGAGATGCTGGATGTAGTCCTGTGGAACGGCTTGCCATGCCATTTCCACCTGGCGCCTCAGTTGGACCAGAGTTCGTGCTGGACGTGCAGACCGCGTGAGACGACGCTTCATCCAGTCCCAAACATGCTCAATGGGGGACAGATCCGGAGATCTTGCTGGCCAGGGTAGTTGACTTACACCTTCTAGGGCACGTTGGGTGGCAAGGGATACATGCGGACGTGCATTGTCCTGTTGGAACAGCAAATTCCCTTGCCGGTCTAGGAATGGTAGAACGATGGGTTCGATGACGGTTTGGATGTACCGTGCACTATTCAGTGTCCCCTCGACGATCACCAGAGGTGTACGGCCAGTGTAGGAGATTGCTCCCCACACCATGATGCCGGGTGTTGGCCCTGTGTGCCTCGGTCGTATGCACTCCTGATTGTGGTGCTCACTTGCACGGCGCCAAACACGCATACGACCATCTTTGGCACCAAGGCAGAAGCGACTCTCATCGCTGAAGCCGACACGTCTCCATTCGTCCCTCCATTCACGCCTGTCGCGACACCACTGGAGGCGGGCTGCACGATGTTGGGGCGTGAGCGGAAGACGGCCTAACGGTGTGCGGGACCGTAGTCCAGCTTCATGGAGACGGTTGCGAATGGTCCTCGCCGATACCCCAGGAGCAACAGTGTCCCTAATTTGCTGGGAAGTGGCGGTGCGGTCCCCTACGGCACTGCGTAGGATCCTACGGTCTTGGCGTGCATCCGTGCGTCGCTGCGGTCCGGTCCCAGGTCGACGGGCACGTGCACCTTCCGCCGACCACTGGCAACAACATCGATGTACTGTGGAGACCTCACGCCCCACGTGTTGAGCAATTTGGCGGTACGTCCACCCGGCCTCCCGCATGCCCACTATACGCCCTCGCTCAAAGTCCGTCAACTGCACATACGGTTCACGTCCACGCTGTCGCGGCATGCTACCAGTGTTAAAGACTGCGATGGAGCTTCGTATGCCACGGCAAACTGGCTGACACTGACGGCGGCGGTGCACAAATGCTGCGCAGCTAGCGCCATTCGACGGCCAACACCGCGGTTCCTGGTGTGTCCGCTGTGCCGTGCGTGTGATCATTGCTTGTACAGCCCTCTCGCAGTGTCCGGAGCAAGTATGGTGGGTCTGACACACCGGTGTCAATGTGTTCTTTTTTCCATTTGCAGGAGTGTAGAAGTAGCCGAAATGTGATTGGATGAACCCAGTGGCAGGCACTTAATTTTGAATTGTAGAGTAACCATGTAGATGTAGATGAGTATCTATTCATCATGAAGCGTACACCGCTTTACTGGGTAATAACATCATTCATAGGCTTATAGTAACGTAAAAAAGAAATTTTGGAGGTCCAAAAGGAATTCTTTACTTATACATTTGAGCTTCTTGTTATTGTTTTTTTTTTTTTTCTTGGTTGTTTCCCAGCTACAGAGGGCCATTGCGGTCAAAATTATTCAGCTATTTTCGTATTTGACGCTGATTTTCTTGCTTACTTTGTATGTGCAGCGACGTTGGTGTACACTTTTGGATTTTGTGTTTTTGATTATCCGTGTTCTGTTTGCTGTTCTGTCTTTTCAGTTTTGAATTAACTTCCAGCGATTTCTTTTTTTCTTTTTTTTTTTTGCTTAGGATTTGCAAGTTAAATTGCAACCTCCATGTATTCTTTCATAAGATAAACAGTGTCTCCTCAACACGAAAAGTATTGTAATTTAAGTTTGAACATTTTAAATGAAACAATAAGTTCACTGTTACCAGTCACCGTTTTATTTATTTCGACGACGCGTTTCGAAGGTTTAAACCTCCATCATCGGGTGGATTTACATTAGTAAGTATTACATTTGTGTGTGCGTTGTGTTACGATTTTTGGAGGAACTTGTGGCACTGCCTTCAGTGGTCACAGGTTCCTTTTGCTGTCGTAACACATCACATGTGTACCGTGAAGATCTTTAGCGACCGTTCTCGCTTCCCACGCCCGCGTTCTCGGGTTCGATTTCCGGCGGGGTCAGTGATTTTCTCTGCCTTGTGATAGCTGGGTGTTGTGTGATGTCCTCAGGTTAATTAGGTTTAAGTAGTTCAAAGTTCTAGGGGACTGGTGACCTAAGATGTTAAGTCCCATAGTGCTCAGAGCCATTTGAACAGTTTAATTCCGTGGCTTCGCTGACTTCATAATACTGTAATCTTTTAGCTATACTACTAAATATGGTATCTGATAGCTGTATACAGGGGTTGTGAGCAGCGAAAATTTTTTTTTCAGTAATGCTTAAGGTAAAATCACAACAAAATTTATTGTTTACGTCATTAATGGTGAAGAAAAACCGTGAAAGTCTACTAAGATACTTGGCCATAAAGTGTGGGGTGCCTTATAATTTCTGTGCTGCAATACGCTATAAGTTGCTGAAAAGCGCTATTATTTATTCACCAGATTGCAGCTTGCTATTTTGAAAAACTTAATTTATAGCTTTCTTAAGGGGGGTGTTTCCCGAATATGACGAGTGTGTATAGTATCTTGGGTTTGGTGTAACTGCAACAGATTAATTTTAGAACCAAACGGTCTCTGGCATGACGCTTCTGGAAGTGCTGTTGTTGGAAAGATTTGTTTTATGGAGTGACTGTGAAAGTGGATGTACTTTCGAGTCGGAGCACCACATTGCACTTACGCGGGTGACTTAGTCTTTTCCAGATAACAGCGTAGCTTGTCATTTTGTCACGTAAATAAAGAAAAAACGAAGTTCACGAGATTTGTCTGGAACTATATTACATGTTCATACAGTGATGACACAATATTCTCATGCACCTATTTGTAAGTTTGCTAGTCGGGTAGTTTCTATTAAAACATATATCAGCATGCTTCCCTGTAACCTGACTTCCTGCGGAAGTGGTTAACCCTTAGTGTGAGGCGCTGATGGTGAAATCTTATTTAAACATGGATGCGTTTTATGAAGTTTGTGAGGAGCAGATTGCTTCTCTTTTATGCAACCGCATAGATACTTCTAGTGAACCCCGTATCACAATAGCTCCGTATTTAATGATGTTGAATACGTCACGACAATCTCAGTTCAGCTGATCATTTCAGGCTGGCATTTATATCGGGTGATCAAAAAGTCAGTATAAATTTGAAAACTGAATAAATGACGTAATAATGTAGATAGAGAGGTACAAATTGACACACATGTTTGGGATGATATGGGGTTTTATTAGAACCAAAAAAATACAAAAGTTCAAAAAATGTCTGACAGATGGCACTTCATCTGATCAGAACAGCAGGAAATTCTCAATATGTCCACCATCATTCGTCAACAATAGCTGTAGTCGAGGAATAATGTTGTGAACAGCACTGTAAATCATGTCCGGAGTTATGGTGAGGCATTGGCGTCGGGTGTTGTCTTTCAGCATGCCTAGAGATGTCGGTCGATCACGATACAATAATCGGACGGACTGAGGCCTGGGGACCTGGGAGGCCAAGCATGACGAAAGTGGCGGCTGAGCATACGATCATCACCAAACGAAGCGCGCAAGAGGTCTTTCACGCGTCTAGCGATATGGGGTGGAACGCCATCCTGCATAAACATCGTACGTTCCAGCAGGTGTTTATCAGCCAGGCTGGGGATGATGCGATTCTGTAACATATCGGCGTACCTCTCGCTCGTCACGGTAGCAGTTACAAAACCAGAATCACGCATTTCCTCGAAGAAAAAAGGCCCGATAACGGTAGATGTGGTAAATCCAACCCATGCCGTGACTTTCTCGTCGTTCAATGGAGTTTCCACGACAGTTCTAGGATTTTCGGTGGCCCAAATCCTGCAGTTGTGGGTGTTGACAGACCCTCGGAGCGTGAAATGAGCTTCGTCGGTCCACAACACGTTACTCAACCAGACGTCATCTTCCGCCATCTTTTGAAACGCCCACACCGCAAATGCCCTCCGCTTCACTAAATCGCCAGGTAACAGTTCATGATGCCGATGGATTTTGTACGAATAGCATCGGAGGGTACGCCTAAGTGCCAACAAAACAGTAGTGTATGGAATGCCGGTGTGACGTGCGACTGCTCGAGCACTGACTTCCCCGTACATAGACGAAACCGCTAGTCTCCATTTCTTCTTGAAGCATTACGCCTTGTGCTCGGTCGGCCACTACGTGGTCTATCGTCTAAACGACCCGTGGCTTCGAAGTTCGAAATCATCCTCGCCTCAGCTGCATTTGTCAACGGACGTTTACCCGTTCGAATCC
This sequence comes from Schistocerca gregaria, assembly GCF_023897955.1. Taxonomy (NCBI): domain Eukaryota; kingdom Metazoa; phylum Arthropoda; class Insecta; order Orthoptera; family Acrididae; genus Schistocerca; species Schistocerca gregaria. The sequence continues at coordinate 595,694,235 of NC_064922.1, forward strand.
CCTTCCTATGGCGATAGGATCGTAACGCTGAACTGGCACATTCCCCATTCTGATAATACAACTTCACCAAAAGCGTCTTTCCAGGTAACGTCAACATGCTGCGACTGATGGAGCATCTGATTCTCTCTCTCATTACAGCTCCTTTTATACACGATGGTCATGCGCAATCACTGACGTTTTGCTGTCCAGCGTCACCTGTCGGACATTTTGTGAACTCTGTTTTTTTTTATTCTAATAAAACCCCATGTCATTCCAAGCATGTGTGTCAATTTTTACCTCTCTATTTACCTTTTTCTGTGGTTTATTAAGTTTTCAAATTTATACTGAATTTTTGATCACCCGGTACCTTGCACCAGCACACTCACTTTATTTCTGGTACAGAAAAAACTTGTGTTCTGGCGAACGCACTGTTAATTTCAGTATTTCGTTTATTTAAAACGGTTCTTCTCTTCACGGCTGAAGTTCGATTTAGGCGATTACCACTGTGCGTTTCTTCTGGCGCTGTGAACTTTAGATACTTGGCGTGAGCAGCTCGTGCCCTTATTGCTAATACTGCTGACTCACGGTCGCGAGGGTCAGGGTTCGATTCGCAGCCGGGCGGGAGATTTTTCTCCCCATGGGGCTGTGTGTTTGTTGTCTTCAACATCGTCAACACCTAAGTCGTCGAAGTGGCATCAAATAAACATACTTGTACCGGCCGGCCGGGTGACACCTGCCCAAGGATGCCATACACACATTTCATTACACAGTGGTTGTTATCTGCCGGTACCTGAATTCGTTCAGTACTCGTACGGAAGTAGTCAATTTTGAATTACCTTACTCTTCGAATAAATGGCCATTGTCGATCATCTTTCGAAACAGAGTCACTGAAGCGTTGTATTGCCCTAATGCACCATCACCGCAGAACAGGGACGATCGACAGCCCCGTCTGTGGGGAAGAGATTGGGAACCGCAGCTGCGAGGGCGCAGCGCTGGGTACGCTTCTGGAACCTTGAGTAACACGTTCGCCAAGCAGGTTACATTTCCCCAGGGAACAACGCCTTATGCCACAGCAGCAAGGGAACGGGACAGAGTCATGAAAGGCGAGGCCGCCCCTAGCCGGAGGGGAGGCTTTCCCGCGGAGAAAAATCAGGAGGAATGAGCAGAGAGATAGCGCGGGGGTAGGCGGGGAGCGGAGCGCGCTGCGCTGCAGATGGCCGCCGCTGCGGCAGGCGCGGCTGGTGCTGCCACTGCAGTGGTCGTCCGTAGCAGCACACGCCACTCAGACAGGCTGACCATCCTAAGAGCGAACGATGAGCACACGCTGGTATTATCTGAAATTCTATGAAGGGTGCTCACAAAGTTTTATCAACAACTCGAAAAAATGGATTTACGAATTTAATGTTTGGTTTATCCATAAAATTCTTCATCGTATGTGATCGCATTGTCAGTATATAGAGAACCCTCTGACGTTTCGGCCACTTTTGCAAATGGCTCTCCTCGGGGTATTCTGATCAAGGCCATTTGTAATAGTGGCCTAAACGTCGGAGAATGTTACATGTTGAAAATGCTATCACACACAATGAAGAATTTTATGGACAGTGAGAACTTAAGCGGAAGCCTACACTTACATTTTTTTTGTTTGTTTGCACGTGCATGTCTGCTGTCCTCATACACAATGCCACAATAACTTAGCATTCCACTAGAGACAAAACAAACTGACGCAGACCTTTGATACAGTCGAGTATCGTATATTAATTCTTTTTTCTGCATATTAAGGGGAACGACATAGCAATATCATGTTGATTAATCGGGTTTCTGCAGGTTATTCGCGTCTTTTCTGCACGGTATTTCAAATGTGTGACTCGCAGTCTTCTTCAGGTGCCGTCTGATACTGATTCCAGTGCGCCTGCCGTGATTTCTATTAGGCTTCTTGCCTAGTTCATACGTAGGTTAAGCAGCATACACTGCTGTTCCTACTGCTTCCTATGTGTTCTTCTTCTATCTCTTTCTTGAATTGTCGCCTTGTTGTCATTAGTGAGGTCTTCTCCTTCTTTTGCTGCTGGTGCGTAGTCGCTACTCGCTCAGCAGGTCCGGTCAGCAGGTGGTCGGTCGCCAGTGGACTTGATTTCCAAGTCCCCTGACGAGTTGGTTGTCATCTTGTTGCCGCGTAAAAACGTGCCGCTGCTTGCCGGAAGCGCCGTTTAAGCGGCGCTATTCCGGCAGGTTCGTGCAATTGCCTCGTTGCGAAATCGCGTCGCAGGTGCAGTGCGAGCCTGAGGGCTTTGTCCTGCACGGTCTGGAGCATCTTCACTGAAGTGTCGGCAGCGTTTCCCCAGACTACGGCAGCGTACTCCAACACTGGCCCCCGCTCTGACGGGGCGTGCTGTAGACTTCCCATCGTCGGCTCGCACGTGGAAGGGGCGTTCTTCGAGGTATGATTAGAGTAGGTGGATGTGTGACACTGGCACCCCCTGCACAAGCAACTTGTACATGAGACCGTCGAAGGCGCCAGCGACGTCCAGTAGCACCGCCCCTAGGTACTCACGACGCTCCAGCGCCTCCATCGCCTGCTCCACGAGTCGCAGCAGCTGTTGTGGCGAGAGTCCTCGGCGGAACCCGAACTGCTCGTCGGGAAGCAGGCCTTCTTCAAAAAATGGTTCAAATGGCTCTGAGCACTATGGGACTCAACTGCTGTGGTCATCAGTCCCCTAGAACTTAGAACTACTTAAACCTAACTAACCTAAGGAGATCACACACATCCATGCCCGAGGGAGGATTCGAACCTGCGACCGTAGCAGTCGCACGGTTCCGGACTGCGCGCCTAGAACCGCGAGACCACCGCCGACCTTCTTTGACGTGGCGACGCAACCTTTTCGCGTACAGGCGTTCAAACACCTTTGAGGTGGAAGGCAGGAGGCTGATTGGCCTGTAGTTCTGGGCCAGCCTGTTGTCTTTCCCTGCTTTCTGGATGGCCACCTCAGCATGTTTCCCCGCCAAGGGGTAGCTGCAGCTCTTCCAGATGGCGTTAAAAATAGCAGTCAGGACGCGGACTGCATCAGGCGGCAATATCTTCAGCAGCTCACTGGTTACTTCGTCCAAACCACCCGCCTTCCTGGTTGGCAGGAGGGCGAGCTGCTGTTACACCTCTTCTTCGGCTATTTCTTCTATGACCTCATCGTCCACTCTGGCGGCCAGGTAGGCCGGCAACCGCTCTTCCACCAGACGTGCATGTCTGCTGTCCTCATACACACGTAGCAAAAATGGCGCAGACCGTTGATACAGTCGAGTATCTTATATTAATTCCTTTTTCCTGCATTTCATGTTGATTAATCGGGTTTCTGCCGGGTATTCGCGTCTTTCCTGCACGATATTTCAACTGCGTGACTCGCAGTCTTCTTCAGGTGCCGTCTGATACTGATTCCAGAGTGGAACGAGTCCGGTACTTATGCCTACGTTGTGCTAGGCGTTCCTTCTGCGGTCCGCGCCGCGTCTGGCGCTCTGTCCGGGTTTTACGCCGACCAATAGCAACGGCTGTAGCGTTTTCTTCTAGACGCGGGAGTTCCGAACGCTCTGGGCATACTTTGCTTTTATTATACGATGTCAGTATAGCTGAATTAAGTTCTGAATGGCGTCCAAGCTGTGCTAGACGTTTTATCTTCCGATTGTCGTCATTTGAGTCCTGTGAATTGCGATGTTCTGTTCTGTGCTGTGACGTGTTAGGCGTTCCGTCCGAAGCTCTTGCGCCTAGGAGCGGATGCAGTGTTATTTTCAGACCGATTGCGTTTCTCCAGACTCGGAAGAGCGTCCTCAGATACTGGGTCTGTTGTCTGAGGTGCCGCTTCACATACGTCCTTAGTTACATGTACTGGTTAATTCCATCCTTATACTTGTGTCCCATAGGGTCTGGCTGTTCCCTACGTTGCGTCTTCAGAAGATCGAGAGATCGAGTGCTGGGTTCCAAGCCGAGCTCAGCTGGAAACCGGTGTCCCGGCTAATGAGATTCTGCGCAACCTTAATCTCAACAGATTCTTTGATGACGCTCTCCCAGTATCTCGATGTTTGTGATGATATCGTGGAATCATTATACCTCATACAATGATTGAGTTGTAAACAATGCCCGGCAATCTCTGTCTCGGTTGCCTGTCTCAGTCTGGTGTGCCTTTGGTGCTCTGTGCACCTGATGTCAATGGTCCCGATCGTCTGGCCGATGCATGCCGTACCACATTCACATGGTACGTGGTCAGAAACTTCCACACACTCTTTCAGCCCCATGGCTGCTGTAGCGTCTGAGGGTTGGGCAACCCCTTCCATACCCTGGCTGCCTTCGGGCGCTAGGGATGTATGAATGTGCTTCCAAGTTTCTGACAGGCAAATTTGTAAAGTGCTCAAAAATGTGCGTGGGTGGCACTGAGAGTGCTGGCGGTCTGGAGGATCTCAAAGGGACCTTTTGCCGTATTGACGTTGTACCTTCCCCCCACCCCCTCCACCTAATCAGAAGCAGGAAGGCTGAAAAACCATAAACACACTTTGTTGTCCCGGATCATGTTCATATTTATTCGACTGATTGTCTATGGTCTCTAGTGGTTGCACCCTTTATACTGGAGCAAAAATTTCAGTCGAACTACACTCCAACGCGGTCAGATCACATTCGGTGGAGTTGCAGCCCAACAATGTCCTTACAGTTTGGGTGGAACGCCCAGGGGGTGGCTGTAGTGTCGAACTTTGGCAAAAATGTCGTCCGGTTGCTTTCGTTTTTGACTGCAAAATTTGTCGGAATCAACGCCGCAAAGGAAGGGGTGATCTCAAAATGGTTCAAATGGCTCTGAGCACTATGGGACTTAACATCTGAGGTCATCAGTCCCCTAGAACTTAGAACTACTTAAACCTAACTAACCTAAGGACATCACACACATCCATACCCGAGGCAGGATTCGAGCCTGCGACCGTAGCAGTCGCGTGGTTCCGGACCGAAGCGCCTAGAAACGCTCCGCCACCGCGGCCGCCGGGGTGAGTAGCACTGAAAAAAGCGGCTTGACGTGATCGACGGGTATACGAGAGACACATCTGTGCAAAGCTGCATCGTATTTTCACAGTCGTTTCCATTTCGCGACCGATCGGAACTTAATTTCGGAATTTCCCTGGCATATTGAGAACACTGGAGGCCCCATTACGCTCCCTTGCGCTTAGCCCGATGTTACTTTCTATGGAACAACAGGATCTAGTATAACGTACTGGATTCTATTAGTCCCATTACCGTAATTCAAATCTGTTAACACAGTTTAATTGGAGACTTTTCTTTTCAGGCAAGCTGCAGCTTTATAGCGTATAACTTGCAAAAAGCCAGCATCATTAGTCCTGAAAAGTATGAGGCGTGACGCTGGATCACCTCCTTATACAGGGTGCTACAAAAAGGTACGGCCAAACTTTCAGGAAACATTCCTCACACAAATAAAGAAAAGATGTTATGTGGACATGTTAGAGCTCATTTTAGTTTCGTCAGTATGTATTTTACTTCCTCGATTCACCGCCAGTTGGCCCAATTTGAGGAAGGTAATGTTTACTCCGGTGCTTGTGTTGACATGCGACTCATTGCTCTACAGTACTAGCATCAAGCACATCAGTACGTAGCATCAACAGGTTACTGTTAATCACGAACGTGGTTTTGCAGTCATTGCAATGTTTACAACAAATGCGGACTTGGCAGATGCCCATTTGATGTACAGTATGGATTAGCACGGGGAAATCGAGACAGATTTCGAGAACGAAGGTGTCCCGTCAGGAAGACGTTCGAAGCAATTGATCGGCGTTTTATGGAGCACGGAACATTCCAGCCTATGAGTCGCGACGGGGGAAGACCTAGAACGACGAGGACACCTGCAATGGACGAGGCTATTCTTTGTGCAGTTGACGATAACCCTAATGTCAGCGTCAGAGAAGTTTCTGCTGTACAAGGTAACGTTGACCGCGTCACTGTGTGGAGAGTGCTACAGGACAACCAGTTGTTTCCGTACCATGTACAGCGTGTGCAGGCACTATCAGCAGCTGATTGGCCTCCACGGGTACACTTCTGCGAATGGTTCATCCGACAATGTGTCAATCCTCATTTCAGCGCAAATGTTCTCTTCACGGATGAGGCTTCATTCCAACGTGATCAAATTGTAAATTTTCACAATCAACATGTGTGGGCTGACGAGAATCCGCACGCAATTGTGCAATCACGGCATCAACACAGATTTTCTGTGAATGTTTAGGCACGGATTGTTGGTGATGTCTTGATTAGGCCTCATGTTTTTCCACCTACGCTCAATGGAACACGTTATCATGATTTCATACGGTATACTCAACCTGTGCTGCTAGAACACGTGCCTTTACAAGTAGGACACAACATGTGGTTCATGCACGATGGAGCTGCTGCACATTTCAGTCGAAGTGTTCGTACGCTTCTCAACAACAAATTCGGTGATCGATAGATTGGTAGAGGCGGACCAATTCCATGGCCTCCACGCTCTCCTGACCTCAGCCTTCTTGACTTTCATTTATGGGGACATTTGAAAGCTCTTGTCTACGCAACTCCGGTACCAAATGTAGAGACTCTTCGTTCTCGTATTGTGGACGGCTATGACACAATATGCCATTCTCCAGGGCTGCATCAGCGCATCAGGGATTTCATTCGACGGAGTGTGGATGCATGTATCCTCGTTAACGGAGGACATTATGAACATTTCCTGTAACAAAGTGTTTGAAGTCATGCTGGTACGTTCTGTTGCTGTGTGTTTCCATTCCATGATTAATGTCATTTGAAGAGAAGTAATTAAATGAGCTCTAACATGGAAAGTAAGCATTTCCGGACACATGTCAACAAAACATATTTTCTTTCTTTGTGTGTGAGGAATGTTTCCTGAAAGTTTGGTCGCATCTTTCGGTAACACCCTGTATGGAGGCAGCCCGCGGGTGACGTCAATGGTTAGGCGCTGGGACGGCTACGTATCTGCTACTCCACGCCCAACACTGCCTGCAAACCTCGGTACCATGGAGTACTCGCCACTGGCCCGCCTGCTGCCGTGGTGCGGACAACGCCGCAACGTCCACGTCCTTCTCCTCGAGGGGGCGCAGAACAGGGCCGGCCTCACAGCTTGCAGTGCACCTGCCTCCAGAGTATCCGACGCGGGAACTTCACGAACACATCTGTGTCACCATGCACCGAGGACGATCCCCGTCCATTGCGCGCCTGCTTCATAACAGGTTGCAACACTCGAGCAAAATACCAATGCGAGACGTGGCCAACCGGATCCACTTTCTCTCGACCACAAAGTGGCCGAAGCTGCAGCACAAGATAAAAAGAAGCTCTTCTACCAAAATGGTGAGGAAACAAGACGTCACTACGACAATGCGCAAGCACAGAACACAGCTCTTTGAACCGCATTACACCAACATCAAGGATTATTGTGGAGAACAAGTCGATATTCTATAAAGTGCATTATGCGACAGTTCAGTCAGGGCAAAAGTGTGGTTTCTCTAAGGTGGAAACAAAACTGTCTTAATGATTTTTTGTGAGTGCAGCCAGTTGTCGTTTCCTACCACACACGACGTTTTATCTGGGAACCTGCCCGCTTCAAATTTCCGGATCAAGAAGGCAGTTTTCTGTCCAGCCTCTAAGACAGCAATCGTTCTCGGTTCTGTGAAGCACGGCTCATTACTGGGGAAGGCAGGAATGTATAAAATACTCCGCTAAAGTGGCATGGGTTAGATAACACACCACACGCAAAGTAAAAGAGCGTTGCGTAGAAAATTAGCTTTGCACTCGCCTTCTGCAACCCACGGAGTATGCCATTTCTGAACGTTGTAAATATATCGTGCACACAATGGGATAGGACAAAGCATCAATTTTGATTACTGTGATTCTTGAATTTTTCTCGGAGTACTGAATATTCTATGAGGTTTCACGATTTGCAGCCTCGTCGTGTCGACTACTTGGCACAATATTTCGGCTGGCAACAGCTCAGCTATCTTCAGGTGTACGTCTAGCTCAAGAGCTTATGGAACGAGACGGCGGCTTTTAACTGTGCAGGGCTTGGAACCCCATAGAAAATTTTGGCTATTGTTAATTTATTTTGGATTCCTTTATTAAACAGTCGATGGAGATGGAAAATGGTGGAAAACCATATCAAACGGAAGAGTGGTTATCATCTGGGTAAGGCATGGAATCCCTGTATTTAGAGGATTTGCTCTGAGCGAAGACGCCAGAGTACACTGAAGGTCATAGCTGCCGGGAACCAACCACACATCCGAGTGTCGCGTATCACCGTCAAAAGCGTTGTCTTTTATCAGTCTGATGACGACGCAAGCGCGAATCGCATACAGCCATCTAATAAGCTGTACGCCGCGGGTAGCCGATATCAGTCTTCGGCGGCTCACCTGAGTGTGCTTGGCAGGTGCCCAGACCTTACAGTTGGAGGTACGAGACAACGACCAGCCGGACACCCGAAACAGCACGCCGTGAAAATGTCCAGAGTCATACAAAAAAAGTCCGTATGTTTTTGGTGATCGCTAGCGTTGTCTAATGTGGACGAAATACCTATAACAGTTTCCACAACGAAGCTTTCTCTGGAAACCTGGCAGAAAATCCAAAGAGCTTCTGGTCGTATTTGAAGTATGTTAGCGGCAAGAAACAATCAATGCCTTCTCTGCGCGATAGCAATGGAGATAGTATAGAAGACAGTGCTGCCAAAGTAGAGTTACTAAACACAGCCTTCCGAAATGCCTTCACAAAAGAAGACGAGGTAAATATTCCAGAATTAGAATCGAGAACAGCTGCCAACATGAGTAACGTAGAAGTAAATATCCTCGGAGTAGTGAAACAACTTAAATCACTTCACAAAAGCAAGTCTTCTGGTCCAGACTGTATACCAATTAGGTTCCTTTCGGAGTATGCTGATGCATTAGTTCCATACTTAGAATCACATACAACCGTTCGTTCGACGAAAGATCCGTACCCAAAGACTGGAAATTTGCCAAGGTCACATCAATATTAAAGAAAGATAGTAGGATTAATCCACTAAATTACAGGCTCATATCGTTAATGTTGATATGCAGCAGGATTTTAGAATATATATTGTGTTCGAACATTATGAATTACCTCGAAGAAAACGGTCTATTGACACACAGTCAACATGGGTTTAGAAAACATCGTTCCTGTGAAACACAACTAGCTTCTTTTCACATGACGCGTTGAGTGCTATTGACAAGGGATTTCAGATCGATTCCGTATTTCTGGATTTCCGGAAGACTTTTCACACTGTACAACACAAGCGGCTCGTAGTGCAATTGCCTGCTTACGGAATATCGTCTCATGTTACTGGATTTGTGATTTCCTGTCAGAGAGGTCACAGTTCGTGGTAATTAACGGAAAGTCATCGACCAAAACAAAAGTGATTACTGACGTTCCCCAAGGTAGTGTTATAGGCCCTTTGCTGTTCCTTATCTATGTAAACGATTTCGGAGACAATCTGAGCAGCCGTCTTCGGTTGTTTGCAGGTGACGCTGTCGTTTATCGACTAATAAGGTCATCAGAAGATCAAAACAAACTCCAAAGCGATTTAGAAAAGAATCTGAATGCTGCGAAAAGTGGCAGTTGACCCTAAATAACGAAACGTGTGAGGTCATTCACATCAGTGCTAAAAGGAACTCGTTAAACTTCGGTTGCACGATAAGTCAGTCTAATCTAAAAGTCGTAAATTCAACTAAATACGTAGGTATTACATTCCTAACAACTGAAATTGGAAGGAACTCACAGAAAATGTTGTGAGGGAGAATAACCAAAGACTGCGTTTTATTGGCTGGACGCTTAGAAAATGTAACAGACATACTAAGGAGACTGCCTACACTACGCTTGTCCGTCCTCTTTTAGAATACTGCTGCGCGGTGTGGGATCCTTACCAGATAGGACTAAAGGAGTACATCGAAAAAGTTCAAAGAAAGATAGCACGTTTTGTATTATCGCGAAATATGGGAGAGAGTGTCACAGAAATGATACAGGATTTGGGATGGACATCGTCGAAAGAAAGGCGTTTTTCGTTGCGACGGAATCTTCTTATGAAATTGCAATCACCAACTTTCTCCTCCGAATGCGAAAATATTTTGTTAACGCCGACCTACATAGGGGGGAACGATCGCCACGATAAAATAAGGGAGATCAGAGCTCGCACGGAAAGATATAGGTGTTCATTCTTTCCGCGCGCTATACGAGATTGGAAGAATAGAGAATTGTGAAGGTGGTTCGATGCACCCTCTGCCAGGCACTTAAATGTGATTTGCAGAGTATCCATATAGATGTAGATGTAGAACTCGTCAGGTGTGCACGTGTTATCGATCCTCGTGATGACTTCGCTTCCCTGGGCTAGCGGAGGCACCGGAGGGGTCTGCCCGATTGCGTCCCTGTATCACACCTGCACTCACTGCTCCTCCCAGAGGCCAAGAAATAGAGTTGTAGCTACGACACATTCATCTGTTACAGTTTTATTTACGCTCCTTTTTCACTTCAAGTACCTTAATGTGGTATTAAAATGATCATGTCGTTTGCCATTATTAACTTGGATATCTCATAGGGCTTCATGTGCCCACATCGAAGAAGCTCTCTTTATTAGCATTCACTGGGCTACTTTCCCCTGAGAAACGATAGCGTGTGTGTGTGTGTGTGTGTGTGTGTGTGTGTGTGTGTGTGTGTGTGTGTTACTGATGGCGTTGGTGAAGGAGAAGGGGAAGGGTGAAAACCATTGCCGTCACATACAACAAACCTTTCAACCAGCACCAAGGAGGCAGCCTAACTTCATCGTTCGACGGACGGACAAAATGAGCAGCGTCGAATTAACCTACCCCGTGACACAATGGACAGAGGTTTAGAATTTAATGCAGGACGTTGAGGCTAAGTCCAATGATGAGATAATTTACTTTCCTCTTCCCCAGCTGACGGTCAGTACCTGACGAAGAAAAAAGAATTATTCCACGTTGTGATTTAAATGACTATCTCTCGTTTGGTCACTTCGGCTAAGGCCTAGGCACTGTAGTATTGGCTGTGTAATTTAAGACTACCTTAACTGCGCTCTATTCACTACAGCATCATTTCCCATACCTATCAGGTGGCGTGACATTCAAGACAACATCTGTGCGTTAATAGTATTCCAATTGCGTCTTAGGCCTAGTATTACTCACTGCCTAAGTGTGAGTCAACAGCCGCGCGGGATTAGCCGAGCGGTCTTAGGCGCTGCAGTCATGGACTGTGCGGCTGGTCCCGGCGGAGGTTCGAGTCCTACCTCGGATATGGGTGTGTGTGTTTGTCCTTAGGATAATTTAGGTTAAGTAATGTGAAAGCTTAGGGACTGATGACCTTAGCAGTCAAGTCCCATAAGATTTCACACACATTTGAACACCTTGTGAGTCAACAGCTACAATACATGCACTTATTCTAATCATAAGCATTGATCAATAGACGCAATTGCAGATCTCGCGTAATATTGCCGCTAAAACTTCAAATACCAGTAGCTGTGACTAAGATACAAAGTATTGCTCAAAGAAAAAAAAAATCACACGGAAAAACATTGTGTCTGAACAAAATTAATTACACACTGTTGCATTAGCATTTTTACTGTGCTCCAGGATAGGAAGTCTAATCGTTTTATAAGATTAACAGTTTAGATGCATTTAAGAAACCATTAGCACCTTCAAAAAATGAAGTTACGAAACTACACTCCTGGAAATGGAAAAAAGAACACATTGACACCGGTGTGTCAGACCCACCATACTTGCTCCGGACACTGCGAGAGGGCTGTACAAGCAATGATCACACGCACGGCACAGCGGACACACCAGGAACCGCGGTGTTGGCCGTCGAATGGCGCTAGCTGCGCAGCATTTGTGCACCGCCGCCGTCAGTGTCAGCCAGTTTGCCGTGGCATACGGAGCTCCATCGCAGTCTTTAACACTGGTAGCATGCCGCAACAGCGTGGACGTGAACCGTATGTGCAGTTGACGGACTTTGAGCGAGGGCGTATAGTGGGCATGCGGGAGGCCGGGTGGACGTACCGCCGAATTGCTCAACACATGGGGCGTGAGGTCTCCACAGTACATCGATGTTGTCGCCAGTGGTCGGCGGAAGGTGCACGTGCCCGTCGACCTGGGACCGGACCGCAGCAACGCACGGATGCACGCCAAGACCGTAGGATCCTACGCAGTGCCGTAGGGGACCGCACCGCCACTTCCCAGCAAATTAGGGACACTGTTGCTCCTGGGGTATCGGCGAAGACCATTCGCAACCGTCTCCATGAAGCTGGGCTACGGTCCCGCACACCGTTAGGCCGTCTTCCGCTCACGCCCCAACATCGTGCAGCCCGCCTCCAGTGGTGTCGCGACAGGCGTGAATGGAGGGACGAATGGAGACGTGTCGTCTTCAGCGATGAGACTCGCTTCTGCCTTGGTGCCAATGATGGTCGTATGCGTGTTTGGCGCCGTGCAGGTGAGCGCCACAATCAGGACTGCATACGACCGAGGCATACAGGGCCAACACCCGCCATCATGGTGTGGGCAGCGATCTCCTACACTGGCCGTACACCTCTGGTGATCGTCGAGGGGACACTGAATAGTGCACAGTACATCCAAACCGTCATCGAACCCATCGTTCTACCATTCCTAGACCGGCAAGGGAACTTGCTGTTCCAACAGGACAATGCACGTCCGCATGTATCCCGTGCCACCCAACGTGCTCTAGAAGGTGTAAGTCAACTACCCTGGCCAGCAAAATCTCCGCATCTGTCCCCCATTGAGCATGTTTGGGACTGGATGAAGCGTCGTCTCACGCGGTCTGCACGTCCAGCACGAACGCTGGTCCAACTGAGGCGCCAGGTGGAAATGGCATGGCAAGCCGTTCCACAGGACTACATCCAGCATCTCTACGATCGTCTCCATGGGAGAATAGCAGCCTGCATTGCTGCGAAAGGTGGATATACACTGTACTAGTGCCGACATAGTGCATGCTCTGTTGCCTGTGTCAATGTGCCTGTGGTTCTGTCAGTGTGATCATGTGATGTCTCTGACCCCAGGAATGTGTCAATAAAGTTTCCCCTTCCTGGGGCAATGAATTCACGGTGTTCTTATTTCAATTTCCAGGAGTGTAGATTCTAGCACCGCAGGACGGTAGTACGTCGCTACGGAAGCTAAAACCACATGACGCTGCTTGTTGATGAAGTGGAGTGTGTTGCAGTTATTCGACTTTTTCATTTGAAGGGGAATAACGCTGCAGCAGTGCATGGCGAATTGGTGGAAGTGTACGACAAGAGATACCATCCTGTGACACTGTGATTGGTTGTGCAGGCGCCAGACATGTCTGAACGAAGAAACATACGGCAGAACATCTCTCACTGAAGAGACGGCAGTCGCAAGAGAAATAGGACCCCTAGTGCTCGAAGACTGGATAATCACAGTCTAGGTAGCAGTGGAAAAACTGAAAATCAATCGTGGATCAGTTTTTAACTTCGTTCACAAATACTTAACATCGCAAAGTTCGTCCTTGCTGGATTCCCAGCCTGTTCAAACTCATCCAAAAAAACACCGAACCGAGGCAGCAGTGGAAATGTTGCGGCTGTCTGACGCCAGTCCAGATGATACCTCTAGCCTCCTAATCACCATGGATGATTGGCGAGTGTATCACTATGACTCTGAGGTGAAGTAGCAGAATAAGAAGCAGAAACAAGTGATTTCGGTAAAGTTAAAGAAAGACCAAGATTCAGCCGTCATCTGGCATGGAGATGCACTGCCATGGGGTGGTGCTAACACATTACGCCCGTATCGGATATTCCGAGGAGGTTACGGGAGGCGGTCAAGACGAAGTGTCCCACGAAGCTGAATCAGGGTGTATTTCCTCTACGAAAGAGGTCGCCCTCAAATTAACCTCGGAATCGAGAGCTCTATAAAACCCGGAGTATAAAGCTCTGAAATATTTTGCAAGGCATGGACGTATAACGAAATATCGAAAAGACAGATTAAACGCCGTAGGAAGGCCAGTGTTCATTGCAGTTGACAAAAACATTGTATCTGTCAAGGTCGTAACTGTGACTGTGAACTTACCTGAACGCTTGAAACACGTCTAGCGGAAATGAAGTTAACTGTTGGATGTTTTTACCGGTAATCGTCGTCATCGTTTTAGAATCATTCAAAGAAAATCAACTTTCAGTATCGCTGAAATATCCAGGTCATGCCATATTAGTCATTGACGACCTTAACCCATCGAGAGCGGGACGTTTATGGATTGATTGCAGGGGGTGTGGTCAGGCAGTCATGTGAAGTACTTTTTAACACGTTTGCCGAAAACTGTATTGAGAAACTAGTTCAACAGCCCACAAGAAAAGAAAATATTTTACACCTGGACACTACTAATGGGCCTGATCTTATCGACGGTATCAGTATAGAGAAAGGGATCTGTGATTACGATATCGTACCGACGATTGTTACTAAAGTTAATGAACTCAAAAAGAAAACTAAGAGATTATTTCTGCTAGAAAGTACAGATAAGAAGTTGTTATCATCGCACTTAGACAATGAATGAATATCATTTAGTTCCAATAAGATGGACGTAGAGGAATTATAGGCAAAGTTTGAACAGGTAGTAAATCGCGCTCTGGTATATGCGTCGAGTATGTGGATTAAAGAACGGAAAAGGCTCGCGGTGGTTTAATAACAAAATTCAGAAAATTCTGGGAAGCAGAAACCGTTGCACTCCCTGTTCAAAAAAGAACGCGCATATCTCGACTGACAGAATTTAGAATCTGGGCGTCTGTAAAACGATCGACATGCGAAGCATACAATACATTAGCAATAGAGCTTGCCGAGAACCCGGAAAAATTCTGCTCCTACGTAAAATGATTAAATGGATCGGAGGCTTCTGACCACTCACTTGTTGACGAGGCCGGTGTGGTAATAGAAGACAGCAAAAGAAATGCAGAAATGATTCACGGAGGAGGATCATATAACCATACCGTTGTTTGACCGTCGCAAGCGTTCCATATCGAGGGCATAGTAACAGACATCCATAGAGCAGAGAACTGAAAACAAATAAATCTCCAGGTGAGGCTTGGACAATAATTCGGTTTTACACAGAACATTCTACTGCATTGGCTCTTTACTTAGCTTGCGTTTATCGGGAATCCTTCGCCCAGTGCTATCCCAAGCCAATGGAAAAAAAGGGCAAGTGACTAGTGCACATAAGAAAGGTAAGGGAACGGACCAGAAAAACTACAGATCAATATCTTTAATATCCATTTGCTGCGGCATTCTTGAACGTATTCTCATATTCTCAGTCCTCACAAAATAAATTTCCTTGAGGCGGAAAAGTTTTTGTCTACAAATCGGAAGGATTTAGAAAGCATCGCTCGTGCGAAAATTGACTTGCCCTTTTCTCACATGATATACTACCAACGTTGGATGAACGGCAACGGGCAGATCACATATTCCTACATTTCCGGAGAGCGTCTGACACAGTGCCACACTGCAGACGGTTAAGGAATTTATGAGTACACGGAAAAGGTACCCAGGTACGTGAGTGGTTCGAAAAGTGTTTATCAGAGGCAAGGCTATCGTCAGCAGTATTCCAAGGAAGTGTGATAAGATAACTCTTACTCTCTACGCATAAATATCTGACGCACAGTGTGAGCGGCAATCTGCAGCTGTTTGCTGATGCCGCTACGGTGTACGGGAAGGTGTTGTCGTTGTGTGACTGTAGGAGAATAGAAGACGAGTTAGACAAGATTTGTAGTTGGCATGATGAATGGCTGCTTGCTGTAAATGTAAAAAAAATGTATGTTAATGTAGTTGAGTAAGAAAATCATTCCGAAAATTTTCTAACACAGCGTCAGTAGTGGGTTGCTTCACACAATCAAATCAATTAAATGTCTAGACGTAAGTCGCGGAACGATACGGAAGGATGATAATAGGGAAGGCGAATGGTCAACTTTGCTTTATTGGGAGAATTTTATGAAAGTGTTGTTCATCCGTAAACGAGACCGTGTGTAAATACTACTGCAATCCATTATCGAGTACTGCTGGAGTGTTTGCGGCCGCCACCAGATCGGACTGAAGGAAGGTACCGAAGCAATGCAAACGCTTGCTGCAGTATTTATTCCCGGGAGGCTCGGTCAGCACGCGAGCATTACGAAGGTGCTTCGTGAGCTCAAACGGGAATCCCTGAACGGAAGACTGTGTGCTTTTCGCGAGGAATTTGAAGTAGGCTGCAAAAAGAACTGCCGCCAAAGTACATTTCGCCTAAGGACCACGAATATAAAATAAGAGAAATAAGGCATACCCAGCTCCTGGAACAGGAAAGGAAATGAGCCACGTGGAACAACGTACCTCCTGCCATGCAGCGTACGGTGGCTTGCGGAGTATGTTTGTAGATGAAGATGTACTGTGGCTCAAGATCAGTAGCTCGACTCATTATACACAGAATACACACATGCTGCTTCTTTCAGCTATCGAAGTTTAGCTTACAGTCTATTCTACTGGCATCGGACCCAGAGATTGCTTCCTCTTTTCACGGATGAGGATAGGATTGGGAGAAAGCACTGCCGGAATGAAGACGACATAATTTTCGCCGGCCGCGGTGGTCTCGCGGTTCTAGGCGCACAGTCCGGAACCGTGTGACTGCTACGGTCGCAGGTTCGAATCCTGCTTCAGGCATGGATGTGTGTGATGTCCTTAGGTTAGTTAGGTTTAAGTAGTTCTAAGTTCTAGGGGACTGATGACCATGGCTGTTAAGTCCCATAGTGCTCAGAGCCATTTGAACCAACAATTTGACATAATTTTCAAGATGAACCTTTTGACGAACAACAAAAATTCAGACATCTACAACCACAGCTCCCGCCAAGTCATCTAAAGCTGGGAAAATTGTGGAACTATTGGAAGAGTAAAACCATCAGTAAGTTAAGTGGTACAAACTTAATTTTTTAGATGATTTTCAAAGTCCCCCGTATAGGGAAATGTGTCGAAACCCAAAGGGTGTTAATTTCGGTTTTCCACACACTCAATGCAAACTTTATTAAAGATTGGCTTATACTGTTTTCAATGCGGGTCACTCAGTAAGGAACACGAATGTATGCGAATATTGTCTGTGCATGCCAAACAACGAAAGCAGTAGCTCGTTACCCTTTTGTCATCGAAGGACCGCAACGCCAGCGCAGTTGAAGCCACTAAGAATTTTCATCTTTTTCAAAGCGGACACTGTGAACGGAGGCGAGCGCGTGGCTAATTACAGGTTCGCTTTCGCGTGCAGCCAGCGCTACGAGTCGCCTCCTGCCTTCAGAGTGCGCGGCAGGAGACGGCTAGCGGAGCGAGGAGCCTCCGCTCCCGTGTGCCGCGTACTGCGAGTTTTCTGGGGCGTAAAGGTGTGCCTGCTGTTACGCTGGCGTAGCATCTGGAGGAAAGAGCACGGGCGTGCGGGTGGCAGTTCCGAGGGACGCGGGACGCGACCGCATGCCACGGGAAGACGTGCCGTCAGGCGGTGAACCGTAGCCGCTCTGCGGAAGGCGCCTCTTTGTTCACCCGTTGGCGGTTCTGGCTGCCGCGTGCCGCCGCGTCAAAACAAGAAACGTTACAATTAGGGGTGTGCAGAGATAAGAGAAATGCTACCCGCAGCTTCAACCCCATTCGCAAGTCCCGTACCCGCATGCTCAGTTTTTCATCCGCATCCGAGGATGTTACAATTATTGTAAACCACTTTAACCCGTCCTGAGTGTATTGCTTGGCCCTCGTAATTTAGTGAGTGGTCAACCATCCATATGCAGCGTGACTAAATTTCACCGACAAACTTTCAGACGTTGCTCAGTGATACCTTGTCAGTATTTTGCTATAAGGGAACTACGGTCTCCGGCTGCTCGTTACTGATTTATTGCATGTCATTTAGTTTTTTGTCCCACTTACCTTTGTAGCTATTCTGCACTGAACACAGTGCACAACAGCACAACTGTCGACGGTATGTGGTGTGTCTTGCTTTGGAAACAAACTTGTTCCATTCCCTTGCGGTACTTTCTGGTCACAAAAATAGCGCCCAGGTTTCTCTTCACCCTCAAGCTTGTATGGGTAGGTTTAGTGACGCAGAGCTGGTCGATTTGCATCTTGTATGTCGGTTCACTAAATGCTGTGGAAGAGAGGATCAACGATGCGATGCGGAGGTGATCGCGCAGCGATGGCGACCACATCCCAACAATTTTGCATCTGCAGATAGGCTGCTGCGAGAAGTCGAATGTGTTACACGTTTTGGTGAGTGTACACTAAAGAGCCAAAGAAACTGGAACACCTGCTTAATATCGTGTAGGGTCCCCGCGAGCACGCAGAAGTGCCGCAACACGACGTGGTATGAACTCGACTAGTGTCCGAAGTACTGCTGGAGGGAACTGATACCATAGATCTTGCAGCGCTGTCCACAAGTCCGTAAGAGAACGAGGGGCTGGAGATCTCTTCTGAACAGCACGTTGCAAGGCATCCCAGATATGCTCCCTAAGTTTCATTTATGGGAAGTTTGGTGTCCAGCGGAAGTGTTTAAATTCAGAAGAGTGTTCCTGGAGCCACTATGTAGCATTATGGACGTGTGAGGTGTCGTATTATCCTGCTGGAATTGCCCAAGTGGTTCGCACGCTGACACTCTTTGATGGCACAGCACTGAAATCTGCAGCAACTTGCAGAATGGTTGCACTTCTCTGACGTTGAGCGACTCTCTTCAGTCGTCGTTGGTCCCGTTCTTGCCGGGTCTTTTTCCAGCCACAGCGATGTTTTACCAGATTCCTAATATTCAGGGTACTCTCGTGAAACGTTCGAACGGCGTAATACCCATTTCATCGCTACATCGGAAATGCTGTGTCCCATCGCTCGTACTCCGATTACAATGCCACGTTCAAACTCAGTTAAATCTTGACAATCTGCCATTGTAGAAGCTGTAACCGATCTAACAACTGCGCCAGGCACTTGTCTTAAATAGGCGTTGTCGACCGTATTCTGCCTTTTTACATACCTCCGTACTTGAATATGCATGCCTATACCAGTTTCTTTGGCTCTTCGGTGTATATTACAGTCTTTAGTATTGTTGTAACGGCATTTGTAAAGAAATAAAGGTAATTAGCGTCACGGCAGAATCTGAAGTAATGAAATAGAATTTGTGCCATAGCTGGGACTTAAACCTGGGTCTGCTGCTTACCAGAAAGATATGGTGACCACTACACCACTGCAGCATTGTTGATGCAACACCTGCATGGACTGCCCTAGTCCAGTGTCCTGCCCAACACAAGCTTCAAGTCACTCTTTCAGCCCACTGTCCCCTCCTTAAATCGTCACTGTTGCTGAGGCTCTCTGATATTGGTATAGCACCCTTACTTTGTACGTAATTGGGAAATTCTGTCTTTACTTCAAGCGTTGGTCATGTATTGATCCGAAGGAATTACATTTTCCTGGAGACACAGAACTCTCCACTTTATCTTCGATAAGGACAGAAGCTGGAGTGACATTTGTGTGCTGGTTAGCACATCTATCTACTAAGCATGAAATCCAGGTTCATGTCCTGGCCCTGGCACAAATTTTAATTCATTACTTCCGCTTCTATCCTTGTGGAAGGTAAAACTGATACTCTTACGCCTCCAGGAAAACGTAATTCCAGCAAATCAATAGTAATTAATGTAACAAACAGGGTAAATCATAATTACATTACTACTGTATAGTTAGCCACCAGAGACTGTGCAACCCTTATATCTAATAATTCAGACGGTATCCCTGAGCAACCATTGACAATTTTTTGTGGAGTTACTTTTCACCTTGCATAACAGTTGCTTTTAGCATATTTTTGTTCAGCTATATCTCGTCCAATTAATTAGCATTTCAGGTCACGAGTAGTTCAACTACGACGACACGGTCTGGATGGAAAACTTCTGTGTTTCATAGTTTGGCATAAAGACGTTAACTCAAACCATTGCTGAGTTTTAATACATGGTGAGGTAGCTGACCAGTCGATTTTATCCGTTACGATCGACATGTTTGTGATGATGTAGCCCGGCATTCTGAAGAAAACTGCTGTTGAATACCGAGCGTTCAAAATCAATGTTCTCCAGAATGCCGGACTACATCGCCACAGACATGTGGATCATAACTGATAAAATCGATAGATTCCTGGGGATTGTCGCTGCGATTTGGCTTGTGAGACCACACATCTTTCAAACCTCGAAATGGGTTTGCTGATGTCGAGTAAGGATACTGATGACGATACAGCTGATGGCTCCAAAGGGTAAACTGCCTTGTTCACAATTGCATTGCCAACAAAAAGTCTTGATGTTCTGTTAGCTTTGTTCGACAGGATCTAAGGCATAACTCCGCTTGGCTTTCAACAGTGTGGCTGGACATTACTATGAGTAAGGAATGTAGCGTGTTAGCACACTTGGCTGTTTTCCTACCTAAAGGGCCGCGCGGAGTGACCGCACGGTTAGAGGCGCCATGTCACGAATCGGACGGCCACTCCCGCCGGAGGTTCGAGTCCTCCCTCGAGCATGGGTGTGTGTGTGTGTGTGTGTGTGTGTGTGTGTGTGTGTGTGTGTGTGTGTGTGTGTGTGTGTGTAGCGTAAGTTAGTTTAAGTAGTGTGTAAGTCTAGGGACCGATGACCTCTGCAGTTTGATCCCATAGGAATTCACACACATTTGAACATTTGAACCTACCTTACGCGCTTCGATTTAGCCAACATTGTTGATTGTTTTACTATGCTAAAGAGGGGAGGCAGTCACCGGTAGTATTAAACACTTACAAAAATAAAAGACGACAGTGAAAGTGTGATGACGGTACTCACGACTCCGGAGAGTAGCGCATCACAATCGATAAGCCACGCTCGAAACTCTCGTAGCGCAGCAGCTGTATGGGTTGGCAGCACGAACTACTCCGAGGTCCGCCAGGGCCCGCAGCAGCCAATCCATGGGCATGGCGCGTGTGGACAGCGATTGGTCCATCCCTCGTTAAACACCGGAGCACTGAGCTACGGTGGACGGTTCCCTTGGGTGCGCCGGGTCTACAAGCTGCAGTATTCGTCCGTCGTCTCTGAGACTTAGGCTCCATAGGCAGCGCAGGCCATCCCTCGACTCTACGTAGGCATCACTCAGAGGTAAGGTGACAGGACTTTAATATTTTAGAGGACTTATAACAATTTCAAATGTCTAATTGTGCCACACGTTTCACATGAAGGAGCATCATTTAAGTGGAATACTTCTTCATATTTAATAAACATCATTTTATTACTAACTGTTGGGAATCTTTCTGACTGAAGATTATCTACGCCGTCCGCCTGCACTCCCAACAAAACAAGCTGACTTTGAACATAAAACTAAGATCAGCTATGTAAATTACGTCACGAGCTAAGATACTGTAAGTAGGCTGTTTAGGTTTTTTTATTGGTAACGCCACATAGCGCTCTGTATGAAAAATCACTGGCTGTGCTGTGTGCAGTCAGTGGCTGGTTGGCATTGTTGTAATACTCGCCATTGTAGTGTTGGGCAGCTGGCTGTTAGCGGCGCGTAGCGTTGCGCAGTTGGAGGTGAGCCGCCAGCAGTGGTGGACATGGGGGGAGAGATGGCGGAGTTTTGAAATTTGTAAGACTGGATGTCATGAACTGCTATGTATATATTATGACTATTAAGGTAAACACATTGTTTGTTCTCTATCACAATCTTTCATTTGCTAACTATTTCTGTCAGTAGTTAGTGCCTTCAGTAGTTTGAATCTTTTATTTAGCTGGTAGTAGTGGCGCTCGCTGTATTGCAGTAGTTCGAGTAACCAAGATTTTTGTGAGGTAAGTGATTTGTGAAACGTATAGGTTAATGTTAGTCAGGGCCATTTTTTTGTAGGGATTTTTGAAAGTCAGATTGCGTTGCGCTAAAAAATATTGTGTGTCAGTTTAAGCACAGTCTTGTATAATTTTTCTAAGGGGACGTTTCAATACTTACCACCCGCTTAAAATACCTGTATCGTGCTGGTCACTTAGGAGCACTCTACATAGTGGCAGCCACTTGAACCTCCGCAGGTGACCTAATTCACGGTCGTGCTGTATCTTCTACATCCACTCTGCAAATCACCAAACGGTGTGTAGCAGAGGCTTCTGTGTGTACCAGTATCATTCCTTTCTCTGTTTCAGTCCTGTATGTTTCGCATGACGTACAATTGACGGTAATCCTCCCTGTGGGCTCGGATCTCTCTAATCTTGACGGTCTTCTCGCGAGATATACGCAGAGGGAAGCTGTATCTTGGGTGACTCTTCTAAGAACGCACGCTCTCGAAACTTTGACAGCAGTCCGTACCGTGATGCAGAACGCCTCTCGTGCAGCGTGTGCCACTGGAGTTGGCTGAGCATCTCCGTGACTTTTTCGTACTTACTAAATGAACCTGTAACAAAAAGTGCTGCTCTTCTTTGGATCTTCTCCATTTCCTCTAGCATTCCTGTCTGGTACGGATCCCATACTGACAGCAATATTCAAGCATTGATCGAACGAATGTCAATCGGTTTGTAATCTCCCTACACTCCTTGGTACGTTAGCAGCCGACTGTGACTGCATGTAACCATTTATTGCATAAGGCATCGATTCCGTAAAATAAGAACCGAAAGAATGGAGAAAAGCTGACAAATGAGCATTACTATAACACAGAAATGTGATGCCCAAATAATGATCGGATACAGCCAAGTGTAATTATTAAGATGAATTTTGATTAGTCAGCTGAGTTCCTTACTAATTCCTGAACTACAGTTTAGAGGTAAATTGATTATTAAGTGAAATAATACGGTCCCCAGTAGTAAAGTGGGCAACAGTTTTAATACTGATTGCGTAACAGTTGACACATACTTGGGTGACAACGGTCATTACACACGCGAGAGGTAAACTAAGTATGCAAGTGATGACTAAAATTTCGATAGGCAGTTAATGTTATACTCAGTACCTTGGAATTAATTAAAATCAAAATTGATCGACTTGTTGGCTCAGCTCATGCGACAATGATTAAGAAGCGTGACCTCACAATGGTCACTGTCGCTATGTTTAACTAACAAATTCTCCGAAATCAAAATAAATGTAATGATTAAGTATAAATGGCGTCACAATTACCAGCAATTTAATAACGGAAATCGAAAACACAGATCCCCAGTCGATACACAAAATCAATAAATTCACTGTGTGACGCAAGTATATGTGGTGCAAAAGAAGTCCGATTGGACTCAGTGGTGGCGGTGTGGATAGAATAACAAGATTTCCCATCTGAAAAAAATAGCACACCAGTTACATTAAGAAACAATTTTTGACGCAACTAGTGAGCTATTTCTTCACATTGGCTTTCTTCAAAAACAGACGCTGAAAATGACCAACAAAAATCCAAATGAGAAGACTGGTCTTTGCGGTGGGCGGAGGCGTGTGAGGGGAAACGCTGACGTAATCGACGATTGGCGCTACTAACAGAAATTGCAACGTTCAGCTTCACCACGCAGTCTTGACTCTGCTAGGTCGCTAGCGTTGACAGCAATGAAAAAACAGGGAAGGTGACACAAGAAGTGCTCTGGATGAATCTGATATGTGACACTATCGGACACCTTTCATTGTGCCACTTACAGCATTGTTAACACAGTGGTTATCGCTAAGTGTGAACATGCATCGTTTTCCTTTCAATTTGTGTTCTAAGGGGGATAGGCAGGCTCCAAGTTTGTTGATGTACAGAATATCTAATAATAAATCCAGCCGGCCTTGGTGGCCGTGCGGTTCTAGGCGCTGCAGTCCGGAACCGCGGGACTGCTACGGTCGCCGGTTCGAATCCTGCCTCGGGCATGGATGTGTGTGATGTGCTTAGGTTAGTTAGGTTTAGGTAGTTCTAAGTTTTAGGGGACTGATGACCTAAGATGTTAAGTCCCATAGTGCTCAGAGCCATTTGAACCAATAAATGTCTACTAAAATACACTTCTGTAAAACCGGCAGTATAAGTACAATCTGAAGTACAACTTTTATGGGTCGATACTTCGATATTTGCTCCATCAGTATATCTACACTTTATCTCGATATATCGGGAGCCGATAGTGATATTTTTTAAATATAGAGCCGATAGTATTTTTTAAAAGTATTAGCAGTCCCACTTTCTATTCACTTCTTTTTGTACGCCACAGATGCTGTCACCACACAGAATATATCTCTGAATTTATACAAAGCAAGGTCCCCGACATTTCCAGCGTGTCTGCTTACAACTGCCTTCAGTTGTTTATGAGAATAGAATTTCGTAATATTACAGCTGATTATCTTTCAATCAGACACAGCAAAAAATATGCATTTGTGATTGAAGAACAGCACTAAAACACACAAAAGAAATACGGTGTCAAGTTTAACTTGCTGTGTTGTAGTGTTACAGGTCGAGACATTACAGAATGGTAGAAAGGAGCTGTTGTGTTTGGACTTGTCCATGACCGCACCTTCAACGAAGCTGGCCGATGTTTTGGTCTATCAACGTCGACTGTCCAGCGAGTATACAACGTACCGTGGACCACTCACAGCAATGAAACACGGTACGAGAACAGTCCAGGTGAGAAGATTCCAATGAGCAAAGAACAGACAGAAGTGTCATGCCATGTCAATTACTATTTCCAGATATTACAGAAATTGCTGCTGTCAGTGGTAGCAGGTCCATCTGAAGCAGTTACCTAAATGTTTATGAATGTTATTCTTAGCTTATGTTCACTAATGTAATTTGAAATAATGGTACACGACAATAAATCCTACTGAATATTGGGAAGGGAAATGAAGGAAATGGGTATTTGAAACCGATTACCTTGCAAAAGGCGATTGCTCATAGGGCCACGTAAAGCTGCAGTTCGACAGTGGGCCAAGCAACACACTAACTGGCGATAACTGACTCGTGGGTGCAGCATGATCGGACGGTTCTGCCGCTTTTCCAAATGCAACGCGTCCAGTGCACGGCAGCCCAACAAGGCGTTAAACCGGCAGTGCGCGAAGAATGTATCACAGGCCAGAGGTGGTTGTGCGTGCGTCTGAGGTTTTGTCCTATCATGACTTGGACCCCTTCATTAGGTTACACTGAACACGAGCCAGGATTCGCTCATGACGCTGCTGTCCTGAGTGAGAGTGATGAAGAATTACATGATCTGCTGAATGTAATGAACCATCTAATGAGTAAAGAATATGGATTGAGAGTAAATCGAAAAAAGACGAAAGTAATAAGAAGCAGCAGAAATGAAAACAGCGAGAAACTTAACATCAGGATTTATGATCACAAAGTGGATGATGTTAACGAATTCTGCTACTTAGGCAGCAAAATAACCAATGGCGGGCGGAGCAAGGAGGACATCAAAAGCAACTGGCGAGAAGGGCATTTCTAGAGAAGCTTACTAGTATCAAACATAGGCCTTAATTTGAAGAAGAAATTTCTGAGAATCTAAGGAACAGAAAAGAACCGAATAATTTGAGATGTGGTGCTGAGGACGAATGTTGAAAATTAATTGGACTGATAGGATAAGGAATAAGATGGTTCTGTGCAGAATCGAAGAGGAAAATAATATGGAGAAAACACTGAATAAGGGTCAAACGTTTCAAATGGCTCTGAGCACTATGGGACTTGGCTGCTGAGGTCATCAGTCCCCTAGAACTTAGAATTACTTAAACCTAACTAACCTAAGGACGCCACACACATCCCCGCGCGGTTCCAGACTGTAGCGCATAGAACCGCTCGGCCATCCCGGCCGGTACTGAATAAGGAGAAGGGGCAGGATGATAGGACATCTGTTAAGACATGAGGTAATGACTTACATGGTACTAAAGGGAGCTGTATAAGGCAACAACTGTAGAGGAAGAGAGATTGGAATATATGCAGCAAGTAATTGACGACGTAGGTTTTAAGTGCTAGTCTGAGATAAAGAGGTTGGCACAGGAGAGGAATTCGTGGTGCGCTGCATCAACTAGTCGGAAAACTGATGACAAAAAAAAAATAAATAAAAAAAAATAAAAATAAAAATAAAAATAAAAAATAAATAAATAAATAAAATAAAAAATAAAAAAAGACACAGGATGTTTATTTCAACATTCTTGATTATCAAATGTTGCCATTTCTCTGAAATCTTAATGAGGACTGTGCTATGGACATTTCTGACGTCTAAGATAATAGCAGCCGTGTTTATAGGGCTGTGTAGATGCGTTCCTGGTTTGTGAACACCCTGGCACCCCATTGCACCCCGATAGGATTGCTAATTTATGCGATCTTAATCTCATAGAAAAGTCTGGAACTATGGAACAGCAGATGAAACATAGCGGTTATCGTCCGCTCACTTCGGCAGCACTGGGGCCCTTACAAAAACTGGAGGTGATTGTATATGGTATTACCACAATCTAATACGTACAATCATGACGCTGCTGTGTAAATTGATATTATCTGTTATTCGGAATGAGAGTAGAGTCTTAGCCAGCCGTTAATGCTTATGTTTATTTGCTTCTCTATTTAATTAAAGAAATAGTTATTATATTTTTGGGTTCAGAGCTTTAGAAAACTATCAAGAGACACGAATGGTCATGAAATAAATGTCAAAATAGCCGAATCTCACTGATTCAATGACATAAACTACAACTTATTCAAGAAGAAATGCTTTCGAATACGTGTACATTTGCAGCTTACTCTGCTGAAAGCAAGAGTGTATAAACACATACACCAGCTGGTCCACGAAAAGCATATGTTTTGTTGTTTTCTGTTCTTACTATTATAAACACTTCGTTGACACGTAACAATTTTGTTTCGAACCAATTGTTTGCACATTCTTACACTTCACTCGACTTTTTAATACATAAAATTTAATTACTATAGCTTCAAAAGAGAATGTGTCGAAGATTCCCGCCGTTTGTGGCTCATATGAAGCAATGAGTATGGAATTTGTTTCTTCTGTGTTGACAAACAGTTTTATTGCTTTTAATGTTTTTTTTTTTTTTATTTAATCGCATCCGTCTGGTGGCATTGCGACCACGTGACGCAGTTTCAAAAATATGTAAGAGAAGCAGACACGGATGAGGGATTACCCTAACGAAGATATGGGCTGACAATGGGGAAATCTATTGAGATAAGACAAAGGGCAAATTATTATTAGTAGTATTATTAGCTCGTCGAATGTTCACGTCCTACTGCCGTAAGCATCTACGGAAAGAGGTAAGAGAACTGTGAAACTACCACTAGGCGCTAAATGGTTGGTCTTCCACGATTCTTCACAGAATGTGAGAGCCTGAAGCTTTTCTGCTCTGTGAAGTAGGACAGATGGTGGTGTGGGGCACCTCTGCAGATAGAGCACAATTCTGGTGCACGCACAAGTGTTTCGGAGCATACCGTTCATCGCACATTGTTGATGATGGAGCTCTGCAGCAGAGCATCCTCACGCGTTCACTTGTTAGCCCAAAGACATCGTCAGTTACCATTGCAGTGGGAACGGGACAATCGGCATGCGACCGTCGATCATTGGAAACCTGTCGCCTCTTCGGGCGAATTACATTTTTGCTATACTAGGTCGATAGTCATCTCGACAAATGCCGTCGTCGAGGTGCACAGCGGCTCAAAACGCGCAGCACATCACGGACCTAGGCTAGTGGGAGCAATGTTATGCTACGGGAGACTTTCTCCTCTGTGTGCATGAGACCTGTGGTAGTAACCGAACACACACTGACAGTTGTGAAACACCTGCATCCCTTCACACTTGATCTCATCTCCGACGGCGGTGTCATCTTTCAGCAGTATAATTGCCCGTGTCTCGGTGCCAGAACTGTCCTACAGTGGTTTGAGGAGCATTATAGTGAACATTATAGTGAACACATGTTGATGTCTCGGCGACCAAATTCGCCTGGTGTAAATCCTATGGAACCCATCTGGGTCGCTGTCGGGTGCCATCACCGTGTACCCAAATCAGTGGCCCGTTATTTACTCCAATTACATGGTCTGTGCGTAGACATCCAACGCCACATACCTCCACAAACCTATCACCAAACAGTCGATCCCTGATATGCAGAATCAGTGATGTACCTCGTGCCAAAGATGGACAAACAAACTATTAAGCAAGTGGTCATAATTTTTTTTTTTTTTTTTTGCTCATCAGTATAGATGTCGTGGCTTCTTTGGAAGGTTACCTAATATAGGTATTGCATTCCATACCAGTTTCTTATATTCCACATTCACTGACTGGAAGTGCAGTAAAGAAAACTTTAGGTTGTTCAGTAGATATACGAAGTCTTTCTGCAATGTTAAAGTCTTCTGCTTTTTACTATATTTATTTTTGTTCTTAAAAGGGAACGAAATTCTTCATTAATTATCTGTAGGTCACAAGAGAATCATAAGTGAACTGTCCAGTAATGTGTGCATTTTCATTCCAGTAACGTACCGTTTCGTACCTTCCAACGTCCTTAGGAAACACAAGAAAGACACATATGGTGTCATTTTTAAGTCAGTGTTGACATTTAAGGCACAACATACGCTCTCTACTGTAAAAATTGAGTTACAGATCAATGCAAGGGACACAGTTCGCACTGATTCGACATCGTGTTAAGAAGTGTAGCCTTCTGTCCGGTTGCAGCGCAGCTGTCACAGTGTATAACAAAAATGAGCAGGAGTATCGTGACTGTGTGTTACACTGTGACATTACTCTGAGGTCTAGTGGGGCTAAACTTTGTTATGTCCAATATAAAAATCAGCGCCTTTAAAGACAACAGAAATAAGAGATCTCCTGTGGCAGCACACTGTGCTTGCGTACAGAAGAAATAAAAACATGTACGCATGTACGCTGTGAGACAAGAGAGCGCCTACTTTTCATTTTTCATCGAAAATCATTGTGTAGATTTGCAGTCCGCACCCTGTAACGAGCGTCCTACACGAAGCGATTGCAGCCACTCCCACCCTGCCGCCCCCGCAGTACGCGTTTCGCCCCACCCTCTCCACCGTTTCGCCCTGTCAGACGCAGACGAGGCCGGGCGCTCTCCGGAGGCTGCTATCGACAGCGCTGGCGGTGCGCGCGGCCTCAAGCAGTGGCCCGCGGATGGAGACGGCGCGTGCTCCTTTTCACCTATACGTGGGCTGGTCTGGAGGTAAATCCCTGTTGAAAACTACTGTCGGACTTGCCGTTCCACTCTAAGACCACTACGCTACAGCAGTGGCGCACTGCCAGAGGAGAACAGGTATTCTGGCTTTACTACAGAGACATTTGTGCTGCGCTGCGGACTGTAGATGTATCACAGCGCGCGAGTGAAACGGCGCCGTAAATGGAAACGTACTAGTACGCGAAACCGCGCGGTTATTGTGCACAAAACGTCTAAATTTCCAACAGGTTTACCGTGAAATTCTGTCGGCGTACGGACTAAATACAACGTCGCGTCCAGGTGTAGTGAAATGGTGTTAACAGTTTTGCAAAGGTGGCACAGACGTGGGCCATGCTGATCGGGAAGGAAGGCCATCGACATCGGCTGCAGACGACAATTTCCAGGCAGTCGACGAACTGATTCGCAGCATCTGCAGATTATCCAACGATTACTAGATCACAAAGCGCTTCTCCAAAGCCTCCGTGATCGGGGAGCGCATTTCTGTCGTCGAACTAAATGTTGGTAGAGCGTTCCGACCGTTGTTTGCAGTGTTTGATGGCTGCCGAAAAATAGTGACATGTAGCTGTGTCACTTTGAAGTGTAGTGCAGAGTTCAAGAAAAGACACTAGGTCCGCCATAATAAATTATGACACAATTTTTTTTTAAGCCACCTCGTACTTTTGGCTTCTGCGTATAGCAAGGATTTTGAGCGCAACAAGAAAAATCACCAAGCGAGGTGGCGCAGTTGTTAGCACACTGGACCTCCATTCGGGAGGACGACCGTTCAAACCCACGTCCGGCCATTCTGATTTAGGTTTTCTGTGATTTCCCAATATCGCTTCAGGCAAACACCGGGATGGTTCCTTTGAAAGGGCACGGCCGACTTCCTACCCCACCCTTCCCTAACGATGGGACCGATGACCTCGCTGTTTGGCCCACTCCCCCAAATCAACGAACTAATCAAGAAAAAACTATGTACTACTTAATTCGTTTTCGCTTCTCCTGCGGCGCAATAAAATGATAAATACTGCAGTAGATCAAAGAATGGTCTCTAGTTGTAGTAGGTTTTGCTTTACTTATTGCTTCCGTGCCCTAACGGACATGTCTGGAATTAATACACAGGTCGCTCACATATTTTATCTCTTGAAAAGATCGAAACAATGTTTCCAGCGAGCGATACGACGTGAGGGTTCGGTATGTCGGTACAGAGCCGACACGAGTAGCCTTTCATTTACTTAAATTTCAAGCAATAATAGTTCTTTTAATGCTACTGCTTGAAACACTTCAGACAAATAATGTAAGTGGACCAACGGTTGTTACGTGTCGAGTGACATGGTTTGGCAAAACCGAATATCAGGGCTGGAAGTGCACAACAGTTTAGTACGCTGTGCTTCGTAAACGCCAGTCTGAAACTGTACTGTGTCTACGTCGTTCAAGGTCACGTAGCGAGTATGACAGATATTTCTGGAAAAACCTGAACAGCTATTATTAACGTGAAATGTAATAACGCTGTGTCAAAAACCGTTATTTTGATATCGTTTTACTAGGCAAACAGTTACGACGTTCCAATCACGTCGTCTTCAGGCCTGTCGCATGAATGACACCAAGTACCACTCGTGTGTGTATGAGACAGGGCACAAATATTGGTATTTGGTTCGATAGATATCTAAACTTCATGAATAAGTGTGCATGGTCACATGTGTGAAGAGCACACACGCTCATCAAGTTCGAAGACGACGTGACTGTAACGTCGAAACTGGTTGACTAATAAAACAATATCAAAATAACGGCTGTTGGCAGAGTATTATCACATTTCATCAACCAGCCGCCGTCCCACTCATGACCCTAGGATGGGGTTACATTTTCTGGTCACTAACGTGTGTCATCCCAACGTATTTCTTCTGAAATCTTTAGAAGACGTTAAAAATGTGCACTGTAGTATTTAAAATGTCACAGCTGCTTTAGTTACAGGCTTAAGCAATACAGCAACACAATATCATTGGCAGATATTTTGAATCTTCTGTGAAACGTAAGGGGTATGTAGGACTGCACGCTATGTAGGTATCACTGTAGGCAATAGGTATGTGAAATGTAGGTTTGAAGCACTTGAAAACGTTTACTTTTTACAGATGCATTTCTTTTTAGGCTTTTAATAGCTGCTGGAGTGTAAATTCCCCTTTCTGTAAACTCTTATTTAATTCTACTACTCCCACGCCCGGGTTCCCGGGTTCGATTCCCGGCGGGGTCAGGGATTTTCTCTGCCTCGTGATGGCTGGGTGTTGTGTGCTGTCCTTAGGTTAGTTAGGTTTAAGTAGTTCTAAGTTCTAGGGGACTGATGATCATAGGTGTTAAGTCCCATAGTGCTCAGAGCCATTTGAACCGTTTGAATTCTACTACATTTTCTGCAGCGTGGGCACCACAGAAATAAATTTGTTGAATGTAGGCGGTATTTTTTCACTCAGGCTGTCAGTACTTACTGCGTTGCTCTTCGTGGTCCCGTCATACATACACACACACGTCTCTATTAGTAAATTATCTATTAGATTTATATAGTAACTGCACCAACATTCCACTCGTTATACGATGAATATTTGAAAAGCAAGTTCTTTTCTTCTAGTTTCGTAAGTAGCAGAGGTGGTAGTGTAAGAGAGCGGTGTGTGAAGCAGTCGCTGCGTTCACTCATGGATTAGGTCACTGTGCTAACACTTATGACCGCGAAAAGGCCACGTGGCTTCTCTTTCGCTTACAGTAACCCATTGGAATGAAGGTTACAACTCAAAATTTGGCCAAATGTGATATCTATTTTCTAATATGGTTTTTGGTATCAGAAACATCAGAACTCTTATTAATCACGAAATTTGACCAGTATAAGGATCAAATTTGATAAATGAAAGTGATGTGTGTCAACGATATACTTCAAGAATGGAAGGACGAATGTTCATAATGGTCACGAAAGTGGTCGTCCATCTGCAATCATTAACGAAGTGGCATAGCGAACTGCCGAAAAAAATTTCTTGAAAATTGGTGATTAACGGTATCTCATCTGTCGGACAACAACCGCAGATTTCTCCGTTTTGTATGAAACAGTGACTAAGCAGTTAGTCCGATTTCATTGGGTTCTAAAATTCATTTCCGAGAACTACAAAACTCAACGAGTAACTGGAATCATTAATTCAAGAGGAAAAGCCCTACTGGACAGTGAGACATCGAAAACAGAGAAGAGACCTTCAAAACGAGCGATGAGGTCCTGTGATGACCGGAAACACAAGAGTTGCTGCGTCATTTCAAATGGGACGTTTTTGAACATCCGCCCTACACCGCAAACTTGGTTTCAGTTGACTCCCACCTCTTTGGCTGTCTGGAAATGTGGCGCAGGTATCGACGGTTTGATTCTGATGAGGAACTTCATGGTGGTATTACGGGCTGGATGCAGTCTTATGCAGAGACTATTTGACAACTGCATGGTGCTGCAGAGTCAGCAACTGTAAAATATAATTATGTTTGACAAGGCCGATATCTGGCATGTTTTAATTTTATATTGTGACATTTCTGAAGAAGGCTACGTTATTATAGCCGAAACCTAGGTAAAGTTTCTTTGCTTATGCAACTGGAGGCTTAAAGTTAACATAATTAGTTTTTAAACGCTTAAATCTGTATGATAAATATATAGAGAAATAACGAAGTTTTTGTTTATGACTTATCTATTCCAATGCATAACGGAGAACATTTTCCGTACAGCCGTCGTAAAAAACTTCTCCTGACACACACATACACGCATACATGCATACGAGTACATGCACACTGTACACACATGCAGTCTAATGACAACAGAGGATGAACAGCCCCTTCTGACAGTAAACAGAAACAAAAGACACCAGGAAAGCTCAGTAACACACTGAATAACATTACTGCGTTTTAAGTAAACAGAAAACAGACCATTGTATATGAGTTAATGTGTTAGCAAACATTACGAAATCTAATTATAACTGCTACCAGCTCAGGAACAGAGATCCCGCACAGAAAATGTGACATGTGATTCTTGTAGTCTTCAGTCCTAAATTAGTTGGATGCAGCTCTCCACGCTAATCTATTCTTCTGAAGACTCTTCACCTCTGCGTAGCTGTCGTCAGCTGCATCCCTCTCAAACTGATTGCTGTCGTCAAGTCTGACTCTCCCTCTACAATTTTTAGCCCCACATTTCCCTCACAGACGTCCACTCAAAATAACTATTCCTTGATACCTTAGGCTGTGTCCTATCAACCTATTTCTTTCAGCAAAATTGTAAATGAGAGCAATAAAACTTAGAAAATCGATAATAATTAACATCAGAACGGAACAATCATTTAAAGTGTAACCTGGTGTAAGAAAGGTGTTGCGACGGAAATTCTTCGTTGAATAGAGAGCAACTGTAATAGACCATATATAACATTCACCTATTTCTTACAAAGACTATCCTAAAAAGCCCACCTACATCTGTAGACTTTTGTGAGGTCAAACATGAGCACATGCTCCGGACAAAACGGCTGCTCTGTAGCATCGGACGATTCCTGTCCGTCAGTATATGAGGTCTGCATCGTCTAATTTTCCCTATAGTTGTTCCTTCGTGTTTTCACTTCACAAGAACATTACCAACAGTCGACAAGGTCAGCTTTAGAAGGTTTGAAACGTCTCTGATTGATTTGTCACTCAGGTGAAATGCAACGACCATTTCATGCTCGACGTCACTGACCTCTCCTGACCGATACATTGTATTGATACTGACAAAAGAATAAGCCCACCCTCCCTTTATACTGGAGGATCCACCTCTCTTGACGTCCAGTGGTCAATTCCGCAATACATCGGGCTGTCCGCAGTTTTCCTCTGCGACCAGTGTGGTCGTTTAAGTGGTTGACTACTATTTTGTTCTGTGTCTCATGCCTTATTGTGTTCACTAGATTGCAAGTATCACCTCAGTTGCTGCGTAGAATCTTAACTGTAGGCTGGACAACGTTTGTCCCGTGTAAATTCTGCTGACTGCTCCATAGGCCAACTTCTGCGAAGCAGCTGAGTATGTGGCAGGTCCAGATACGTGTTCCTGTCCAAGACAAAAAGTGAGGACTATTGCAGCTTCTATGCCTGTGCTTTCAGCAGTACAGCTTGGAGCGGCCCCAGGCTATCTCACGATAGTGGTGACTTTCGGCGGTCAGGCAGCACCTGCAAACACTGCGGCGCGATAAGACGCCCGTTGTTAGAATCCGGATCGGGCATTCTTTTCGGTTAACAGAGCTACCGCAGCTGTCGTGACGAATGTATTTATTTCGGCTGTTTTCAGCTGAGCACATTCCGTCACGAATCTTTGTACAAAAGGAGCCAACCAATCTATTTAGGGGAAAAGAATTTACAGAATGCGTTACTGCCATCTACCTTAAAAGATTGTATTTGTCTTTATTACGCTGTATTTGTCACCACAATCACAATTACAAATACTTAGTTTGACTCTTGAAAATGAAGAAAGGGGAAACCTGTATGTTATTTACATTACGTGTGCTCAACCTGCTTCAATGAAGGGACTAATTTTAAGACAGTATGTAAAGGCTGAGTGCAATACACGTAGCGTCTCTCTTATGATTGGATCCTTTAAATGAAAACTGTGCATTTGCAATGTAACTCGCATTGTTTTTGTCGTGTCGAGCAAAATAACATTCGTCGGCACAGTGATGGGTCTCAGATTACTTCTGTAGGAGGCCGAGTTGATACGATAACACATACAAAAGTTCGGTCACTTTATTAGAACTAGAAAAAGATAAAGTACTTAGTTTTGTAACAACTCATGGCCACAGGAATGTCATGTGTATCACTGAACACGAACGTATCAACCTATACAGTATAAGATAAATCTCTTCTCTCAACGTACAATTGAATATAAGGTGTGCTACATAGTTCTGCCTCATCCAAGTCTCGCCTTGCTGGCTCTGTAGTGAGACGATGCTGTCGCCTTTGGGATGATTGCAGACTGGGCAGACAAGGGTCCGTACGAAATTCCTCTCACCGATTTAATGCATACTGACAGGATGTGTAGGGAACGACTAGGACTTCTGCTTACATAAACAGAATGACACAGCTCGCCACCGTTTTCGAGAAAATCGAGTTTTTAGTGTGCTAATATACTTTCTATGACCGCTAGTGTTCAAGGAGTCCGCAGCTGACCAAGAAAGAGCTAGTTACATAAGCACGAGGTCTCTGGATTGAATCTCGCTGCCGGCATTTTCTTTTCATTCCTAAATCTAACAACTGATTTAGCGTGATTGGGCAGATTAGCAGCAGTATTTAATGATTCATTTATTATTTTCGTAATCTTTATCCTGAAAAATGTCGAAAATTTACTTCGTAAGAAGACGGGAAATAAAAAAGTAATACAGAAGAACTTCAATCAAATCAGTTCAGTCATTTTATTTAAATTATTATATTTACATTAGCAACAAGTATAGTTTGTAACCTATGGAGCACTGCGTGAATCAGGATAATGCTGATCGTGAAAACATAGAAAACAATAATTATTGCTACATACATCGCTGTACTTCGTAATACAAGTTAAGCTGTAGGTTCCGCTGTAACCGGCTGGGTAAGTCAGTTCGAATGTCAGAGTAACGCAACGCTTACTATCTCAAACAGAACAGTACTTAGTAAAGCATGTAGTGTTCAAAGCTATCTTCGGATTGAAGACAACTTTACTTGCTACAACACATGTAATGAACACCGAATTTTTGCATGCACTTAGTTTTTCAAGTGCGTATATTTGCAAAACAAACTTCTTTTACATTCATAAACGGTTTCCGATCATCGCATAATTTCGTGGCGTACCATACATATCTGTTGTTAGAATTATGTGGGAATGAAAAAAAAAGTACCAGCAGCGAGGTTCGATACAGAAAACTAGCGCTCATGAAATACTTGCTGCCTCTTCTGCAAATTCGTTGATAACCAGCGACCATACAAAGTACATTAGTACGCCCAAAATTTTGGACTTCGATTTTCTCGAAATCAGTCGAGAGTTGTGTTTTCTTGTTTACATGTGGTGCAATCCTAGTCGCGCAGTACACAGCCTGTCAATATGAATCAAATCGGTGAGGGGAAATCATAAGGTCCCTTATAAGCGGCATTCCGCTGTGACGTAAACAAAGATTGTTGGAGCGGTGATATATGGAACTCTTGAGGATATGTCTACACATAAGTGTCTCATTCGCCGTTGCGTCTGGCAACGAATGTGCTTGCTTGTGTTTCCGTAACGAAGTACCAACCTTGACTTGGGACGACATTTCATTCAACGTAGAAAGTGTCTCCCTCCAAATTATGCCAACTAAAATGAGTCTCAAAATTGAAATTTCGTGTAAGCCAGCAACCTTCTTCCGCTTTCGGCACCGCAATACGCTCATGTTCTGCTGGATTGAAGATAGTTCCTTTGTTGGGGAAAGAGATGTCAGTAAGGAAAAAAGAAAGGTGGTGGGAGAGGCAGTGTGACTCTCGCGCTGAGCTACTTACGTGTCATTTGTAAGCGGCCCCACTAGGTTCAGGTTTATTTACCGCGTTCTGTAGGGCCATGTTAGCTCAAGCTGCGTTCTTATGGAACACGTCAATGTTTACAGAAAATTGATTATAAAATTTATAAATAGAAGAATTAACAAAACACGAAAATAAATGGTTAAAGAGTATACGAATAAATAACACATTACAAAGGAAAGTTGTAACTACTACGGGGAACTCTTGTACGAACGGAAGGAGAGTGGCACAGAGAAATCTTTCATCTAAAATTTGTGGACTTCGGGTTTATCACTAATTTTTTTTCGGAATCCTACAGAAAACGAGTCCTGCTGAAAAGCGCAAGCCTTTCTATATAATTATTAAGCAGTCTTTCCCGCCTAGTGTTCAATGAATGGCTCAAATGGTTCAAATGGCTCTATGGGACCTAACTTCTGAGGTTATCAGTCCCCTAGAACTTAGAACTACTTAAACCTAACTAACCTAAGGACATCACACACATCCATGACGGAGGCAGGACTCGAAACTGCGACCGTAGCGGTCCCGCGGTTTTCAATGATGAATGTTGCAATTTCTTTTGAATAAGTCAGTATCGTCAAGGATATATTTCTTATTGGTTGGTTGACTGGCTGGTTGAGTGGTTGATTGACTGGGGGAAAGGATTAAACAGCGAGGTTATCGCTCCCATCGGATGAGGGAAGGATGGGGAAGAAACCGGCCGTGCCCTTTCGAAAAAAAAACAGCCCCGGCATTTGCCTGAAGCGATTTAGGGAAACCACGGAAAACATAAATCAGGATGAATCGTCGTCCTCCCGAATGCGACTCAATGTGCTAACTACTGCGCCGCCTCGCTCGGTCATGTCCCTTGATGGAATGTGTGTACACGGATGGCAGAGTCAAAATTCCGCGGGCAACGAAGTGTTTGCGATAGGCTATACGTCTATTATAGTAGATATCAACAGATTTTCATTGTGGTTATGCACCCGACAATTTAAAGGTGGACAGCAACAAGAAAGCTAAGTCGCTTCCATACAATCCTGACAAGCGGATCGAGGATTGATTATGAGGGGAGGGGGGGGGGGGGAATGGGGGCGGCGGTAACAGGTTTTTACTGTCTCCTTCTATTACTTTCCCCCACCCGCCAACCCTCGGATATATTAATTGCAGTCACTCAAACTTTTAATACGCCACAGATGCAACTGCGTTTAAAAATAACAATAAAATATTTCAAGTGTATTATTAAAACAATAATAATATATCTTTTCTACATTAGTACTTAGTATATCGCCTTAGTATAACTAAGTAGGCACCGTAGGAGAAAGGCTATGGCTGGCTGAATCTATGAGTTTGCTCACGAGGAGTGCGCGGGTTATTCGCAAGAGCGTTGTCCTTTACGGTCAGACATTACGTTTGATTTATCAGCTGAGTCAACATCGCCTAGCGCTCTTCCAGACAGCTCAAGTTACGAAGCGGTGGGGCTGATACACAAGAACCTAAATGGGTTCGATTCGAAGTAATTGCGCTACTGTCTGCACGGTATTTCTAATCACGGTATTTTATTAAGCGTGACTTCAATTAACAGTGTTTCACTTTTTTCCTCTTTCATGTAAGATACATAAGCAACTTCAATCTTGTAGGATAAGTCTCCTCAATTTAGAGGCTAAAAATCTAAAATGAGTATAGCAACGAGCTAATGCCAAATCGTAAGAAAAGGGGGTATTTATGAAACACACCCCAAATAAGACACCCTAGAACTATCCTCGTTCAAATATATACCGCTTCTCCATTCATAAAACTCAAGCAGAACTATTTTTTGTATTTTTATTTAAGTTAATACGCGTTCCGAGGTTTCACCCATATTCAGTTAGCGTAGTACATATTTGGCCTTCAGTCAGCAAATAGTTACAAAATCGCCAGCAAACTGGATGCTACAGCTGACCTGTGAATAATAATAATAATAATAATATAGGAGCACTCACTACACTAAATATACACACTAGGCAGAGATCAGAACCAACCAACACACAGAAGAAACCCACAAAAATAGCATGGCAACACAGTCTACAGATCAGAATAGAAAAACTGAGAAAAGACATCGGACAGCTAACACAGTTTATAAGAAAAGAAATATCAGACAAAAAACGAAAAAGGTTAGGTAAAATCTCACAACAAGAAGCGATAGAGCAATTAGATGAAAAGAAGTAGAAATTACAAGCATTGGCCAAACGACTTAGAAGATACAAAAAAAGTGAAAACAGAAGGAAACAAAACTAAATATTCAACACAAACCCAAAGGAAATTTTACCAGACAATAGATAACACACACATTAAAATAGACAATCCACCAAACATAACAGACATGGAACACTTCTGGAACAACATATGGTCAAACCCGGTACAACATAACAGACGTGCACGGTGGATACAAGCAGAAACAGACACAAACAATACGATACCACAAATGCGTGAAGTGATAATTTTGCAACATGAAATCACCCGAGGAATTAATTCTACGCACAGTTGGAAAGCCCCTGGAAAATATAAAATAGCAACTTTCTGGCTAAAGAAGTTCACCTCAACACATTCACATCTAACTAAATTATTTAAGCGTTACATTGCAGACCCATACACATTCCCTGATACACTTACACATGGAATAACTTATCTGAAACCTAAAGATCAAGCAGACACAGCAAACCCAGCAAAATATTGCCCCATAACATGCCTACCAACAATATACAAAATATTAACTTCAGTCATTACACAGAAACTAATGACACATAAAACACAGAAGAAAATTATAAATGAAGAACAAAAAGACTGTTGCAAAGGAGCACGAGGGTGTAAAGAGCAACTGATAATAGATGCAGAGGTGACATATCAAGCTAAAACTAAACTCAGGTCGCTGCACTACGCATACATTGATTACCAAAAAGCTTTTGATAGTGTACCTCAGTCATGGTTACTACAAATATTGGAAATATACAAAGTAGATCCTAAATTGATACAGTTCCTAAACATAGTAATGAAAAATTGGAAAACCACACTTAATATCCTAACAAATTCAAATAATATCACATCACAGCCAATACAGATTAAGAGTGGAATATACCAAGGAGACTCATTAAGTCCTTTCTGGTTCTGCGTTGCTCTGAAACCATTATCCAACATGCTAAATAATACAAATTATGGATATAATATTACTGGAACATACCAACACAAAATAACACATTTGCTACACATGGATGATCTAAAACTACTGGCAGCAACAAATCAACAAGTCAACCAATTACTAAAGATAATAGAAGTATTCAGCAATGATATAAATATGGCTTTTAGAACAGACAAATGTAAGAAAAATAGCATAGTCAAGGGAAAACACACTAAACAAGAATATTACATATTGGATAACCACAGCGACTGCATAGAAGCGATGGAAAAAAACAGATGCCTATAAATATCTTGGATACAGACAAAAACTAGGAATACAAAATACAAATATTAAAGAAGAACTAAAAGAAAAATATAGACAAAGACTAACAGAAATACTGAAGACAGAATTGACAGCAAGAAACAAGACAAAAGCTATAAATACTTATGCTATACCAATATTGACCTACTCATTTGGAGTAGTGAAATGGAGTAACACAGACCTAGAAGCACTCAATACACTTACACGATCACAATGCCACAAATATAGAACACATCACATACATTCAGCAACAGAAAGATTCACTTTAAGCAGAAAGGAAGGAGGAAGGGGATTTAACGACATAAAAAACCTACAGTATGAACAGGTAGATAGTTTAATAAAATTCTTTATAGAATGAGCAGAAAGTAGCAAAATACACAAAGCAATCACTTATATAAATGCATCGGCTACGCCATTGCAATT
This sequence comes from Schistocerca gregaria, assembly GCF_023897955.1. Taxonomy (NCBI): domain Eukaryota; kingdom Metazoa; phylum Arthropoda; class Insecta; order Orthoptera; family Acrididae; genus Schistocerca; species Schistocerca gregaria. Next base: position 595,734,763 of record NC_064922.1, read on the forward strand.
TCATAGCCACTTGTACAACCCTTTAGATCACATTACAAAAACAGATAAAAAAAGTAAATTGGAAAAAGAAAACACTAAATGGCAAGCACCCGTATCATCTAACACAGCCACACATCGATCAAGACGCATTCAACACATGGCTAAGAAAAGGCAATATATACAGTGAGACGGAAGGATTCATGATTTCAATACAGGATCAAACAATAAACACTAGATATTACAGCAAGCATATTACTAAAGATCCCAAAACCACAACAGATAAATGCAGACTTTGCAAACAACAAATAGAACAGTAGATCACATCACAAGCGGATGTACAATACTAGCAAATACAGAATACACCAGAAGACATGACAATGCAGCAAAAACAATACATCAACAACTTGCCATACAACATAAAATAATAAAAAAACACGTTCCCACATACAAGTATGCACCACAAAATGTATTGGAGAATGATGAATACAAATTATACTGGAACAGAACCATTATAACAGATAAAACAACACCACATAACAAAGCTTACATCATACTCGCCAATAAAAAGAAGAAATAAACACAACTGATCGAAATATCCATACCCAATACAACAAATATACAGAAGAAAACAGGAGAAAAAATTGAAAAATACATCCAACTGGCTGAGGAAGTCAAGGACATGTGGCATCAGGATAAAGTTGACATTATACCAATTATACTATCAACTACAGGAGTCACATCACACAATATCCACCAGTACATCAGTGCAATACAGCTACATCCAAACGTATATATACAACTACAGAAATCTGTAATTATTGATACATGTTCAATTACCCGAAAGTTCCTAAATGCAATGTAACATATACCGTACAGTTAAAAGGAAGTCACGCTTGATCAAGGTCCGCGTCACTTTCCATTTCTAACCAGACATAACGTCTGAGAAAGGGAAGAAATAATAATATATTCCACAGCCAAGGAATTCAACATCCAGTAAAATCGATAAATACGACATAATACGCCAGAGGCCCCGCAGCAAAACGTCGCCTCCGTTTACAGATCAACGGCTCGTGATTAAGGGGCTTAAGACTAGGTGCACGTTGTGGCACAAATGTCGCAGGGTCGTTTCCGTGGTCCAGAGGCCTCTCGTGTAATACCGCGCTTCGGGCACCGGGCAGGACAGTGGCTTCGGCCTGCGCCACGCACCGTCCAAGAAACAGGTTATTGCGCGAGTGTCACGTAGTTTCGCAGACTGAAGCACATCTCCTCGCCAATCAGTCTCCTCGTCCTCAAGATTCGAAAGCTCCTCAGTTCCACGATGTTACTGTTCCTTGTCGCTCTACAGAAGACAGTGGTTTATAGTTGATACTTCTCAGTAAGTCCATGGACTTGGCTTCAACTTTAATTGCTTGACCTCAGGCTCACCTCAAAAAAAATTTCTACAATTTCTTTCATTTCCTTACGTAGTTCCTTTCTTTGCGAGCTACATAATTACAAGAATAAGTAGATTGATATTTACGTTATTTTTGTTAGGAAATTTAAATGAAACTTATCTAGAGAACAGAGTCAACTTTTCTTCTCGCCTTGGTATTCGGGCACTACAATATTCAGAAAAATATATTTCTGCACAAGCTCGTAAACTTCGTGGAACTGACACTAATGTAATCAAATGTAGTTAGTGAACCGTTTAACACATAATTCACGTGTTAAAACGAATTTTCAGAAAGTTTTTATGTTGATGTTTCCGATTTCCCGTTCTGATATCTTCCACTTTAAAGAGTCAAAATAACATGTCCATTTCCTCACCAAAATCCCACTGTGAACATCATTGCCCCTGTTTGACTCAAAGTTTTGTTATGTATTTATTTCACTATCACGATTTGGCTGTAGATACATTTTCAAACAAAAACTGAAAACTGAAACCAATAAACGTATGTACGATGAGTGCAAGACATAACATGTCAACATTTGATAAACACAATTTAAGGAGCATTACGTACAAAATGAGGAAATATCAGCCATGTCTGAATGGCATGTCGATGTCGAAATATTACGGAACATATGTGGATACATTTAATAGTCATTTCATCATGCTATATAAGGACCAATTAAAAAACGGGGACTACAGCTAATATTGGTCACGACAGACACACTTTAACGCCGTGTGCTGTGATAACGTTGGTCAACGAAGTGTTGCTGTAAACATAAACCACATCGAGACAGGAACTGACACTGATATTCGTCTGCACCATTTCAGAGATTACTATCCAGGTAAAAACCGCTATATAATCTATGGAGGGCTAGAGCCGCATTGAGCAAGGGAAACAGGTTATTTACAGTATCTGGCCTTCGACTGACGCTTATAAATTCATAATCGTACTAGCTTCTCAGAGAAGCTTGTGCCATAAACGCGTCCCTTATCCTTACATATAACCATTGTAAATTAAACAGATCATAGTCACAAAACATTATGTTTACATGTCACTGTATAAAATCCTGATTCATTCCGCTCCGGTTCACGTATTTTTAACTGGCACTCATATCATATGATGAAACGACTGGTATATATAAATATGTTTTATAATCAAGGACGACATGTTATTCAGACATGTCTGATATTGTAAGAACGCAGCGTTTCGTATTGAATAAAACGTTCTCGTGTTTCCAGTTGCACTATGTGATTAAAATTACACGGGCTTTCTGCCAGGCATCCCTTGGCCATTATCAAGTGACAGGACTGTTAGTGGGCTGCTGGTACGTCCTTATATACATTAGATGCCGGCTGTGACGTCACTAGCCCTAAGGTGGCTCGGCGTTCGATGTGCCCGCTTCAACAGCACGTTCGCTGGATCTCAGGCCGCGCTGAGCCTCAGGCACCCATCTCTACTAACGGTGTTACTAGTTGACAGCGTGATCGAGAATCTCTCTCAGGCACCTAGACTGCCTACTGCCTGTGTTTTACCGAAGATCGGCAAGGATGGGACGCCATTCTGCCTCACTTCTACATTGTTTCACTATTATTATTGAAAGGTTAGATATGGTAGCACTGTTTATGAACGTACCTGTCAAAATCTTTAGACCTAGTATCCCAGTTCTTTGTGAGTTACGTAATCGAACTTTTTAGGCACAGTCTTACGTCTTCTTGCTTCCTATACTACCCATTATTACGACGGCGTTGCGGTAGGAAGGCCGTTAGCTCAACCTGTTGCAAACATCTTCCTAGAGAATTTAGAGGGTATTGCATTAGACACGGCGCCGTTAACTCCTAGTTCTTCTTTCAGTACGTTTGATACTTTCATCATTTTGCTTCAAGGACGTGAGAATCTTGACGAGCAGGCCGCGGTGGCCGTGCGGTTCTAGGCGCTACAGTCTAGAACCGCGTGACCGCTACGGTCGAAGGTTCGAATCCTGCCTCGGGCATAGATGTGTGTGATGTCCTTAGGTTAGTTAGGTTTAAGTAGTTCTAAGTTCTAGGGGAATGATGACCACCGAAGTTAAGTCCCATAGTGCTCAGAGCTATTTGAACCATTTTTTTTTGTTGTGTTACAGATATTGGTGCATAATGCAAGAATGACATCAAACTTTGGTCAACTCCCCCACTTACGCAAGATCTTCAGGAAAAACGGCTTCAACGTTCATCAGATGAATGAATCTGGTTCAAGCAAGAATCACAATAAGACGAGCGACGAGGAGCAAGAAAAGAAACTTGCTTTAGTGTCGTACTGTGTCTCCGTGCCGGGCAAGGTAAGCCGCCTACTGAAAAGATGAAATCGAACTTCAGACCTCCGACGAAAGACCGAGAATTACTGTAACCAGTTAAAGATGCAGCAGGTCTCAGAACACCTGGGGTCTGTAAGATAACTTGCGAGAGTAGCCAGTCTTACGTCGAACAAACAGTATGCACTGTAGAACAACTCAGGAAGAATTATGAGATGCTTTATCATATAAACTAGTCCGAGAAATTCGCTTTAGCTGAGCGTGCTTTAGGAAACGGATACAAAATAAAATTTGACAAAACCTCTTTCGTGGCTCACACTAACGGCTTCTGAGTCTGTGTAATTAAAGAATCCATTAAATAAAAATCACCGATAACAGTCTTCGTAGAGGCAGCAGTCCGCCGTTCATTGCGGCGTGTGATCCACCAGCGGTTGCATGACAGAAGTCGACACATCCAACGCAGATACCCATATATGGCGATGCCACGAGCACTGGTGACGTCACAGTCGGCAGCTAATGCGTGTACGGGGGCGTACTAGCAGCACACTGGCAATCAGACCACTTGACAATGGCCAAGGAGTGCTTGGCCGGAAGCCTGTGCAATTTTAATCACGTGATGCGGCTGGAAAACCGAGAAATTTTTATTTAATATCTGATACACCCGTGGTCTAGGGGTAGCGTCTTTAATTCATACTCAAAATGTCTTCGGTCCCGGGTTCGAATAACGCCGCTGCTTAAATTCTGATTACTAATCAGCACTGGCGGCCGAAAACTTCCGGCTTAAGAAGTTACCCCTCGTTCTGCCAACGGCCTTGTCAACGAGGGCAGAGGAGCGGACACAGGTTCGAGGTACTCTCTTGTCCTAGGGGTGGGAAACTGCCCCTAAAGGCGGAAGAATCAGCAATGATCAACGGTATCAGGATGCAGAAGGCAATGGAAACCACTACATTAAAGACCATAACGTGTACCCACAGCACATGTGGCCTGTAATTGAAGAAGTGTCACGATGATCTGTCCAATGGCAAAAAATTTCGAAATAGTCCTCCATTCGGATCTCCAGGAGGGGACTGTCAAGGGGGAGATTACCATGAGAAAAAGATTGAATAATCAGCGGGAACTTGAAATTCTGAAAAGGGAATTGCAAAGGCTCAGTCTAGATATAGTTAGGGGTCTGTGAAGTGACTTGGAAAGAAGACAAGAGTTTCTGGTCAGATGAGTATAGGGTGATAGCAACAGCAGCAGAAAATGGTATAACGGGAATAGCATTCGTTATGAACAGGAAGGTAGGGCAGAGAGTGTGCTACTGTGAACAGTTCAGTAATAGGATTGTTCCTATCACAGTTGACAGCGAACGAACACGAACAAACGGTAGTAAGGTATACATGCCGACGTCGCAAGCTGAAGATTAAGTGATAAAGTATATGAGGATATTGAAAGGATAGTACAGTATGTAAAGGGATATGAAAATCTAATAGTCATGCGAGACTAAAAAGGGTAAAAGACAAGGTTTTAGGAGAATATGGGCTTGGGACAAGGAATGAGAGACGAGAAAGACTAATTTGAGTTCTCTATCAAGTTACCGCTAGTAGTAGCGAATCACAAGAGGAGGAGGTAGTTTTGATAAGGCCGGAGATACGGGAAGATTTCAGTCAGATATTCAAAAATCAGATACTGGATTGTAAGGCGTACCCAGGAGCAGACATAGACTCAGGTCACAATATAGTAGTAATCAAGAGGAGGCTGAAGTTTAAGACATTAGTCAGGAAGAATCAATACGCAAAGAAGTGGGATACGGAAGTACTAAGGCATGACGAGATACGCTTGAAGTTCTCGAAGTCTATTGATACAGCAATAAGGAATAGCTTAGTAGGCAGTATAGTTGAAAAGGAATCGACATCTCTAAAAAGGGCCATCACAGAAGTTGGGGAGGAAACCGTGGGTAACGGAAGAAATACTTCAATCGATTGATGAAAGGAGGAAGTATGAAAATGTTCCGGGAATCTCAGGAATAGAGAAATACAAGTCGCCGAGGAATGAAATAAATAGGAAGTGTAGGGAAATTAAGACTAAGTGTCTGCAGAAAAATGTGAAGACATCGAAAAAGAAATGATTGTCAGAAGGACTTTTTCAGCATACTGGAAAGTCAAAACAACCTTCGGTGACATTGAAAGCAAGGGTGATAACATTAAGAGCGCAACGCGAATTCCAATGTTAAATGCAGTGGGGAGAGCGCATAGGTGGAAACAATACATTGAAGGCCTCTATGAGGGGGAAGATTTGTCTGATATGGCAGAAGAAGAAACAGGAGTCGATTTAAAAGAGATAGGGTATCCAGTTTAAGAATCAGAATTTAAAAGAGCTTTGGAGGACTTAAGATCAAATAAGGCAGAAGGGATAGATATCATTCCATCCTAATTTCTAAAATCATGCGGGGGGGGGGGGGGGGGTGGAGTGGCAACAAAACAACTACTCAAGTTAGTGTGTAAAATGTATGAGTCTAGCGCCATGCCATCTGACAATCAGCTTAACAGCTCATGCATCCAAGTTGCTTACAAAAACAATATACAGAAGAATGGAAAAGAAAATTGAGAATGCGCTAGGTGACGATCAGTTTGGCTTTAGGAAAAGTAAAGGCACGAGAGAGGCAATTCTGACGTTGCTCTTAATAATGGAAGAAAGGCTAAAGAAAAATCAAGACACGTTCATAGGATTTGTCCACTTGAAAAAAGCTTTCGACAATTTAAAAATTGTGGAAGATGTTCAAAATTCTGAGAAAAGTAGGGATAAGCTATAGGTAGAGACGGGCCATATACAGTATGTACAACAGGCAAGAGGGAATAATAAGAGTAAACGACCAATCTGCACAACGAGGGAGAAATGATGGAAATAAAAGAAAGGTTCAGGAGTGGAATTAAAATTCAGGGTGAAAGGATATCAATGATACGATTTGCTGATGACATTGCTATCCTGAGTGAAAGTGAAGAAGAATTACATGATCTGCTGAATGGAATGAATAGTCTAATGAGTACACAGTATGGATTGAGAGTAAATCGAAGGTAGTGAGAATAGCAGAAATGAGAACAGCGAGGAACTTATCAGGATTGCTGGTCACGAAGTAGAAGTTAAGGAATTCTGCTACCTGAGCAGTAAAACAATCAATGACGGACGGAGCAAGGAGGTCATCAGAAGCAGACTAGCTATGGCAAAAAAGGGCATTACTCGCCAAGAGAAGTCTACTAATATAAAATATCGGCAGCAACTTGAGGAAGAAATTTCTGAGAATGTACGTCTGGAGTACAGCATTGTTTTGTAGTGAAACATGGACTATGGGAAACCGGAAAAGAAGAGAATCGAAGCATTTAAGAAGTGGTGCTACAGACGAATGTTGAAAATTAGGTGGGCTGATAAGGTAACGAATGAGGAGGTTCTGCGCAGAATCGGAGAGGAAAGTAATATGTGGATAACACTGATAAGGAGAAGGGACAGGGTGATAGAACGTGTATTAAAGACGTGAGGGAATTACTTCCATGGTAGCAGAGGGAGCTGTAGTGGGAAAAAACTGTAGCGGAAGACAGAGTTTGGAATACATCCAGGAAATAATAGACGTCGTAGGTTGCAAGTGCTACTCTGAGATTAAGAGTTTGGCACAGGAGAGGAATTCGTGGCGGGCCACATCAAACTGATATTTAATGACTTTATAAGTTTTACTCCTTAAATTGTGTTTGCGAGATACTGCATTATACTGTGCTCTTCTTTATCCATACATTTGATTGCTTTCAGTTTTCATGTTGCTCTTGAAAATGGCTCTGTAGCCGAAATCGCGATAGTGAAATAAATAAATAATAAACGCTATTGTCACAAGTCGGCAACGATATAGTTTAAAAAGTACCGTTAGCATCCATCAGTTCGATCATTGCTTCACAAGGAAATCCGGATCCTTACGTATTTGGCTCGGCGGCACATTGGCTCAGGAAAGATCTATAGGTCTTGGATTCGATCCTCGGACAGTACTAGAATTTTTATCTGCCCCTCCAATAGGAGCGTAACCTGTGTCCGCTTTGACCTTTACTGCCTAAAAAAAACTGTCCTCCCACTTCGCGCTCACACTGTGTCTCATAGTTTTTCCTCCGCTGCCGTACCGGTAACTTAATGTGTGCCTAGCCAACACCTGTTGACTGCGACGGAATCGTAGCCATCCGTAAGAGGAAGTCGCGCGCGTAACGTGCCGTAACTCGGCCAGTTCGTCACATAGAACGTGAGCACTGTCAGGGTCAGCAAGCGCCCATTGTACTTAGTACGGCAGCCAACTTCTGCCTCGGTCGGACGTTAGTCTTAGGTACGAAGAAAAGAGGCTAACATGTATAACGCCGCGTACTGTCTTCGAGGGTACAAAGCTGTTTCGGGCACGGGTATTCTAGCAAGGCGCGTAGTGCTCTCACTGGTTAGCTGCGAACACAGCTATCATACTGTGAATCGCACCAAGTACAGCGGTGCGCAAAACTCCAGGGCGAAAGGAACGTTTGCACGATGTGTCACTGCCAAGCAGTATAGTGCACGTAACTGAAAGAAATACGGAATGAGACGAACAGAAATAATACTTTCATCCGAAGACAATAATTACAGAGAAGTCACCGCGATTTACGATGGGCGATTACACATTCAAAAAGGTTGGACGTGGTTCTTAATACGTTGCCTGATAACCATGGACGGCAGTGCTCCGAAACGTCCATCCATGCTGGCCACAAGGTTGGCAAGGAGTTGTTGTGGGAGGACTTTCCATTCCTCCACCAGAGCGGTTGAAAACTGCTGGATGGTCGTTCGTGCTTATGGATGTGCTGGAAAACGTCTCCCCAATGCGTCCCACACGTGCTCGATGGCATATAAGTCGGGGGGAGCGGACAGGCCAGTCCATTCACAAAATATCCACACGTTCCAAGAGCTCCTCCAACTGCACCGGTCGATGCGGTGGCGGTCTGTCGTCCATAAAAGTGAAGTCAAAGCCGAATGCATCCCCGAGAAGACGCACAGGGGGCGTCACAATAAAGTTGACATTTTGGAGCCAGGTGGTCATAGGTCGTCCTCTTCTTCTTCTCCTCCTCTCCGGTTCCCACTCCAGTATCAATTTTGGTATTCTGGTTTTCTCCATTCGTCGTACATGCCCGTACCACTGTAATTTCTTCCTGTCCATTACGTCATATATTCTTTCTTTTATTTCCATTCTCCTTAGTACTTTGGTGTTCCTTATCTTTTCTTTCCTGGAGATTCTTGCCAATCTTCTCCGAAAGTCCATCTCTAGAGCTTGTAATTTTTTTATCTGCTTCATGTTAATTGGCCAGGTCTCCGTTCCATACAGAACCACACTCTCTAATATGGATTTGTATATTAATTTTTTAGTTCTGCTCATTACATTCCTGCTCCATAAGACTGAGTTAAGCATCCCAATGACCCTCCGTCAGCTAAAAATTATTTTATTGATTTCTGACTCTGATTTTCCCTCGATTTCTAAAATGGATCCCAAATAACAGAAAGTGTTTATCTACAATAACTACAGTTTCATTTACACTTCGGTTCGTCAGTACCACTTGTACGGTGTCGCTTTGGCGGCGATTATACACACTGGTTTGTTCCTGAAACCACATTCAAATTATAGGGTGACGATGGCTAAAATTTCAGTTTTAAAACGCTGTACAAAAGAAACGCTACTCAGAATGACGTCAAATTTGAACGGAATATTATCCAATAAGGGTGAAACGTTATGGAAACAGAAACATTTCAAGAAAATTTTACGACAAGATGATGCTGGATTAGGCTACAACTGACAGATTAATCGCTGTGTGACGGCTATGGTGTGCGTTTTAATTAGGAAAGACTATTCAGCACCACATCGGGGGGGGGGGGAGGGGGAGGGGGGAAATTGGTTTTTAATTGTTATGAGGCCAAAAACCACATAAATAGCAACAATGAAATCGGTTTTTGATTGTCATGTGACGCACGAAAGACATATTCACATGTCCAGTATTCTGTAATATTCTGCCACAAGAGGGGGAGGGGGGAGGGGGGAGGGAAGCGGGTGGTCTCGGGAGTCACGTTCAGAATATGTTGCGCAGATAACTCTCATGGCGTTTACCAGTGACGGTACAGGTAACGGGACCCGCAGGTCCCATCAGATCGAAAAAATACGGCCCTACGATCAACGATGCCGTTAACCCGCACCATCCAGTTACCTTTGAAGAATGAAACGGTAGAAGTTGATGAGCGACCTGTTTTTCCGTTGCTTAAATTCTGCAACTCTGTGCACTGACGCGTCCTTGAAGATAGAAATGGGCTTCATTTATCGACAGAATGTTACATGGTCATTCGATGTCCGTTTCCATGCAGGCAAGAAGTTCTAGAGCAAGTGTTTGTCTCACTGGCAGGTCAGCATGACTCGGCTCCTGGACATGGGCGATTTTTTTAGATAGCAATGCAAGATGATTCGTAGAATTATGCGGTCCGTACTGAAAGGTGTGGTATCACCGCCAGACACCACACTTGCTACGTGGTAGCTTTTAAATCGGCCGCGGTCCGTTAGTATAGGTCGGACCCGCGTGTCGCCACTATCAGTGATTGCAGACCGAGCGCCGCCACACGTCAGGTCTAGTCTAGAGAGACTCCCTAGCACTCGCCCCAGTTGTACAGCCGACTTTGCTAGCGATGGTTCATTGACTACATCCGCTCTCATTTGCAGACACGACAGTTTAGCATAGCCTTCAGCTACGTTATTTGCTACGATCTAGCAAGGCGCCATATTCAGTTACTATGTCTTCTGAACAGATGATATTGTGACTCATGTACCGTCAAGAGCGACGTTCATCATTAATGGATTAAAGTTAAGTATCAAACTAATTATGTCCGCTTTCTGAATTCTAATTCCTTGTCATGCTCCAGACCTCACGTTAGTATAGTTCTTCCCTCCTCACGCCAGCCTGCGTCAGCTAAAACGCGTGCATTTCGGCCTCCTCTAGTAACATGGTGTTGGCTCTTCAGCCTACACAACAAAAGGCATGTCCGAGGTTCAGGTAGTTCGCACTGCGTGGCTGCACACCACAGCTCGATCCCTCCTGCCATGCTGAAGTCACATCTGCTACTGGCGTCGGATCAGCTGGTTTCCGCCGCCTTACACACTGCGATTCAAAAGAACCTGTTCCTTCGAATTGGGTAATTGTTCTCTCCAGGCGCCTGGCAGATATTGGAACAACGCCTTTTTTTATAGCCTTGAGTGTTCGGAGCTACTGACGCACAGTCACAGTTCTTGTAAAAGAGCTTTGCCAGCAGCAGGCGATCTTGCATTGAAACAATCATGGCGAGTGCCTGACACGCAAATTGAAGAACAGTCGTGTACTCATGTCTTTTATTTTACATATTCTGCCGATTACAGCATCTAGTGCTAAAATTTTCCTTAATTTTTTTGTTCCCATAAAGTTACCCCCTTCTTAGAAAATATTCGATTTAGTTTTGACGTAATCCTGAGCATGGGTTCCTTTTTTACAGCGTTCTGAAATTGGAACTATAATTATAATCACCCTATGCATCACTTACTAACCTAAGTGAATAGTGAGTTTTACTTTTCTGCATCAAGACAACGTTTGTGAACGAGATTGTATCAAGCGTTAAGAAAACCCGTTTAAAAGCTCCTGTCAGAATAGGAAACTACATAAAACCTTCCCCCATCATTAGCAAATGGGGCAATGTGCTGAAAGCTGCGGTGTCTGTATGTAACAATTATTACGGTGTATGTAGCTTTTTAAATACTTTGCCTGGCTGTTCTTCATCTGTAATAAAGAATAAAGAGCTATTAGCTAAACAAGAATTGCAAGATGGACTGTGTCGTGTACAGGAAATCCTTCCTCATAGCAGCCATGAGCAAGAGCAAACTGGAGGAGGTTGTTTTGGGATAACACACCGTTTTGGCAGACGAAACGGATGCACTTGAAGTTATTAGAAAACCGCTGTTCTGGCAAAGCTTAGGCAGAACAGCTGATGTGAAGGTCGTGACAGCATACGGGGATATTGATTACCATTTAAAAACAAAGACCGCAGCTCTTGTGTGAGTTGTTACAGGGCGCACACTGTAACGAGCGTAAACAAACGAGAACTTTGCCTGGCCGAGGGGAAAGGAAGGGTGGGGAGGGGAGTGGTGGAGCGGGGGAAGCTGCGAAGGGGATGGGAGGGGAGTGGTGCAGAGGAGGGAGCCCCTCTACCCTCTAGCATTCACGTGAGGCCATGCGGGCTACTGATTCCTTCTCGTGTTATGAGTGTTGTACTCCAGCGTTACTAAGTGGCCGGATTTTTACGGTCGAACCCGTCCAGTTATACATGGTGTTACAAAAAGGTAAGGCCAAACTTTCAAGAAACATTCCTCAGGGTTCCAGGGTTCGATTCCCGGCGGGGTCAGGGATTTTCTCTGCCTCGCGATGGCTGGGTGTTGTGTGCTATCCTTAGGTTAGTTAGGTTTAAGTAATTCTAAGTTCTAGGGGACTGATGACCATAGATGTTAAGTCCCATAGTGCTCAGAGCCATTTTTTTTAACATTCCTCACACACAAATAAAGAAAATATGTTATGTGGACATGTGTCCGGAAACGCTTAATTTCCGTGTTAGAGCTCATTTTAGTTTCATCAATATGTACTGTACTTCCTCGATTCACCGCCAGTTGGCCCAATTGAAGGAAGGTAATGTTTACTTCGGTGCTTGTGTTGACATGCGACTCATTGCTCTACAGTACTAGCATCAAGCACATCAGTACGTAGCATCAAAGGGTTAGTGTTCATCACGAACGTGGTTTTGCAGTCAGTACAATGTTTACAAATGCGGAGTTGGCAGATGCCCGTTTGCTGTATGGATTAGCACGGGGCAATAGCCGTGGCGCGGTACGTTTGTATCGAGACAGATTTCCAGAACGAAGGTGTCCCGACAGGAAGTCATTCGAAGCAATTGATCGGCGTCTTAGGGAGCACGGAACATTCCAGCCTATGACTCGCGACTGGGGAAGACCTAGAACGACGAGGACACCTGCAATGGACGAGGCAGTTCTTCGTGCAGTTGACGATAACCCCAATGTCAGCGTCAGAGAAGTTGCTGCTGTACAAGGTAACGTTGACCACGTCGCTGTGCTACGGGAGAACCAGTCGTTTCCGTACCATGTACAGCGTGTGCAGGCACTATCAGAAGCTGATTGGCCTCCACGGGTACACTTCTGAGAATGGTTCATCCAACAATGTGTCAATCCACATTTCAGTGCAAATGTTTTCTTTACGGATGAGGCTTCATTCCAACGTGATCAAATAGTACATTTTCACAATCAACTTGTGTGGGCTGACGAGAATCCGCACGAAACTGTGCAATCACGTCATCAACACAGATTTTCTGTGAACGTTTGGGCAGGCATTGTTGTGATGTCTTGATTAGGCCCCATGTTCTTCCCCCTACGCTCAATGGAGCACATTATCATGATTTCATACGGGATACTCAACCTGTGCTGCTAGAACATGTGCCTTTACAAGTAGTACACAACATGTGGTTCCTGCACGATGGAGCTCCTGCACATTTCAGTCGAAGTGTTCGTACGCTTCTCAACAACAGATTCGGTGACCGATGGATTGGTAGAGGCGGACCAATTCCATGGCTTCCACGTTCTCTTGACCTCAACCCTCTTGACTTTCATTTATTGGAGCATTTGAAGGCTCTTGTCTACGCAACCCCGGTACCAAATGTAGAGAATCTTTGTGCTCGTATTGTGGACGGCTGTGATACAATAGGCCATTATCCAGGGCTGCATCAGCGCATCAGGGATTCCATGCGACGGAGGGCGCATGCATGTATCCTCGCTAACGGAGGACATTTTGAACATTTCCTGTACCAAAGTATTTGAAATCACGCTGGTACGCTCTGTTGCTGTGTGTTTCCATTCCATGATTAATGTCATTTGAAGAGAAGTAATAAAATGAGCTCTAACATGGAAAGTAAGCATTTCCGGACACATGTCAACATAACATATTTTCTTTCTTTGTGTGTGAGGAATGTTTCCTGAAAGTTTGGCCGTACCTTTTTGTAACACCCTGTATACAAGTCTGGTCTGGCCGATTTTTGATAGACATTTTAGCGATGAAGTAGATAACGCATACATAAAAGAAACCATAAACCTCGATCCAAGCTAGTGACTTAAGCTCGAGGAACACTTATAAAGGAAAAGGAGAAATAAGGAGAAGGCTAACTGATATGAGCAAAGTTACTGAATATCTTTTCGTTTACCGTCCCGAAAGAATACATAACTGTTCATTATATTTCGCGAAAAAATTACGGCTTGAATAACGCCGAGTCCGGCTTTCCTATTTTTGGACCTGGCAACCCTAGGTGTACTCGAACTCCTTTATGAACCAGAATTAGTCTCTTCACTTCACTTTCGCAATCAGATAAGAAAGCAACGAGCAATGCACACCATTAAAGAAAGCGAACTATATCCGGTACAGTACTAAAAATGTGATCACCGCCTGTGTTCGCCATCAATATGCAATCGCCTTTAACAGACGGCAGGTGTCAGTGGAGGGTATATAAAGCGTATCGGGCAGGGTGGGGGGAGGGGATGTGGGGAGGGACGCGACGAACAGTTGAGTCTTTATCTCAATGCGGGAACGGGGCGAATTATCTGACGTCCAAAAGCGTACCACCATTGGCTTTCGGGCCAAGGTTCAAATGGTTCAAATGGCTCTGAGCACTATGGGACTTAACTTCTGCGGTCATCAGTCCCCTAGGACTTAGAACTACTTAATCCTAACTAACCTTAGGACATCAGACACATCCATACCCGAGGCAGGATTCGAACCTGGGACCGTAGCGGTCGCGCAGTTCCAGACTGAAGCGCCTTGAACCGCTCGGCCACTGCGGCCGGCTTCGGGCCAAGGGTTCTGCCGTGGTTGAAGTATACTTTGCGTGGCAAAAAGGCGTCATCCAAAACTGGCGCCGAGCAAATTGTGGTGCACCATGGGCCGTAGAGGACAGGGTGGACGACTGTTCCGGAGATGTATGCAGGCGAACAGACGTACAACTACAGAGCAATTGACCGCCCAGGTGAACCAAGGGGATACAAACAGTGTCTCCTCATCGACCGTTCAGCGAAAGTTGCTGTGACTGGGTCTCTGCAACAGCTGCCTGGGTCGTGCACACGTGCTGACAGCTGTCCATCAGAGATAAAGGATAGAATTTGGATGTCAGTACACTACTGGACGTCCACTGAGTGGCAACAGGCGGCCTTTTCTGAGAAATAACGTTGCATGCTCCATCAGACAGTTGGCCGTTACCGTGAACGTCGTGAAAAGTCCGAAAGCACATACCCTGCAACAATAGTCGGAAAGGAGGGAGCTGTGTGCTGTGGGGAATGTTCTCGTGGCATTCCCTGGGTGATCTTATTATGGAAGCCACAGTGGATCAGCACAAGTATTCATCTATCCTTGGAGACCATGACCACCCCTACGTGCATTTTGTTTTTCCTCGCATGATGACACCTACCAGCGAAAAAATGGTTCAAATGGCTCTGAGCACTATGGGACTTAACTTCTGAGGTCATCAGTCGCCTAGAACTTAGAACTACTTAAACCTAACTAACCTAAGGACATCACACACATCCGTGCCCAAGGCAGGATTCGAACCTGCGACCGTAGCGGTCCCGCGGTTCCAGATTGTAGAGCCTAGAACAGCACGGCCACACCGGCCGGCACCTACCAGCAGGAGAATGCAACATGTCAGTCTGTCTTAGTCTGAGTCTCTTCCTGCGCGTCTCGCAGTGAAACTGCCACGTGAAAGTGCTGTAAAATGTATGAAATATTCCTTTTCTATTTACGATTGAAGGCCGGAAACTGAAAACGTCCTAAGTGCTACTTTTTTCACAAAACTCATTTTCAGTCCTACTGTGTTCTCTGTACTCTGCTGCATGCCACGAAAACTCATCAAGATGTCAAATCATGGTCAAAGTGTTCCCAACATGCGTTAGAGCATAGCTCGCTGTCTATATAGCAGGCCTCCTTTCTTCTGGAGTTCCAGGTACCATTCACCAAGGTGTCCTCCATTTAACCTGGGATTGTTTGGAGAGATAACACACCAGTTTTCTTGAGTGGTCACTATTTTCTGAGCTGCGACAGTGATTTTTCTACTACAAAGAAACGAAGAAAGTTAACGAAGGCTATTGTTCCCATAGATTTATACAAGATGTATTGTCAGCTAAAGCTACGTCCCCATTTCAATGGATACAACTGACTTCTTTGCTTTTAAAGAGCTGCTTCAACGATATGGTCTCTGCAAGAGCGTAAAACCACAAAATGCAGTATGATCAAAGTGTCTCATATTCATCCATCTCAAATAGCTCCTGAAAATTCTTACTCTGAAACAGAGTGATGGAAACACATTATGAGAGGAAAGACCATGTCTGATGTATATCATGTCGAACTTCATTTTAAGACGTGCCAGATTTTCAGTTGCAAAACTGAAACATCTGTTGACAGTGTTGCATTTCTTCCTCAGACATGTTGACGATAAAGTCGTTTCTTCCTCAACACCACAGGCAGCCATACAGTAAGTTCTGCAACATCTGACCACAACAATAGTGTTGGGTATGAAACAGAGGTCAGCATTCAGAGATTTTTGTTAACAAATTATTTCCTTTCTAATATGTCTCATTTTTTGCTGTGATTTGAGCTGCATAATTCTGTGGTATCGGAATAGGTGCTCAATTATTTGGGTACAAATAAACAGTGTACAAAGAGACATACATTGTGTTTTGTTTCTCCTGACAAATATAAGATTTCGCACTTCGAACATTTTCAGTTTCCTCTCTTCAAATGCTTTCTTAATGATCGCAAATGCAGTCTCAGAAACAAAAAAGTTGAATATTATTTCTGTCAACAGCTGAATGACTGAAGTAGGTCAGTGTGTTTAGTGGTGTGTATCACTACACTTTCCATCGCTTGGGTGATTTCGTTGGCAAGGTCTGCGTCTTTTTGACTTATAGGCTCTCCACATAATATTTTCGCATTTGCAACCGGATACCTACTAAGCACCTTTCTTGCACCATTTCCATCACAGTTTTCATCTTAAAACCCATAGATGTTCTTATAACGTGAAATGTAATGATAAAGCTACTTATTACACTCAAATTGTCGCTTTCCAACCGAGCCTCGACCTCTGGCTTTGCTATAGATCAGTCTGTCACCATATCTAGTTTTCTTCCCGCTGTCTATATCCGAAACAAACGCCATCAGTCACTTTTCATCACTTATCGCGCAGTTACCAACTGCACGCAGCACGCAATGGAAGAGCCGGCTACATTGTAACTACTGTTTAGCCCCAAAACTACGTAAAATTGCAGCAAAGGAGACTGCAATGTCCTTTATAGAGCGGCTGGAAGCTTATCGTAAGAGAAACGAGAACATCAAACAAAGCAACATCAACTCCCACTGAAGTGACATTAATTGACATGTGCTAAACGCATGCTTTTAAATCAAAGTAAAAATACATCTACACTGAATAACAGACTACACAGGGAACAAACAGACCAGTTTGAATGTGCCTTTCAGAGCCACTAATCGATAACTGGTATGTAAGCGCCTGCTAAATGTACATAGGTTGTGATTATTAGTAAATAACGCAACAATGCACCAACGGTCCGATGGCAACATTTACAAAGACGGGATAAGAAAGAGCCTCAAGAAACAACCAATGGACAATCTCATTAACATCACGAAAACAGTACTAAAGCAAAAACCGACGAAGTAATGGGACCTCGACGGGAATAATATACACGCTGTCAAACAGATTTAAAACGGTGGGAAAATAGGCACCTTCATTAAGGACGTATATGTAACTATGAAATGCGGAGTTGTGTAAAAAAAATCGTCATGACTGATTCATTGACTGCGATTACTCACAACCGATCTAACCTAGGCCTCAGGACATGGTTCAGATCAGTCTGTCAACGCATCCTTCATTAAAATAAAATGAGTACCAACAATACTTTAGTAAACGAAACAGATCTGCAGCATATAAATATTTAAGACTTTCGCAACCTCGGTTAAACATATATAGGCTACATGATATAAACCGTTTCCTCTATACATATGTAGATCTAGTAAACAACTCTAAGTTCACATCTCCAAGAACTAAATGACCATTAAACAGAACATACGAACTACATGTAACATTTAAAAAAAATACAACATAAACTTCCAGGTGCCATCTACATTACACATGTCATACTACAAAGTGTATACCGACCGCTCGCGTTGTGACTTGGCCTGACGACAAAGGCTACAATGTTTTATTTGGCGTAGATATTCTCATTCCTCTTAGTACTGTGTCCAACCGCAATGAGTCATTTAACTGTGCCACGTTCTCTGTTGCAAAATTCTCTCCTGTTAATAGAAAGTTGTCCCACTTATCTGCGAAAATATTTTTAGCAATCACTTTCCCTGTTCACTCTTGCGCTGCTAGGTGACAAGGTGTACTTCATCTGTGTCGTCGTCACCGGACATGTTCGAGTGACTAAGCTAGTTTACTGCAGGGACACTAACAGTTCCGTGTGGCAGGTTACGGCCATTTTCAAACGTCAGAGAAATGAAAGACATACTAAGCGAAAACGAAAGTGTTAATCCAGGCGCAGAGCAGCCAGACAATAAAACGAAAACAGTAGACTGTTAGTCATATTGTCATCAGCGAGGGCGCACAGTGACGTAAGACGCAGTCTGCTCCTGCGCCGGAACCAGACACAACACAGCTGAGAACGGCTTGCACGTGACGCGAGCGAAACTGCTGGCGCGGCGGTCAGCTGACGCCGCGCTGGCTCACCTTGAGGCGGGGCCCTTCCACTCCGGTACCTCCCGAGGCGCCACACCCACGAAAATTGTCACTACACTAGATTCTGGCACGCAAGTCACTACACCGCAAACACTGTGCAGTGTATCACGACACCACACTAACGTAAACAAATGGAACCACAACATCCGCTACGCCGGCGCGCGTCTGCGCATTGGCCCGCGACACGTGGAGACTGCCGTTGACGGTGCTGCTGCGGGCGGACGACCGGATAACTATCAGTGCCGCCTGCTTTCGCGCTATGCTTTCACAACGCTGTCACTGAGGCAGCACCCACAGCACTTTTTTTTTCCTTTTTAGATCGCTGCTCCACATGGAAAGCAAATATCACTTGTTTCTCTAGCTTCTATAGTTCGATACCTCACGTCGAAAACTAGACTGACAGCACTGTCAATAATTTGGCTTTGAGACGACTGATAACGAAAGAAAAAATTCTCTGTGTATCACGCCGGATGTGTCAGTGTGTCGCGATATTTCGACGTCAAGCCGAGACGCAGTTATCAGGTGATCTGACATTTACAGATGCTGTAGCGATATATAGTGAAATGTGATACCACTTGGCACACATCCTTCGTGATACCTGAGAAATTTCAGCGCAAAACATCTGTCACAAAAGACTGCAATCTTTATAGGTATTCCTGCAGGACGTTATCATCATCATGATCAACCATATGACATCTACTACTGGTCAAAGATTAGCCGGCCGGTGTGGCCGTGCGGTTCTAGGGGCTTCAGTCTGGAACCGCGTGACCGCTACGGTCGCAGGTTCGAATCCTGGGCATGGATGTGTGTGATATTCTTAGGTTAGTTAGGTTTAAGTAGTTCTAAGTTCTAGGGGACTGATGACCACAGATGCCAAGTCCCATAGTGCTCAGAGCCATTTGAACCATTTTTGGTTAGAGATTGCTTCCACACTTTCTCCAACCACTCCTCTGTTCTGCTGTCTGCCCATGGAACAAGCTACTCTGCACTCTCCGAACTATTCATTGCGTGTTGTATTTAAGACGAAGCTGAAGCACTTGCTTCCGTTAAATAGTAAAGCAAATGCTCCCACATTCTCCCATATATCCTTCTTTCTGTTTTTATTTATTAAGTAATTCAGGCTCTCTTTCTTTTGAACCATCTTCATTATTTCTGTTTTTTCATGTTCGTCTGTCTCTCCTTCTTTCACATCTCTCACGCAGATGCTCCTACCGGTCACAGTTGAAATCTACCTGTCTGTAATTTGTCTTCACTGTTGTTCTTATCATGGACAACTGTGTCTTTTTGCTCTGTTTATGGCTTAGTAATATCTATATGACGGATTCTACGTTATATTCAACTTATGACGTACTCAGGGGAAGGTCGGGTAGTAGCCGCCAGCCGACTGTGCCTGACACGATCTTTTTCTACTCTCTAGTGATGGCGGGAGCAACTAAAGCGCCACTACAATGTCAACTATAGAGGAACAAGACGCACACGTGATTTTGGTTAACAGCGAGTTCAATCGATGAAACCTTTCCGAGAAGACGTGACTCAGTGCCATGTTTGTGGGGTTGTCCCCATAAGAGCTGTGTCCTTACAAAGATGAACTGTTTTGCTACACACGTGATAAATGTTGTACTACAAGTTACGCAAACATTTTGATTTAGGCCTGCTCTAACCATACCTTTATCTTAATAGTATGTCCTTCAAAAATCGACATATTTCCAATTGGAAATATGCTACCTTTCTAAATGTTTGTATAATAATTATTCTACTGTAACTTTGTATTCGAACGTTGCTCACGCTAAACAGTTGTATGTATGATACGTTACTAAACAGATTTATAAAAGACTGTGTCATAAGAGTCCATCATTCGTTGGTCTCTTTTACATTTCCTCCACAGTTCGCCTTTTCGTTGCTTAGATTTCTTGAATGTTGTACCGGACACGAAATTGTGGGGCGAAAAAAAAGTCATTTTTGTTACAAAAAGTTTCAACTGAAGTGTAAATGGGTATAGACATTATAGTAGCGTAAATCAAAGTTATACGTCGTTTTGACATTATAATAGTGTAAGTAAAAGGTATATCTTAGTACTAACTAAGTCTTCGCATAAGGAGAAAGTTATATTACATATGCTTCGGTCTTTCACCTACCTAACAGTTTTGAATTCAGAATTTTAACAAACATAAATATAAATGAATGGAAATAAATGTGCACCAGTGGTACCGAATTTACTTTAGAAGACAGAATTCAACTCAGACTGAATCTTTAAAAATAGTGCTCACAGCACGTTACGTAACATCAATTTCTTATTTGCTGATGTATGAAGCCTAATTATTTCGGACGATTTATATGGTATATTATAATAGGAGACATACGTCAGTGTTGTGCGCCGGTAGTATTTTGTAACTAAATGTTCCTTTTGCTAGAGAAAGGGTCTTCCATCTTAAGTAACAGTTGTGTAAAATCTGATAAATTATATGCAACTTAGTCCCACTCACACGACTTTACAGATAACATTTCTACACAACGTCAAGTGGAGATTTTTTTAGCGGAGTGACAAGTATTAGCCGAGATAATCATTTTTGAGATCAAACGAAATGTTACGCTGCCAATAGGTAATTGGTTTTATATATTTTTTTGGTCTACCCGAAATATAATTTATAAGTAATTAAAGTCACGAGACCATAAACCGGTTCCGCCACACTACGTAGAAACTATCTCCATCTCCATCTTTTCCACTGGCGATCGTAGCTGTTAGTCGCTATCACTGGATAACAAGCAATATTGCGATGCGTATAAGTCACGTTTGCTGCTGAAGGGGCCGCCTAGTGGTAGGCGCTGGCGTCTACAACTTCGACGCTCTGAAACGTCATTGAATGACATTTGCGGAGACGGGTATCCATACTCGATTTGTCCCTCATGTTATGCCGGAACCAAGGTAGCCCCTGAGGGCCGGCAACCCATATTACACCACAGAAGACGGGGTTGTCTATGTCTAAAGCGTACCAAAAGCAGCATGGTAAACACCGGCTATTTACATACCAGATAATGGAAACAGACATTCCGAGCACTACTTCCTGCAGGGGGAGCTCGACCCAACGGCCTGCAGGAAGTATCACTACGCCAAAACCTGATTGGCTGGAGACAGCTATTTAGGGGTAGAACCAGTTCCGAAATTCACTCCGGATGCCGATCTCGTGGACTTCGACCGCTGAAGATAACGTCTTCGTCTCTGAATTGGACTTTTAATAGTGTGTTTGTGTTACCACGAAACTTTGAGAAAAATTGAAAGTGAACTTTTGTTCGCCTCAATTAGGAGATTGTTACTGGCACCATTATTGTTAGCTTTCTTTTGTTGTTCAGTCATCAACCTTGTAAACGTACATAAATAAAAGTTGTGTTTGTGAAAAAGTGCGAATTGTCAGTCACAACACCTCAAGACACACTCTACAACCCCTCGAAGTCTGTCTCAAAATTTCTAGCACATTCTGTGTATACAACAGGAGATTTGATATGCTTATGAACACATAGAGTGCTGAGGCGGCTTGCGGTCAATAGATGCAGACTCAAAATAGTCGTTAAAAATTGCTGTTCCTATTGCCGATTGGTTAAATTTTATTCTGTACTACTGAGTTTGTTGCATAGTAGTATAAATTAAATCAAACAGTTTACTGTAAACGACAGTGAGTGTGATACCGGAGTTGGTGGGGGGGGTGGGGGGGGGGGGGGAACAAGGTTGGTGGGTGGGGCACGGAGCAGTGAGTGTGGTGTGAGGGTGTTTGCGGGAGTGTGGGGGTGTGAGGGACAGGGGTAAGTGGAATGAGATGGCGAGGGGATACATATGTTTGAAAGAGGGGTAATGAAAACGAGTTAATTACCTCAAGTTAATTAACTCAGGTATTAAGAGACAGTCGTTATTAAACAAGAGAGTAATCGTCGTTACGACTTACAGTGCTATCTACCTACGTTACTGAAATCATTTGGTACTGTCATAAACTTGCTAAATTATTCGAAATGTAAGTGTAAACTTGAAAGTTTTTCACCAGTGCGGAAGACAATTGTTATGTGGCCAATGCAGGTAATATGTTAAAATAAATTATTTCTCTACTTAATTTCTTTCATTAAACCCGCCTGAGGGAAGTTTCTCGTGAAGCTGTTCTTATGTTAATGTGAGCAAATGTAACGTCGATTAAGTCCATTCAACCACTGGAAATTGACTTCTAGCTCAGAAAAGAGTTGGACAGTAATTAGAAAATGTAAATATTGTGTAGTTTACTTTGACAAAAGCACACTACGGCTATTTCAGTGCTCAGTTTTTCTTTCCTGTCCATCCAGTCGTCTTCAGTCGACCTAAACACAAGAACTCGTCCATTGATTCTGTGGCGTCATTATCGATCTGTTTAATTCTCATTTAGCGTACTCATTATGTTTGAGTTTAGCCTTATTGATATCGACTTTCAGGGCTACTTTCAAACTTGCTCTGCTAAGATTTTCCGTTAGTGTCGAAGCTTACGTGCATTAGAAGGTAAGGAGATCAGAGTTAACGTTTTGTAACCGAAGAGGTCGTTGGAGTACAGATGTGAACAGGGTGAGGATGGAGAAGGAAATCTGGCTTATCTTTCGTAAGAAACCATCCAGCACTTATCTCGTAAATCGAGAATTTGAACGCTGCTCCTTCGAATTCAAACAGTACCTAACAATGGCATCAGCAATCGAAGTTATGTTTAATCAACGCGAATTTCTCCTTGTCTCTCCGAATTTAAGGATTCCAAAATTTCATTTATGGCTACTGAGAATGGTTTTGGTGGTGTGGAGTCTCTACATCGGACTTGTGTTTCAATTCTGAATTTAGCAATGTCCTGATGAGAGCCAAAGGGAACTGTAACATTGTTGTACGCGGGGTGGTTGTAAAGTTTTAATTATCCCTACGAAAAAATAAAATTACCTAAATATTTCTGATATACGTTTAAATCTCCGCTCCACAGTACCATAGCACGTCGGTAGAAAAACCAAAATCAAAAGGTGCAGTCCATAGATAAAGCGGAGTATTGTGCGGTAATCAATTCTCTTCATTTGGAGAGGAACAACACTGTAACAGGAGTAGTGCACCAGCACATGACACGCCTCGCCGGTTAGGTGCCGCAGGCACTTCCAATGTATAAAAGAAGTCTGAATGACGAAGAACGAAGTGGTAGGGCATACTTCTGTGAAGAATTGGAAATCGCAAGAGAAGGCCGTGTTGCTCTAATACCGGCGTATCACAATCGAAACGATAATTGAAAAAAAATGAAAATCACACATGGATCAGTTTTCAACATCTCGAAAGACAACTTGAACATGAGAGCGCTCACCTTCCTTTGGACTCCGCGACTGCTAGTACAGGCTGAAAATCAGACTGAAGACTAACTATCCCCTCAAAAAAATAAGTAATCGAACGCTGTTGGGCAGGATGTCTCTAGGGTTTTTAAGTAATTCGACTGTGGTGAGTCTCATTTCATTCCATGTTTATAGACCCCCCCCCCCACACACACACACACATTCACGGATGGCAGGCTGGTTGCAGCGTCCTACGTATGTATATTTCCATTCTGGCGTTGGCAGCGTATCAACGTGTATCATGACCCATCGACGACCTTAATCCGTGTTTCAAGCTTCTGGTGGCGGGGTTCCAGCGCCATTGCTAATCTGTTATTGCTGGCATGCGGTTCGTGCAAGTACAATGCAGAACAGTGATTTTCGCACGAGTAATAAATTTTCATTTATCGCCTCTAAAAACGTAAGTTACGTGATTATTTTATCTTTGTTTGCAGATACAAGCCTGCAGTTTCGGTAAACAATGAAACCTCCGCGCCACAGTTCCGTCGTACGCTGGTAGAGAGGGATAAACAAAATGACACAACCCACTGACAAAGCGGAGAAGGACTGCACCACTTTATGTTGTCTCTTATAGCAGTGTTCTGCAGTTCTGTGGCGCGGGGATCGCGGTTTATATGAGTAGTTCCTGGTGTAGCTCAAAGTGTTTCTGGGCCGAACAGTTTTGTTCCCTTGGATGCCTTATCATAAAACCTAGCTAACTATTCGTTTTGGGAAGAGTATTGCAACAAGCAATTGTTACCGTGTTCGCTAAGGGAGTAACGTGTTACGCAAGTGGTTTCAGACAGTGTAATAATTAACTTACAGACTTTGGACTTGTCGCCACTTTGAAGTCTTGCATGTCAGTATCACTGCATTTTTATTCAAACAGTTTCTAAGTAGGCACTATGACCCTGGTGAAGACGTCATCTTACAAATTCTCAAAGTGCCACCTGTGGTTTCCCGGGCCGCGCCTATCGCATCTTCTTGGCCACTATTGTCGTTGCTTAAGACGATCCCCAGTTATCGACGGGACAGCGTTTTTTCTTCAGCGTTGAGATGGTTCGTCAATCTTTCCCTAAATGGGTTGTACACTGAGCTGACTACCTGACTAACTGAAGCAGTGTCTTCTAAAGGCGCTCTATCAGTGAGAATAGGAAGTGCCCCATAAATATATCTACGTTACGCAAGGAAATCTAAACAGCTGTCATTGCTAAATGTTAAATAATTCTTTGGAGGAGTCTGGAGCTTGTGAGAGAGGGAGTTGAGCGACAGCCTTTGCGGTGTTAGGAGGAGTCATCTTGTGCCCTCCGGACGGATTTGGCGATAATTTATCTGAAATCGGGAGCTATCCTTCGTGAACAATGAGTTTCTTTTTATTGCGACAGCGAGTTGTGTGATGGCAACTTCAGTGGAGGTTAGCCTTCCCTCTTGCGGCGCAGATTACACGGGGTCGTCTAAGCGCCAGGCGGAATGAGCCACTAGCAATTCGAGCGGCCGACGAGAGAAGTCGACAGAATAACAGGAACTATGTAGCACGTCAGCAGTCACGTGGAATTAGCAGTGCCCACTTTCATAACATTGTCCCAAATAGGACATGAGTCACATTTCGCGGTATAACAGGAAGGTATAGTTCAACCGAGCTCTGCTGTTCCAACGCAGCTCATCCCCCAAGGCGCACCGACCTGCACGCCAAGCGAAGCATCACGCGTGCCGACAGGAAATGAACAGCCCAACAATAACGCAAAACATCGACAAGGAGCAATGTCTAGACCGGGAAGGAGACAGATGTATTCATCGATCCGGACTTAGTTTCTAGACGGAACATTGGCACTGAAAGTTGAGTATTTGTGTTACTGAATAAACCAAAGAAAACACACAGACATTTGTAGTTATTCAAGTGTTGTCATTTTCATGTGTATGCCTGTGTGATGCCGTTTGCTGGGAGTAGCACCGCTGTCCCCGTCACTAAGGCATATCAGTGCATCACGTAGGCTGTCGTCAATGTACTGAAGTCACAGTAGCGACATCGATTGACGACAGGGCTTCGACACTTTTCAAATACGGAACTACAACAATGAGAAGTGTGTTCACATACGCGGGCGTGGAATTCCTTTTGTCTTGTCGAGTAGGCAACGGTGTTACATCGTTATGGATCTACTAGCTAGCTGGGGATGGTGTCCAATGAACGAAACGGATTTAGCCACGTAAAATTGAAGCCAGTAAATTCAATTCGTTTCAATGGAGATTTATGTGCTGTTGTTGCGTGATTCTTTTCCTTTCCTGCTGACTTTAAACTATATTCCGGTTTGGTTATTGTGGAGATTATCGGCGCAAATTGGTAGGAGTCTGTTGGAGACAGCGTATGCACTGTTAGTTGTGTCCATTTATCTGCCTTGTGGTCGGATGTTCGCAATCTTTCTGAAAGTTGTTTGATAACTACAGGGCTCAATAACTGGAGTAGAGAGAAGTTAATTCCTTTCTGGTGGCCAAAGCGAAGCTGGCGACCATTTTTATTACAGTGACTAGCTGAGTACCCCACGTTATCTGGCTATGTATTCATTGCACTAATCAGTCTCCTCCTTCCACCTTTATCAGTTTCCTCCGCCCCCTCCCCCCTCTGTCCTTCTCCCCTTCACCTCATCCTTCCCCCACCCCCACTCCTCTCTCCAACACTTACTCTCCGACCACCTCTTCCTTTCCCCTTCTCCCTCCCACCTCTCCTTTTCTCTGTTTCTTTGCCCCCTCCCCCGCTCTCTAACCTTTTTGTTCCTTCTTCCATCCATCTGCTGCCCCCCCTCTCTCTGTCCATCTCCTCCTCTTCCCTTTCTCTACCCATTTCCCCCTCCTCACACTGTGTGCATCTCCTCCTCTATCATATCCTTGTCCATATCCTCCTTCCCCCTCTCTGTCTGTCCATCACTTCCTTCCCTCGTCTGTTCCCCACCACACTAGACGGTTGCTGGTTCTTATTCCTTCAGTATTTCTTCCTATCTGTCTGCCTGCTTAGCTGAGTGGTAACGTGCTCGCGTCCCATGCAAGCGGACCTGGCTTCGATTCCCTGCCAAGTTAGAGATTTTCTCCACTCTAGGACTGGGTGCTGTGCTGTTCTCATCATCATTGCATCCTCATCATCGGCGCGCAAATCGCCCAACGTGCCGTCGACTGAAATAAGACTTCCACTTGGCGGCCGAACTTCCCCGGGTGTGGCATCCTGACCAATGATGCCATACGCTCACTTCATTTCTTCTTAGCTGGTAGTATATATACCATGTTGCCTGGAGAAGCTTCTTACCAGCGGCTTTGCCAGAGCACGCACAAGTCACACATGTTGCACGTATATTAAACATATTTTACACATTTATAACCATGTTTCACATGTATCTCTAGCGAATTTCGTCCTGCGGTTTCGTTTTCACGCAACTCAATCTCTATGACGTCACATGTCTTGAACGACATGTCGTATAGTGATATAATTTTTCAGGTACGTTCAGTGATATATTTGGATACTGTCTGAAAATTTTTTGCGAATAGAATTAATAGTAAAGACGTAATAAATTAAAACGTGATGCATTGTGTGGTAGTTTTTCATGCAATATTATCAGAAATATGTGTGGTACAATGATGTAATTTTGCAGCTACATTCAGTGGTATGTGTCAGTACTGTCTGCAAAATGCGCACTGAATATAGTTAGTAGCCAAGAAGTAATAAATTAAAACGTTATGGATGATGCGGCAGTTTTACTGCATGAACAGCGAAAATGTAGTAAATGATAAACCTTTTTTCCTTTCATCATTTTGTAAGAGCTGTCAGCGAGTAAAGTTTTGTAAGAGTTTGAAATTGTGTGTCAAGTGTGTAAGTCACTAAGAGGTCTCATTCACCAAAACTGGACGAATAAATCCTACGATTCTTGCGTTGTGAGCTACACTACTTTTTCATACCGATGCCTAGCCCTTTGACAGGAATATGGTTCTTACCCCTTCCCCCGGACATTTTCTCCATACAGTAAGTGATACGTGTACCGAGTTTGGTTGAAGTCGGTCCAGTGGTTTAGGAGGAGGTTGGAACTTAAACAGTGGCAACACTGCTGTGGAGACACTATGCAGTGGAATCTACTATTGTCGCTGATAGCACACGTTGTTGACATACCTGCCTTACCTCCGAGCAAATGGACTCGCCCGTCCCACGTCACCGGCGTGCGCTCAATCGAGGGAAACACAGTCACATGTGAGCGAGCGGTCTAACGTAATGGTGTCCCTATGTTTTCGAAACAGGAACAACGGAGTTGGATCAAGGCTGAATGTGCCAGAGGTCGTACAGCAACGAGCGTCATCAAGGTTTTTAAGAGGAGTGAGGGGAATCGGCATTGCCGTACAGAAGAGTGGCACACGCATCGGGAGGACGTCCTAGCGTCTCTGCAGAAGAAGTGCATGCTGTTGCCGCGTTAGTGGACAGTGATGGACGCCATACGATTAGTGAGCTCGCCCACGAAACCCGATTGGCGCATACGACTGTGCTTCGCATGCTGCAGGAACGCCTGGGCAAGCGAAAAATTGCATCACGATGGGTTCGGCATGAATTGACGGAAATGCAGAAATGGATGCGGTACGACGCTGCTCAGACGCACTTAGAGCGCTATGAGCGAGTAGGAGAGGCTTTGTTACGCCTTATCATGACAGTGGATGAGACATGGGCCACATCGTACGAGCGAAACCCGAAACGCTAAACCAACAAATAGCGTAATTACGTGTAGCCGCGAAAGTCGAAAGTGCGTCAGAGCCCCAGTATGGTGAAAATTATGGTGAGTCTCGTGTACGACTGTGATGGTGTTATCCTAACGCATTACGTTCCTCCACGGCAGACCGTCAATGCACAGTATAACTGTTCGTTTTCATAGAATCACCTGCGACCATCTTTGCGAAATAAACGGTGACACTTTCTGCGCAACCCACCCATCATTTTTCACGACAATGCGCGGGCGCATACAGCGCAAGCTGTGGCTGCTCTGTTCGGTCGATGGGACTGGGAAGTACTGTACCGTACTCCCCTGCCTTAAGCTCTTGTGACTTTGATTTGATTCCGAAGATGAAGGAGCCACTTCGTAGCATTCGCTTCAGAACTGTTCTAGGCAGTAGAACGCTCCATTCGCACCATCAACAGAACAGGCTCTGGTAACGGTATACTAAGCCTTCCACATCGCTGGCAACAGGTTCTACACAACGCTGGTGACTACTTTGAAGGACAGTAACAGGTGCAAACACGTAACTCTTTTGTATCGGTTGTGAATAAATAGTTGCTGCTATTTAAGTTACAACCCCCCTACATACATATGTATACATAGATATATCAATTTTATAGTATGTGTGGACGTAATAGTGGAATAGTGCAGATGATGAATCCGTATTGTTCAAAACACATTGTGAAGGAAATCTAGCAAACAATACGTGTCGAAGACATTTGTCTCGCGCGCCCCATATCTCTAAGAGCGTTTGGGTTTTGGCCACGGCCGTGATTGGGACGTGGTGTGACGTGGAGGTATCTCTGACGGATGAAATAAATGGCGAAAGATTAAGAGCAGGCATCTTGCCAGAAACACACCCTAAACTGCCAGAACAGGGCAGTGGAGTCGAAGCGGCTAACCGCGCGTCACATTGCTGCATCTCATGTCAAGAGAGGCTGTCGAAGCTGCCGTAAGGTATCAGGGCAAATAATGAAGCGGTAGCGCTGTAGGCGAGGGGGAGTTTCCTGGGGCTGGGGGGAAGGGGGTTGGGGGTGCTGATCTGGAGGCGGCACTTAATGGGGGCGGCGGGGGCGACCTTAACTTCATTTGGTCCTCGCCGAACAATAACTCGGCGCCCCCGCGCCTGAGATCTTCACGGTCGATGCGGGCGCATTTAAAAAGCTGGGGGGTGCTGCGGCAACCTGGGAGCCGTCTGGCGCACTCCGCAGCTCAGGTACGGTCGTGCTGATTCTCCCGACTGTCACAAATATTATACTATGTCAGTCTCTTGATAATAACCCTTACAGTCTGGACAGATGTCTATAATCTTAAAGTTTTCTTTTTAGTAGTTTTTTTTCCTCATTGCATGTTAAATGTAACAACTGCGAGAGATAGTTTCACTTGGGAAAAAAGACATTCATTATCCAAGAATGCACAAATTAGTCTTTATTACTGACAAACGGTTTCGATAGTTGTAACTGTGGTGTCACCGCCAGACACCACACTTGCTAGGTGGTAGCCTTTAAATCGGCTTCGGTCCGGTAGTATACGTCGGGTCCGCGTGTCGCCACTGTCAGTGACTGCAGACCGAGCGCCGCCACACGGCAGGTCTAGAGAGACTTCCTAGCACTCGCCCCAGTTGTACAGCCGACTTTGCTAGCGATGGTTCACTGACTTCTACGCTCTTATTTGCCGAGACCATAGTTAGCATAGCCTTCAGCTACGTTATTTGCTACGACCTAGGAAGGCGCCATAGTCAGTACTATTGATATTGTAAACCAAGTATCATCAAGAGCGACGTTCATCATTAATGGATTAAAGTTAAGTTTCCACCAGCTACGTCCGTTTTTCTAAATTCTAATTTCCTTGTCCTGTTCCAGACCACACGCCAGCCTGCGTGAGCTAAAACGCGTGCCTTTCGGCGGTGTTGGCTCTCCTTCCAACCACAACAGTAACTGTCATAGTCTTCAAAATATGTTTGTTATAAAAAGTGTCCCATTCTGCGATATTATCTCAAGACCTGTTGCCATTATAGTGGATAAAATATAGCACGTTATAAAGAGATTTTCGGCAATAATACCGTTTACAGTTAAAAAGCGTCTTATACACATGAGCATGTTATCATACGTTGCGCTCACAGATGCTTGTTAATTCTTAAAATCGTGGATCCACCGTAGACAAAGTATAATACTTGGTCTAAGGTGGATCCTCGATGTAAATAACATGTCACGCAAACACAAACAGATGTACAAGTCTGCATTTTACTGTGTATAGTGCGTTTTAAATAATAAGGAGCCTCTTTGGGCGCTACGTATGACAACATGTCCACGTGTATAAGATACTTTTTAACTATAAACGGTATTATTGCTGAAAACCTCTTTATAATGTGCTATATTTTATCCACCATAATGACAACAGGACATGAGGTACTATCCCACAATGGAACACGTTTTATAACAAAACTTTTTGAAGACCAGAAGATGTCAGTTAGAACTATCGGTATCGATTGTCATTAACAAAGATTAATTTATGCTGAAAGCTTTTTCCGAAGTGAAATATAGATCACTCCTAAGTTCTCAATATGAAAAAAGTCTGGGAGATAATTTATCGTTTTTGTTTCCTGCAAAATATTTTTGTATGTGTCCAAAATTCAGTTTTTGTGGTAGGTGCAGACATCAGCTATAAGGCCTACAAATCCAAGGACCAGCCATGGAACTTGCACTTGACAACATTAATAGACGGAATCTGAATTTAAATCGCCCACCGAGTCACACAGGAGCGAATCACATTGGAGAATTTGCAACCGTCCTCATGAAAGAAGATTATTTTGAGTATAATTGAACGATTAGCACTTTCTAGATAGTCAGCAAAAGGACGTATACTTTGAACAGTCTTTCAACACTCACCACAAACTACACCGGATCATTCATATGTTTGCAGGCCCAGAAAACAGGACAACTCAAACTTAACATTAAAACTCCGGATGGTCTAGTTTCTTTAGCTTCACTATACGTAACACCATGACGTTATGACTTGGCATGACATTACACATATGCTTGTTTGAATGTATAAGGAAATTGTTCAAAAATGTACATTTTTACCTGTTGCTACTGACGTAACAGCTATTACTTTCTTCGTACACAGTGATAATGGACATAAGGGTTTCCAAACTCTGTCTGGAAATGCAGTTAAAGGAAAATAAACTTTAGCTGTTCATTCATCTGTCACCGCTTTTACTATCTTATGATTAATTTGGTAACACTTATCTAAACATTCTAATTGAAATACAGTCTTTGATGAGTTCTCTCATATACAAGGTACACAAGCTGTGCCGTGGGACGATTTGTAAGGTTGGAAATAAAGAATACGCTTTTTAAGCTGCGATCGCAGTGTTGACACTTCTGTTGTTCCGAGATAACCGGTTTCAACAGTCTCATGCTGCCATAATCTGATCTCATCGAACTTAACAGACGTATACGTGTGGAGTGCCTTTTATGCTTTGATTTCACACGTCGTGTAACATGGCAATTTTATAGCAAGTACCATAAGAACAGATGATGACAGGATAAGACTATTGAAACCGATCATCGTGGAATGCGATCGCGGTGTATTATTGCCATCGATGAGCGAAGACACATCGGTGAGAGAGACTGTGGACATCGTTGACTTAGTGCCTCCGCCACAAGCGGCGGTGACTGCCAGTATAGTGCCAGCTGCGCGAGTCCTCCGGCTGCGAACTGCGGAGTCGAAGTGTCCGCAGGGCAGCCGGAAGCCAATTAGCTCATCGCCGGCTACGTTAAGCCATCGCTTCTCAACGCCGCTGCCGCTGGAATCGGATTAAGACACGGTTCGGCTTCGCTCTGCTCCGTAGGATTCTGCCGAATTCCTCGTCTTGTCCTGCTCTTAACGACACGCGACTTGGCTCTGTCAGCAGTTCTCGACTACCCCTGACAGACTCGGAAATATTTCCCCCGGATACCAGTACTACCGTAGTATAAATGGTGTCGAAGACTAATGAAATTTGAAGCCATTTTGACTATTTTTCGACGGTGACTATCTCAAGAAGTAGGTAAAGGTTTTTTTAAAATTACCGTTACCAGCCACAAACACCGTCAACTATTGTGTTACTTATTTATTTAGCGACATGTTTCGAGGGAATACCTCAACTTCAAGCTAAATGGCATTACAAAACAACTTTACAATAAGTTTATACTGATGTTACATAGTCTTTAAATATTGTGGTCATCCTGTGGAAGAAGCGAAAACTTAGTAATAGCCGATGTCACTTTGGAAGCTAGATGGATGTTTGCTCGAAAATGTTTTGTAATGGTCACTCACTTTCTTCTTGTGGTGAGGCAGTCTGGTTGTGATGCGTTGCTGTGTTTTCATTTCCGTGGTCACTGTTCACAAGTTATCACTAACATAGCAGTAATTTGGAAACACGATCACAAACAGTTCTGTAGTGCAGTGGACAAAATGGCGGTCGAAATACAACTGGTTTCGATTTGTCGATCCATGTGGTGTCAGATGTTTACATGTCTTCTGCACGTCTTGTTATCGTATTACAGATGTAGGTTGACGAAATACATTACAAATTGACCTCCTGATACAATATTATTGAACACATCGTGATATAAACTAATTATTTTACATATTTCTAAGCTATTGATTTGGCTAGAATCAAACGACTGTCATGTTATCTACCTTTTATTTTAGGAGTACTGCAGTGAAATTGGAAAAGAAATGTGAATTTTTGAAGTCTGTCATTTCATTCAGTGTCTCATTATTCCCCATGTGGCCATGGATGAATATTCCCATTTCTTCCAAGGTGTCCATTTTCCAGTTCTTTTCTAAATTATGTAGTACTTTGAGATCGTTGTCTACTGTAAAACTGTGTCCTGTTTCACTTATATGTTTCGCCATAGCTGATTTTTTCGGTTTTCCAAGTCTAAAACAGTCAATGTGTTCTATAAAGCGGGTTTTAACTGTTTCAGATTTGGCAAACCGAATAAATCAGCTAAAGCGAAACACATAAAAGAAACAGGATACAGTGTTACAACAGACAACGATCTCCATGGAAATGGAAACACCTCAGCGCATCACAACGAGACTGCCATGCCAGAAGAACAAATATGACCACAGCCTTTACGAAAAGACTATGTAACATCAATGTGACCATATTGTAAAGTTGTTTTTGTAATGCCATTTAGCCTGAAGATGAGGTATTCCCTCGAAACATGTTGCTAAAGAAATAGGCAATACAACAGTTGACAAAGTTTGTGACTGGTAGCGGTAATTTAAAAAACCCTTACATATCCAATGAAATTTGCTCGTGTTATTGTGAAGTGTCATTGATTGCATCCTGTGACAAATGATGCAGTTCTGCAAGTTCATGTGTTCGTTTTTTGTACATCGTTTATGTTCTTGCAGACTTCAGTCTTGTTTTTGGTATGAAATATATTTTCAGGGTGTGTTTTGTACTGAGATGGTATTGTAAATTTTATAAGACGCCATAACGTACTTTTTTCTTAACTCCTGTGTATTACGTCACGAATGCGAATGATGTCTTCGAAATAATATATTAAAGTAGAAAAGAAATAAAATTAGCTTACAACGACGAAACAACACAGTGAACCGGTAACAAATAATGTTTTTAATACAGTGACCAAGGTTTCGACATATCGGAAGATGGCTTCACCAGAATGAGCAGGCTGATATTGTTCATTGCAAGGTATACGTACCAAAGAGTGCAACATTTTTAATTTTTGACTTGAGCGTGTCTGCTCGAAAATTTGACTATTGCCTTCTCGTAATATAACTTCACGGTTTTTAAAATTTCATTGTGACGGAGACATCCCAAGAAGTGTCTAAACCTATGTCAGTGTATCAAAAATTACACTCCTGGAAATTGAAATAAGAACACCGTGAATTCATTGTCCCAGGAAGGGGAAACTTTATTGACACATTCCTGGGGTCAGATACATCACATGATCACACTGACAGAACTACAGGCACATAGACACAGGCAACAGAGCATGCACAATGTCGGCACTAGTACAGTGTATATCCACCTTTCGCAGCAATGCAGGCTGCTATTCTCCCATGGAGACGATCGTAGAGATGCTGGATGTAGTTCTGTGGGACGGCTTGCCATGCCATTTCCACCTGGCGCCTCAGTTGGACCAGCGTTCGTGCTGGACGTGCAGACCGCGTGAGACGACGCTTCATCCAGTCCCAAACATGCTCAATGGGGGACAGATCCGGAGATCTTGCTGGCCAGGGTAGTTGACTTACACCTTCTAGAGCACATTGGGTGGCACGCGATACATGCGGACGTGCATTGTCCTGTTGGAACAGCAAGTTCCCATGCCGGTCTAGGAATGGTAGAATGATGGGTTCGATGACGGTTTGGATGTACCGTGCACTATTCAGTGTGCCCTCGACGATCACCAGAGGTGTACGGCCAGTGTAGGTGATCGCTCCCCACACCATGATGCCGGGTGTTGGCCCTGTGTGCCTCGGTCGTATGCAGTCCTGATTGTGGCGCTCACCTGCACGGCGCCAAACACGTATACGACCATCATTGCCACCAAGGCAGAAGCGACTCTCATCGCTGAAGACGACACGTCTCCATTCGTCCCTCCACTCACGCCTGTCGCGACACCACTGGAGGCGGGCTGCACGATGTTGGGGCGTGAGCGGAAGACGGCCTAACGGTGTGCGGGACCGTAGCCCAGCTTCATGGAGACGGTTGCGAATGGTCCTCGCCGATACCCCAGGAGCAACAGTGTCCCTAATTTGCTGGGAAGTGGCGGTGCGGTCCCCTACGGCACTGCGTAGGATCCTACGGTCTTGGCGTGCATCCGTGCGTCGCTGCGGTCCGGTCCCAGGTCGACGGGCACGTGCACCTTCCGCCGACCACTGGCGACAACATCGATGTACTGTGGAGACCTCACGCCCCACGTGTTGAGCAATTCGGCGGTACGTCCACACGGCCTCCCGCATGCCCACTATACGCCCTCGCTCAAAGTCCGCCAACTGCACATACGGTTCACGTCCACGCTGTCGCGGCATGCTACCAGTGTTAAAGACTGCGATGGAGCTTCGTATGCCACGGCAAACTGGCTGACACTGACGGCGGCGGTGCACAAATGCTGCGCAGCTAGCGCCATTCGACGGCCAACACCGCGGTTCCTGGTGTGTCCGCTGTGCCGTGCGTGTGATCATTGCTTGTACAGCCCTCTCGCAGTGTCCGGAGCAAGTATGGTGGGTCTGACACACCGGTGTCAATGTGTTCTTTTTTCCATTTCCAGGAGTGTATTTGCAATCGGTTGGCAGTGTTATTTCACCGTTAAAACTTACATGCGGTTGCTGAAACACAGCCATGATCAGAACTGTAAAATTAGGTTGAATAAGAGGATGAGACATAGTGAGAAATCTACTGAAATTTTCCTTTTTCCTTTATTCGTAAAGAACTACGGTGCTGAGTGAAGCTTTTGGCGTTCGATGGACGAGCGCAGTGTAACATCACGGAACAAATTAATACAAAAATGTTGTGGATACCACCAATAGGAGGCAGCACCTGAGACAGTGTAAATTTTGATTTTAAGCTAAAATTTCAAACTCTTCACAGATCAATCAACCAGTCGTGGAACATGTATTAAAATGATAGTTTGTAATAAATGAAATAGTATCTAATTGCAAGCGTTTCTTAACTCTAGATTTTTCTTCGGACTCTCATAGACATTCAAAAACAATAATGTATAAGGAAAAGTAAAATGAATGGGCAATGGTAGGATACTACAGAATTCTGTGTATAAATATGACTTAAGTTTTTCCAAACAAAGTTCATGTATCTTAGGTGTTTTTAAATTTAATATTCAGTCTTCCCAATTATTAATTAATGTGTAACGGGATATTAATCCCTGCTTAAATACCGTAGTGGTCATAAACTGAAATTTTATGCATTTATTACGAGTGAAAGCACTGATGTTTCTTCTGTTATCGAGTCATGCAAGATATCGTCCTTCGTTGTAAGCATTAATTACGAACATAAGATAGAATTTGAGATTTCTTTCGTGTCAATTTGACTCACTGCAGTTTTCGCAGTGCGAAATATTACACGAGTTCTATAACACTGCAGATTCGTGGTCGAGCGTACGAAGCAAAATTGCAGTGAATATTGCCCAGTGTGCACTGCTGGAAAAATAACATTCGTCTTACGTATTACAGTATCGACTGCTTGGAGTCACAACCAACAGTCATTCTACGGAACATAGGTTAGGAGTACTTTACTTTCATCCTGATCACTGTGGAAGCCGAAAGTCTGCACAAGGTGAACATTAATAAAACCGACAAACTGCAGGGAAGAACTCCTCAATGGAAATGCAGGAAAAAATTCCTATGAACATGTGTTCGAAAATGTATCGTTGCCGCGGTAGATGGCGCTGACGAAACAAAAATTCCTTTGACCGTGTGCTGCGTGTTGCTTGTATGTTGCCGGCTGTGTGGTTGACTTAGGGAACTGTAAGCAGCAGAATGGTCCGCTATTCATGTCGGGGACAAGCCGAGGTGGTGTTTGTGTACGGCCAAGCAGATGGAAACGTTCTAGAGGCAGCACGGTTATACCAAAACAGGCACCCTCACAGACATCAACCATATTACATGACATTTAAAGTTATTTTTGGGCCTTTGTGTGATCCTGAGTGCTTCCAGACAGACGAACGTGCAGGGGAGTGGGGGACTGTGCGCACACCAGATTTGGAGGACGAGGTTCTGTCTCTCGTCCATCTGTTTGACCGTATTCAAGCACCATCTCGGCTTGTTCCTGACATGAATACCGGACGAATCTGCTGCTCATAGTACGCTGCGTCAGTCACACAGTCTGCAACACACAGGGAACTTTCATTCGCCAGCGCCATCTACCGTGGCAGCGATGCACTTTCCGGAGCATTTTTGTAGGACCTTTTTGCTCCATTCACGGTCAGAAATCCCTGTCTGCAGTTGGTCGGTTTTATTATTGTTCACCCTGTATATATCATACGCGCTAATAGGGACTGTGTTGACATGGTCTGTGTCTCTAGCGAAGGGTATTGCTAAGTTGTGTTATCACTTTCTCCTTGGCGGTGATGATCATGCGTACTAGGACAGTTGCGGCTTCATCACTTTTCAGTAGAAACGCAGTAATCTGACGATTCAAGTTTTATTGATGTTTTATTAGTAAATTAGGTAGGCGAAATACCCTCAGCCTTAAAGAAGAATATAATAATTTCAATCCCAAAGAAAGCAGGTGTTGACAGATGTGAATATTACCGAACTATCAGTTTAATAAGCCACGATTGCAAAATACTAACACTAATTCCTTACAGACGAATGGGAAACCTGGTAGAAGCCGACATCGGGGAAGATGAGTTTGGATTCCGTAGAAATGTTGGAACACGTGAGGCAATGCTGACCCTACGACTTATTTTAGAAAATAGATGAAGGAAGCAAACCTGCATTTCTAGCAATAGCTGACAATGTTGACTGGAATACTCTCTTTCAAATTCCGAAGGTGGCAGGGG
This sequence comes from Schistocerca gregaria, assembly GCF_023897955.1. Classification (NCBI taxonomy): domain Eukaryota; kingdom Metazoa; phylum Arthropoda; class Insecta; order Orthoptera; family Acrididae; genus Schistocerca; species Schistocerca gregaria. The sequence continues at coordinate 595,772,960 of NC_064922.1, forward strand.
TAAAATACAGTGAGCAGGCTATTTACAATTTGTACAGACACCAGATGGCAGTTATAAAAGTCGAGGGGCATGAAAGGGAAGCAGTGGTTGGGAAGGGAGTGAGAGAGGGATGTAGCCTACCTCCGATGTTATTCAATCTGTATACTGAGCAAGCAGTAAAGGAAAGAAAAGAAAAATTCGGAGTAGGTATTAAAATCCATGGAGAAGAAATGAGAACTTTGAGGTTCACCGATGACATTGTAATTCTGTCAGAGACAGCAAAGGAAGAGCAGTTGAACGGAATGTACAGTGTCTTGAAAGGAGGATATAAGATGAACATCAACAGAAGCAAAACGAGGATAATGGAATGTAGTCGAATTAAATCGGGTGATGATGAGGGACTTAGATTAGGGAATGAGACGCTTAAAGTAGTAAATGGGTTTTGCTATTTGGGGAGCAAAATAACTGATGATGGTCGAAGTGGAGAGGATATAAAATGTAGACGCAATGGCAACGAAAGCGTTTCTGAAGAAGAGAAATTTGCTAACATCGAGTATAGATTTAAGTGTCAGGAAGTCGTTTCTGAAAGTATTTGTATGGAGTGTAGCCATGCATGGAAGTGAATCATGTACGATAAATAGTTTGGACAAGAAGAGAATAGAAGCTTTCGAAATGTGGTGCTACAGAAGAATGTTGAAGATTAGATGGGTAGATCACATAACTAATGAGGAGGTATTGAATAGGATTGGGGAGAAAAGGAGTTTGTGGCACAACTTGAGAAGAAGAAGGGCCGATTGGTAAGGCATATTCTGAGGCATCATGGGACCACCAATTTAGTATTGGAGGGCAGCGTGGGAGGGCAAAAATCGTAGAGGGAGACCAAGAGATGAATACACTAAGCAGATTCAGAAGGAAGTAGGTTCTAGAAGGTACTGGGAGATGAAGGTTGCACAGGATAGAGTATCACGGACAGCTGCATCAAACCAGTCTCTGGACTGAAGACCACCGCAACAACAAGATTAGTAAATACTGCAACTCTCCGGTTTTATCGGCGTGATTGATTGATGGTGTGTTTCCGGGTGTTCTGCCGAGCTAAGGTATGAAAGGGAAGCAACAAACCGGCAAAACAACCGGAAATACACCGTTATAACTGTGCAAGTTTTTGTTGTAGCAGATTACAGCTAGTACATTTTAACTACAAGTTTAGTAGTGCTACTAGCAACTTGTTTCGCTGCCATTAGTTTTGTATTGATGCACCACATCTAAATAAAAAGAAGGAATCAGCAACGCTGAATTCCTTGGTGACTTAGACTAACTAAGTGACGTATGACGGGTGCAAGCATGCGTTTCGAGGGTGGTTACACAGACGAGTGCAGGATTCGTCTAAGACGGAAAGCGTGCTTGGCGAAGTTGAGATGGAGCAGCTTCTGAGACAGTCGGCTACGAAGCGAGACGGGCGTGTTTGACACGGTGTGGTGGTGTGGCAGTGCGCAGACGTAGGCGGTGGCGTGGAGACTGTCTCAGTTACCGTGGGCCGCCGCCGGTGCGCCGGACCTGGCCGTCTCCTGGGCGCCAGCGGCCAGGCGCGGCGGCTGTGCGCGTGCGAGGCGCTGCCGAGGTTGCAGCCGCGGCTGATGCATAGCGCGCCGGCGGAGCGCGGCCGCCTGCTGCCGGTCGGCGGCGCCGGCGCTGCCTCGTCTGCCCAGCGCTGCGGCTGCGGCTGCGGCTGCGGCTGCGGCCAGGGGGCGACGCGGCTGGGGGACAGCACCACACGCCGCCGTCAGCGCTCGCCACCCAGCGCTGGGGGTCACAAATGGGCTCTGTGCACTCGCTCTAAACTAGTCACAGGGCCCCACCAAGTCCTCTCCGAACTCGCCTTCTCCGTGCCTCCGCTCTACCTACCTAACAGAGAACGCGCCGCTTCAGACACCTATTGGATACACGTGGATCAACCATTAGAGAAAGGACAACGAGCACACTAGTTAACAAGTATAACACAGGACTCACGGCATTGCCACTGCATATACAACCATTCGGCATCATAAGTGTTATACACTTAATACAATGACTGATCGGTCACCAGTGAATACTCTTCTGTTTATTCATACATATATATTGTCAACTTTGTAACTGAAGGCTTTGAAATATCTCGTAAACTACTCATAAGATGAAAAAAAATTATCATTACAATTTGTTCGTCTCTGATGGGGACTAATACCGATACCATACTCAATCACTCCCCCCCCCCCCCCAGCCCCCCATGCCTCTCCCCCCCCCCCCCCCACTCACATTCCTCTCTCCTACCAGTACACGGTGCCAGCCAGTCAATGAATATTTCAAAGAAATGGTTTAAAAAATTTATTTCAAAGGCCCAATCAAGTCTTTACAAGTGTTCTCTCCGAGTAACTCACGCCGTGCCTACGTGATACAACTCGCTTGTCTTTCAAAATCGAGGCAGTTCTGTCCAGTGAAAGTTGCTCAAAACAGATGCCCTGAGCCCTCTGCTAGCGAATTCACGCCATTGCTTTTAGCCAATAGCGTGCGTGGGATACAGATCCCGTGTATGGACGCTGGAGTGTTCTGCGGTGCAGAACACAGTTGCTTCTCTCTCTTGTAATCCAGACCTCGAGCAGAACAGACGTCTGCCACCAACGTAGGTTAACATGAACCGCTTCCCCTTCCGTTGCCCATTTCAGTTAATTGTTCGACGTCCTAGACTGGCCTAACCTGGTAACTTCCGACCCTAGAAGCGCCCCTTGTACACCGTACATTGAAGTACATCCTCTTTATTATACCTAATTTCTGTTTTTTTTCATTTAACGGCAGCCCTGATGCCCACTCTCTAAGCCTGACCGTTCGACCTCTTTCACCCTGTCGCCACGAGGCATATGCAACAATCGCCTCCCCCTTTCCCAAACCCTGTATACATTTACAATTGGTCACCAGAAGTGGGATCGTACCCATTTACATTGGTGCCAGCGATCCTATACGTTTACATTCCCGTGCGTGGGTGGCGTAGAGCAACTTTGAAATCTTCAACGGAAACCTCCGTTTCTTATTGCAGATTACGATTCTACGGAAAAATCTACATACGTTTTGTTTAAAGCATTTTCTTCGTTAAGCCACAGATGGCGCTGTAATCGGAGGAACAGAAATGCGTACACAATCGTAATTAACTCTTGAATAAGGTATGGAACATGGGACCCCACCTCCATGCTGTTTGTTAGACGAAATGTGAAAACACACATGTAGAATGAGAGAATTTTCGTCTACTGCCCCACTCTAAGAGAGGACTGAGCAGTATTGGTCAACCACAGTAATTTCTTGGGGAGAAGGGAAATTGTGGCAATTGCTATAAACTTATCATTGATCGGAAGTTTATACTGCTATCGGCTACTGATATCCTGCCGCTTGCCGCTGGCAGTTCCAGCTTTGGGGACGAGAGGAGAAAGACACTTCATCTCAGGGCATGATACAGTACACCACTTTGCCCTAGATCTTCAGGGAGAGATGACTACAGTAAAAGTACTACAGTGGGATATACCTTCGCTTTAGAGCTGATCACAGATACAGGTGCTAAACTTAATATTGTCACCCAATGCTGCAGCAGCCATCCTCTGTACGTGAATATTAGTAGTGGTAAGCGTGGGTCGCAGTTGAGCGTGTCGTGATGAGGGGATAGCGAAGTTATTTGTTCAACGCCAGAGGTTCGTTTTTATGAATTAATCCACACACGCAGCTAGCTGCACTTAATATTCGTTTATGCGAGGGAACTGGTGGTTGTATCTACTTCTTTAGGCTATCAACTTATTCAGCAATCATTGTCAATTTTCATGGACACAGTTTTTCTATATTTCTATCTCAAACCCACATATCTGTGTCAAGACGTTTTGTACATGGTTTTTGCACCCTCTTACCCCCTCGTAATCATCTATATTGTTTATTCAGTGGCTAGAATCACATTAACCCATCTATCAATGGATTTGTTTTATAGTGACCTTAAGTGTCATTTAGTTGCTTGATGGAGACCTTCGTCAATATATGCATGTGAGTAGTGATACTCATATAGCATATTAAATTGTTCTGTCTCTGTTTAATTGAAATATTTATCCGTTGTGTGACTTTAATTTTTCTTTCTACATGGTCTCATCGAGGCCCATTGTTACTGCAATCAGTTCGCCCACCTACAGACTTGCTAAACATCTGGCAGGATTATTAGCACCAAAATTGGGACACTGCGAACACCATGTGGTCAACTCGCAGAAATTTGTTGAGACACTCAAGAGAATGAAGGTAGGCCCAAACGACATAATGGTTAGCCTGGTCGTTGTGTCACTTTTTACGAGGGTGCCAATACAAGATACGCTGGACCTTTTGATCCAGCATTTTCCATCTGGAAACATTAAGTTGTTCCGTCACGTCCTAACGACAACGTACTTTTTGTACTGCGATGAATATTATGAGATGACGGACGGCACAGCCATGGATCACGCTGTCTCCAGCAGTCGCAAATTTCTTCACGGAGCACTTTGAGGAGCAGGCTCTGCAAACTGCGACGTTACGGCCGTCTTGCTTTCTACGGTACGTTGATGACACCTTCCTGATATGGCCTTATGGTTCGTCGATGAGCACTATAGCAGTTCGTCGATCATATAAATGGTGTCCATCCCAACATTCAGTTTACTGTCGAGATGAAGAAGCACGGCAAGCTACCATTCTTGGATGTTTTGGCTGAGCGGAAGACAGGAGGCCAGCTTGGTCACTCAGTGTACCGGAAACCAACACACACTGATCGGTGCTTGAACGCCAATAGTTTCCACCATTCTGTACACAAGAAAGCTGTCCTGAACACGTTGGTTCATAGAGCCAAGATTATCTCTGACGACGTCCACCTACAGTCTGAAACGCAGAACTTAAAGCGTTTTTTCGGGGAAAATGGATAAAGCAAAAGAGACATCACAAGCGCTTTCAAGGGCCGCCGACGAAAGACACCTGGCGAATCAGTAGAAGAAGCCAAACGGATAGTATTCCTGCCATTTCATTGCAGGATAAATCCTGCAACTGTTTGGCTGTTATCTTTACCGTGAAGAATTCCTGCCAACTGTGGAGCAACTAGCAGTAAGTTAGGACGTCTGCTGCAGAAACATGGGCTAAAACCAGTGTTCCGGCCCGCCCCGAAAATACGTGATATGTTGCGCCCTCTCCGAGTGTCCGGTGTGTATGGGGTACCCTGTGAATGTGGCAGCATGTATATTGGACAAACAATTCGCACGGTTGCGGAGCGTTCTACTGAGCACAAGCGCCACATGAAAGAAAGGGAGCTTGACATGTCGGCCATAGCGGAGCATTCCCTAGAAAACGGACATAAAATACAGTTCGGAAATACAAAAGTGTTGGCTCATGCGTCTACATATTGGGGACTCCGTTATAAAGGAAGCGGCCGAGATTCTTTTAAACAACAATTTCAACGGAGACCAGGGATACACACTCAGCAGGGCATGGGGACGGGCGTCGGCATCGAAAGAAAGCAAAGACAGATGCGCGACGCGGGAGCGGCAGTTTCAAACGTGGCGCCTGCCCCTGACGCCACCTGACGTCACCAGCGCTGCCACGGGCAACAGCTCCGCTAGCTGCCCTGGTCGACTTATGCGCGCGTGCAACTTTGGATCGATCTGATTGCCTGATGATGACGTCATCATGCCTATATAAGCGAGAAACCGTAGCAGCCCCGGCAGTCTGACCTGTTACTGGAGTGGAGGCACGCCCCAACATGAGCCACACGAACTAAAAGAAGCAACGCAATCGTGAGGAAGATTCCGACAAGAGGACAACTTACAACACACCCAGGAAGAAGTAGGAAAGGCGTGATCCGCTCACCCTACAACACACCGGAGTACATAGCTCCGTGAATTTGCGTAGCGTAACGTAGCCCCGGCAGTCAGTGAACTCCTGACGATGATGGCGTAGATGGCCATCGAAACCTCGAGGATTTTATTCGAATCGACGCGGCTGGAAAACTGAGAAATTTTTATTCAATTACCTTAATATACACACTTTTGACACTTTACCGTGTCTTTGATGCCAGAAAAAGAAAACAGGAGAGGGTGACGTATAGACAACAAGTAATGATTAATTATTAAAAGTGATTTACAGCAGTCTCCAAAATTTGTTTAGAAATGAATGATAAGCTACACAACTTGCTACTAGCTCATAAACGCAAGTTGCCATCACCAAAAGAATAAACAAAGCGCACACTTTTCGGTGGCAGAATCATAACAGTAACGTTGCTCTGTGCTCTGTTTTTATTTGATGGAGCACACACGTTTTTTGAGGGCAGAGGTGGAGAAACGAAGGTTACACCCATGTTTTCGTCTGAAGCGCTGACTACGCAACGAACTTCTTCTAGAAATCATGAAGTTAATTTTCGTGTTACAATCTGTACAGTCCCACAAGATAGCTTCGTTAAAGGCCATGGACCCAGAGAGTCGGTCATATCCGCACTGTAACATCCAGATCGCGCACTCAGCTTCCATACTAATTCACGATTAGTCTTAGACTGCTCTAACTTCACCAAGAGAAAGCGACTCACGTAGGGAGCAACTACAACGCCGCCGCTCGTAGACTCATCATACTTGCGGGAATGTAGCGGTAAGGTCGGAAAGCACTGACATCAAAGCGATGCACTGATTTTTAGTCTATTCAAAGCTCACCATTACTCTCATCGTATTCGCTCCGTTCCTGATCTCTTGTCAGCACCGGTGAGAGTTGGCTGTGTTTCTCTACATACGGCAATAAACATTCATCACACGAACGTTCATCACAGATGAAGCAAAGATATCATGACAGGATCCATATTCCTGAAACAGGAAACTCTTTTGGAATGAGGCACAAGTAACTTGCATCTTTGTTAAACTGGTCGGGGAATTCGACATAGCTTCCGGTTGTCTGGAAACGCGACCGCTAGAAAGAGGTGATTTATTCCGGATGTACTGCGGTGTAATCTTTTAATCTGTAACGAAACCTCCATTATTCGTGAACATGTTTCTTGAAAAACCTTTCGTCATTCTATTTTTTGTGTCATCAGTCAAGATTAAAGCCACACTGGCCATATTGTGGTCACAGAACTTCGATTAGTCGCTTTTCACGAAACTTAACATGTGTGACGACTAAGCGGCAAGTGGACACGTTTTCTGGCCCACAAGGACGTCCTTGATCCCTATATTCTTTCTCTATGTTCTCTCATTATTATCGTGTTTTTCAGTGCCTTTTTATACTCGTAATTATTGTAAGAGTTCGCGAGGTTTGCATTTTCAGTGACACGTGGGCTATAATCAACAAGATGGTGTTGTAATACCCGTAAGTTGAGGGCCTCACTAGTGGAGGTCATGTTATCAGTAAGATGGACTACTAACTGTCAGAAATTGTGATCTGGACTCCCATAGCTCATCAGTCTTTTATCTTATATTTATTTTCTCTTTCAGTTGCTGGCAATGTACTTTATATGCTAGAGCACGTTCCAGCTTTGTTAGATACGTCGGAATGTCACATTGTCCCATTCTACATTTCTTCTCTTTGCTCTAGGCCCAACATGATTACTGGTAGCTAGTCTCCCCTTTCAGGACTAGCACTCTTAGAAGAAAAGATATTGCAGAAAAATGGCTTAGTCACAGCCCAAGGAACTGTTTCCAGCAGAAATATTATAGTCACGATATGGCAAACAGTTTTAATCTGCCAGGAAGTTTAAAATAGCGCACACCCCTCTACAATGTGAAAGATTCTTTCTAAAAACAAGTCCCTGGGTTGTGACTAAGTCATTGCTCTGCAATACTCTTTCTGCTAGGAGCTTTAGTACCGTAACGTGTGCAGGAGAACTATGAACTTTGGCACGTAGGAGATGGGTCCCGTATGGTGTAAAGCTATAAGGGCGAGCCGTGAACCTGCGAAAGGCAAGGTTCCTGGTTTGAGTTTCGATCCAGCAAACAGTTTTAACTTCTCAGGAAGTTGCAAAAGATGGAGAACTTACATACTATTCAGATCCACCACCTCCTCATAGGGTACGGAACCGACCACCTTACACATGTACCCGCTCACCACATGCTGCAGGGAACAGAGGCTACGCGTGAGAACACGGAGAAATCCTGCATGCTGGCTCCCCGAGTGGACCAGCGCAGTCATACTGTATGTGCTTGCAGATGCACAAAGAGAAAACTGATTGCCCCTTTGAAACTACATTATTCAGTAGTTACTCTTATCGCGAAAGATACTAATGTTTGGCATATGAATTGCATACTGTCATCTGCCGAAAGCTCGTTTTGATATTTTGAGCTGTTGGTGAAATATGATGGATTGTAAGAATAGTTACCTGTCATCGTATTGTTACACGCGCAGGCACAAGTCAGTGCGCTACATAAAAGCCATTTTCTCGGGGATGGAGATAGATACAGGTCTCCTCCCTAGCCAAAAAGTAAATTCAATATATTAGCTACATTTCTTATCAGCGATGTCTGACCTAACGAGCGCCAAATATTATCTCATAGTGACTCCTTTGTTTCATGTGGTGAATTACTTAATTTCGAAATATTACAATGTATACGACCATTGACGAAACGATAGACAGTGCACAAAGAGGCTGCTATATGAGTTTATAATTCACTGACGGATAAAATTGGGACACCAAGAAGGAATCGTGCGACGTGAACGAAGGTTGGTAGTCATGTTTCTGCATCTGAAAGATGGTGTCTATTCAAACACCGCGGCAGTCGCATAAGAGTGGCGCTAGTAGCGCCACTATGAAGATGCAAATCAAGTTTGCTTTAAATACACGCTGTAACGGTCGTGAGTATTGGTTACCTTTGAGACAGGACGTGATGGGTTGATGTTAGTCAAGAATGTCTTTAAGGTGACAAGACGGCATTATCAGCACCTCACTTAGCTTGAATAAGGTCGTGTGAAAGAGCTACGAGAAACTGGATGTTCCTTCAGCGATACTGCGGAAAGACTTGACAGGGATGTACCTGTCGCAGATGATTTCTGGCAGCGGTAGTCAGGAGAACGTAAGGTCGCAGGAAGATCGGGCCTCGGACGGCCACATGGCACTACCGAGAGGGAAGATCACCGTGTTTGGCGTATGACTCTGGTGTATCGTGCCACACCTGCAGGAGAAATCTGAGCAGCAATTTGGACCACAGTGACACAACGAACTGTTACAAATCGGTTAATTCAAGGACAGCTCCGAGCCAGATGCCTTGTAGCGTGCAATCCACTGACCACGAACTACCACCGTCAGCGACTTCAGTGGTGTCAAGCGAGAGCTCATTGTAGGGCAGGGTGGAGGCAGGTCCTGTTTTGTGATGAAAGTTAATTCCGCCTGTGCCCGTGATGGCCTTGTGTTGGTTAGAGGGCCTGCCACTAACCTGTCTGCGTCCTACGGAAACTGGGCCTACACCTGGAGTTGCGGTCCGGAATGTGATTTCGTATGACAGCAGGAGCACTCTAGTGGTTATCCCGCGCATCATGATTGCAAATCTGTACGTCAATCTGGTAGTCAGATCTGTTGTGCTGGCCACGCGGGGTAGCCGCGCGGTCTAGGGCGTCTTGTCACGGTTTGCGCAGATTGCCCCCGTCGGGGTTTCGCGTCCTCGCTCGGGCATGGGTGTATGTGTTGTCCGTAGCGTGAGTTAGTTCAAGTTATATTAAATAGTGTGTAAGCTTAGGGAGCGATGACCTCAGCAGTTTGGTCCCATAAGACTTTAACACAAATTTCCAAAATTTCCTGTTGTGTTGCCACCATCAACAGCATTCCAAGGCTTGTTTTCCAACCCACATGCCACTTTACAACCCAACGTTCTCTACGGAGTGTCGACACGTTGCCTTCGCCTGATCGATCACCAGATCTGCTCCAAGCGAGCACATATGGGACATCCACAATCAGCAGTATCTGTCGCCATATCGACCGACCAAGTGGGACAGGCGTGGAAGCCCATCCCACAATGTGACATCCACAAAATGTACAACACAATGCATGCACGTTTCCACGCTTGCATTCAGCTTTCTGGCTGTTACACCAGCTATTAATTTCACATTTGAGATGGCTTATCTTGCGCTTACATTAACTTGTGATCTTGCAATGTTTATCACTCGAATAAGTTACGTAAACTAATGTATTCTCCAAATTTCATTACTCTACGTTAACTATTTTTTACGCTTTGTATGTGAAAGAATAAAAAAATTTTACCAAATAATTTCCATGAAATTATCTGAAAAAGATTTCCGAACAGCTAATCTACACTCCTCCATTCTCCTAGCCCATCACCAGATGTACTGAAAGAGGCAAAGATTGGTATGTTCAGTCTAGCGGGCTAGTGCTTGTGCGCTGCTGACTGCCACCTTGGAAACGCATAATGTAACACGTAAACTTTCCTTGCGTTGTTTCAAACAGTCTTACGCTGGCATCCAGTACGTGGGCAACCAACTTTCTCTGTATCCGCACTTAACATGGGCGCAAAAATACCCCCATTGGATACTCGCGCATGACAATGGTCACCTGGACTGAGGAGTCGCCGTACACATTGGTAAACACCAATGGCAGGCAGGATACGAGAATGGCGAAAACCACGTAAGATCTATTATACTTACCAACAGGACCTCTTTCCAGCTGGTGACGGAGTTTCGTCAGGGGAAGTATTATATGATATTGAATGAGGTCCCTGGTACATCTGCCAGCATATCTCACTGATAACCAATGCTTGATGACATGGATCCGCTTCCTCGACCACAGAACCCTGCCGGCCATCTACAACCGCAACAAGCAACGCGCCATCTCATCGCTAACAAACTGTAGCATAGTTACTGCGGGAAGAGTCAGCAGACAATGGGGAGCTTCTGTGGCATCGTAGGCAACAGTTTTATTCAGGACGTCTTAGAGGCCACTGAACTAGACGCATGTGTCTTGGATCCTGCTCCAGACCTATGTGAGGTGGCTGGGCGTCCGTGGATCAGGTTGGTTTTCAAACGGTTTTGGTATCTTCTTTAGTAAACTTTAGGCTCCTTCATCAGTACAAGGGGGGTACCGCACTCTACTGTGTTAGTGTCGATCTCAACTGTCAACGAGTGTATTAAAAAAGTCAGTCGAATCCCTTCTCTGATTCCTTTTATAACGCTGCTTGATACGTCAGGAGAGTGATATAAATCCGACATGTGCTCAATGCCCTGTTTATTCTCCATCGCTTCCTCTGGAACACAGCACACAAAGAGTGTCGGCAAATAAGTCGTAGGCACAAGGCGTACTCGCTTCATGTTAGCAGGATGGCGTATGGTCGGTGTAGTATCAGACCACAAACATGTGTCAGAGGGATGATTAACAAACGCGTACATGCGATGACGCCGAAATAACGTTCTAAGGAAAGACAAGAAATATGGCAGCTACTTTCACCATTGCTGTGAGATATACAGTGGTGTAGAGGAAGTCGAGACGAACAATTCGATACGGTACACTTGTGGACAAAGAAGTTGGGAAACACTCTCATGTTGGTCTACGAAAGCCACGTAGGCTACAGCGCAAGTGCGTCGCACGATATCTTTAATATTCTCTCGCTTTCTGCATGCAAACTATTAGTTTTTCAGAAAAAAAAATAAACAGGGTATTTTTATAGCAAATGTGTTGTAGTTTAATTAAGTACTGTGATACTCTTTCCCTACAGGCCGCAATTGTCGAGTTACTCAAGGAAGCCGTACAAAACTGATCTTCAAAAGCATCTTCATCCCCATCCCCACTTTCACTCCCTACCGGTCAGGATTTTTACGACTGTACAAAATTTCGGAACTACACAAAATATTTGTCAAATTTTACTTTTTTGATTTAAGCTGCAGCGCAAACTCATCTGGCGAGATTTTCAGTATTCCCTCACTTTCCTTGTGCACTTTTAGTGCTAATAGGATCTTCTTTGTAGAAAATTAAATTTCGTTAAATTTCTGCTGTGACATGTTTCCACTTATGGTCGCAGCTTTCGAGTTTTCTTCAAAAGCACCTTTACATACAGCCCCACCCTCACCATTTGGAGTTTTGGTATGTTGTTCAGTCCCTCCTGCCACTGCACAAAAATTTACGGCTACACGAATTATTGCCTATATTCGATCGTTTATTGACTGGAATATTAAGCCACTGGCTTAGTTGCCCACTTACACAATGTGAAATTGACGTTTAAGCAAATTTTGCCTCACAGTTTTGTGAATGTTAACAGTATACCACTAACAATTAAATCGTTTTGTTTGTCATGTCGTGTTACAATAAAGTACTATGCTTGTAAGGGTTCACTTTAGACCGAAATCTATTTTTGCATAACGTTTGAAGAAGTATTTTTTCTTTAATTATAGTATTTGTCCTTTAAATTAATAATGTTTAATGATATAGCCACCTATTTTGTGGCGCAATACTTCAGTTCATGAAGACCAAAGAATGTGCAATATTGGAAACAATTCGTGCAATCACAGTGGTAGAAGGGGATGTTATGAACAACACATTAAAAATCCTTACAGATAGTGCGTGAGTGTGGGCGTGGTAGTACGTTTGAAGTCACTTAATAAATTTTTCTTGAATAACTCGGAAACAGCGGCCGCTAGTGAAAAATTCTTACAGTACAAAATTAAACTCATTAAATTTCCTACAAGAAACGTTCAATTGGACCCTGTACATGTTTAGAGGTCAACGTACTTCGAAGTTTGAACCAATTAAAAAAACAAGCGATAAATCCCCAGCAAAATCGGAATCAAAGAGCATATATTTGCTGTAGCTGTTTTATCTGCTGAAAGCCGGATTAACAAGTGGTGCTTTGTTTTTGTACTGTTCGCAGCAAGTAGATTTTGCTAACGCTGTTTAGTGAGTGTGCACCTGAAAAGCGAACAAGCATGCTGCTTTTGGAACGGCGGTGATTTATTTATATGGCGAACAGGGTGGCTAATTTAACGCTGGCTGCTACAGATCTCATATAGCCCTGTCACAAATTGATTGAAGCTTGTTAGCACGTGACGTCACGCCAGGGGTAAGGCTCGATGTTCAAACAGGTCAGAATGCTAATGGGTTCTGTCAGCACGTGTAGTGAAACGTGGTAGATGGGAGGGCGTGCCATGTGCGTATCACAGGCTGCAACATATCCGCGAACCGACGCGATGGGACGTGTCAAGGGTGCGTGAAATTATGTCCCAGTACAGTGGTCGTCATTCGTGTGCACGTTTTCACTAGCAGAAATTATGTGCAAACATGCGATTGGAGTCTTCGTGACGAGTGTATTACGGAGATAACACTCGTTAGTGCGCCGAAAATAAAACTAAGGGATGATGAGGAGCAACAGTTACTCCAAATAGTCTGTGCAATGTGGGAAACATAAAAGGAAAATAGTTGATGAATAACGCAACAAGCTAAAAATTATATTTATACAATTTTATAATGGTCGAGTGCTAGTGGTGCTTTTGTGTTTGATTTATGTGAACAGCCCAAGGAAATTATTTAGGAAATGTTTATTTGCTACCTCTAGCTGTTGATTTAGCACGTATTGGGGTGAACTGAGGATGTGAATATACACTCCTGGAAATGGAAAAAAGAACACATTGACACCGGTGTGTCAGACCCACCATACTTGCTCCGGACACTGCGAGAGGGCTGTACAAGCAATGATCACACGCACGGCACAGCGGACACACCAGGAACCGCAGTGTTGGCAGTCGAATGGCGCTAGCTGCGCAGCATTTGTGCACCGCCGCCGTCAGTGTCAGCCAGTTTGCCGTGGCATACGGAGCTCCATCGCAGCCTTTAACACAGGTAGCATGCCGCGACAGCGTGGACGTGAACCGTATGTGCAGTTGACGGACTTTGAGCGAGGGCGTATAGTGGGCATGCGGGAGGCCGGGTGGACGTACCGCCGAATTGCTCAACACGTGGGGCGTGAGGTCTCCACAGTACATCGATGTTGTCGCCAGTGGTCGGCGGAAGGTGCACGTGCCCGTCGACCTGGGACCGGACCTCAGCGACGCACGGATGCACGCCAAGACCGTAGGATCCTACGCAGTGCCGTAGGGGACCGCACCGCCACTTCCCAGCAAATTAGGGACACTGTTGCTCCTGGGGTATCGGCGAGGACCATTCGCAACCGTCTCCATGAAGCTGGGCTACGGTCCCGCACACCGTTAGACCGTCTTCCGCTCACGCCCCAACATCGTGCAGCCCGCCTCCAGTGGTGTCGCTACAGGCGTGAGTGGAGGGACGAATGGAGACGTGTCGTCTTCAGCGATGAGAGTCGCTTTTGCCTTGGTGCCAATGATGGTCGTATGCGTGTTTGGCGCCGTGCAGGTGAGCGCCACAATCAGGACTGCATACGACCGAGGCACACAGGGCCAACACCCGGCATCATGGTGTGGGGAGCGATCTCCTACACTGGCCGTACACCTCTGGTGATCGTCGAGGGGACACTGAATAGTGCACGGTACATCCAAACCGTCATCGAACCCATCGTTCTACCATTCCTAGACCGGCAAGGGAACTTGCTGTTCCAACAGGACAATGCACGTCCGCATGTATCCCGTGCCACCCAACGTGCTCTAGAAGGTGTAAGTCAACTACCCTGGCCAGCAAGATCTCCGGATCTGTCCCCCATTGAGCATGTTTGGGACTGGATGAAGCGTCGTCTCACGCGGTCTGCACGTCCAGCACGAACGCTGGTTCAACTGAGGAGCCATGTGGAAATGGCATGGCAAGCCGTTCCACAGGACTACATCCAGCATCTCTACGATCGTTTCCATGGGAGAATAGCAGCCTGCATTGCTGCGAAAGGTGGATATACACTGTACTAGTGCCGACATTGTGCATGCTCTGTTGCCTGTGTCTATGTGCCTGTGGTTCTGTCAGTGTGATCATGTGATGTATCTGACCGCAGGAATGTGTCAATAAAGTTTCCCCTTCCTGGGACAATGAATTGACGGTGTTCTTATTTCAATTTCCAGGAGTGTATATTTCCAGTTTATATAAAAGGTCCATCTTCTTGCCATTGTTGGTGGTATATGATATATGTGAGCTGTCATTAATTTTAGAAGCAGTGTGTCCATACTGCATCATGTGAGTGGCTATTGCTGATTTACTTAAATTTTTTCGTCTAAAGGCATCCATGTGTTTTCGATATCTTATGCTCATGATTCTGCCGGTCTGTCCAAGATAAAAGCTGGCTTATTTTTCACAAATAGTCTTGTAAACTCCTGGTTTTTCTACGCCTAGGCTGGTGGTCTTTGCACTGTGGATGATGTTATGTTGCATAGCGTTATTGGTTCGGAAACGTATTTGAACTCCTGTCCTTCGAAGAAAATTGGCAGTTTGGTATGAGATTGTACCTAGATAGTGAATGCATGAAAATAGTTCCGTTTTTGCTGTTGGTTGTGAAGTTTCTGCAGGTGGTTTACTATCTTTAATTTTGTTGCGTAAACGGTCAATTATTTGTGTATTATAGCCATTATTTTTAGCTACAGTTTTGATAATATTTATTTCTTTCTCATTGGCGGATGAACTGAGGGGAATTTTATTTATACGGTCTAACATGGATCTGACATGTGCCATTTTGTACTGTGCTGGATGGCATGAAGAATTATTTATAATTAGATCTGTCGTGGTTGCTTTCTATGAATTTCAAATGGATCGTTTTGATTTAACTGTTTTGTTCTAAGATCAACAAAACTGATACCCACTTCTGTGTCAAGCTCAGCCGTAAATTCGATATTGGGGAGCATGTTAGTCATGGCATTTGCAAACGATTCTATTTCATCTACTGTACCATTGAACAAGATAACTGTTTAATCAATATACCTTCTGTAATAAATCAGTTTACTTTCTAAATTGTTATTGGCCTGAAAAATCCCTTTTCAGGTGGTTAACGTAAATGTCAGCTAAAAGACCTACAAGATTGCTTCCCATCTCTTGATCTTCTGGCTGCATATAGATGTTTTTTATTGAATGAGTCATCCACTAACTGTCATTAACGGTGGCGGAGCTCACAAGATCCAGCGTGGATAAAATTACATAAAAGGACAAACATCTACTGTATGTAATTAACGGTGTACTCCAAAACGGTCATTAAGTAATTCCTTCTCGAATAGTTATTTATAAAGTGTGTGTGTGTGTTTGTATGATTTCCCCCTAAAGTACTTACTTTATTTTTCTTGTGGTACGGGCCTTATCCGCCAAAGCGTGCTGAACGAGCCACCTCCTTTTTTTTGTGTCGAATGCACTGTTTATCCATTCGGTGCTGATGCACATCCTAGCTGTGTCCTCCCTTGTGTCATCTCGCCGCATAATTCTGGATATTCCTCTGTTTTAGGAAGCCTGTTCTCCGACATTTTTCCCATATGGCCTGCCCTTTTCAACCTTCATTTCTTTAGTACTTCGACGATGTCAGGGTGTTTGTGCAGCTCTCTTAATTCTTCATTTTTTCTTATCCTCCATTCTATTTTCTTTTCATCATTTTCCTATTATTTTTCTTTCCCATGTTAATATATTTTCCTCTTTTTTCTAAATATTAATGCTTCACATCCGTATAGAGTTACCCGTATATAATAATCGATTGATACAAGCGGATTTTGAAGTTAGTACTAAGCGACCTTTTCTTTATAACTTTGATAAAACAAAAAATGTTTTGTTCGCTGTTGCTAGATAGGCATCTATTTCTACATCCATTCTGCTGTTATTTCTGAAAAGAATCTCTAAGTGCTTTAGGCGGTGAACTGTCTTGAAACTGAATCCAACTTCAGCCAAAGGTGCATCACCTTGGATTCTCCTACTTTCGTTATTAACATGTAGTCCCCTTTTCTCAGCGATTTCTTAAATTATTTTGGTTCATTCTTATTCTGTTCTGAAAATACTTATTAATGCTACGTTATCTGTGCAGGCAAGTCTAGTAATGTCCAGTCCCTGCGTTTGGATCACTTGTTTGATCTTCTCTAGCATGATGTCAAACAAAATAGGTGAAATGGCGTCTCAATCCAGTGAACATCTTAAAATTTCCAGTTTCTCCTATAGGTTTCTTTCTACGACACGAAGTTACGTCTATAAACATTTCTACTAATCTGATTAGCTTGATGGTGTTTCAGACGCCTGCGCTATGTGTAAGTGTTGCCGCGTATGCTACTGTACGCCTTTTTGAAACCTAGAAGAAACATGTGGCCATCTGCATTGAATTTCGACGCCTTTATGATTATTAGAGTGAATGAATGAATGATTTAACGTGTATATATTTCTGCGGAAACCGCTTTGGTAGTCACCAATTAGTTCTTCAGTTACTGGAATCAGTCTGTTCAATAGGCATTTCCCTAGGATTTTATAAATGACATCTAGTAAAGCAATTCCTCTGTAGTTGTCTCCCTAAGGAGCAACGATCAGAATTCGTACGTTTTTCAGATGACACTATTCTTATTAGTCATGTAAGCGAGACAGCGACCGAAAAAAGCTGTCAATTACGTTTTCTAGAAATGAACTCTCCTATTACACTGATATAGCGTAGTATATCAATTTTTGCACAGCGAGTAAAGTAAAACCAATGACTGCAGCAGATGAATAAATGGAATGGCAGTAATATGTGGTTGGGGGGAGGGGGCGGGGGGACCAAACTGCTAGGCCAAGGGTGGGAGAAAAATACTCGAGACATACAAAACACAGCTGGAAGACGGGAGAAAACCACAAGAGTGACAGAAGGGCAACAAACACTAAAATGGACAAAATTGGACAAGAAACCACAGAGAGACGCAAGAAACATACAGAAGAGATCAAAACAAGAGAGCAGATTACAATGGCTGGGTGACCATGAGAATGAAAAGGAGAAGCCAGCCACTCTGCAACACATTAAAACCTCGTCCCTAAAAGCACTAGGGTGGAGGACACAGAGGGACAAAGCACATGCGCTAAAATTTAGATCAAATGATGAAACCCACCCTCACGGATAAAACGTAGACCTAAAGCTGCTGTTGAGGCATTGTCGCCCAACACTGAAGGTAGGGTGCTGGGAAAGTTAAAAGTCTGCCGCAGAGCGCCTAAAAGTAGGCAGTCCAGCAAGAGTAGACGACCGTAATTTGTGAGCCACAGCGACACCGAGGTAGGTTCTCGCGACAGGGAGGTAATCATGCGTTAGCCAAGTATGGCCAATGTAGAGCCGGCAGAGGACAACTGATTCCCTGAGAGGGGACCGCATGGAAGACTTCCACACATTCCTAATATATGGTGTTCACCTGTAGTCACTCCATAGGAGCCTCTTAGAGTAGTGTACGAGGAGTAGTCGTAAAGTTTTAGGTATCGTCGCGAAAAAATAAAATTGCATAATTAAGCATGAACCATGGACCTTGCCGTTGGTGGGGAGGCTTGCGTGCCTCAGCGATACAGATGGCCGTACCGTAGGTGCAACCACAACGGAGGGGTATCTGTTGAGAGGCCAGACAAACATGTGGTTCCTGAAGAGGGGCAGCAGCCTTTTCAGTAGTTGCAGGGGCAACAGTCTGGATGATTGACTGATCTGGCCTTGCAACATTAACCAAAACGGCCTTAGCTGTGCTGGTACTGCGAACGGCTGAAAGCAAGGGGAAACTACAGCCGTAATTTATCCCGAGGGCATGCAGCTTTACTGTATGATTAAATGATGATGACGTCCTCTTGGGTAAAATATTCCGGAGGTAAAATAGTCCCCCATTCGGATCTCCGGGCGGGGAGTACTCAGGAGGACGTCGTTATCAGGAGAAAGAAAACTGGCATTCTACGGATCGGAGCGTGGAATGTCAGATCCCTTAATCGGGCAGGTAGGTTAGAAAATTTAAAAAGGGAAATGGATAGGTTAAAGTTAGATATAGTGGGAATTAGTGAAGTTCGGTGGAAGGAGGAACAAGACTTTTGGTCAGGTGAATACAGGGTTATAAATACAAAATCAAATAGGGGTAATGCAGGAGTAGGTTTAATAATGAATAGGAAAATAGGAATGCGGGTAAGCTACTACAAACAGCATAGTGAACGCATTATTGTGGCCAAGATAGATACGAAGCCCACACCTACTACAGTAGTACAAGTTTATATGCCAACTAGCTCTGCAGATGATGAAGAAATTGATGAAATGTATGATGAGATAAAAGAAATTATTCAGGTAGTGAAAGGAGACGAAAATTTAATAGTCATGGGTGACTGGAATTCGGTAGTAGGACAAGGGAGAGAAGGAAACATAGTAGGTGATTATGGATTGGGGCTAAGAAATGAAAGAGGAAGCCGTCTGGTAGAATTTTGCACAGAGCATAACTTAATCATAGCTAACACTTGGTTCAAGAATCATAAAAGAAGAATCCTGGAGATACTAAAAGGAAGAATCCTGGAGATACTAAAAGGTATCAGATAGATTATATAATGGTAAGACAGAGATTCAGGAATCAGGTTTTCAATTGTAGGACATTTCCAGGGGCAGATGTGGACTCTGACCACAATCTATTGGTTATGACCTGTAGGTTAAAACTGAAGAAACTGCAAAAAGGTGGGAATTTAAGGACATGGGATCTGGATAAGCTGAAAGAACCAGAGGTTGTACAGAGTTTCAAGGAGAGCATAAGGGAACAATTGGCAGCAATGGGGGAAAGAAACACAGTTGAAGAAGAATGGGTAGCTCTGAGAGATGAAGTAGTGAAGGCAGCAGAGGATAAAGTAGGTAAAAGACGAGGGTTGCTAGATATCCTTGGGTAACAGAAGAAATATTGAATTTAATTGATGAAAGGAGAAAATATAAAAATGCAGTAAATGAAGCAGGCAAAAAGGAATACAAACATCTCAAAAATGAGATCGACAGGAAGTGCAAAATGGCTAAGCAGGGATGGCTAGAGGACAAATGTAAGGATGTAGAAGCTTATCTCACTAGGGGTAAGATAGATACTGCCTACAGGAAAATTAAAGAGACCTTTGGAGAGAAGAGAACCACGTGTATGAATATCAAGAGCTCAGATGGCAACCCAGTTCTAAGCAAAGAAGGGAAGGCAGAAAGGTGGAAGGAGTATATAGAAGGTTTATACAAGGGCGATGTACTTGAGGACAATATTATGGAAATGGAAGAGGATGTAGATGAAGACGAAATGGGACGTAAGATACTGCGTGAAGAGTTTGACAGAGCACTGAAAGACCTGAGTCGAAACAAGGCCCCCGGAGTAGACAACATTCCATTAGAACTACTGACGGCCTTGGGAGAGCCAGTCATGACAAAACTCTACCAGTTGGTGAGCAAGATGTATGAGACAGGTGAAATACCCTCAGACTTCAATAAGAATATAATAATTCCAATCCCAAAGAAAGCAGGTGCTGACAGATGTGAAAATTACCGAACTATCAGTTTAATAAGTCACAGCTGCAAAATACTAACGCGAATTCTTTACAGACGAATGGAAAAACTGGTAGATGCGGACCTCGGGGAGGATCAGTTTGGATTCCGTCGAAATGTTGGAACACGTGAGGCAATACTGACCTTACGACTTATCTTAGAAGAAAGATTAAGAAAAGGCAAACCTACGTTTCTAGCATTTGTAGACTTACAGAAAGCTTTTGACAATGTTGACTGGAATACTCTCTTTCAAATTATGAAGGTGGCAGGGGTAAAATACAGGGAGCGAAAGGCTATTTACAATTTGTACAGAAACCAGATGGCAGTCATAAGAGTCGAGGGGCATGAAAGGGAAGCAGTGGTTGGGAAAGGAGTGAGACAGGGTTGTAGCCTCTCCCCGATGTTATTCAATCTGTATATTGAGCAAGCAGTAAAGGAAACAAAAGAAAAATTTGGAGTAGGTATTAAAATTCATGGAGAAGAAATAAAAACTTTGAGGTTCGCCGATGACATTGTAATTCTGTCAGAGACGGCAAAGGACTTGGAAGAGCAGTTGAACGGAATGGACAGTGTCTTGAAAGGAGGATATAAGATGAACATCAACAAAAGCAAAACGAGGATAATGGAATGTAGTCAAATTAAATCGGGTGATGCTGAGGGAATTAGATTAGGAAATGAGACACTTAAAGTAGTAAAGGAGTTTTGCTATTTAGGAAGTAAAATAACTGATGATGGTCGAAGTAGAGAGGATATAAAATGTAGACTGGCAATGGCAAGGAAAGCGTTTCTGAAGAAGAGAAATTTGTTAACATCGAATATAGATTTATGTATCAGGAAGTCGTTTATGAAAGTATTTGTTTGGAGTGTAGCCATGTATGGAAGTGAAACATGGACGATAACTAGTTTGGGCTAGAAGAGAATAGAAGCTTTCGAAATGTGGTGCTACAGAAGAATGCTGAAGATTAGATGGGTAGATCACGTAACTAATGAGGAGGTATTGAATAGGATTGGGGAGAAGAGAAGTTTGTGGCACAACTTGACTAGAAGAAGGGATCGGTTGGTAGGATATGTTTTGAGGCATCAAGGGATCACAAATTTAGCACTGGAGGGCAGCGTGGAGGGTAAAAATCGTAGAGGGAGACCAAGAGATGAATACAGTAAGCAGATTCAGAAGGATGTAGGTTGCAGTAGGTACTGGGAGATGAAGCAGATTGCACAGGATAGAGTAGCATGGAGAGCTGCATCAAACCAGTCTCAGGACTGAAGACAACAACAACAACAACAACAACAACAATTAAGCTGGTGAACTGACGGACTGAGCTCCTGTGAACGTGCCGGCACGGAGATCCGTACGCTATGGCTGCTCAGAGGGAACTGGGTTCGGTCGCGGCGGCGGCCGATTTAAATACCCTCTGTCTGATGATGGCGACATGTATGATCGCCGAAATATTGTGCCCGTTGGACACTGTAGACCGGCAGTACACCCGTGGATATTTTGATTAGCAAATACGCCGGGAGAAACTCAAGAATCACAAGCTTTTGCTTGGTTGCGGGTACCTTCTGACGTGAATGTACACACTGGAATCCTTGCTTCATTTTACCACAGTACGCCGCTAGAGGGTTCTCAACAACATGTCGCAGCCCACTGATAACGTGGATCTTCGTGCGGTAATCCGTTTTCTTAATCTGATGGGGAACAACGCTGCAACAAGCATTGCTGTGTCAGTGCAAGTGCTCGAGAACAATACACCATGGTATGACGCAGCCTGGTCAAAACAGTCTGAACGATGATAAACGAACTGGTACACCATCTCTGTGATCGCAAGTAGAGGCCACGGCCATCGAAGACAGGCGTGTTACAAATGTGGCTATAGTGCAAAAAGGGAAAATCAGTCGTGCTGCAGCTTTCAACACCTTTCACTATGTTCTGAAAACGACAAAAATCGTTACACGTTGGGTTCTGCGACTACTTGCACCCATTCAAAAAGCCTGCCGAAATGAGGCAGCAGGGGAAAAATTGCAGCCCAGCCAGGGCAGTGCAGATGTTTTCTTTAACCACCTAATCACCAATGACGATTGCTGGGTGTACTACTGTGACCCCAAGATAAAGGATCAAAGCAAGCAGTGGAAATACACTGCTGGAAAAAAAGTGTAACGCTCCCAGGATGAAGTCATTTTATTGTCAATTGAGATGACAGCTAGTTTACCATTGTAGAAATATATAATAACAAATTCAGGCCAAATGAAACTCAGATGTCTCTGTAAAGGGCGCCCCCCTCCTCTGGCGCCATCGTAGTCGTATATTCTCGCATGTAAGCTATCATAAAGGTGCTAAATGGCATCCTGCGATGGCTTCCAAGCATTCTACGTCTTTTTCTGCAATGGCAAAGGTTCTTGTTGACACTTCAGAATGACTAAGATTCCGTTTCATCATGTCCCATACATGTTTAACCTGTGAGAGATCTGCTCATCTTGCCAGCCATGAAGAGCACGTTTCGTCGCAGCAGCCGCATGTGGACGTGCATTGTCCTGCTGGAAAAACAGATTGTACTAGCACACGGACAACGGCCTGTGCAGTGTAGGGGCCGGTGGTCAATTTACGCTGCAGAGACACGAAATGTGACCGAGAGTTGTAACTGATGCCCCTTCCCCCCTCCCCTTCCCCCTCACAGATACCATGGAGCTTGGGATGGAACCCGAGTGTCGCGGGCGAATGCTCTCAGGAACAGGCAGCTGCCCAGATCCACACCCTACACATGTACGTTCGTCGCCCGCATACCAGAATATACTCTTATCACCGAAGACAACAGAGTGCCATTCCACTCTCCACTCAACTCTTTCACGACACCAGAGTAGCCATGGTTGGCAGTGTTTGTTGTGTCAGTTGTAGCCTGGCCAGATGTTCTTAGTCTTGGTGCAAGCAGACGGTTCTCAGAGATCTCTGTTGACGCAGCAGGTGCAACCTGAGACCAGATTTCGTCCCTGCATGATATTCGATCGGCGACCGCTGCTCGCACAACTCGTCGATCTCGATGTGCATCTGTACTACGCGGAAGTCCAAAATTTGGTCCACAGATGTTGGTATGTTGCACAGAATACTGACGAAATAAAGGACTCACCACCGATACATTGTGCACGACATGTGAAGAAATCCGTCGGTACATCTGTCCTGTTTCCTGCTGGCTCAAAATGCGACTCTGTTCAAATGGCTGAAGCTGTTCAATAGGAGTATGTGCTCGTCGGTGGAGCATGGTTGTAAGCTATTCTAGAATGAATGTTGCAAACACTGTTCGTGTTGAAACTCAGTAAGGTTACTGTGTGCAGAGTCAAAACACAGGATTCACCAACAGGCCTCCTGAGCGCCGTCGAATCGCTGATGACCATGGAAAATGAACCCCACAGTATTTCACATGATATATTCTGGTATCAGTGAATGCAGCCCTTGAAGATGCAGCATATTTTTCTTTCCGGCGGTTTATGTGCACTCACCATCGCTGAAATAGGCGAAGACCCAACCATTATCGAGAAAGTTCTCATGTAATCTACTCTAGCGTCTCCCAATGTTCACCTAACAATCGCGTAATAAAACGATTACGTGATTTATATGTGCCAATAGCAAAGGGCCCGTGGTCTAGGGGTTGCCGGCACGGTAGCTCAGCGTGTTAGGTCAGAGGGTTTAGCTACCCTCTGTAATAAAAAGACTGAGTGAACGGATCAACGAACGAGCTGAACGAGTGTCATTGGACGTCCGCCACGAACGAAGTCAACGAACAATATAGAAGAAAATGAAGAAGAAAAAAAAGGGGGGTAGCGTCTTTGATTCATAATCAAAACGTCTTCGGTACTGGGTTCGATCACCGCCACCGCTAAATTTTGATAAATAATCAGCACTGGTGGTCGAAGACTTCCGGCATAAGAAGTCAGCCTCATTCTGCCAACGGCCTTGTCAAAAAGGGCGGAGGAGCGGATAGAGGTTCAGGGAATCTCTTGTCCCAGGGGTAGGAAATTGCCCCTACAGGCGGAAGAATCAGCAATGATCAACGACATGACGATGCAGAAGGCAATGGAAACCACTGCATTGAAGACACGTAACGTGTATCCACAGGACATGTGGCCTGTAGTTGAAGAAGTGTCATGATGACCTCTCCATTGGCAAAATTCGGATCTCCGGGAGGGGACTGCCAAGGGGGAGGTTACCATGAGAAAAAGATTGAATAATCAGCGAAAGGATAATGTTCTACGAGTCGGGGCGTGGAATATCAGAAGCTTGAACGTCGTAGGGAAACTAGAAAATCAGAAAAGGGAAATGCAAAAACTCAATCTGGATATAGTAGGGGTCAGTGAAATGAAGTGGAAGGAAGACAAGGATTTCTGGTCAGACGAGTATCGGGTAATATCAATAGCAGCAGAAAATGGTATAACAGGTGTAGGATTCGTTATGAATAGGAAGGTAGGGCAGAGGGTGTGTTACTGTGAACAGTTCAGTGACCGGGTTGTTCTAATCAGAATCGACAGCAGACCAACACCGACAACGATAATTCAGGTATACATGCCGACGTCGCAAGCTGAAGATGAACAGATAGAGAAAGTGTATGAGGATATTGAAAGGGTAATGCAGTATGTAAAGGGGGACGAAAATCTAATAGTTATGGGCGACTGGAATGCAGTTGTAGGGAAAGGAGTAGAAGAAAAGGTTACAGGAGAAAATGGGCTTGGGACAAGGAATGAAAGAGGAGAAAGACTAACAGAGTTCTGTAACAAGTTTCAGCTAGCAATAGCGAATACCCTGTTCAAGAATCACAAGAGGAGGAGGTATACTTGGAAAAGGCCGGGAGATACGGGAAGATTTCAATTAGATTACATCATGGTCAGACAGAGATTCCGAAATCAGATACTGGATTGTAAGGCGTACCCAGGAGCAGATATAGGCTCAGATCACAATATAGTAGTGATGGAGAGTAGGCTGAAGTTCAAGACATTAATCAGGAAGAATCAATACGCAAAGAAGTGGGATACGGAAGTCTCTAAAAAGGGCCATCACAGAAGTTGGGAAGGAAAACATCGGTACAAAGAAGGTAGCTGCGAAGAAACCATGGGTAACAGAGGAAATACTTCAGTTGATTGATGAAAGGAGGAAGTACAAACATGTTCTGGGAAAATCAGGAATACAGAAATACAAGTCGCTGAGGAATGAAATAAATAGGAAGTGCAGGGAAGCTAAGACGAAACGGCTGCAGGGAAAATGTGAAGACATCGAAAAAGATATGATTGTCGGAAGCACAGACTCAGCATACAGGAAACTCAAAACAACCTTTGGTGACATTAAAAGCAACGGTGGTAATATTAAGAGTGCAACGGGAATTCTACTGTTAAATGCGGAGGAGGGAGCAGATAGGTGGGAAGAATACAATGAAAGCCTCTATGAGGGTGAAGAGTTGTCTGATGTGATAGAAGAAGAAACAGGAGTCGATTTAGAAGAGATAGGGGATCCAGTATTAGAATCGGAATTTAAAAGAGCTTTGGAGGACTTACGGTCAAATAAGGCAGAAGGGATAGATAACATTCCATCAGAATTTCTAAAACCATTAGGGGAAGTGGCAACAAAACGACTATTCACGTTGTTGTGTAGAATATATGAGTCTGGCGACATACCATCTGACTTTCGGAAAAGCATCATTCACAAAATTCCGAAGACGGCAAGAGTTGACAAGTGCGAGAATTATCGCACAATCAGCTTAACAGCTCATGCATCAAAGCTGCTTACAAGAATAATATACAGAAGAATGGAAAAGAAAATTGAGAATGCGCTAGGTGACGATCAGTTTGGCTTTAGGAAAAGTAAAGGCACGAGAGAGGCAATTCTGACGTTACGGCTAATAATGGAAGCAAGGCTAAAGAAAAATCAAGACACGTTCATAGGATTTGTCGACCTGGAAAAAGCGTTCGACAATATAAAATGGTGCAAGCTCTTCAAGATTCTGAAAAAAGTAGGGGTAAGCTATAGGAAGAGACGGGTCATATACAATATGTACAAAAACCAAGAGGGAATAATAACAGTGGACGATCAAGAACGAAGTGCTAGTATTAAGAAGGGAATAAGAGAAGGCTGTAGCCTTTCGCCCCTACTCTTCAATCTGTACATCGAGGAAGCAATGATGGAAATAAAAGAAAGGTTCAAGAGCGGAATTAAAATACAAGGTGAAAGGATATCAATGATACGATTCACTGATGACATTGCTATCCTGAGTAAAAGTGAAGAAGAATTAAATGATCTGCTGAACGGAATGAACAGTCTAATGAGTACACAATATGGTTTGAGAGTTAATCGGAGAAAGACGAAGGTAATGAGAAGTAGTAGAAATGAGAACAGCGAGAAACTTAACATCAGGATTGATGGTCACGAAGTCAATGAAGTTAAGGAATTCTGCTACCTAGGCAGTAAAATAACCAATGACGGACGGAGCAAGGAGGACATCAAAAGCAGACTCGCTATGGCAAAAAAGGCATATCTGGTCAAGAGAAATCTACTAATATCAAATACCGGCCTTAATTTGAGGAAGAAATTTCTGAGGATGAACGTCTGGAGTACAGCATTGTACGGTAGTGAAACATGGACTGTGGGAAAACCGGAGCAGAAGAGAATCGAAGCATTTGAGATGTGGTGCTATAGACGAATATTGAAAATTAGGTGGACTGATAAGGTAAGGAATGAGGAGGTTCTACGCAGAATCGGAGAGGAAAGGAATGTGTGGAAAACACTGACAAGGAGAAGGGACAGGATGATAGGACATCTGCTAAGACATGAGGGAATGACTTCCATGGTGCTAGAGGGAGCTGTAGAGGGCAAAAACTGTAGAGGAAGACAGAGATTGGTGTACGTCAAACAAATAATCGAGGACGTAGGTCGCAAGTGCTACTCTGAGATGAAGAGGTTAGCACAGGAAAGGAATTCGTGGCGGGCCGCATCAAATCAGTCAGTAGACTGATGACCAAAAAAAAAGTAAAGGGCGAACCTATCTAAGGAGTATGCTGCCAAAGTCTTCGCAGATTACGAGAGGCTGTGAGGAAGAAGAGTCATATGAAGATTTCTATGCGAGTTTTTTATACTTTACCACAAAGCCCCTCGGTCATTGTGCACAGCACACAGTAACGCATGCTGCTTCTTTGGGGTCGCATTTTGCCTCGTACACCATAAGCTCCTGACATGCAACAAAGTTACTCCTTTTCTCGCACGAGGAAATTATTACGCTGCAGTAGAGGGATGACGAGGAGATTTTAGACGTGGGGTATTTCCTGAGCTGTAAAAGTTCAAAACTCTACACCCAAAGACCCCTTTAAGTCATCCATCGTTGACGAAAATGAGCAGAACTGAGGAGAGAATGTGCAGATAAGGAACATCACTGCCACCAACGTTCATGGCCTCAAATTGGGTTTTCCGATACTATAATTAAAAATTACATCTTTTTTACGATACACGTTTCTCTGTGTTAGACTAACCAATGATTACCGTTTCGCACAAACGAAAAAATGGCTGACATCGAAATAAATGTCCAAGGAATACAAAAGCAACTGGAATCACTCAACAGAGGAAAGCCCACTGGACCTGACGGGATACCAATTCGATTCTAACAGAGAGCGCGAAAGAACTTGCCCCCCTTCTAACAGCCGTGTAGCGCAAGTCTCTAGAGGAACGGAAGGTTCCAAATGATTGGAAAAGAGCACAGGTAGTCCCAGTCTTCAAGAAGGGTCGTCGAGCAGATGCGCAAAACTATAGACCTATATCTCTGACGTCGATCTGTTGTCGAATTTTAGAACATGTTTATTGCTCACGTATCATGTCGGTTTTGGAAACCCAGAATCTGCTCTGTAGGAATCAACATGGATTCCGGAAACAGCGATAGTGTGAGACCCAACTCACTTTATTTGTTCGTGAGACCCAGAAAATATTAAATACAGGCTCCCAGGTAGATGCTATTTTCCTAGACTTCCGGAAGGCGTTCGATACCGTTCCGCACTGTCGCCTGATAAACAAAGTAAGAGCCTACGGAATATCAGACAAGCTGTGTGGCTGGATTGAAGAGTTTTTAGCAAACAGAACACAGCATGTTGTTATCAATGGAGAGACGTCTACAGACGTTAAGGTAACCTCTGGTGTGCCACAGGGGAGTGTTATGGGACCATTTCTTTTCACAATATATATAAATGACTTAGTAGATAGTGTCGGAAGTTCCATGCGGATTTTCGCGGATGATGCTGTAGTACACAGAGAAGTTGGAGCATTAAAGAATTGTAGCGAAATGCAGGAAGATCTGTAGCGGATAGGCACTTGGTGCAGCGAGTGGCAACTGACCCATAACATAGATAAATGTAATGTATTGCGAATACATAGAAAGCAGGATCCTTTATTGTATGATTATATGATAGCGGAACAAACACTGGTAGAAGTTACTTCTGTAAAATATCTGGGAGTATGCGTGCGGAACGATTTGAAGTGGAATGATCACATAAAATTAATTGTTGGTAATGCGGGTACCAGGTTGAGATTCATTGGGAGAATCCTTAGAAAATGTAGTCCATCAACAAGGGAGGTGGCTTACAAAACACTCGTTCGACCTATAGTTGAGTATTGCTCATCAGTGTGGGACCCGTACCAGATCGGGTTGACGGAGGAGATAGAGAAGATCCAAAGAAGAGCGACACGTTTCGTCACAGGGTTATTTGGTAACCGTGATGGCGTTACGGAGATGTTTAGTAAATTCAAGTATCAGTCTCTGCAAGAGAGGCGCTTTGAATCGCGGTGTAGCTTGCTCGCCAGGTTTCGAGAGGATGCGTTTCTGGATGAGGTATCGAATATACTGCTTCCCCCTACTTATACCTCCCGTGGAGATCACGAATGTAAAATTAGAGAGATTCGACGCGCACGGAGGCTTTCAGACAGTCTTTCTTCCCGCGAACCATACGCGACTGGAACAGAAAAGGGAGGTAATGACAGGGCCACGTAAAGTGCCCTCGGCCACACACCGTTGGGTGGCTTACGGAGTATAAATGTAGATGTAGATGTAATGATTCTTCCAAACGATCTATTGGTAAGGATGTTTTGTACGTGCTCTGCAGTTTGTAGAAATTATAAACGTGGCATCTCATTAATTTAGTTATCGACAAAAGCTGATTTGTGGTAGTATTTTATTTCACTGGACTAGTTTCAGGTATTGTCCATCACTAGCGATACCTGTATTACACAACAGACACAAATTTCTTAATAGAAGTTACTTACAGTGTATGTTGTGGAGTTATACATATGATTTTTTCATTGTAATTCGACTTGCCTTTTATGTATTGTTCTCTAGTGTATCTCTATGACAGTACTTCGTATTGTTCATGTAACAGTCACGTCAGAATACGATTACATGATGTATATATACATAAATGCAATCCGCGTAAGGCATGTTTTTACGAAATAAATGAAGTCCTCATTGGAATTCCATGATATACACAGGTTATTTTTGGTGTATGACAGAATGTATATATAACGCTACTTCTAATTTTTATTGTCTGTGTTAGCAGAAACAAGAAATGTGTTTCCATTAAAGTGTACTAACGAAATTCTCGATGAATTTTCTGCTTTTAGATCGGTCTGTTCGTTTGAAACAGTGTCAGGATGTTTCGTTAGCATATGTGACAATTTCTGTTTCTTCCAAAGTATTTAGCAAGCTGTCTTTTCCAGCAGCATGTTGAACTGATAGGCACTGTGTCATGTCACTGGAAGTGTGACTTTGTTCTTTTAAGTGTGTACTGAACGAAGACAGGTTCACGCCAGTTACGTTAAGATTTTCTTTAAATCTTAATTTGAAGTTTCCTCCAGTTTCTTCCACGTCTTTGCACGTACAACAATTACCAATGAGAACTTCGTATATTTCGTAACAAATTCCTTATGCTAATTACATTTATGTAGAGGAGAAGGTCCAAATATGGGCAGTTGTGTAAATATGGCCTAGGGGGCCTGGGAGTGCAGAAAGTGCTGCCACCTGGCCGCGGCGCTTGTATATCTGCCATACACCGCCTCCGAGGACGACTGTAAACAACTGGTTGCGCGAACGCATATTGTATCGCTGCAGTGAGACTTTGTGCTCGATAACCTCGAATCTGTGGACTGCACTCTATCAACGGGTATGTGCTTAACCTTTTTCTTTAGAATTTTACTTATCTATGCTTGCAGTTTGTTCGAAGAACTGGGTAGTGATATTTTGAAGTATATGTTTCCCCGTTTTCATTGTGCTGCCTGTATTTCGTAATGATCGTTACAGCCATGTTACAGGAACCACAGTATCGTCCAAATATAGGATACCATGAAGGGTGTAATTGTGGGCTAGCCGCTATTTTGACCAATTTATATTCTTATAATTTTGGTTGACATCAACTCAAGATTTGTCTTTCAGAATGACGCGTAATAAGCCTAAATACCAAGCCAAGGGCATAAGGAAGATTCGGGACTCTTTGGCTGAAGCCATCACTGCTGTGAGGGAGAAGAAAATGGGAACTCTAAAGGCTGCAAAACGATATGATGCACTTCGCTCTACTCTGCCGACTTTAAATAAGAAAACGGATCTCACTTCAACTGGTGCTACCAGTGCTAAGCTAGGCAGGCGTTCTATTTTAACATCACGTCTCGAAGGAGAGCTTGTTTCTTACTTGTTTACTATGGAACAGAGGATTTTTGGTTATCTTTATCTGATTTGAAACGAATTGTGTTTGTTTAGCATAGAGGAATGGCATTGACGCACCTTTCACCATTAACGCATCTGCAAGGAGTTTGGCAGATCTTTCTCTAAATCGCCATTCATCTCGCTTATCGATCGACCCTCAGCCAGGAATAACACAGAACCTTGATCGGCAAACATACCAACAGACTCAGGTTCTCTTCTCCTCAGCCAGGAACGTTTTCTGAATTACCTCCGCTCATTCCTTTCTCATCACATGCCAAGCAGAAACTCCGACTCTTGTTAGCGCTTTTGACATTTCCCAACCACCCACAATTTGCAAAGAAAACAAGCAAATCCGTAAAAGCTTGCTTGATTACAGGATCACCCTACAAGGAAGAGCTCACAAGTTCCTTGGACAGATGGGTAAAGAGGAAGAGACGGTAACTTTCCCTGATCAGAAATTCAAGCAGATTCAAAAATCAAATAACGAAGGCAAGAGAAACAAATAAAAAAATCCAATGAAGAAAAAGAAAGAGGACTTAACCTCGTCTGACGAATTATGTAATGAGAATGAGCCTAACCTAGACGACGAGGAAAGTGATTTCGAACTTTCTGAAGACTGCACGCCTTTTGGGACAGATGTATGTACATATTCTGCAACAACTCATTTTCACCGGGCGCCAACGGAGAAATTTGGATTCAGTGTATCTAGTCGCGTATTACACCGTATTACAAATAAACGTGTGGCAGCAGTTTGTCTTTCCTGTACCCAGAATTCCCATGAAATGATGCCTCCAATTGTTGTTGTAACAGCGGGCATCAGGGCTATTTAGGATATCCCAAACTTTTATTGGCTAAGTTACGCAGATGTTAGAGGATTCTGATCAGAGTGTTTTGATATAAAGATATATAAGGAGCGGTCATGAAATTTCCTTTCGAACTCCGTGCAGTCCGGTATCGGTGTGCCACTCAGGCAAACCCGTCGTGGGCATCCCACAGACCACCATGTTGAGGATAAGCGACTGGAAAACATCTTGCCCAGCTGCGTGAAGAAGTCTGTAACTGCCTGCTGCATATCATAGTTCGATAGGAATCGTTGATCCTTCAGAGACTTTTTTAGGAACCGAAGGCGTGATAATCGCTTGGAGAGAGATCAGGACTAATGGGCGGATGCTCTGCTGTCGCCCACTTCATTTGACGGAACTGATGTTACGACATTTGCATTATGGGACCGTGCCTTACCATGAAGTGGCAGCGCCACTTGTCGGACCATTTCACAACGATGGTTTTCGGTATACATTCTGCCCCGTACACATTCTTCTGACTCTACCAGTGTTTGTCTTTGGAAGTCCAAAAAAGGATGACAGAAGTCTGGTCTTGTCTGTACGCATTTGGTGATAACGTCGCCATGGTTCACCTTTCTGCATTTACCAGACCCACGTCAGAAAGAATTGATCTCTTTCCTACGTTTCGGTGCTTATTTACCCGAATTAGAGTCGCGCTACGTTGCGTATACGCTGCAGCAAAGCCCTTAAACGGAAACTGTTTGATTGTCCTTATAGTATTCGGATATGTATAGATATTTGTATATTGGCATAAATAAATTATACCTTAGCAATTTATGGTCATTGCAGCTGTTCAAAGTGACGATCGCCAGCAGCAATGCCTAGGTTAAAAAAAAGAGTCTTGGACAGAAATGATCTCTGGTTTCAGAATCATTTGGTCTCAATTCTTACTTGTGACAGGGGTGTATTTTTTCCTTCGTCAGCACTCCACTTTGTATACATAGAAGTGTGCCTTTAGCGAGAATCTTGACGAGTGGTTATTGATGTATATTTCGTAAGCAGTCCCTTCCAGTTGTTTAACTTCAGCAACTACAGGTAATCTAAGCCTGCATTTAGAGGGACTGGAAAGTGATGCGCATGCACAACGGAGTAGATGGACGACATAATATCGACACCCACCAAATATGATACCTAAGACGTTAAAACGGGCTACAACCCGCTGAGAATCGAGGCACACTATTCTTTAATGGATGTTATATCTGTTCTCATGAAGGAAATGTCCCAGTACTTCGGGAGCTGATGCACTGATGTAGTGTAATAACGGTACCTCTGTCGTTTTTTCACTACAGACTGCAGCGATTCCTGCATTCTGTGGTTGTGGGGGGTCAAGAAAGATAT
Source organism: Schistocerca gregaria (assembly GCF_023897955.1). Lineage (NCBI taxonomy): Eukaryota > Metazoa > Arthropoda > Insecta > Orthoptera > Acrididae > Schistocerca > Schistocerca gregaria. Next base: position 595,806,182 of record NC_064922.1, read on the forward strand.
CTCACTCCACCAATACTCAACGAACAATTTGTAGCCGAACGAATGGCGCATTGTGACCCGACTGGAATATCTTCTGGAGGCAATTTCAGCGCCACTTAAAGAACATGAGTGCCTGAAATGGTTTCACTAATATTGGTATACACATTTTATTTTAGCAAGGCATTCGCTGAAAACCAAGATTTAAATTCCAAAAGTTTTACTGAGTCTTTATCACAATGAGACAAAATGTAGTTTAGTTATCTTAGTTCTTGGAGGCGTGTGTGTCCGCCCCCGGTAGCTAAGTGGTCAGCGCGACAGAATGTTAATCCTAAGGACCCGGGTTCGATTCCCCGCTCGGTCGCAGATTTTCTCGCACAGGGACTGGGTGTTGTGTTGCCCTAATTATCATCATTTCATCCCCATCGACGCGCAAGTCGCCGAAGTGGCGTCAGATCGAAAGACTTGCACCCGACGAACGGTCTACTCGACGGGAAGCCCTAGTCCCACTTTATTTGACATGTGTGCAACTCTTGCGGTATTGAATAATATACAGTAAGTTGTTGGATACTCTAAGAGGCTTGCGTTGATTACTTGTTAGGATTTTCATTTAGTTGCCAAAGTTAGGCTTCATCTTTGCGTTTGTCTGGTTTATAACAGGGTAACATTCGATAATTATAAATTAAAATATCTGCTAGAAGGCTAATATTTTTTCCATCGACACATTTAGTAGTTTCTGTATGAAGCTCCTATGGTGACACGACATTAGATTTTTGGGTCTGCTGTTGCCGTTACAGAAACTTATTAGACATGGGCAATTTGTCCTTCGTGGAAGTCTACGAGATCTGACATCATGCTACAGGAAACCATAACGATCACAGACCTCCTGGCTGTTCCGGAGATAGCAAAATGCGAAGGGGAAAAGTGAAGCCAGTGCTTTACAAAGTCTTCAGAAATTATGTTCCACAAACGACTTGTGCACACGAGAGTGTTCAATTGAACTTTCAGATTTAACTTGGTATGGAACGACCAATACCTGGCTCCACTCAACAGACGCTTCCCTGAAGTGTATAAGATGTGACACTTTTTTAAAAATTATATCCGTCCCATTAGACAGTGAAGGTCACGGTTATTTTCAACCAGTCAGCAGCTGAGCTAGCGGGAGGGCTGAAGGGTCTCCAATCTTGACCAGAGGTAGGTGACTGAAACTACAATGAAGAGCCAAAGAAACTTGTACACCAACCCAGTATCGTGTAAGGCCCCCGCGAGCACGCAGAAGCGGCGCAAAACGACTTGCTATGGACTCGACTAATGCCTGAGGTAGTGCCGGAGGGAAATGACACCACGAATCCTGCAAGGGTGTTCATAAATCAGTAAGACGACGGAGTGGAGGTCTCTTCTGAACAGCACGTTGCAAGGCATCCCAGATACGTTCAATAATGTTCATGTCTGGGCAGTTTGGTGGGCAGCGGAAGTGTTTCAACGCAGAAGAGCCACTCCGCAGCAATTCTGGACTTTTGGGGTGTCGCCTTGTCCTGTTGGAATTGTCCAAGTCCGTCGGAGTGCACTATAGATATGAATGGATCCAGGTGATTAGATTGGATGCTTATATACACACGTCACCTCTAAGAGTCGTATCTAGTCATATCAGACGTACCATATCACTCCAACTGAACACGCTCCACACCATTACAGAGGCTCTACCAGCTTGAACAGTCCCCTGCTGACACGCAGGTTCCATGCATTCATGAGCTGTGTCCATACTCATACACGTCGGATGCTCGATACAATTTGAACAACATGTTTCCAGTCATCAACAGTCGAATGTCGATGTTGACGGGCCCAGGCAAGGCGCAAAACTTTGTATGTGCAGTCATCAGAGGTACACGAGTATACGACTGGGCCTGCGGCTCCAAAGCCAGTATCGACTATGTTTCGTTGAATGGTTCGCACGTTGACACTTGTTGATGGCCCAGCATTGAAATCTACAGCAATATGAAGAAGGGTTGTACTTCTGTCAAGTTGGACGATTCTCTTCAGTCATCGTTGGTCCCGTTGTTTCAGGATCTTTTCCCGACAGCATCGATGTCGGAGATTTGTTATTTTACCGGGCACTGATATTCACTGTACGCTAGTGGAATGGTCGTACCGGAAAATTCCCACTTCGTTAAAGCTCAGTTAAATTATCTTGATAACATGCCTTTGTAGCATCAGTAGCCTATCTAACAAGTACGCCAGACGCTTGTTATGTAGACGTTACCGACCGTGCGCCGTGTTCTGCCTGTTTACATATCTCTGTACTTGATTACATATGCCTATACCAGTTTCTTTGGCACTTCAGTGTAGAGTTTATTTTTGGGACAATGTTATCCATTACCCCAGATAAATGTCAGCCTTTCTTGCATGACCGTTTATATTGTGTATGTTTGTTTGCGTGTGTGACCTTACATTCCAATACACTGCCGGAAAAAATTAGTAGACCTGAAAAGATGACGTCGATTTTATTCCGATGACGGTATATGCCATCTTGGAGATAGCAGACGCATTGATAATGGTTTCAACGTGGTCCGCCAACAGACAGAGAAGTGGCAGCTGCAAGAGTGCTATTTACGTCTGCCCTTTAACAGGGAATGCTTACAGACAGAAGGCTCAATGTGGCGGATGTAAAGCAGGCAGGCAACCATGCCGCAAGACACAGTCATGATTCCTACAGCCTACTGAGCGAGTTTGAAAGGGTCCAAATTGTGGCTTCCTGCATGGCGAGATGGGCCTTTCGGAGAACTGCCATACAATTTGGACATGCTGCGTCAATTGTGCAAAGATGCTGGTATCAGTGGTTGCGTGAACATTCTCACATACGTAGTCGAGGTTCTGGGCTTTAACTCAGGACAGACGCTCCCCAGGATCGTCGTATTGTAAGAGCAGAAAGTATTTTAATGGGATATTTAAACGTATGTCATGTATATGTCTCACTTTTAAGGTGAGGTACAGAGTACAAAATATGTGTACTGTGGATGGACTATATATGGAAGAAAACGTTCGTACAGACGTTTCACAAGTTGTAACCTACGCCGCATTATGTTATTCGCTAATCTCAGTATTTATAAGAAATATAATTACTGGTAATTTTTGTAACCAGCACTACACTATTTCGAAATAGTAGTAACGATCTTTCAAACATAATGTGTGTTCGGGACCGAAAGACAATAAAAGTGTTTTCTTTTTACTCATCAGAAAATTACATTGTACACCTCAGAGAGCAGTTATCTGCAGGCTGGGGACCACTGCCCTAGGTAGAGTCTCTGAGGACTGGAGCTCTTCATTCAACCAGCAGGGGTTATCCAGCTTTGGCATTGGTCCTACAACCAAAGGAAACCCCCGACAATACCTTCGTGGGAACCGGAAGATGCGAAGTGTTCTTAATTCTGGAACAATATGTCTGCGACAAAGAGATGAACCCTAAGTGTATGTAAAAGCATATATAAAGTGGATGACCTGTTCAACATGTGGAGTGTACTTTAGGAGAACTCGATGTGTTTTTTATCTTTCATTCCATCTCTGAGGGAGGCGGTTGGTTGAACGAATGCTTAGCCCTTTTCAGCCAGTAGCTGTAATTTTCTCAGTGGTGGCACAATTCATGTAGGATATGTGTTGATTTAATTGTGATACATTTTTTGGATGAATAGGTGGGAGGTAGACGTTCTTATTTATGTTTTCTTTGTTCTGAATCTCGGCATTCGCTTTACGGCTGAGGGAAAAACCTGCTGGTCTGGTGTCCCGGCGTATGATTCTTCTTGTTCTCTTTGAGCTCTTGATACTTTATCACTGTGATCCTGAAAATTTAGTGTATGTAGAAAATTTTTGTCTCGTTCTGTAAAAATTGTTTGAAGTAGTATTGCTTGATCTCTTTTTTTTCTATATCATACTACTAAATCAGCCCCAGTACTTGTGTCTTTGGTCTACGGACGATCTCCAGGGTTAAAAAGAAGTAAAAGATAGAAAGAAAACCCTTGATTCATATGTGCATTTCTTATGCACGTCACACGTTCCACATCATAACGGTTACCGTGAGACTGATCAATAGAACACGTAATTAACTAACTAAGCATCCAGAGGACTGTGGTGAAGTGAGTCTCATTGGGCTTCGAGAATGATGTAGGGAGGGAACGAGTGCTTGAATTTCAGAAAGTTAAACGTTTTAGGATCATGTTGCAAAAGCGATTTTTTTAGTCTGACTTGAAGTAGCCCTTTAAGACTGAGCATGGCGACTTGTTTTCTTCTTTTTCTGTACGATCTTGGTGTTGAGCTTGTCGTGTAGAGAATTAGTAGGAAAGTCATGACGTAGATTTCCAGCAACTCTCAGCAGCGAGTGTTTTGGATCGCAACCCCACGTAAATACAGACGTGGAAATTTTTGTGTACTTGCGAGAAGTCTGGGTACTGCTGGTGCTTAGAATCGCACGTGGACCACTGAGACGGACCATTTGTTACGCAACGCATGTGGTTCTCGCACGAGCCAGGAACGAGGGTGGCTTTCAAATCGTCGTCAGTTAAATTAGTTAAGGCGTTAGTAGATCTTCACCAGGAACGATAATAATCTATGCATGGTGTAACATTTCTGGCTTTAGGAGCTCAAAAATTTAGTTGGGATTGCATTAGCTGATGTGTGACAAAAGAAGTGGAGTGAGGTGCAGTTGTTACAGTTAGTACCGATTCCATGAGAAATTGGACGAATTTAGTACTCGTATAACGTGATTTGCTACCATAACAAGACATGTAGGGATTATACTTGAGTCAGCGCTCCAAACCTCTAATTTTCATATATTAACATTTAAAAAATATATATAACTCAGATTTCATTGATAGTCACACTAGATAGCCTCTCAATGTGCAGAGAATATCAGACATTGGCATCCCAGTCAATTCTGGATTTAGTAGCCTAGTGAGCCTTAGTGAACTTACTAGTAAGTTTCACAGTCTCACATTGGGGCAAGGACCAAATCTTTAGAAGACATAAGAATTTCAGTGTTCTGTTTTGATGCGGCAGAACACAAATATGCTCCTGATGCGTCCCGAATTTCCGGTGCAAATGGGAACACGCGGAATGAATACGCAAAGCTCTTGTTGGACCTGACACTGACTATCGTCACACTGGTTTCCTGTAAGCGTTCATTCAGTACCGTGGATTGAATTTTATCACCCTAATGGTACGTGCCTAAAATTACTTATTAACATCCACTTTTCCCAAGCGATAAAAAAGTGCGATTCTAGCATATTTATTAAAAATAAAATGTGTCTGAAAATATAATTAATAAAATTGCTTATATAGTTGATGCAAGTCTGCACTGTGATATTGTTTTGTGATGCATATTACTCCAATTGCTGTCGGTCTACCACTGACAATGAAGAATTATAAAGCCCAAAGGCTTCACTGCGATCACTTTTTAATACATGGACCAGTGTATCGATAAATAAATGTTCATTTTATTCTTTTCTTATTATACCTCGTTTATATCGTGCCACTAATGTACCACTATGATTATCATTATGACGTTCATCTCCTAAGAAATGGGACTGGTTTTATGGGTCAATTGTTTGGTGGAAGAACAGAGAAGGAATGACGCGCCTCGGTCTCTGTACCTACAGACTCCCAGTCTGTCGTCCCAGGCGGCTGCGCTAACGCCGCTGCCCGGTGCCTGGCGCTGTGGTATTGCGTTCTACAGACTCGCGAAACATTGAACCTCCATTTCTCGAAATTGTCAGAAAATAGTGTTAATGACATGTGCTTATGTGGCTGGTGCAAGTCTGCCCTATGATTTTCCGTTGGGTGTACGGTCGTTTTGTGTCGATAATTTTAAGGTTTAAAAACATATCTAATATTCTAATAATGTCTCCTGGAAAATGTAATTATATCGCATTAATTAAAAAATTAACAAAATTAAATTTACGAAATGGTGTCTCTAAACTTATTTAACTAAGGAAATACACTACACAAACTTTTGGCTCCTATTCCTTAGCGCAACTACGGTTCTAGCTGCAGACACAAAGACAAAAAGGACTATTAAGGGCTGGTTTCCACATAGGGTACAGTGTTCGGGCTGCGTTTCGGCTGTGCTTCGACTGTGTCACGAAGCGTGGAATCGCGACAGCACTCGTCCTATTCACTTTGCACAGGCGTCAACATAGCCTGCTGTGTCAGTGCCGTGCTCCTGTCGTGCTGTGAGCTATCCATCGGAAGAGCGATTCCTCGACAGATGACGGATGCACAGCGGGGACTTAGGTCAAAGCGCCGGGACGTCGCCCACTGGCTGTCGTTCGGTATTCGGCTGCTTCCGGCTTTACCCGAACCACGAGTACTAAGAATCTCTCTCGAACGCACGTGCCCTGACTAGAGATGGGAAAAGTCGTTCATCGTTGGAAACTAGTTCACTGGTGATCGCTCTTTTTTGGGAACCGTTCATTTTTACTCGTTCACCGTTCATTTTGCTTGGTATATGGTTCTTATGAAAAACTGAAAATTAGTAGCATAGGTGACTGAAGATGGAAGGCGCTATGAGGGGCACTTGTCTCCCCCCCTGGAGTAAAGAGTTTTTATTCATAACAGAATTCTCACACACTTGTCATTTTCGTGATTCTGCAAAACATCTTGTTTAGCCAAGTGTAGCGTTATGTGGCAGATCGAAGTGAAATAATATAAGGTGGCGCACGAAAACCCGGTCCCGAGTACAGACTGCTCGCCAATTACGCACGATTTTTTGACCGCTACGGGCAGAATAGATAAACGTGTAATAATTAGGCAGTGAAGATATAAATAAGCTAATGCAAGTGTACCGTATCATCTTCATCTTTGCCTAGATGTGGTGTGCCGTCTTCCGGAGCGTTGGCTTTGCTCTGCCACGATTGATCTGTTTGGTTTTAAATTTCGGAGGGCGCTGCGTTATGGTCGAGACATGCTGACGACGAGAGTATTGATTACTGCTACCGGAGTGAGACGGGGAGTTCAGTTTCCTGTTTCGTGGCAGCGCAATGTTGGGGAAAGGTGGTATAGCTTCCTGTGAATGCACATGCTTACTGCGAGCGTGTGTACTCGGGACGGCGGCAGTCGTTCTGGACGGGCCGTGTGATAAGGAAGCTCGGTGTGACAACTGTTGACGCGGCGTGTCCGCGTTGCTATGGCGGAACTGGGGCGATTGACATAACTCAGGTTGGTGCTGGTTGGAATCTGTCCCCGAATGCTTGTCTGCCTTCTGGACTAACGGTGAGAATTTCTTGACTTGATGTGTCTCACTCAATTTCGGCCCGTGTCGTCGGGTGTGTTTTGGTCTACGGTCGTGTGCCATGCTGTTTCGCAATTTTAGTAGGCTCACACGTACCCGAAATCCCGATTCAATGATCTGCTGTTATATTGTCAAGTGTAACTAACACTAGAAAAGTGTGTTAACTCTTTGTGCCTTAATAACTGAACCTAATATATTGTGTGTGATTGAAATTTTATTCTGACCAAAACGCAATAACGATCTTGTATTTTACCATTTGAGTAGTATTATAATATGGTACTGGCCGTCACATTTATTAAGTCGAAGATTTACGAAGGTCAGTGGGCGTCGTTAGCAGTTCCTGCCCAGATAGACGTTATATTTTGAACCATGTGTTTTAATGTTTAGTAATTTTTATTTTATGTGTTATAGGGAGTTGCTGTTATGCCCTATGTGGACGATTCACCACGTTGGTGGAGTTTCTAGTTGTTCTGCTGGTCTGTGCTATACTGCTAAAGCAGGCAGTACTAGTGGTGAGGAGCACGGGCTGGTTTTAAGTGCTAACTCACTAACTTCAACCATTCTCAAATATTCATTACTGCTGATATTCAGGCCCTTCAGGTCGAGTGGCGACGTCACTACCCCTTTTTGGTTATTAATTTTATCTTCTTAGCGTGTTTCATTAAAAAAAAACTTTGGTATATGAATTTGTCTTTTGGTCTTTACTGCTCCTTTGGACAAAGTAAATTAACTGTTGGTTTTGCATTCTTGTAGCATTATCAAAACAGCATTTGTGGTTATTTGATTGGCCCTTCTGGCCGAATGATTAGTCATTCCTTTTAGTAACTTATTGTATTGGTCAATAATTAATCAATCAAAAGTTTTGGGTCCTTCAGACCGTGATTATCTCTTATGCTTGAATCTTAAGGTTGTCATTCTGACATTACAGTTGTGAATGTTCAGCGGTCCTTCAGGCCTCGAGTTCAAAAAATTTTATTGTGTTTTGTGATATATATATATATATATATATATATATATATATATATATATATATATATATATCACAAAACACAATATATATATATATATATAATGTTTTTTAATCTTTAATAAAATTAAATTGTGTTTGAAACTGTAACCTCATTGGGTCTACGCTTTCACGTCCTGCAGCCTTTGAGCTCTGCTTACCTTACATTTTGGTTAAGTTTTCCCATACCACGACGTATCAGCAAGCAATTTCAAACAATAGATGACGATTAGTAAGCAACAATGAGCAGTCTGGTACTCGGAGCCGATTTGTCGTTCGCCACCCTATACCACTGAAATAATATTGCGGATATACCACATTCTCTTCACAAAATGTGACACCATACACTCGATTACGAAGCGCGGGCTTCATCCGGCTGTGAGTCGGTCTGCCTTCCATAACAATGAACACGCTCATGTACCTTGGATCAAAAAAAGCCCGAAAATGACCACTCGCGTGTGCCGTGCCGACGTCCTTTGCATGTGTAATAACAAAAAATCTTGCCTTGTTACAAGTATTTCTTCTGCTGTTTATCGAAATGTTGAAATAAGCTGATACGCCGTTTTGTTCTCTGAAAAGATGTATGCATTACATACCACGTAATTTTTATGTAATTTACGGGGCTTATAAAATACATTTTAGTTACCGGTCGTGGACGCTGAATAGAATACTAAAAGAACCAGAAGTTTAGAGTTCACAAAAGATTTGAAACGGATCTAGAATGGGCGTGCAAAGCGAACGAAACGAACAACTCGACACTGAACTAACTATGAGCAGTCCGCATTGGAACTGCGACTGTGGCCACGCGAAAATGGACGAGCGCGGCCGAGCGAGACCGAGCGAGACCGAGACAAGACGGGAACGGGACCGAGGCTGCAACGAGACCGGCCGACGTGCCGTTCAGGAACGAGACCGGCCGTTTCCCTTTCCCGGGAACTATAAGTAGAAAGCCGCCAATGAAGTGAACTATGAAAGACCGTTCCTTGGAATTCGTTCCTCGCTCGTTTCGTTCATATTGGTGGACCGTTCCTTTGGTCCCTTTTGTTCGCAAACGACCAATCTCTAGTCCTGACTGACGTCACACTAGGCTCAGCGTGTTTTCGTGAGCACGGACGAGGAGCTTGTGATACTTGTTCAGTAGCATCCACAACTACAATCTGTCGCGTAAAGATTAGCACAAAACTCTTGCCAAAAACAGTATATGGAGGGACATTGGTGTGAAGGTAAACAAATCCAGTAAGTATAGGTTTCGTTTTCCTGTTCGTGTTACCTTCTGTTTTACTTGCTGAAGAGAACAGTGATAACACTTTTCACATTCAGCTATACTTGTTGATGAATGCAGAAAGAAATGGTCGCTACTCTGGTCGTATTTTATTCCACCTCGTGCTAGACGCAAAAGAATAACTGTCCAGGTTGTAAAAAAGGTGAAGAAATGGCTCATAGAAGATAAAATGCAGTTTTAAATTCAGTTTCTTCATAACTTTTAGACTTTTAACAACGTTCAAAGTTCGCTAGATGATGTTATAAATGGAGAAGAAAACGAGGATGTTGACGTAGGTCCATCCTCGATGGATCGCAGTGCTTCTCTCGTGCAGGTTGTACAGCATTAAGAGGTGTTGGCAGGTAAACAGAAGACAAGAGTCTTCGACCTCATACAGAAGCGCTGATAACAGTCTGGAAACTGCACTGACTAATTTTGTAGAAGCTCTTTGGTGGTTACCTCAGTTAGCAGGGCCAATTCAACAGGCGACAGAAGCTTCCAGATAAGCTTACAGATGCAGGTGATATTCTGTAAGTGAAGATCTTAGAAACTTCAAAATCCCCATTAGCAGGATATCTACAAAACAGTAACTAGAGACGAATGAATGGCGTGCACAAAACAATACGAAGTTAAAGATAAAATTTAAATAAATAATGCCTAAGTATATATGGAGTTAATGGTAATGCAGTTGGACGTTCTTACCTTAGCCTTACAGCTGGTCTTTCCTCAGCTAAAATACACTTTCTTAATTACGCACGTTTTTTTCTGAAGCTCAGGGAGAAGGGCTTTCAACAAATTCTTGAATATCGTAAAACTCATTCTAAACAATTACTCTTGAATACATTATGGGAGTGAACAGTGATCAATGTGTTACAAATACTTATTAAAACAGTCCTGATCACAATTTATTTATTACAGTTAGACCCAGTAACGTTCCTTTCTTTTCCGCTATTGTTTTACCTTAAAAAAAGAAGCCCCAAGAACCCCAACAGCACCCTCGTCTATTTATTTCGTTGGTGACTGAACACAGCTCTCGCACGGTGAGTTATGTGGGAATGCACGCGGCACGACACAGCAGGAGCACAGTCGAAGCACAGTCGGAATGCGGAGCCCTCTGTGGGAACCGGCCATAAGTATGGTGACGTGTGTAGGCTGACCACCGAAAGAGAGCGCATAACGCACACAGTCGTGCTTAGTCGACATCCGAGCTCAACAGACAGCTACCACGACGAAGCAAGCACAGCTTAGCATAGCTGTCTTTCAGCTGCGCGTAGGAAGCTCATTTGAGACGTTTACACAGCTTGAGGCTTGACGCACGTGTGCCTGCAACTACTATGGGCTGCCCCTTTACCAGTGCGCCCACAGGGGATGCAGGCGGGTACGTGGGTGAAGTGTGTGGTGTGGTTACAGCAGGTGGCGTGTGCGGCTGGACTGACCTTCGCGAGCTGCTGGGCCGCATGCACTTGGCAGGACGCGCTGACCGCCGCCCTCGGCTCGGCGCCGACCTGCAACACAGCCAACACAACCACATCAGCACACACTCACTCGCGTGGCTCTTCCTGTTCTTGATTACAAAGTGCTGGACTATTTCACAAAACTTTTTTACTGACACTCACCTTACTCCAGTATCAGTGACTCCCGTGTGGAAGACACACTAATGAGCATTTCAGACGTAGACAAACAACTGAAAGAGTGGGAAGCGAACAAGTCGCCTGCTCCGAATGGAATCAAATTTCGGTTTTACAAAGGGTACTCTACAGCACTGGCTCCTTACTTAGCTCGCATTTATCGCTAATCGCTCGCCCGACGCAAACTCGCAAGCGAGTGGACAAAAACGCGGGTGACTCTCGTAGATCAGAAGGGTAAAAGAACAGTCTCGCAAAATTACTGGCCAACATCCTTAACATTGGTTTTCTGCGGAATCCTTAAACATATTCTCAGTTCAAATACAATAAATTTGCTAGAGAGGGAAAAGTTTCTGTCCAAAAATCAGCTTACCTTTTTCTCACACGATATTCTGCAAGCTATGGATGAAGGGCAATAGATGGATTCCATATTCCTAGATTTCCGTAAATCATTTGATACGGCGCTGCACTGCCGACTGTTAACGAAGAATCCAGCATACGGAATAGGTTCCCAGGTATGTGAATGCCTCGAAGACTTTTAAGTAACGGCGAGTGTTCGTAAGAGACAACTGCCGCAGGGAAGTGCGATAGTACCGCTGTTATTTTCTGTATACATAAATGGTCTGGCTGACTGGGTTGGTATCAATCTGCAGTTGTTTGCTGATGATGCTGTGGTATATATGCGGTAAGGTGCCTAAATTGAGTGATTGTAGGAGGATACAAGATTACTTAGACAAAATTTCTAGTTGTTGCATGAAGGAAGGCAGGCAACGTTTTCTTAATTTTTTTATTTTATTTTCCAGGAGCACTGTGGAGAACATTCGCAGAATTGGTATTTGAGGCTTGCTGGAGGACGATTACACTGCCACCAACGTACATTTTACGTACGGAGGCTATAGAAAGACTTTTTCCTCTCGCTCTGTCCGAGAGTGGAACAGGAAAGGCCACCACTCACCATATGGCGTCTTGTGGGGTATGTATGTAAATGCAGATGTAGACTGCAAATCTCACATTATGAAATTTCTGAAAGATTCTGTGTTCCTGGACCGGAAATGGAACACAAATCCTTCCCTTGTTGCTATACACGTTTTCTGCGAATGCCTATATCTTCCTCCGTATCCCTTTCTTTCTTTCTCCCTATCCCTTTCTTTCGCTCTTTGTGGTTCATCTATTCGACCAGTGCTCTATGCAGGCAAACTGATGTGTGTACAATATTAATTGATATTAATTTTATTTTGGTTCACAACTCATCCAGTATGAGGTGGCTACCAGAAGTGTTTAATCGCTGCAGATAAGAAATGGATTGGCGAATGAGAGCTAACAGGTAACAGGTAGCACGTCCTGTGAGCCATAGGCGATAGATGATAGAGAACTTCTTACAAGACGGACGAGGAAGAAATTTTCCAAACCCTACAAGTCATTTGAATGTTCACCTCACACTTAAAGGGGGGAGGTGATACATCACCCAAGGGATACAGAAAGTGAGAATGCTAGAAAGGTCACAGGGGTTGTTAGGTGGCAGCTTGAATGAATGTTAATTTCAAACCTTATGTGAGATTTTATACATCTTAACAAGTAGGTGGATATGTCACCTGACATACTTCGGTGATAGTGAGCAAATTTGCTTATCAAAATGTATAGTATGTAATGCCAAAAGGGAGACACACGATTGGACGGTATTAACACACCTAACCCAAATCCCGCATGGCAAAGAGCAAAAGGTGAAAAAAGCTGCTGGAAGAAACATTTTAGTTTGGGGGAAGACACGAAATGCTCTGTAACGGCCTGGAGACAAAGAAAGGCTTCTAACAGAGGTTGGTGACGTGCGGCGAGAGAGACAACGAATGAGCCGGGCGATACGTCGAGGGGAGCAGGTAGCGGCCCAGCGCTGCCTGCGATGGAGGAATTCTTTAGAAAACAGCGTTGGGGAATTTACAGATGGATACAAACAGACCAGACACGCAGCTGACCACGTGAGAGATCCGTGGTGTTCTTGTGATGTACGTTTGTAACTTTAAGGCGTGAGGAGCGGGCACAAAATATCCGATTGGCTGAAATAAACTTGGAAGGAGTAAAAGTGGCGATACATCGACGCAGTATAAACGTAGGTCCTTTGCAATTGGATGGGTAGTTTCCACAAGATGAAAGGAACGCTCCTATTGGTCTGCAAAAGCGTGAAAGGACACAGGTGGGACACAGTTTGCTACGAAACATGAAACGTCCCCTTAGAAAAATTATACATGACTGTGCTTAAACTGACACACAATATTTTTTAGCGCAACGCAATCTGACTTTCAATAATCCCTACAAAAGAATGGCCCTGACTAACATTAACCTATACGTTTCACGAATCACTTACCTCACAGAAATCTTGGTTACTCGAACTGCTGCAATACAGCGAGCACCACTACTGCCAGATAAATAAAATATTCAAACTATGGAAGGCACTAACTACTGATAGGCATAGTTAGCAAATGAAAGATTTTAATAGAGAACAAACAATGTATGTACCTTAATAGTCATAATATTTATAGCAGTTCATGACAACCATTCTTACAAATGTACTGTTTCTGATGGACACACGTCCAGATTATCCGTTCTCAAAAATCCGCCATCTCACTTCCCCACACCCACCACTGCTGGCGGCTCACCACCTACTGCGCAACGCTACGCGCTGTTAACATCCAGCTGCCCAACACTACAATAGCGAACAACAATGCAAACCAGCCACAGACTGCACACCGCACAGCCAGTGATTTTCATACAGAGTGCTACGTGGCGTTACCAATAAAAAAACCTAAACAGCCTACTTACATAGCCCCCATGCTCGCCATAAAAAATTTTACAAATTGTTTTAGGCAGTGGTCAATAATGATTTGAAGAAATTTTTCATTATTACAATAACAAAGATACCAAATACGCACACATATTGATACAATGTTGGTCAAAAGCTAAATTATTCTCATAGTCCATAAAGAAAGTCCTGATCATTCATCACAGTAAAATTGCATTAAAAGAAAATGCACACGGAAGTAGTGGATTTCCATGCAGTCTTGAAGAAGTAGTGTTGTCCTTCCAACGGAAAGACAGTGCTGACTCTTGACATGCAGACAGGTAATGGTCCACAACAGAGCAAACCCACAGCAGAGTCATTCGAAGTTTTGAAGAATATTGGTAGTTAGGTCATCTCAGAGCAAACCCACTATAGTCTTGGCAGAGAGTATGGTATTGGTGGGCCACCAAAGGTGCAGACCCACCGCAGTCCTTCTAGAAATAATGAAATTGGTGGGCCATCAAAGATGCAGACCCACTGTAGTCCTTGTAGAAATAATGGTATTGTTGGGCCACCAAATATGCAGACCCACTGTAGTCCTTGTAGAAATAATGGTATTGGTGGGCCATCAAAGATGCAGACCCACTGTAGTCCTTGTAGAGACGGCCAGCAGCCATCTGTTGCGACTGTGCAGGTGCACAATCATCATCGAAGAGTCTTGAGGACAATATAGCAAGTCCATAAACCACCACTTGTGCACTCACCACTTGTCCTTAGAACCAGCAATGCTGTTAATCAGTCCCTTGCTGAATTATTAACACGTCCAAACACTAACAGTCCTCTTTTTTTCACATCTTGTGCATATACTATGACCAACAGAAATATGTGCAGTGAAATGAATGCTTACAAGTTACTTAATTTGATAAACTGGTGTCAATTACAATTTTATAGCATGAGAATACAATAACAAAGGTACAAAATACATCATTAAAGAACATAACAATAGAGATAACATTTGTAGTAATACGGGCTTTACAAAAGAATCGAAATAACATATACATCAGTGTTACAGGAATTATGACGTAAGTACATACATAAAAGATCAGAATAACTTTTGAAACATCAACTTCACACATGAGTATTAAAACAAAACAAAACAGAATAAATAATGTCTAAACAGCTTTACAAAGTAAATAACATATTATTAATGCAAATTATACTTGAGGATAACAGTATTCCTCATCATAGTGAATGTAGCTGAGTATTAGAAAAATTCTGCAACATAAATCTTATTAACTAAACACATAAAGATAGGAAAAACACAAATTCACATAGCGTAATAACACAAAAGTATAGGACAGGGTTTGTTTTCAGTGTGACATTTGGTACTGCAGTCCATCCAAAAACTCCATTCTGTAGATCCTTCCTCTTATTTCAACATTTGTTTCCACCCAAAAAAAAATCTAATCCAAGCATGCTTCCTGCATTCTGTTCACATCCTCTTTCAAAAATAGTTTTTCTCCACTGTACACTACTTTTTTTGGCCAAACCATTTTCTTATAGCTTCTCAATGAATTTCTTCCAATTCATCATAGTTAGTTTCTTATATAGTCTACCCTCTCTTAAGCTAACTTAAATCTACTGAGCTCAGATGCTAAACTAAGGGACGAGGCAATGCAGCAGCACAAAACAATTAACACAAACAGCAATGACAAAAAAAGGCAAATTGGCAAAGCAAGCAGCAGTAAATGTAATAACTTAAATCTAAACCATGACAAACCCACATGCAGAAAAAATAGTACACTAAAGACAACAATACAGATAAGGGAAATGTATATTCACATCTTAATGTCTATGTAATTATAGTGGTGCACCACAAAAACTTGTTCTACAAAAAATTACCAAGTACTTGAAAAGGAAATTATGTATGCAATTCCTGTGAAGGAAAATGTCTTTTTGTGCTCTCTCGTTTTTTTTTTTTTTTTTTTTTTTGGAAGTAGATCATAAAATTATTATTGACTAGATCTGTAGGCATAAAATATCTATATTAGTACATCTATTAAATTTTATTTTAACCAATGCTGCAGTGCAACTAGAAACTAGATATTAAACAAATTGAGCAATCTCTCAACTAGAAAGACAATAGATGTAAAAATGTTTCTCATCATTTCATTAGGCATTTTAGTAAATATCGTAAATTAAGAGCTCCACAGTGTAATCATATGTTTTTAAGTCTGAGAGTGTTGTACTTGCGATGCTTTCTACAAAGAAATGTCAATAGCAAGGATAATGGCCTCTTTTTTTTCACCTGTGCCTGTGAAAGGCACACACTAATCGCTTTTTTCCAGGCGACTGTCGCGCAGCTGGGAGCCCATGACGCATTACGTGAGGGTGGTCACTTAACTTTCTTACTGAAATATAGACACCAGTTTGCACTACAGTGACAGGCTCATATAAAAATTTCACACGTCGAGAATTTGCGTTGCAAATCTGTAGAAACAAAATCTTATAAATACAACAGTGTCCAAAAACTATTCGTCGGCATTGTGATACATTCACGCATTTCCACACATTTCATACCTCTGAAATTACGATTCTTGGTTTCCAACATCCTTTTTCACAAGTCAGAGTCCCTAACCACTACTCATCATTCCTTACCTTATTACACATATACATATTCGTCAACACTTCTTCAATATTTCATCATAACAGATACATAGCATAATCAAATTCCTCATATAGCATCAGCTTATTGATCATAAACATACCTCAACAGCATAATACACATCTTCGTCGTAATAATAACATCATAACACCTCAGTCAAATCTCAGAAACGTCGTAGCTTTCTGCAATAATTTCAAAACCTAAAGAAAATTCTCTGCTCATTTCAATAGTGTCATCTACCTCAAAAGTACTTTAAAAATAATGATCCCATACCACATATCATTCAAAGCTCTCATGATATCACAGTGGTTCCAAAAAGAATGTGAACATATCACACAGTACAGACAAAAGTACAATTTCATAAGTGTGAAGTTATTCAACTGTGTAGTTGCATAAACATGTGCCACTGACGTAGTAAAAAAACAATGTTTGTCTCTCTCAGTTAAATGATCATATAGCTGTGTAATTATATGTTAGAGAAATATGTTACCAACGTGTAAAGTTGTATAAGTAAATACCATATTAGATAGGCTCCTTGTGCTTGCCAAACACATGGTACACAAAGTAAGCGTGTACCCCCCTGAGGATTAATGTAATTATACCCTCAGGTGTTACAGATTACAGCAATGGAATGAAATGTATCACGGAAAACTTTCTTTGTAATTCAAAAATCTTTAAAATAAATGCTTTAAGTACAAAATTAATCACTCAGATGCGTGTCCTGTAGCGCTAAATTGTGCGTCTTGTTGTAACATAATCTCTGTCATTACTTAAGGGTAAAAAATGTGCCAAGTGTCGTAATTATCGTCGTCCGTAAGTAAAGTTCTGTGGAAGTCAATGTACTTACCTCGTAATAAACAAAAGCGAAATGCTACGCATATAGATATCGTAGGTATTATGTACAGTACCGTGATCAAGACAGTACTACACTGTAACGTATTGTTGTGCTACAAAAAAGACCGTCTTATTGTAGCTATACCACAAAGTTACTTCTAACACATGTTTTACTTTCCAGAAGAATTCAGAAAAACTGTGCAGATATAAAGCAGATGCAGCACAAAAGCAACCATGTAAATTGTGTCACACATTAGTAGTGTCGTGATATAATTGTGTAGCTGTCAAAGAAACCAAATGCTAAGTCATCTTTAATCCCACAGAAAGTACTTCAAATAAAGAATGTCTTTTCAAGTAAACCAAAATGTTGCATGAAAATCTCATTAGCAGTGCCGGTATATGTTCTAAGTATGTAAGCCTTATAGTCGTTACGTAATCGTGCAAGTAACAAGCAACAATGTACACACACAATAACACTTCGACGTCTGTTCACAATAACAATGCATTCGTAATTTCTGTTTAAATAAGTTCTCTTGGTTCTTGACTGGGTATTTAACTTCAAGCATTGTTGCATGTTAACAGATTCTAAGTCTGATAAAGCATACTAGTAATGTAAAGCGAAAAGTTATGTGGCAAAGACAAAGTTAAAAACCAGATTGTCTCTCAATAAATGGTTTTACATGTGAAATGTGGTGCAATCTTTTACCCTTTCTACTATGCAGAGCTCCAGCTTCAACGGAATTATCGTGTGGTATATGGTACATCGGTAAAGAATGCTCAAATTTTTCTGACGGTTAGCGTCTATGTTATTTTTCTCTGAGGCAGCCTGCGCACGTGGCTGCCTGCGGTGCGAGTCATTGTCTGCTATCTCTTTGTTGGCGTGGGTCGTTATTGGGATTAGGAGACCTAACTCCTACAAATTCACCTTGTCGAAAGGGCCCAGCCCTGTTTGAATCCCGCCAGTTGCGATGAAATTCAGGTCTGTCGTTATGATTTATGTTGTCTGTCGTCATGTCAGTAGTTCCTGTAGTTTCTTTCTTGTCGGTTAAGTGGTGGAGAATTTCTCCCTGCATTAGCACTGCACGGTTGACCGTTGCGTCTTAAGTTATTCTGTCTCCCGTGAATATAATTATTTTGGTTCCCATATTGTCTGTTTCTATGATTGTCTCTGTCATATTCATTACTTATGAAATGTCCCCTTAGAAAAATTATACATGACTGGGCTTAAACTGAAACACAATATTTTTTAGCGCAACGCAATCTGATTTTCAATAATCCCTACAAAAGAATGGCCCTGACTAACATTAACCTATACCTTTCACGAATCACTTACCTCACAGAAATCTTGGTTACTCGAACTGCTGCAATACAGCGAGCACCACTACTGCCAGATAAATAAAATATTCAAACTATGGAAGGCACTAACTACTGATAGGCATAGTTAGCAAATGAAAGACTTTAATAGAGAACAAACAATGTATGTACCTTAATAGTCATAATATTTATAGCAGTTCATGACAACCATTCTTACAAATGTACTGTTTCTGATGGACACACGTCCAGATTATCCGTTCTCAAAAATCCGCCATCTCACTTCCTCACACCCACCACTGCTGGCGGCTCACCACCTACTGCGCAACGCTACGCGCTGTTAACACCCAGCTGCCCAACACTACAATAGCGAACAACAATGCAAACCAGCCACAGACTGCACACCGCACAGCCAGTGATTTTCGTACAGAGCGCTACGTGGCGTTACCAATAAAAAACCTAAACAGCCTACTTACAAAGACACATTACCAAAAACTTTGAGGACTCTCCTTTGAACCAGCGTAAAGTGTAGAACAGGGCACATCACGCTCTGTACGACGCCAAAAGAGGATTTTTGTATGAACGCTGCTTCACTTTGGCTGACACTCAGCTATAAATTAGATGAAGTGTCGTTGAGCTCCAACAGCGGAGAAACTAAACAGTCTCGTAGTTAACTGTTCTAACTAAGAGGGCGTTGAAGTACACATGTTGCACATCTATGCACGAGTAATATCGTCATATTTTCCAGACTAGGGATGAGCACATGTTTTCTCGCCTAACGAGAAACAGAGGAAGGTTTCAGCTAACGAAATCAGTAAAGATTTTGATTAGGTTTCAATTGGATTTTCAGAGGGCGAGAGTAACCATGCAGCTCGCGCTATTCGTCCACGGGACTCAGAGGGCCATAGACACGGGTTCACAGGTAGATGCCGTGTTTCTTGACTTCCGCAAGGCGTTCGATACAGTTCCCCACAGTCGTTTAATGAACAAAGTAAGAGCATATGGACTATCAGTCCAATTGTGTGATTGGATTGAGGAGTTCCTAGATAACAGAACGCAGCATGTCATTCTCGATGGAGAGAAGTCTTACGAAGTAAGAGTGATTTCAGGTGTGCCGCAGGGGAGTGTCATAGGACCGTTGCTATTCACAATATACATAAATGAACTGGTGGATGACATCGGAAGTTCACTTATGCTTTTTTCAGATAATGCTCTGGTGTATCGAGAGGTTGTAACAATGGAAAATTGTACTGAAATGCAGGTGGATCTGCAGCGAATTGAAGCATGGTGGCCGGCCGCGGTGGTCTCGCGGTTCTAGGCGCGCAGTCCGGAACCGTGCAACTGCTACGGACGCAGGTTCGAATCCTGCCTCGGGCATAGATTTGTGTGATGTCCTTAGGTTAGTTAGGTTTAAGTAGTTCTAAGTTCTAGGGGACTCATGACCACAGCAGTTGGGTCCCATAGTGCTCAGAGCCATTTGAACAATTTGTTTTTTAAGCATGGTGCAGGGAACGGCAATTGAATCTCAATGTAGACTAGTGTAATGTGCTGCGAATACATAGAAAGATAGATTTCTTATCATTTAGCTACAAAATAGCAGGTCAGCAGCTGGAAGCAGTTAATTCCTTAAATTATCTGGGAGTACGAACTAAGAGTGATTTAAAATTGAATGATCATATAAAGTTGATCGTCGGTAAAGCAGATGCCAGACAGATTCATTGGAAGAATCCTCAGGAAATGCAATCCGAAAACAAAGGAAGTAGGTTACAGTACGCTTCTCGCCCACTGCTTGAATACTGCTCAGCAGTATGGGATCCGTACCAGATAGGGAAGAGATAGAGATAGAGATAGAGAAGATCCAACGGAGAGCAGCGCGCTTCGTTACAGGATCATTTATTAATCGCGAAAGCTGTACTGACATGATAGATAAACTCCAGTGGAAGACTCTGCAGGAGAGACGCTCAGTAGCTCGGTACGGGCTTTTGTTAAAGTTTCGAGAACATACCTTCACCGAAGAGTCAAGCAGTATATTGCTCCCTCCTACGTATATATCGCGAAGAGACCATGAGGATAAAATCAGAGAGATTAGAGGCCACACAGAAGCATACCGACAATTCTTCTTTCCACGAACAATACGAGACTGGAATAGAAGGGAGAACCTATAGAGGTACTCAGGGTACCCTGTGCCACACACCGTCAGGTGGCTTGCGGAGTGTGGATGTACATGTAGAAACCAAACGTAAATGCCGCTCACAGAGGCGTAAAATTATTGGACCCCCAGCTTGTGTCCACTGTGAACTTCAGCAACCTTAAGTAATCTTCTGCTCATCTTGTCACAAAAACTAACCATTCTCCATAGACTTGCTTGTCATCCTAAATGGTACTGAACTTAGAACCAGAATCAGGTAATTTCTCGTAATATTGACCAACAGACAGTGCTTCGCTGTCAAGAAGTAAGAAAAATCTCAAAGAGAACCTTCTATTTAAATTTGATGTTGTTGTGTTCAGTGTTATTTCTGCTAATCAGGACATAATACGTTATCTTGACAACTATCCTGAATTTGTCATGTCACAGTCTATGTAAACCCGTGTGCTTCTTTGACAACAATACAGAAATTAAACAAATTTTATGCAGGTAACATCGAGGTGCTCTGTCATAGAATAAGGGTCCACTCATAACCTCAGTAATTATTCTAGTGACGCTAAAGCACTCACAGGGTGTTTTTGATGATGCCTGACGAAATGTGAAAAGGAATGGAGTGTCAGAGGGTTATCAATCGTCGGTCGTATAGTCACGGGTAATTGAGCTGAGATTCATTCAGGAGAAGATTCTAGTCTATTAGGCAAATTGCAGAGCATGCACACAAATTAATCCATTCTAGTATGCAGAACGGAAAGAAAACAGTAGCTGTATTTCAATCAGTTGTTCGCAGCTCGTGGTCGTGTGGTAGCGTTCTCGCTTCCCGCGCCCGGGTTCCCGGGTTCGATTCCCGGCGGGGCAGGGATTTTCTCTGCCTCGTGATGACTGGGTGTTGTGTGATGTCCTTAGGTTAGTTAGGTTTAAGTAATTCTAAGTTCTAGGGGACTGATGACCATAGATGTTAAGTCCCATGGTGCTCAGAGCCATTTGAGCCAATCAGTTGTTATTAACTTTTCTTTAAACTACCAGTTTCGGCACTTCTCTAGTTCCATCATTATTCCACTAAGCACACTGTAAATGGATGTACCACAAAGCTTGGTGTAATACAACTGACAGCCAACTTCAGGTGAGCCGTCGAATACTGTCGAAGACTTGCTCCGTTCTTCCGCTATACAGTGGAACCTCGCTTAACGAATACTTCCCATAACTCGCAGTTCGCATAACGAACAAAACAAATTGTAAAAAAATGACTCGCTGATCGAGCGATGTTAACCATACCAAGGGACGACGGTTTAGTGTGACGTCACAAGCCTCTGGCGCGCGGTGCGGGTGAAACGTTCATCAATGTGACAATCTTTCATAGTCGACAGCAGCATATGAGCAATGTCTTTAGTACATACTGAAGTCTGAGTTTAGTGCTCTTCCTGCTACCATCTTATTGCACCTTATAAGCACACATTTTTCGAAACTTGTGTTCACACAGTGTTTTCTTGTGTGCAAAGTTGAATAACCTTCGTAGAACGTCCCTGGAGATAAAGCCACAAGAAGACTACCGTAAGAGAAAGAAAGTGACCTTAGAACTGAAACGTAAAATCACTGAAAAACGTGAACGTGGTGTGATTTGCAGATTTAGCAAGCTCATACGATAGGTCTACATCAACTATTTGCACTATCAAAAACAAGGACAAGATTAAGGAGGTCGACTTTTTAAAGGGAGCGACAAGAGTATCTAAACAACGGTTTCGTATTCTGGACGATGTCGAAAAGTTACTCTTTATATGGATAAATGCAAAGCAATTGCTAGGCGACACTATTAACGAGGACATCATTTGTGAGAATGCGAGAAGTTTAAGAGAAGAACCGCCATCCACAGCGTTGTGGGGCACGGTGAAATAGCTAGCTCTGACACAAAGGCTGTAAAGAACTTCATCAGCAACTTAAAGATTTTCGTAGATTCTGAGGGCTATCTTTCGCAACAGGTTTTTAATCGTGACGGGACGGGTCTGTTCTGGGGAAAGCTTATCTTTGTCGACCGCCGTGGCCGAGCGGTTCTAGGCGCTCCGGTCCGGAACCGCGCTGCTACGGTCGCAGATTCGAATCCTTCCTCGGGCATGGATGTGTGTGAAGTCCTTAGGTTAGTTAGGTTTAAGTAGTTCTAAGTCTAGGGGACTGATGATAGATGTTACGTCCCATAGTGCCTAGAGCCATTTGAATCATTTGAGCTTACCTTTGTAGCAGGAGGCGAGAATGCATTGCCCGATCACAGGCCAATGAAAGATCGCCTCGCGCTGCTATTCTGAGCCAATGCAAGCGGCGATTTGAGAAATAAACATCTAAGTGTTTACTATTCAGAAACTCCCCGCGCCTTCAAGAACTGTGATGTCCAAAAGAGCAGATGAAATGTGATGTGGATGTCCAACAACAGGGTTTGGGTGGCACATTATATTTTTTGTGATTGGATCAATAAATTACTTGGTCCTCCGGTGAAAACATATTTGCTTGAGATGAGTCTGCTAATCCAAGTCTTGCTTGTTATGGACAACGCTCCTGCCCATTCTCTAGGCCTACAACACCGCCCCCTTGAAGAATTTCAATTCATCAAGATCCAATTTCTGCCTCCCAACACCATTCCGTTACTCCGGCCTATAGACCAGCACTTTATTTCTAAGTTTAAGAAGCGCTACACTAAAGCACTCTTCGAGCAATGATTTGACTCAAGCTACGAATCTCTCTCCTAGAGAATTTTAGAAATATCGCTTCAACATCGTCGCCTGCGTCATGATGATCGAAAAGGCTTGGGAAGGGGCTAGCAAGAGAACTCTCACTTCTGCTTGGAAGAAGCTTTGGCCGGAGGGCAATGTCGAATGTCTCCGAGGCATCTGAGTCGGTACCTGTGGAGTTGATAGTCAACGAGATTGTCTCCGTAGCCGAGAGCGTGGAACTAAAAGTGGAAAACAATGATATCGGTGAGCTTGCGGAAGATTACAGCCAATAAATGACCACCCCACAGCTTATGGAGTTGCAGTGTGTTTCGCAGCAGGAAGTTGTGGAGAGGAGTTTATCAGAGGAGGTGGAGGAGGAGGAGGAGGCGGTAACAGAAAATCGCAATCTTCTGGCGCAGTAAAGGAAATGTTGAAAGTATGGGAATCGGTTACATCGTACACTGAAAATCATCACCCAACAAAGCACTGGCTACGAGCTCTACAAATTTATTTCTTGATAATTCTGTGTCGCATTATCGGCAAGTGTTGAAGCGTCGGCAAAAACAAAATGATTATAGATAGCTTCCTATCGAGAAAGAATATTTTATTTATCGTGAATAATAAAGCACATAATACTGTATGTATAATGTTCGTTGAATAAATGGGATGAATATGACAAAACATTTAATAATTTTTCTGCATGGAACGCATTATCGTATTTTATATTAATTTATAAAAAAATTGATAAAAAATGTTGTCGGTGTTATCGATCATGGATAAGAAGTTTCGACTCATTTCAATGGTCCGTTTCCTCTCGTGTTAGCGAATGTGGAACAAATCTTTCAGAGAGCTTTCAATAGTTAAAATATTCATGTACTCTACAAAGTCTTTTGGGTATGTTTATCAATTATTCTATCATCCAACTGTCTCTCTATCATCCTCTTTAATCAGTTTCGCGCCAACTGCGATGCTTAATTTGCGTCGAGTGAGACTACGTCCGTTGGTCTCTAATGCCTCATCGACGCTAAATGAAAAGAATTGCCCCCATTATAAAAGTTTGGCCGACATATTTCTGACTCACTACACTTTCTCGATCTCTTTAAAATGTCTTTGGCGTTGAATAACCAGGTTTGTTAGGAAATTTAATAACTATCGTTTAATTAAGTGATTTTTTCCTATTTGTGGCTGTACAGTTGTTAATATACTGCTCCGTAAAATATGAGGGCGAGATGCATAAAGTACCATGACATAAAGTATTAACTATTCGGTGGAAATAAATGGAAGGACTGGAGCATGCTAGAGGTCTCTCAGTCGTGCACGGAAAGTTGGGCTTCATATGACGTGAGGTCAGCGTGACTCTTGCGCCAAATGGGGCTGGCTCGCAAAAATTTGGAAATTTGTGGTAAGGTCTTATGGGACCAAACTGCTGAGGTCATCGGTCCCTAAGCTTACACACTACTTAATCTAACTTACGCTAAGGACGACACACACACCTATGCTCGAGGGAGGACTCTAACGTCCGAGGGGGGAGGGTGGGGGGCGAGGGAGCCTCGCTGACCATGACAAAGCACCTCAGACTGCGAGGCTACCCCGCGCGGCTGGCTCGCAACACGAGGCAGTTGAAGAAACGGGAAAGACAGAGTATGTCAGCTAGCGAGCAGTTAAGATGCGCTGTGGTTGTGTTCTTCATTACAACATGGCTCGGAGACAACAGATGATTGATTTCACCCGGATGACACATCAGGAGACTGGAAGAAGGACGAAATGTGAGGAGCGTAGCCCAGGAGTTTGGATTGCTCAAAGCATTGTTTCACGTGCGAGGGAGCGTTCTGAACCACACGCACTGCTGCTCGAAGAAGAGGATCTGGTAGAGCTCGGTCGACTACAGAAGCAGGTGACTGTTATCTTGTGCAACACGCAAGAAGGGACTCACGTCCAAACCGCGGATGCACTTGCAACCCTATTTCACAGGACTATATGACACGCAGTCTCAAGCTTCACAGTGGTACAGCGACTGCATGTTTTTGGTCTCTCTTCCCGACGACTCGCACATACTGTGACATTATTGTTCTTTTTTTTTTAATTTTTGTAAATGTTTTATTGAAACTGTTAAAGCAGAAGTAGAGACATCTTGTTTGAAGCGAAATCGATACTGAAACTCTTTGCTAAGATTAAAATGAATGTACATATTAAGAAAAAGGGTGTAATATTAACTTTTAAATATTGTAAAGATATCTATTTGTTATAATTATTAAATGTAAAAGGTGCTATAATGTAATTATGTATGTAATAGTTACTGCCACTCACTTAGGGCTGTATGAGATATGTGTAGTATAAAAGATGGAGTAGTTCCGTCAGGAACGAAAATCTGTGTAAGCGTAGGGAAAGGTGGGAGCGGAAACGTTTGGCGCGCTTTGGCGGGCGCGAACAAAGTCAGTCGGTGGCCAGTGATGTTAGAGGCAGCACGTACAGCGTCAGCGTAGTGTGGAGTGCGTCATATTGTTGCATCTTGCCTCGGTTGGAAAGTGCAGTCTATCACGGCCTGGTATGGGGAGAAAAACGGGCTATTGATTATAAGATGGATAATCGCTATGAACAGGAAATAAGTCCGACATGGATAACTGCTCTTGGTCGTTCTGATATTAATGCAGTTGTTACCACCAACGCCACCGTCACTGATCACAGCTTACAGGGTACGTACGACATTTTAGCTATGTATTATAGTGTGTGCCAGGAAGTTGAAATGTGCTTTAAGAATAATAACCATCATCTAAATTAACAATTGTGTCCACCTGGTAATTCATCTCGCTCATTAACCAAGCATGATCCTAACCTGGTAAATGTAAATTCCGAGTGACCTGTATTCAGCCAAGACTGTGAAATCTTTAATATATTGTTGGCAAATCAGTGATTAATCACTGAAATAATCGATGGAAAGAATAAATAAGAATTTCATAATTAACATTGCTATGATTTTCAGTGTTAAAATGATTACGTAAGGTTATGCCAGATTCAGAGACCACATTAGATAAATTGTTTGCTGCTTTCGCATTACGTATTAATGAAAGGAAATACTAAGTTGATGATTAATGGTGATAAATAGTAACGTTAAACAGTTTATAGTGAATCAATGAAATGTTGAGTACCAAATATGTTGATGTAGAAACCCCTCCTGTCCAAATTTACTTTTGTTTTCATGAAATCAGTCTGTTTGATTACGCAGTTGGATGCTGTAGTTGGAAGCACCCTCATATGACGAGAGGTGGGAACACGTAACGCCCCAACGGACATTGCGAAATAATATTTTCGTTTTGATGGTCCACGTGTTATAGTGTGGGCAAGAATAGTGTTGCATTGGCGTACTGAATTCCAAATCTCTTAACGTGGTACAGTCACCTGTCAATGTTATTGGGACGCTGTACTTCTTCCCGTTGTGCGTTTTTTTCAGAAATGTAATCGGCCCTCACTTCATTTTTATGCGTGACAGTGCTCTACTGCATCGAACAGTGGAGGTGGAGGAGTTCTTGGAAAAAGAGGATATTCGGCGAATGTACTGGCCTGCCCGTTCTGCTGACTTGCACCCCATCGAAAGCGTGTGGGATGAGTTGGGCAGGCATTTTGCAGTACGTCTACGTGAACCACGCCTTTTTTTAACGTTTAGGGGACTATCATAAACCGGTGTGACTTCAGTGTGACTATTGTCTTTTAATAAGAATGTCATTTGTGTTCGTCTCATTGCGTGTTTACATTCTATACCGTACTGAAGTGTTCGGTAGCAATTCTTTGTAGCCGCGCGGGATTAGCCGAGCGGTCCAGGGCGCTGCAGCCATGGACTGTGCGGCTGGTCCCGGCGGAGGTTCGAGACCTCCCTCGGGCATGGGTGTGTGTGTTTGTCCTTAGGATAATTTAGCTTAAATAGTGTGTAAGCTTAGGGACTGATGAAATTAGCTGTTAAGTCCCATAAGATTTCACACACATTTGAACATTTTTGAACAATTCTTTAGCTGGCCAGAGTGGCCGAGCGGTTCTAGGCGCTACAGTCTGGAACCGCGCGACCGCTACGGTCTCAGGTTCGAATCCTGCCTCGGGCATGGATGTGTGTGATGTCCTTAGGTAAGTTAGGTTTAACTAGTTCTAAGTTCTAGGGGACTGATGACCTCAGAATTTAAGTCCCATAGTGCTCAGAGCCATTTGAACCATTTTTGAACAATTCTTTGTACGTAAGGTCCTAGTTTCATGCAACTATGTTACTTTGCAGTAACACATCGTGCAAGAAAGTTACTTTCTTCCTATAGTTTTGCCCACCCGTGTACTTTGTGGTATGTATAAGATACTACCTCAACTTCTGTTTTAGTTTCCAGTGCCAGTTACCTTCGTTGAAAATCATCAGGCGGCAGGCTCCACGGGCCTTGGCGAGACTGAGTAGCACGTGTTTTTATGCCGCTGACACTGTTCCCACGTGTACCAAAGCACTCGACACGGTCCGTGACAGCTGCTGCCTGATGACGTTCATTCATGTATCCGTTAGAGGAAAACAAAGGATTTCCTGACAGTAGCTGAGGTGGTGTTGTACATATACTTGCGATTAATTGCTGTCCGCTAACGTTTTCCTCGTCCATCTCATGAGTCACACACACACACACACACACACACACACACACACATACATACATACACATACAAGAAACTGGGTTTATCGGACGTCGTCAGATATCACAACAGCTAGGCTGATGGCTCTGTGCTGTGCCGCTCAATGGCGTTCTTTACTGTCATCCAATAGGTGAGGTTAATGGGAAAACTGCACAAAACTTAGGTCACACCGGGGCTCACTTGAAATATGGGTCCCGCAACGAACCTGTGACGTCACACAGTCGTCTTGCACGACATACATCGCATACGGCCGGCTTCGTCCGCGTTGCCAGGCGGGAAACCAGTATGTCAGTCAAAAGGTACACAATAATGCGTTTACCTTTGTCCGCTTGCGAACCGCAATGTGTTTATCACCCACGAGCAGAAGTAGATCCTCCGTATGCAGAAGGGAAGATTACTGTACCAAGTGCAATCGACGACG